>NW_021636742.1:0-738819 GCF_004799145.2 Neltuma alba | reverse complement strand
AATAATGCAGTAAAAGAATTATCAGAATTCTTAATGAACAGAGAATGATCAGCCTGTGAGTGATGATACCCACGAGAAATAAGAGCTTCTGATAACTTGAAGAACCACTGCCTACTTGCCTGTTTTAAACCATAGAGAGAACGTTGCAGTTTGCAAACTTGAGTTGGAGAGAAGAAACTGCTAATCCAGGAGGAGGCAACATATATACTTCTTCATTGAGATCTCCATGCAAAAAAGCGTTATTAACATCTAACTGTTTAAGATGCCAATTATGAGCAGCAGCAAGAGCTAATAATAGGCGAACTGTAGTGAGCTTAGCTACAGGGAAAAGGTGTCAGTGAAATCTACACCTTCAACTTGTGTATAACCTTGAGCAACAAGACGACCTTTATATCTGTTTAAGCTACCATCTGAATTATATTTCTTAGCAAAGACCCACTTACAACCAATAGGACGTTTTCCAAGAGGTAAATCAGTTATCACCCAGGTATTATTTTGTTGTAAGGCATCTAGTTCAGCCTGTATAGCTTTTCTCCAACCTTCATGTTTAATAGCTTGTTTATATGTTTTGGGAATATCATCAACAGAAACAGAAAGAATAAAATGGCGGTGTGTGGGAGAAAGTTTACTGTAAGACAAAACTTTGGAGAGAGGATGATAGCTACCTGCCTCCATGGAATCCGGTATGACTGATGAATTTTGAAGAGAGTAATGATAATCATGCAGATAAGAAGGTGGCCTTTTGGTCTGGTAGATCGTCTAAGAGGATTTTCAAGGTGAGGAGGGAAAGAAGATGCAGGGGCTGTATTAGTGGTAGAGTGAGAATTGTTATTAGTAGGTAAACATGATGCTGTAGTAATGGGAGAACCAGGATCATCACAAAAGTCCAAAGGGGGAAATTCTTGTGGTAAAGGAATAGAATTGGGTAAGGAAGGAGAATCAGAATTACAGAAAGGAAAAATGGACTCATAAAAATAAACATTTCTCGAAATTGAAATTTGTCTAGAAGCTAAGTTTAAAATGATAAATCCTTTAGTGCCATGCCTAAATCCCAGAAAAATACATTTTTCAGCCCTTTGATCAAACTTAGTTCGCTGGTGAGTAAGGGTTGAAGTAAAACAAAGACACCCAAAAACTCTTAGATTCGTAAAATCAGGTACTTGATGATATAGAGTCTCAAAAGGACTTTTGTTATTTAAAATGGGTGTAGGGAGACGGTTTATAAGATAAACAGCATGAGAAATAGCATAAGACCAATAGACTTTAGGAATCTGTGATTGAAATAGTAAAGCTCTAGCTACATTTAAAATGTGTTGATGTTTTCTTTCAACCCTACTATTTTGTTCAGGTGTTTCTACACAAGAAGTCTGATGGATAATGCCCTTAGTATTATAAAAATCAGTTAAAGTAAATTCAGGACCATTATCTGACCGAATAGTTTGCACAGAAACATGAAATTGATTTTCAACCAAAGAAACAAAGTTTTTAACATGAGCAGAAACTTCAGATTTTTGTTTAAGAAGGAAAACCCAAGTGTAACGTGAAAAATCATCTATAATAGTAAGAAAGTACTTATGACCATGCACAGAAGGTAAGTGATAAGGGCCCCAAATGTCACAATGAAGTAAACTGAAAATTTATTAGATTTTGTAACGCTTACAGAGTAGGGAAGCTTTTTTGCTTAGCAAAGTGACAAATGTCACAACAATTGAAAGAAACGTTAGAAGAAATACAGGGAAATTGTTTTTGCAGAACATGAAGAACAGACTTAGACAGGTGTCCCAATCGAAAATGCCACAAGTCAAAAGGTGTGGAACAAGGAGATGTAGTGGAAATATTACTGATAAGGTGGGTAGAAGGAACTGCATGTTGAGTCATGATGTATAATCCTTCAAAAACATCAGCTGAACCAATCATCTTCCATGATGGTAGGAGTCTGATGAGACATATTGATTTCTGGAAAGAAACATCACAAGAAAGAGAGAATGTGAGTTTAGAAACAGAGATAAGATTGAAGCGAAATTCTGGTACATATAAAACATCTGTAATATGAAATGAAGCAGAGAAGCAAACTAGTACCACTATAGGATGCAACTACTCGGGAACCATTAGGTAAATTGACAACAATGGGAGAGATACGAGTGTAAGAAGAAAATAATGAGAGATTAGAACAAACATGATCTGAAGCACCTGAATCAATGATCCAAGAATTAGAAAAAGAATGAACAGCAAAGGTAGGAGATACCATTGGTAGAAATGTGATTAACAGAAGCAGAAGGCTGAGACGATAACAGAAGCAGAAGGCTGAGACGATGAATGGTCAGCTTGAACTAGAGCAATAACTTTTGATATTGATCTGGAGTGAAACTGTAAGATTGATTAACGACCTTAGGTTCAGCAAAATCTTTACTAGAAGTATTATTGATTGATGAAACAGCATTAACAGAGGAATTCCTAAATTTGAACCCTGGAGGAAAACCATGTTTCCTATAACAAGTGGCTTCCGTATGCTTGTACCGTCCACAATAAGTACATTGTTTAGTCGAAGCTGATGAACCAGACTTATTCTGGCCAGACAACTGAGAGGGTCCAGGACGAGAATGTATGCTTTACTCAATAATGTTGTAGCTTCGCCATGAAGAAATCCTAATTCCCTTTCTTGTTGTGAAACAAGAGAAAAAACACGATTGAGATTTGGCAAAGGATCAATTAACATAACTTGAGACTTAACTGCAGAGAAACAATCACTTAGGCCTTTTAAGAACCTGATAACACAGTCTTGTTCCAAATGCTTCTTAAAAGAATCAGCAGCCCCACATGCACACTTAGGATTGCAAGAACAAAATTTGACAGGACGCATGGTCAAATATTCATCCCAAAGATTTTAAGTTTGGTAAAATACTCACTAACCGACAGATCTCCTTGTTTTAAAGTCTGTATTTCTTCTTGAAGGTCAGCAAGTCTGAAGATGTCATTCTGAGAAAATCGATCCTTAAGGTCTTCCCATACATCAGAAGCACGATCGATCCACAATATACTATGTGCAATGGTCGGAGATAGCGAGCGAGTGAGCCAGGAAAGAACTATAGTATTACACCTCTGCCAGGCAGGGAAAACTGGATTATCAACATTTGGAACAGAGACAGTGCGATCTACGAACTGGATTTTATTTTTAGACATTAACGCCATGCGCATAGCCCTAGCCCATGAGTGGTAGTTCGGACCGGAAAGTACTGGAGAAACCAAAATGAGTGAAGGATTTTCATTCGGGTGCAAATAATATGGACTAGCCATATTTTGAGAGACATCGAGAAGAGCAGAAGTCGAACCACCGGTAAGATTTCCGGCAGATGTAGAAGAAAGAGATGGAGAAGAATTAGGATCTGACGCTGTAGGAATAGGATCGTTCACCATTTGTAAATCAAGAATCAGAGGTAGGCAGAAGAATTGATGAAAGGATAGGAATAAGGGGGAAGAATCAAGAATTGAGTCGGAGTCAAATACTCCGCTCTGATACCATGTAACGATTAGCAGAGAAGAGAGAGAAAATGCTGAAGGAAGACTGAATATTATTCATTCCAATTAAATGAAGTACACGTATGACCTTATATACAGAAGGCTTCTAACTTAATGACAGCTGTAACTTAACTAAACCTAACCAAATCAGTTATATTCATCCTAATACAATGTGCACTTGAGACCATCAAAGCTGCTACGTAATGATAACTTCTCAAATGAAATGAGAAGGTGGATTTGGGCAAGTTTACGGGGTAAAGAGAGAGATAAGCTCGTGTTGAAGGGCCGTTCGTGTGTGTATTGTCTAACATTGAATATTGATGCGTCCTGGTTGACTTCAGGGTAGGCTCTCCAATGGACAAGACATCAACTGCAGTGAAAAGATTGCCTGGGAATTCTAGGCAAGGAGACAGAGAGTTCAAGAATGACGTGTTATTAATGGGCCAACTTCTGCATCGAAATGTAGATGGACTTATTGGTTTTTGCTTGAAACAAAAAGAACGGCTATTAATATATGAGTTTCTTTCTCATACAAGTCTTGATTACTTTATATCACTGCAAAACAGTTAATTATTGACAAAATTAGCAACGAAAAATTATTCCATCATTGATTTCTGATGGATCACTGACAGAAATTCCATCACTAAATTTAGCAACGGATTAGCGATGGAATTTTTTCGTCGCTTTCCGTCGCTAAAATTAGCCACGTATTAGTGATAAAAAAAATTCTATCTCTAAATTCTATCACTAATCCGTTGATAAATCTATCAGTAAATATTTAGCCATGGAATTAGCGATAAAATTTTTTCTGTCAGAAATTTTCGTCGCTAATTCCATGGCTAAATTATATAATTAAATTTGTGACAGAATTAGCGATGAAATTTCTGATAGAAAAAATTCTGTCAGTAATTCTGTCGCAAATTTTAGCCATGGAATTAGTGATGGAAATTTCTAATGGAAAAAATTCCGTTGAAAATTTTAATTACAAAATTTTAGTCACGAAATTAACCACGGAAATTTCTGATGGAAAAAAAACTCCGTCGTTAAATTGTTTGTCAATAAAAATTTCATTGCTAATTTTGTCCCTAATCCGTTAATAATTTTAAATTTCATTATTTAAGATTATAATCTTACAACATTTATATAATAATATAATTAAGAATATAATAATTTAAATATATTTTCAATTATAAAATAAATTGATATAGTGTTAATGAAGATATCATTATCATTTATCTTTTCATTAAATATATACTGAGAATTGGAAGACAATTTCGTAGAAAACTTATTTATATTTCATTAAAATCAATTCCTTTTTATTATTAATAATAATTAAACAAATATGATAAGAATATTAATAACTTTCTTATGTAAATTGAGACAAGAAAGAAATAATTCTATTATATGTACAATATATTGAAAGATAAAATATATGATAGAAATTCAAAACCAAAAAATAAATTTATATGAACATCTCAATTTATGATTATAAATCAAACTAATGTTGAAGTGAACTTTGAATTTCAATCATTAAACAATGAAATTTGATCATGACATAATTAATACTCATAATATTAAATTGATTTTAGTCTTCAACGCAAAAAACAAATGGTGTATAGAAAAAATTTTAAGAAAATAAATTATTGAAATACATATATAATAGGAGAATATTGTTTATCATGATCCATTCAAATCATTTAATTTTTTTTATATAGAATAATCTATTAGATTTTAGGGAGAATGACATTAAGGTCCCACAGAAGCCAAAATACAGTAAAAAGGTCCCCTGAAATGTCATAATTTTTCTGAAGTCCCAAAGGGACTTAGATGCAATTTTCAGAATCTACAAATTACTCTATTGCCCTGCCCTAAGCCATCAGAAACGAAGACGCAAAATTTCATTTGGGTGAGAGTTCCCGCACAATATGCTTGAGAAAGAAGACATTGGGAAAGAGGGAAGGAGCCATTGATGATAAAATATCCTCTCTATTACCATTAGTGAACTCCAAAGAGCTTCTCCACAAATTTTCAGGTGTGAAACTTTCTTTCTTCTTCTCTCCTACCTTTCTTGACAGATTGTGCTTTTGTTTGGAAATGGGAAATCAAAAAATTGTTTTTGTGTTTTTGGGTTGCTTGTGGGTGGTTTTGGGAATGAGATTCACAAGTTAATCAATAGAAAGGTTGTGTTTTGGTTGGTGTGTGTTGGTGATTTAAGTTGGTGTGTAGGATGATCATGGGTGCTCTGTTTTTGGGTTGCTTGTGGGTGGTTTTGCTCTGTTCTGATGCTAGTTCAGTGGCAAAGGAAGAAAAAGATGAAGGTTACTGTGGGTGGAAACCCTTAGTACGAAATGGGATATTGTGTTGTCAATCAGGCCGCGATAGTTGTCAACGCGTGCCGCGACAGTTGTCAATATAGCTCCTTGCCTTGTTAATGACAGTTGCGTGATTCTTGATGCAGGTTTAAATAACTGATGGCGGGTACATCTGAAAAACATCTATTTTGCTTTATTCACATATGGGAAAAGTTTACAAATAATGGAGAAGATAATATGAGATATGTGGGAGAACATATTGAAGTCATTGTGGAAGGAGCCCAAATCCCAGCTGAGAACATATTGAAGTCATTGTGAAAGATGCAAAGAGCCTGGACATACTGTCAAGATATGGAAGAACCCAAATCCCAGCTGAGAACATATTGAAATTAGCTATTTTTTTGTATATGGATGTGAAGGGAATATTTTGTAAATGGGTGTGAAGGGAATTTTTTGTAAATGGATACACACCAATAGTTAGTTTCTTGTAATTATATGCAACCCCTATGTTTTTTTTGGGATGGGTTGTGAAATAAGTATAGTTTCATGTATGTGAAGGTGTAAATGAAAGTTGACTATGAATTGGCATGTTAGATTCTGCTGTCATTTAAGTTGTCAATAGAACATTGTCACTTGTCAATTAATTTGCTGATGTAAGTTGTCAACAATATGAATTCAAGTTACATAACCTGTTTTGGTAACATATGATATTTTCAATCACTCTATCATATTACATTTTTGGTTATATTGTCATATATAATAATTATTAATGAAGTGTCAATGGTGGCACGCTGACTTGTCAATAATGGCACACTGACTTGTCAATCGTGACACTATGACTTGTCAATGGTGGCACGCTGACTTGTCAATGGTGGCACGCTGACTTGTCAATGGTGGCACACTGACTTGTCAATGGAGCACTCTGACTTGTTATCAGAAGTGGAGAGCTGAAAAGAGGTCATCCGCCGCGGCTTATGGGAGAAAACGCCACGGCGGCTAGAACAGAGAGGGAGGAGTGCATTTCTGTAAAAGGCGCCGCGGGGCATGACTGAATCCGCCACGGCGCCCAAGCTGTTAATCGGTGAATACTTATTAATGGTGGTGCACTGACTTGTCATTGGTGGCACCGCGACTTGTCAACGGTGGCCCTATGACTTGTCAATGGAGCATTCTGACTTATTATCAGAAGTGGAGAGCTCAAAAGAGGTCATGTGCCACGGTGCCTTTTACAGAAATGCACTCCTTCCTCTCTATTCGAGTCACCGTGGCGTTTTCTCCCATAAGCCGCGGCGGATGACCTCTTTTCAGCTCTTCACTTCTGATAACAAGTCAGTGTGCCACTATTGACAAGTCATTGTGCCACCATTGACAAGTCATAGTGCCACCATTGACAATTCAGCGTGTCACTATTAACAAGTCATAGTGTCACGATTGACAAGTCAGCTTGGGCGTCGTGGCGGATTCAGTCATGCCCCGCGGCGCCTTTTACAGAAATACACTCCTCCCTCTCTGTTCTAGCCGCCGTGGCGTTTTCTCCCATAAGCCGCGGCGGATGACCTCTTTTCAACTCTCCACTTCTGATAATAAGTCAGAGTGCTCCATTGACAAGTCATAGTGCCACCATTGACAAGTCAGCGTGCCACTATTCACAAGTCATTGTGTCACGATTGACAAGTCAGCGTGCCATTATTGACAAGTCAGCGTGCCACCATTGACACTTCATTAATAATTATTATATATGACAATATAACCAAAAATGTAATATGACAGAGTGATTGAAAATATCATATGTTACCAAAACAGGTTATGTAACTTGAATTCATATTGTTGACAACTTACATCAGCAAATTAATTGACAAGTGACAATGTTCTATTGACAACTTAAATGACAGCAGAATCTAACATGCCAATTCATAGTCAACTTTCATTTACACCTTCACATACATGAAACTATACTTATTTCACAACCCATCCCAAAAAAACATAGGGGTTGCATATAATTACAAGAAACTAACTATTGGTGTGTATCTATTTACAAAAAAATTCCCTTCACACCCATTTACAAAATATTCCCTTCACATCCATATACAAAAAAATAGCTAATTTCAATATGTTCTCAGCTGGGATTTGGGTTCTTCCATATCTTGACAGTATGTCCAGGCTCTTTGCATCTTTCACAATGACTTCAATATGTTCTCAGCTGGGATTTGGGCTCCTTCCACAATGACTTCAATATGTTCTCCCACATATCTCATATTATCTTCTCCATTATTTGTAAACTTTTCCCATATGTGAATAAAGCAAAATAGATGTTTTTCAGATGTACCCGCCATCAGTTATTTAAACCTGCATCAAGAATCACGCAACTGTCATTAACAAGGCAAGGAGCTATATTGACAACTGTCGCGGCACGCGTTGACAACTATCGCGGCCTGATTGACAACACAATATCCCATTTCGTACTAAGGGTTTCCACCCACAGTAACCTTCATCTTTTTCTTCCTTTGCCACTGAACTAGCATCAGAACAGAGCAAAACCACCCACAAGCAACCCAAAAACAGAGCACCCATGATCATCCTACACACGCAACTTAAATCACCAACACACACTAACCAAAAGCACAACCTTTCTATTGATTAACTTGTGAATCTCATTCCCAAAACCACCCACAAGCAACCCAAAAACACAAAAACAATTTTTTGATTTCCCATTTCCAAACAAAAGCACAATCTGTCAAGAAAGGTAGGAGAGAAGAAGAAAGAAAGTTTCACACCTGAAAATTTGTGGAGAAGCTCTTTGGAGTTCACTAATGGTAATAGAGAGGATATTTCATCATCAATGGCTCCTTCCCTCTTTCCCAATGTCTTCTTTCTCAAGCATATTGTGCGGGAACTCTCACCCAAATGAAATTCTGCGTCTTCGTTTCTGATGGCTTAGGGCAGGGCAATAGAGTAATTTGTAGATTCTGAAAATTGCATCTAAGTCCCTTTGGGACTTCAGAAAAATTATGACATTTCAGGGGACCTTTTTGCTGTATTTTGGCTTCTGTGGGACCTTAATGTCATTCTCCCTAGATTTTATTATGGTAGCCTTTTTTGAATAAAAAGATTTTTTTTACTGATTATAAAATTATTTTCATCAAATATATAAAACAAATATAGATAATAAAATATAATATTATATAATAAATGTATAAGAAAGCAAAAGACGAAGATTTTACGAGAATGATACACTTCCCGAGAACATTGATGAGTAGCTATCACAGTTCAAAAGGATGAAGAGTTTGTATAAAAACAATTAGTAAGTCAAAAAAAAAAAAACCCTAGATAACATCTAAGTCATGATTAATTAATTAATAATTATATCTAGAGAGCTAGCATATAATCACCTTTCAATTAATCATTTAAAAACCACTTAGCTTGTGAATTCAATTAAACAATTATATCTTGTTCCTTGAAGAGAGTTATCTATTGAAAACCCTAGAGTATGAACTACTTGTGTAAATCAAAATAGAAATCTATAAAGATAAATACTCATAGGATCATGAGGAGATTAAAAATATATTTATTAAAAACTTCAAAACATAATTGTTCAACTGAAATACAAATCAAATATCAGTATACAAAAGAAATCAAAATCGATCCTAACCTAGAAAATTCATAAAAGCAACGTACTAGTGGATTGAAATATGAAAAATAACAAGCTCCTTAATATAAACAAAAACTCAAACTATGTCATCTTATCCTCAGGAACAAAGAAGACCACACATATGGCTAGATGACACTATAATGATAAAAAGAAAATAAAAATAAAAAGATAGTAAAAAAACTAGACACAAGAAGAAGCCAAGTGTATGCTTGTGCTTGTGTAGTGTAGATGGTTTCATTGTTTCTTCAAGGCTCCTTTGATCTCCTTTTGTAGTTTTTGAATCTGTCCTAGTTGGATGAAGAAATCATTGAGTTTTCTAGCTTGATCTTTATCTTCTTTTATCTTGTAATCTTAATAGAACTTTAAATTTGAATTCTCTTTATTTGGTGTGATCTTCATGGCAACCAAAGTAAAAGAGCTTTTGAATTTAAGTGATATTGAATAAAACCTGAAATCAAAGCAAAGATACCTTTCAAAAGAAAAATTATAAAAAATAAAAAAATACACTTTTAAGCAATTAATTTATATAATTTCCTTAATTTAAAATATGAGTATCTTCTGCATTTTAAACCCTTTGAACATTATAAAATCCCTTAATTATATATAAAAATATATTATAAAATAGGGATACATCACCATGCATGTGGGATTAGAGTGGTATTCCCCAATCCCAAATACATGAGTTTGTCTAATCCCATATAATAAGTAATCTCTCATGTTAGACACTATTTTTCCAATCCCAATCTCAATCTCTCAATTTTAATATTTTGTACCAAACGATATCTATCTGTATAGAGTTGTGTGGGGAATGCTTAAACGCGAGTTTGTTATAATAATAATTATTATAATTATTACAACTATAATGAAGAATTGTTCAAATTCCCAGATGATAATCTGACAACAAAGCAAATCAAAAATCAGAAATCAGAAATCAGAAAAGAGATCAGAAATCAAAACACGTGTTTATGTGAAGCTTGAATCCAAATCATTGCGATTAGTGTTTTATAAGTCTTGCCATCTTGTGTCCCCACCAAACCCCCCCCCCAAAAAAAGTCCAAACACGTCCTAACATTTCCCACATGCACAATTTAAAAATGGTCTAAAGGTAAAACATAACACGAATAAAATTGGATGCTATATTATCTTAATTGTCAGTTTAATTATATGTGTATATATTGCTAATACTCCCTCCGGTCTTATATATAAGCTTCAAATAACTAAATTACGTTTAACGAACTAGCAGTTAAAATTAGTTAAAAATAATAAATAGTTAAGAAATATATTTTTTAAAAAAAAATATGCCCTTATTTATTAAGACAGTAAATGAAAGGTCATAAATGAAAGAAAATGATGAAAGAAAATATATGGAGATAATATTAATAAGAGAGATATATAATCAACTGAGAATAAAATTAAAAAAAAAAGTAATAAATGATTAAACAAACTAAAAAAAAAAAAGCTTACATTTTGAATTAAATTCATCTCTAAAAGTAAAATTTATATATAGGACGGGAGGGAGCATAGGCGTGGGCCAATGAATGAATGAAATGAAACTGTATGGAGACTGTAAGAATTACAAACAAAATTAATTATGAAAGGTACAGAACGTGACTTTGAAATCATAAGTTGAGTCAAGCGCAATAAATGTCCTTATTGAGACACTGTGATTGACTAGTTCTCAATATTGTAAGTTCAAATAAAATTTTTTTGCATATACTTATCTCATATTTTGTACAAAATTTTTTCTCCCATATGATTAAAAAACTATTTATTAACCATTTCAACCGGGCATAATTTTTTTTTTTTTTGCGTTTGAGTTTGACGTTTTTTTATTTACAAGCCATGTCCAAAATTCGTCACATTACATATCCCTTGATTTTCAACACAAAGTCACCACGTTCACACACTCATCCCCCTCGTCTCATTTTCTGTATCATGACTCGATAGGTGTTTGCTGCCACATGAGACATGTTTATACCTTTTTTTCCCCTTCTCTTAAATGATTCTTAAGGCCTAATCCATTTTTTCTTTTTTGGGAGCAAAGCTAGCTGATAAACTTGTTGACCAAAGTTTGCTTGCACTCCTTGCGGTACTTTTAGTTACGCGTATGTTCATTTTAGTTCTATAATACTATTTCCGGTTCTGAGAAAAAAAGCCCACCAGAATATAATCTGTTGAATTATTTTCTTTCGTCTACTGAAGACTCTGGAATGACATATTCCTCCGGTCCTTAATATATGACTTAACTATAAAGTTAATTTTGGTTCTAAATATAAGAACTATTTTTCATATTTATCTATTTTTTAAATTATCTTTATAGATACTTCCTCAATCATAATCAAGTAGAAGAGGGAGAGAGAATATTAAGAAAGATGATTATGGTATTTTAGAAAAAACATGTCATATTTTTTATAATTAACTAACTTACCTAACTTCTTTCATCTAATCAAATTAGTTAAATATGTCTTCTATTAAGCATCAGAAGAATAATTCACAAGCCTGCCTAATGAGATCAAGCTTCATCATGGATGATGGACTTAAAGCATATACAGTACAAAACCGAACTCAGCGAAGCTACTTGATGTGTGTGTGTGTGTAATATATTTATATGGATAGCCAGAAAAAGGAAGAGAATTTTTTCTTGTACTGATTTTTAGAAATAGAAATAACATCAAAAATGATGAATTAGTCATATGAAGATAGACCTTCATATTCTTCTTCTCAACGTCCTCGCATTCTTCTTCTCCAATTTTTTCTGAACCAAAATAACACGCAAGGAAAAGTAGTGGATCCTCTCTCCTTTTTCTTTCACACTATTGAATTAAAATTTTAATGGTACAGATGTAGTATCTTATAAAAATATTATTATACATGCATGAATGTATAAATAAACTTAGACTGTTAAAATTTGATTTGAACGGACAATTATTAATGGATTTTTTTACTACAGTTTTGTTTAGATCAAATATTGACACTTTAAACAAACTTATGTATTTTTTGAGTATAATTATAATAATACTTTTATAAAATGTTAAAATGAAAGGAGAAATAATATCTTTCGATTAGCATGATTATGATCGAAAATATAATATTATTCTCCCCTCTTATCTAATTTCGTAAAACAAAACGTAACAAAACATAAAAAAGATGTTCTGATTTTTTCTCGTCTTTTAAAATAAATTTTGACTTTTTTAATTTTTAACACAACCAAAAATACATTTTCAAACATGTTTTTATATGTTTTTTCTTTAAGTTTTTTAAAACAAAAAACTGCTTTGAAAACTGAAAGCCAAACAAGCTTTATATATATCTTCCTTGCGTTGAGACTATACCCTTCCGTTTCATACACTAAGCCCTTGCTTGGATTGAGAGAAAATTAGGGAGGAGAAAAAACTAGAGAGGAAAACATGAGGAGAAACAAGTTTTCTCTAACTAAGTCATCTGCAAAGAAAAGGTGTGATAATGCCGGTCCTTTACGTCCCAACTTAATTGGCTTCCACTTGCCTTTGCACATCTTCGCATGGATGGCCTGAGAGAGTCGCTCCATACACAGGACGAAGATGTACGGGGACAGCGGGTCTCCTTGTCTGATGCCCCGCTGTGGTCGAAAAGGGGGAGACGGAGTGCCATTCCACAAGACCTGTGTAGTGGGGGTAGAAATGCATTTCATAATGACATCAATTAGCCTATCTGGAATCTTGGCGTCTCTGAGGGGCTCTTCCACAAAGTCCCAACGCAACTTGTCAAAGGCCTTCTCAAGATCAACCTTAATGGCCATCCAACCTGTTTGCCCAGTCTTCCTTCTCACTGTGTGTATAACCTCCTGAGCAATAATGATGTTGTCGGTGATGTTACAGCCTTTGATAAAGCTTGTTTGGTATGGCGCAATGAGAAGAGGCATACCGAACTTGAGTCTGTTTGCCTTTACCTTCGTAATGATTTTATAAATTGTATTGCAAAGACTCATTGGTCTAAATTCCTTGAGGGTTTGGGGGTGATCCACCTTAGGAATTAGAGCAATAAGAGTCTTGTTGAAACTCTGATCCACTTCCTTTCCTTCAAAAATACCTCTCACTTCCTTAAACATGGCATCGCCCACTATGTCCCATTGAGTCTGGAAAAAATGCACATGGAGGCCGTCTATTCCTGGCGATTTAAGATGGTGCATATCAAAGAGAGCGTCTTTAATTTATGCTTTAGTTACAGGAGAAGCTAGGAGGTTAGTGAGAACATCAGTAGGGGGGGGGAAATAAACTTTTGTAGGGATACATCGTGGGTTCTGCCTGATCTAATGAGTAAAGATTCTTGAAGTACTCCATAGCCATTGAGGAGAGTTTAGATTGATCGGTTTCCCATTGCCCCTCCTCATTTTCCAGCATTAAAATACTGTTCTTACTTCATATGCTAATTTTCTTTCCTTCCTGTTTTCTCTCATCAATCCAAGCAAGAGGGATGATCACAACTTTCCTCCATTTTTTCCTTCTCTTTATTTTCTCTTCTCCTATTTTTTTTTTCCTCTCAACTTTTCTTTCCATCCAAGCACAGCATAACTGACCCAGTCTCCTCAGCCTACTCAGAGCACCAATGGCTATTGATTCTGTGAGAACCATCTCCTTTCGTACTCTTCTTCTTCTCCATTCTCATTTCTATGACTACTGCTTAACTTCCTTTGGAACCTATGCGCCAAACAGCACCTACCAGTTCAACCTCAACATCCTCCTATCCAAAACCACTTCAAACCCTAACGTCGATTACGGCTTCTACAATCTCTCTTACGGTCAATCCCCAGACACAGTCTACGCAATCGGACTCTGCCGAGCAGATGTTACTCCAACCACCTGCCGTGACTGCCTCAGAAATTCCACCACCGTTACGCATTCCTGTTATGGTTACAGCAGCGCTATTTCAATATACGACGAGTGCCTATTGTTCTACTCAGGATCTGTAATATTCGGCGTCGTCCCGACTCTGGATTTCACTATCTACAATAGGAGCGTGAGGGAAAATATAACAAATTGGGATGAGTATAAGCTAGTTGTGAATGGCTTACTTGGAAGTCTGAGTGGGAAAGCAGCGTCCGGTGATTCTCACCGGAAATTCGCCGCCGGGAATACTGAAGCAGGATCCAGTGGGAGGAAGATATACGGTGTTGTTCAGTGCATGCCTGATTTGGATGAGTCGGAGTGTCGTAATTGCTTGGACGGGGCTATCTCGAAAATTCCAGAATGTTGTAATGGTAGCGTAGGAGGCAGGGTTTTTAAACCGAGCTGCAATATCAGATTTGAAAGTTACAGATTCTATGAAGCGACCGCTGATGTACCAATTTCAGTATCAGCACCGGCACCGGCACCGCTAGTTTCTCCTCGTTCCGTCTATATGACATCGTCACAGGGTACTTTTCAACTTTTCTTAAATTAACAGTTTCTCGTTGTTTTTTTGGTACTTTTCAATCTTAAACCGTTAGGCTACTTCTCGTCAGAAAAAACCATAAAAAAAAAAAAGGAGAGAAAAACCATTAGTGCTATCCTTTAATTCAAAAAATAACGAAATAAAAATATGAACAATCCCACATTTAAATCCAACAAAAATGTTCAAATTCCAAATTAATTGGCCCATCAAATTCAACAAATCTCTCATTATATTAGATCATGAGGATGAATTTGGAATTTGAGAATCTTGTACTTTTATTATACCACATTGCTCCTCGACCTTTCTTTAAAAAAAATTAAAAGGAAAAAAAAGAAAAAAGGCTACCCCACTTGTGGCCGAAGTTTTAGTGAACCCGTCACGATAGAAGCCCTAGTGACCGAAGCTCTAACACTGGGAGATTGTCGGAGCTTCAGCTAGTGGTGATGGGAGTGGCGGCCGATTGTCAATAGAGGCAACTTAGAAAGAAGAAATAAACGAAAAGTAATTTAGCAAAAGACACATATTTAGAAATCCTATGATCCTATTAGAGATTTGTTAAGTTTATAGGATCAAATTGAAATTTAGGTATTTTATCTTCATTAAAAATTGTCTTTTCCATAAAAATAAGCAAAGACATAAATACCATCTAATCCTTATCTACAGGGGAACGAGGGAATGACACTTGAGTTGTCACCTATATAGTAATTTAATTTAAGTTTGTGATTACAAAATGTCAAAATTTCAGTTAAGGACTTCTAATCCTTAATAATGACACCAAACTTCATAACTACTCTTCAAAAATGTTCCATGTATAATTTTTACAAAAAAAAAATCAATTACAAATTATTATATAAATATCAATTTGCAGAAGACTATATGTAAATCTTTTCAATAAATATTTTCAAAAATTTTTGTTAACTTTCCAAAACTTGACACTAATATGTGAAAAATTTACAAATGATATTCCAACTTGTAACATGGAAAAGTAAAACAATCTTTAATACATATAGATATAGAAATTTTACGCTAAGTTTCCAGAATTTTAGATGATACGTGAAATTTTGCAACTAATGTTCTAGCTTTTAGAAATAATTCTTGCAACGATTTGACACTTATCGTTCCCAATTTATTATTAACTAATTTTGTATAAAATTCAGCATGGTCCATATCCACACAGTTCACTATTGACTATAAAATAATTTGCAACTAATTTTCTAAAAATGTACAGTCTAATCAGGACAAAAAATAAAGAAAGAAAAAAGAAGTGCCACGTGAAGGGTCTTGAGTTTAAAAAATTGATTAATACCAAAATTCAATCAAACTATAAGTATCAACATTAATATTATTCTTAAGAAAAATCGTAGTAGTAGAGTTTTTGTCCTACAGAGTAGTTGGGCTTTACATATCCAACATGATTGTTTCGTGGGCTTATTGTTTGGGCTTGTGTTTTTGTTTTGTGTAGTAACTTTTTTTTCCCTTGTAACCTTTTTTGGTTCTACTGGAATTCATTTCCCCGGTCAAAAAAAACATCCAACATGTTTCATTATGAATCTTTTTATTTTATTAATTATTGTTAATTAATGAACGTGATCTTTTTTTCTTAGGAAAACACAGTAAGTCACGAGTTGTCATTGAGATAATTGCGCCTGTAGTCGGCTTTGTGGTACTGCTTAGCCTCGTTGGGGTTTACGTTGCAAAAGGAAGGAAACTGGGAACAGCTATTCAAAGTAAGTGCACATACATCCAATCAATATGGTAGCCATGAAAAATCCAGTGACATAATTACAACGACTAGCTTAAATTCCTCTGTACCAGGTGAACTTGAAGCTAACAATAATGAAATTAAGCCTGCTGAATCAATACAGTTCAACTTTAAAACCATCGAAGTCGCTACAAATTCCTTCTCTGATGCAAATAAGCTTGGGCAAGGTGGATTTGGACCTGTTTATAAGGTTAGGATACAACAATGTCATGTTAAATAAATATCAGTTCCAAGTCTAATTACAATAAATCTTGGTTCTTGGTCAACTTCAGGGCAAGCTCTCCAATGGACAAAATATTGCTGTCAAAAGGTTGTCTGGGGTTTCTGGGCAGGGAGATACTGAATTCAAGAATGAAGTGCTGTTAATGGCTAAGCTTCAACACCGAAATTTAGTTCAGCTGCTTGGTTTTTGTTTGGAAGAGAAAGAACGACTCCTTATCTATGAACTTCTTGCTAATGGAAGCCTTGATTACTTCATATTTGGTATGAAATTCTCTTTAAACAAAAATCACCTCACTTTTTGTTGTGTGAATAAATGAGGAACAATCTTGATAATTCTTTAGATGTTTATATCTTGATTTGAAACATGTAGATCCTATTAAACGTGGATATTTGGATTGGGGAACACGTTTCAATATAATAAATGGCGTTGCTCGAGGACTTCATTATCTCCATGAGGATTCCCAACAGCGAATTATTCACCGAGATCTTAAAGCAAGTAATATTCTATTGGATGCAAAGATGAATCCTAAAATATCGGATTTTGGTATGGCAAAATTATTTTCTATTGATGAATCTCAAGCCAAGACAAATCGAATTGTGGGAACCTTGTAAGTGTAACAATTTGATAAAGCTACTAACTAAGGACCCGACATAACAAACAAAACATGAGAGCAAGCACTTGAATGTGATTGTATTTGATCATTTTAACTTGCAGAGGGTATATGGCACCAGAGTATGCAAGATATGGACAAGTCTCTATAAAGTCAGATGTGTTTAGTTTTGGCGTACTAATTCTTGAGATTGTAAGGGGCCAAAAGAATGGTGGCATCCATGATGGGGAGAATATTGAGCACCTTCCAAGCTTTGTATGTTTTCCTTCTTTTCATTATTTAACTTCTTGTCCCTAGAACTAAGTTTAAAAAATTAACTATATTAGATTACTTGAAATTTTTTGCAATTAAACAACTTCTTGCAGGCATGGAAAAACTGGAGGAAAGGAACATCATCAAATATTGTAGATCCCACATTAAATGACAATTCAAAAAGTGAAATACTGAGATGCATTCACATTGGATTGCTCTGTGTTCAAGAAAGGGCTTTTAATAGACCAACCATGGCTTCAGTTTTGCTCATGCTTGAGAGCGACTCTTTCTCTCTTCCAGAACCCTTGCAGCCGGCATTTTTTATGAAAAAAAACAGTTTATCACACATCAAATCTGAGGAGCACAGCTCTGTGCCAACAGCCTCAAGTGAACAAAATAGTAAAACTTCTGACATATTATCAGTAGATGAGGCCTCAATAACTAAGCTATATCCTCGCTAAAAGGTAAGGTCTACATTCACTATTCATCATAGCAATAGGCACGTAATACTTGTCACGGTGACGAGATTGTGTCATCCAAATTTAAAATTTTCAATTTATAAGAACATCTTTATTTTTAGATCTTGAAAAGTAGCCATTATAAGAGCATTTTTATTTTCAGATTCCGTATATATTAAACTAAACAGTTATTTCAAATGTAAAAATTAAAATTAAATTAGATTTGGACTATCCAAAATCAATTTGAACAGTCCAGATTGATGATGAGAACCCCATGATAAGGAAGAAATTTTCTTTGCAAATGTAAGTGTGGAAGTTAAACTTATGAGCCTCAATTACCGGTTTACAATATGGTTTATGAAGAAAAACAATACTTCATGATTGCCAATATAATGAAAGCATTCTCCAATTGCATGAGCATGGGAAGACTCACCCTTTTATTTTTACTTTGAATTCAGTAGTTCATGTGTAGTCAATAGGGATTTTGACGGATGATGAAGGAAGCAATAAAGAAAATAGCTTTTCTTGCAGGTTTAGGCGTTCAGATGCCCGAAGCCCTCTTAATCCTGCAACACCACCACAGATGTTGGTGTAGAATCGAAACAAAAGCTGTTCAGATCCTTCCTTGCTGCTTGTACAAGTTTGAATGCAACTTTGTGAACTTCCAGAATCTTTATGCCACTTGTGTGTTTACCAACAACAGCGTTTGTGTATGAACACTTGGTCGATTGAACTTGCAATGAAAAATATTGATAATAACTCTAATAAGTGACAATCCTCTGAGAAGCCCAATCTTCCCAACTCCTTTGGTCACCCTTCGTAACTATTCAAGCATGCCCCCATGAAAAACGAAACGACTTAACAGCTACTCTCTCTCACTTCCAATATCCTTCTAACCTGCATTTTCTGCATGCTTCCTAGTTCTTTTAAAATGTCCCGTTTTGGCAGTAAAACTCAATTGCAACAAGTTCATGAGAATCTGACAGTAACTCATGTAACTACTAGATTCTAACTTGTAGACAAAACATGGTAGGGACAGCTGCCAAATATCCTTCTTGATGATGTCTTTGTGAACTCCTTTCTTCCTTTGTAGTGCAAAAGGGATGCTCTTTTACCACTAGTGATCAGTACCTGAACTAGGAAATTTTGTGAATGCCAAATAATGTCGATTTGTGATATCCAGGAGAGAACGTCTGTTGTCCATCTAAATAACCTTCTCTTCTGATGGAAGCCTTAAAAATTTGGAAAAGAAAGAATCTTGCTTCAAATTGATTTAAATAAGATAAATGCTTTTAGGATCTCCTTTCTTTTGATGATGATAATCGTCCAACCTGCTTGATTGGATCTTTCATTAAAGAAATTCTATCTCGACTCTCAAATATCTATCCACAAATAGTTTTTGGCGCTTTATTGTCCCCTCCTCTTCTCATTGGTTCAAAACCTTTCCGGTTGGCTGTGTTTAACTGCTCCTGCTGCCCTGTATCTTTCTTTCTTTTGTTTCCTTATCAATCTGTCTTGTCCACCACGCATTAACAAATCTCAATTCCTCAATAGGACTAATGGGAAATCAGTGTTATTTTAATAACATGTGAGCCAATGGACACTGGGTCAGAAAATAAATTGATAAAAACAAATACTACACTTGACCTTAGCCAAAAGGCCTGCAAGTCATTGATAATTTTATTTTGCGTTAATATCATCTTTGGTCTCTAAAGTTTAAGCTCATTTTGATTTTGATCCTTAGAATTTGACGTTGTTTTGATCCACCTAAGACTTTTTTGACTCTGAAACAGTGTTTTGGGTTGCTAAAACAAGGTTTTAAGTACCAAAACCATTGTTTCAAATTTCAAGATCTAAACCAAAATCAAATTTTAGGGACTAAACATGGTATTGACCTTTTTATTTTTGTAGTTTCCACCCATCAATTACAATCTGCTGGTGTTTGCCCCTCAATCAAAGTTCTGGCCACAACAAAATTTTATTAACCTTGCGGTGCACCATATTGATTTTGACCCCCCGTCAATATCCAAAGGAATTAGCATTTTTCTTTCCCCTCTTTTTTTTGTTGTTGAGATTAAACTAAAGGAAACAGTGATAACGTTTCGAAAAAGAAGCCAAGAGAAAAGATAATATTAAAATATCAGAGAAGAAGGTTCATTTAGATTGGTTCAGTTCATAACCATGAAGCATTGGCAGTTATAAACAAACAATTAACATTTGGGTGTTCCCCAGAGGCAACATGGAGCTGAAAGAGACATACAGGCCTTCCGTTTACTTCTTTCCATCAGTGAAAGGCTT
This sequence comes from Neltuma alba, assembly GCF_004799145.2. NCBI lineage: Eukaryota > Viridiplantae > Streptophyta > Magnoliopsida > Fabales > Fabaceae > Neltuma > Neltuma alba. The sequence continues at coordinate 718,330 of NW_021636742.1, read as the reverse complement.
CATATCCATCGTAACAAATTAACCAAAGAAGCCTAAGGTGAAAATGTTTCCCTCCGTAAACAGCAGAAATTTACTTCTGATTTTACTCTCAGTTTCTGTGTTCATCATCCCCCATAACTCCCAGATAACCTACCTTTATAAGGCCTGTGACAAACTACCTAGTAGCAGAAATCCTGCAAAATTCAAATCCAATCTCACTTTCCTCTTGAATTATTTGTCTTCCAAATCATCCCTTCACAGCTTTTACAAAGATTTTTCACGTAATCTTTATGGCCTCTACCTTTGCAGGGGAGACGTTTCCGTTCAAACCTGCCAAAATTGTATCAAAGTTGCAACTCGAGAAATCAAAATCAAATGTGCATATAACCCAAGTGCAATCATCTGGTATGATCAGTGCATGCTCAGATACTCTCCAAAGAACTTCTTTGGAGTGGCACAAATTAAGCCTCAGAAACTCATGTGGAATCAGAGAAATAGAACTTCACTCAATCAACCTGATGTCGATGCGCTAGCTCTGATTTACCAACTCATAAAAGAAGCGACAAATACATCTATGCTGTTCAGAGCAAACGGTTCAGAGGTGGTGACAAATAGTTCTGAGCATCGATATGGTCTTGTGCAGTGCACAAGAGACTTAAATAGTAGTTCATGCAGCTTCTGTTTGTCAAAATTAATGGTAGAAGCACAGAAGTTTCGCCAACAGAAGGCTGGTTGGCAAATATTTGGTCCAAGTTGCAATATCAGGCATGAAAATTACATATTCTATCAGCAAATCTTGGGACCAGAGATTGCCCCTATACCACCAATGAACCAGCCAGATGATGCAGGTAGATATATTCTCAGCCTCTAATGTTTTAGTTTCTTCGGAAGTTTGAGTCAATCTAAGTTTGTATCTCAATCCCAAAATCAATTAAAAAGGATGAATATTTAAAAATACATACTATAACTAACCATTTTTTCTTTTTTTCCCTTAAGAATATGGTTGATGCTTAAAGTTGGCTAAGATTCCACATCTATACTGACACAATTCGTGGAAGAGCAGGTTCTGCAGAAGATTTCACATCAAACCTTAGAGCCAGTGTAGTTATACTCGTACCAGTTGCAATGGCTGCAGCTTTTTTGGGTTTTGCAAGTTATGTATGTTTTCACAGGAAAAGAAGACTTAAAGGTATGTGATGAGAAGGATCAAGATCCTCTGAAGTTTATTTTACTTGAAGTTTGAAGAGATAAAGAGAGGAACAAGGTGGGACTTATATCCACCGTGTTTGTTCTACATCAGTGAACCCCACTTCTTTCCTCTCTGATCCTCAGGTCAAAAGATATGTTACATGATGAGAGCGAAGCCTGATTTATATTTTTCTACTTTTCACACGCACTAAAATTTTGATGTAGTTGCTATAACTTTCTAACTTTCTAACCAGTTTTTTTATCCAGGGGGAAAAAGAACTGATGAAATCCTGTTGCAGAAGTCGGGGACTTCAAAGAAGCACTACTCTAAAGAGAAAGGAACATCAAAAGATGAGTACGATGGTGAAGTTCAAAACTTTAGTTTGAAGACCATTAAGGTTGCTACAAACTATTTCTCAGAAGAAGCCAAACTTGGGAAAGGAGGATTTGGACTCGTTTTCAAGGTTGGAGAGCAAACTTTCTTGCCTGAGTCTATTCAATTCAATTGTATGATGTGGAGATTGCATTAGTAATGATTAATTTTCGTGAACTAAATGGATCATTCACCTTAATCAACCATCTGCCGTCCTGACACTATAAATATGCACAATTTATCGTCCAACTCACTTAACATAGGAGGCAAAAAATTGTAGAGATTTAATTACAAACGTTAAAAATCAAATTGAAATTCGAATGACATTGTAGACACCAAGAGAATGATTAAACATGATAATTATTTTGATAACACCTCCAGGGACTATTTTGCAAACTTTAAAACCAACGACTGTGAATGAACTACACTTTCCAAAGATATATCAGTGCTCATTTTCGCCAGAAAAGAGAAAACTAGCCTCTCTTTTTTTTTTTCATATTTCTAGATTGTGATTAAAATCTAGTATACATGCAGGGGATGTTGAGTAATGGCAAGGAGGTAGCAGTTAAAAGGCTTTCATTCAAATCAGGGCAAGGCCTTGAAGAATTCAAAAATGAAGTGACATTGATAGCAAAACTTCAACACAAAAATCTTGTGAGGCTTTTGGGGTTGTGTCTGGAAGAAAATGAAAAGCTTCTAGTCTATGAATACATGCCCAACACCAGCCTTGACACCTTCTTGTTTGGTTCGTTTTCTCTCCCTCTTTTGATTACCTAAATATCTATATCTGCTTGTTATTAATAAGGATCTTCCTTTTAAGCAGATCGAACAAAACGTCAACAACTAGATTGGGCCAAGAGGAGGAATATTATAAAGGGAATTGCAAGAGGACTTCTGTACCTGCATGAGGACTCAAGACTAAAAATTATCCACAGAGATCTAAAAGCAAGCAATGTGTTACTAGACGAAGAGATGAATGCAAAAATTTCCGATTTTGGAACAGCTAGAATTTTTGGCAGCAATCAAAATCAAGCTAGTACCGAAAGAGTTATTGGTACATAGTAAGTATTTATGATTCTCACAACTCAACTTACATCCAAATGTCACACATCCTACATAATGTTTATTCAAAATTATTCACCATTGTATTGTTCCTTTCAGCAGAATCAATAATACCCTTACACAGAAATTGAATGTGCATAGCGTTGATGTTTTTTCATCGCTAATTTGCTCTATTATCTAAACTGAATAGCACCTAAAAGGTGTTTACTCTTATTGCTTATCCGCCTGACTTGCTAAAGGCTTCTTAAACATTCTATAGTGGATATATGGCACCTGAATATGCCTTAGAGGGAGTATTTTCCATCAAGTCGGATGTTTACAGCTTTGGTGTCATCATGCTAGAAATTATCAGTGGAAAAAGAAACACCGGCTTCTACCAACCAGAACGTGGTTTAAGTCTTCTTTCCCACGTAAGCTCTTTTTTCCTTTGTCCCCTTATGGAGAAATAAGGTTAAAAGTAGTATTATATAATAAATAAATAAATAAAATCATCTAACCTTTGTGAGAGTTTGAACAGGCATGGCGACTCTGGAATGAAGGCAAAGGACTTGAACTTGTGGAGAGTGAATTGGTCAAAACTTGTGCTGATAAGGATGAAGCTTTGAGATGGATCCATATTGGGCTTCTATGTGTTCAAGAGAACCCACAAGATAGGCCCACTATGTCATCGGTTGTTCTAATGCTAGCAAGTTCCAGCAATCTTCCTCGCCCATTTGCACCTCCATTTTCAGTCGGCAGATTCTTCGCTGCTATTCAGTCCTCCTCCACATCTGTTTCCACTGAGAAAGTTTCATGTGATTGTTGACTGAGACAGATCAGTCTCCTCACTTCCTGTATTTATTGATGAGGATCTTCCTAGAACGATCTTATTTGTTGACTCAACTCTTATATGTTTCGCTAGCTTTTGGTTTTATCTCTGTTTTTTGCTTGAGCTGAGAGATTAAGCCTTTGTTTCTTTTGCTTTACTTTTCCTTCTTACATTAGCCGTAAATACGTGGGAAAAAGTGAGGGGACATATTAAGAATAAAAGATGCATGTTTTGTAATTTCCACCTCATAGCGTTGTCCATCTTTATCCATCCGAACGGATATTTCTATGCTTCTGAGTTGTCACAAAGACCATATGGGCAGTAGATTGAACTTAGAAAAAGTACATTTTTCCAGATAATAGATGTATGTTTTACCAGAAAAATGACAAGTAGACACATATTACTTCACAGTTCGTCGTTCCAAAAATTTACCGGAAATGTGCTATGAGTCTTCGCATGCAAGAAAATCCCAAAAATTACTTCAAAAAATACTTTCATACAAATCGCAATAAAACTCTTCTCATATACTTAGCTTGAAATCCGTAAAAGTATTTCTGAAAAGCCAATCTAACCATCCCCTTACATCAGAGAGCCTCAAATCTTGAAGTTGGGTGTTGTTCATTTGAAGTTGTGTTTGGTAATATTAGTGTTCATTGAGAAAAGAACACAAATCTTGAATTATCTAATTTGTGTCAATTACATTGTCACTCTAGCTTGAATTATGGTTCAGACCATAATTTGGGAAAAAGTTAATAAAAGCGAAGTGGAAAGGAAGTTTAATAGGAAGTGGGGGCCATGAAGCAAGTAGGAAACTGCAATTTGCTTGGGCGAATGGGCGCTTAGCTGTTACCTATGCCTTCATGAGAGGGACAATTCATAGATCGAAAGCTGCGATCCATTTCAAACGACAACTGCGGATTCTGCAGAGTCAGAATTAAGACTTCGACAATGGATTTGGGTGGGAGCTCCTAAATTCTCAAGTTCTTCCTACTTTCCAATTTTTTTTTATTATTTCTTTTTGTAATTAGATTCTACATAAAATGAGAGAAATAATTATATCTTATGAGCAAAAAATAGTGGAGGTTTCAATTTTTTATTATTTTTCAAACAAAATACTTCAAAATTGGTGCATTACGATTTTTTAAAAAAAATCATAAAAAAATTAAAACTGCATTGTTTTTTATTCATAAAATATCAAAATTTTACTTATTTTAGATAGAATCTAATGGTAAAAGGAAAGAAGAAGGAAATGCTTCAGAAGTAGAAAAAGTTTGAGGGGACAACTAAGATGGACAGCTCATACCCCAAATCCACAAATTACCTCCCTACAAAATCAATAGGATTTGGGCATAACTTAGATTGTTTCTTAGGTTTGTTAATTTGTATGACTGTTTTTCTCTTTATTTATATATAGCTTTAGTTTATATTTAAACAAAAAATTTTCACGTCCTTTTTTCATTTTATCTCTAAATACAAAGGTTTTGAAAAATAGACCGGTTATTAAATCAATTGAGGTTGTGGTTTAGACATGAACAGCAATGTTAGATTGTTCATGATTGAATAATACTCTTTCAGTACTAAATATAAAACATATTTTATAATATAATTTATACTACAAAATGTGTTTTATATTTAAAACCTGAAAAATATAATCTAATTAAAATATAAAAAAGTTTAATATATAATTTTGAAGAGAGTAATATTTAAATAAAAAGATAATAATTAAACAATAAATAGAATATTCATGTATAAACCACACATAATCTAATATAAGAGTGTTACTAAAACACAAATATGATGGACTACTATTTTCTTAACTCAAAACGATGCTATCTCATGTTATTAACCTGTCCAAAATCCTTAATCAAACTTGTTAAAAACCCAGCTGGTTAACTAGTCAGATCAAGCAACCCAAATCAAGTCTTTTTTTTTTTTAATAAACTAAAGTTTGGTTTAGTTGAGTCCAATGGTTTACTAAAATCAGAATATACCTTCATACTCAAAAAATATTTATAGAAGTATTTACAAATCAGAATAAAGTTTTTATATTATCAGTAACAATATTCGAACTCACAAACTAAAATTGAGTTTTAATAACATGCGAAATACTACCTTATTAAACAAATACATAAACAACACGCATTTTTACTTAACATCTTCACTTTGTTCCCACCAAGATAGCTCAAGTCACAGGAACAGCAATCTCGAGAACATTGTTATTTTAAGGAAAAATGAGCACTTAATTATCTGGATTCATGCACATTTGCTTGATCCAATGCCATAACTAAGAATCAAGAAATGTGAATCGAAGCTGGCACATTGTTGTATAATGCTGACCCTTCAAGTTAAATTGTGACCACTCATTTACATATTTGTATACTGAAGGAATCAAAGAAGCAAGTCATCAAAAAGAAACCTTCTCAGACGGCAAACCACACATTTCAGGTTCATGAATTGATGCTTTGTTTCAAAGGTTGAACATAATTTCCTTATTCATCTTAAGATTAAATATTCAACCAATTCAGATTGGCATGAGTTGCTACGGTCTTTCTTCCCTTGAACAAGTGGTCAGAGATTTGAATTTCAATTCTCATATATGGAGCAAACATAGTTTAGAAGAATCCTTCCTTTGTCCTCACTACAAAAAGATATTAGTCTTGCCAGCTAGTGGCAAGGGATATTCTTGGATTTGTTAGATAAATAAATAAATAATAAAAATTCAAAAACTAAAAGATGAAAAGAAAAGGTTAAGGGTATTTTTTGTTCTAAAAATATTTGTAAAAGATGTTATGAATATTAAGAAGTTTTCTTATTTAATATTGTCTTAGAAGTATTAAAAGGGGATAATATCGTCATTGCCATCATTTTCTTGTGTGAACTGTGAATTTTAATTTTTAAAATTGGGTAAGGCAAGATTATTGTTTTTTTTAACACTTTCATAATAACTTCTTAACGAATATTTTAAAGGCAAAAATATCCTCGCCCCAAAAGAGAGAAGGAAATGAAATATGATCCTCTTTTGTTTGCTAAACTTGTTGGCCTAACAGCCCCCCAGTACCCTTGGTCATGGACCATGGTTTCCGCTTTACAAACCTCTCCCCTTGGCATTACTAAAAACAAGAAAGCAATGTCCGGCTGTCATCAACTCAACTTTTGGTCACTCAATCTCTTGCTTTCTGTACTAAAAATATTCTCAGGTCCTTGATTAGGGGGGTAAAAAGGAAGATTAAATATTAGTAAATTAAATAATGATAAAAAAATTACAATCAATACCAATAGTCATACCATATTGGCAGCAATGTTTACTCAAATGCAGGCGCTCATTAGTATAATAAAATTTGGATCAATCAAATTTAATTGGGATAGTTACTATAAGATTCCAAGAAAGGAATTAAATTATAAAAATATTAGTAACTATCCCAATTAAATTTGATTGATCCAAATTTTATTATACTAATGAGCGCCTGCATTTGAGTAAACATTGCTGCCAATATGGTATGACTATTGGTATTGATTGTAATTTTTTTATCATTATTTAATTTACTAATATTTAATCTTCCTTTTTACCCCCCTAATCAAGGACCTGAGAATATTTTTAGTACAGAAAGCAAGAGATTGAGTGACCAAAAGTTGAGTTGATGACAGCCGGACATTGCTTTATAATTTAATCTCAATAACAATTGAACAGTTTAGATGTGTTGTTATTTCCTACACTGAATTTTTTTTTTTTTGCTAAAACATAAGTAGCCTCTTATTGGAGGCAATCTTATTCGAAACACTGTCAGGCACTAAATATGAACACCTCTCCCAGTAGGAATTTGAACCTTAGTTCGTCACGTTGTGAGGGGCTAGCCTCTTCTGTTAGATCCAACCCCTATTGGTTGAAATTTGTTATTATAAACTCTGTGTGACTAACAAATTTTTGGCTAATTAAGCCTTTTTTGTTGAGATCTTATAGTTATTCCTCCATCCAATTTAATTTGGATTACAATTCTAAATATTATTCCTGATACTAACTATAAAATCTATTTTATAATTCAATTTGTATTAAAAATTAGATTTTATATTTAAGATAAAAGGCAATAGTAAATTTATTTTTGAAAAATGGGTAGTAAGAGAAAAACATAAATATATATTAATAAAATTAAAATAAATTTAAACTACTCAAATTTATATGAACATCCAATGGATGAGTCTATTTTGTTTGATAAAATCTTTTATATATATATATATATATATATATCTTATCTTTTGATTTGAAATTTCAAGTTAAAGTTAAATAATTGTACCTCCCAATTTGCAAATATTACATTTTTGTTTTGACCAAAAAAATGCAACTTTTACATTGAAGCTACCAGTGAACATGGAATTAATCATCATATTTCAATTCATAAAGTCTATGCAAAAAGGTTTACTTTTACTCAATACTTTAAAATACGATGTGCATAAATCGTTTTAACTTATATTCACTTTTTAAAACTGAACTTTATCAAAAAAATTTTAAAAAAATTCCCATCCCCACTCAACCCTAGAGTATTTAAAGAGTACAATAATAATGGATGTGATAGGTAGCGGTGGGAACCTATATGGGAAGGAATTAAGGGATGTTAGGCCTTGTGAATACATCAATTAATATAATTAGTAATTAAATTGAAAAGCAAAGTCGTAGCAGCCGATGATTTCAATTTTTTTTTAATTTCATACGCTTTTATGTGGACCATATTTCAAATGTTTATGCTTGGTTGGGGAATGAACACTTAGAAACCTTCAACGTATTCGGACAACCTATGGCTATGCAATATCGTTTTCTATGACATTTTTTCCACGAGTCATATCTTTCTGTTTTTATCTTCAAATTCCCATACATATAATATGTATACACACAAATAAAGAATATACTTCCTCCAGTCCTTAATAAAGACTTTACTTGATTTTTATTTTAATCCTAAATATAAGACTACAATCTACTTTGTCTATCATATTTATCCATTTTTTTAAAGATAGTCCTTCTAATAATGGTAGTTATAAATAATAAACTTGATTAGCAAAGATATTTTAGAAAAAACAACACATATACATTACAAATAACTAATTTAACTACGTTTTTTAATCTCTTCAAATCAGTCAACTGGGTCTTATTATTAGGATTGGAGGTAGTACTGCTTATAAATTATATACAATGTCATTTACCTCAAATTTTATATAAAATATGGACTAATAATACGGTATCTAGTATAATGTGAAATATATTAAGTTTATTTGTATAGTGATCATTCCTTAACATGCTTCTTTAACATTTTGTGCCACTTTCTTTTCCGATTTAAAACAATTTAAAGTAAGGAAAATTGTTTTAAAATTTCTCTTTGTTGGCCAAAGGTGCTTGAATTTTATTTAAAGACCTAGTTTTTAAGTAGACTTTTAGTACAACTCATATTTATATTTAGCGGATACAACTCATTTTCATTCTTGGATTCTTTTAGTAATTTTTCCTTCAAAATCATTTTTCAAACATTAAAAAAATTAGACCACAACTCCATCTGGATTATACTACTCCTGATTTTTGATATAAAAATTAGTTGATTAATTTAAATAAATTAAATAAATTTGTTAAATTAGTTATTTGTAATTAATAAGTATTATCTTTCTTAAAAGACCCTTACTAATTATATGTATTAATTAAAACTATCATTTGATAAAACTTTTAACAGGCAAAATTACTATAAAAACTATTTAAAAAAATGAATAAATCTAAAAAAATAAAATAAATTAAGACTTTATATTTGAATATCAAACTCATGAGATAGTATTAGTATATCTTGAAATTTGACGATTTCCCGGCCTTTTTGGCTAAGATCAAGTGGAGTTTGTCTTATTTATTAGAAAGTAAAATGGTTAAATCTCATAAATGCATGCGCCTCAGGCCAAAATGAACATAGGATTCTCATTCTTTTTATCCCACACCTCACAAGTCCCCAGAGTACATAAATCTAAAATATAGTAGAGATTCATCGAACAAATAGAATGCACAAGTAACAGAACATGATTTCTCTGGGCAAAAAAAATTGAATAACTTTCAGAAGTTGATGTGTATGAGCAAAAGGAATCAAAACCCAATCCTACCATTTCAATTTCACTGTACATTTTTTTGGTTTTTTGCCGCAATAGCTGTACATTGTCACTCAAAAAATCCCAGGGAAAAAAAATCTAGGTAATTAATCGATCAAAATGATGTTAGTAGTTGTGGGAAATTAAGAATCCGATGCCTAAACGACGCAATGCCCAGTAAAACGACAGGGGGAAAAAGGACCCTCGCACGAATCTACTGCCTCAGCTCCTTTCGGATCTTCTGAGAGAACAGCTTGCAAGCATCCAAGCTTAAGTCCATGGCTGCCGCAAGAGCCACAAACGCCGCCGCGTCCTCCGTGCAAGTCACGTGCTGCACCCCAACTTCCACCTCTGGTTTGCTCTGCTTCCCTTCGCCGTCCACTGTGGCTGACATCACAAACCCCTTGTAAAACAGTTGCTTCTCCAACCCGAACTCCGACCCTGATCCAGAACCCGACCTCGATCTGGAACCGGATCCCAAGTCCCAGCTTCCGTGTGGGCTGTTGACTGGGGTGACCCCGGAGGTAACATCTATTGTGAATTTTCCGCCATTCACGGTGCTGATGGTTGAGCCGGCGAGTGTTACCGGTTCAGCGGTTGCCGGGAGGACATCGAACTTGAAACCCACCGAATTGGAGCTGTTCTGTTCACGCCAAGCCTCGAGGCGCCCCCAAGGCTTCCAGGTACCGTCGCCACCAGGTTGGAGGATAAGCCATGCTCCCGGGTTGGACCGGCTGACCCGGTGGGAACCGGGAGAGGGGACGAACGGCGTGACCATTGAGGCGGCCGCAACAGGGGAACCGGATAGGTCGTGAATCGTAATGGACCATCCCTTGCGCTCGGGCGATTGGTCCTTCTGAGATTTCAGCGAGTTCAACCAGCCTTTTGAATTGCTTGCCTCGGATACAGATGACCTAGAAGCCAAATTCCGGTCTCTGAAACTGAATTTGCAAGTGAAAACTGGTTGTTTAACATTCCCTTGGATTTGAAACACCTGAGGGCTACACTCTGGTTCGCCGTCGAAACGGAACACGAATCTCGGGTCCGGTTCAGCCCGAACAGTCAAGTGGAACAACTGCTCCGACGAGGCCTTTTTCTTCTCACTCAGTGAGACCCAACCGTTCTGAAACATACAAGCGCGAGACTCAGCCAGAGTAAGATCCAACGGCACAGAAATTTTCCCCAATAACTTGGCAGCACTGAAGCCAAACGCCGATGTAATTCTCCGACCCTTGTAGACGGAAATCTTCAGAGTAGGATTCTTAGACGATTTCAGAAGCTTCTCGAGCAAGGGCCTGCTCAAGTCGAAGGAAGCAGCTAAGGAGTGAGATTGAGAGTCGCCGGCATCTTGCGAGACAAGAGGAACGGTGGCGTACTGATGATCGGAGGATTTAAAATCCTTGAGCTTAATCTTACAAAAGCAAGGGGGAGAACTAGAAGGATGAACTTGGCCGGAGAAAGACGAAGGTTTGGCAGCTGCGGGAGATTTGACGGCCAAGTTTCCGACGAGGATCCGAACATAAGGACACGGATCCATATCGTGGGGAGGTTTCCGGCGAGTGAGACAATGGTGAAGAGAGGAATTGTAGTACCGTTGATGTGAATATGGAAGAGAGAGGAATAGGAAGCTGCGCTTATAAGAGGCTGGTAGAAGAAAGAAGACAGTTGTTGAGCAGGCAAGGCGAATGAGACAGCCTGTAAGTTGGAGGATTTTTCATTTAACTTTTTGATATGATGGGGAATACTTGGAGGTCCCATGCAAGTTGGCATTTTTTGAACTGATCTTCGTATTCTATTACAAGTTTTTCTTTTTTAAAAAAAATATAATTATAATTTTATGAGGAACTTATTCAAATTTTTATGAGCTGAAATGACTTAAATCCCACGTTTTATTAAGGAGAAACGTGAAATAAGTAATGTAAATCAAATTGGGAGATCATTTTGGATTGATACTTACCTTGATTCTATAGCAATTTCAAAAAAAAAAAAAAGAAGTCGTCAAATGGATGAGACTCTGTTTGAACCATATCAGAAGTTTGGATTAGTTCAATGATTTTGATTTTTTTTTGTTGTCCCATACCCCAAAAAAAAAAATTTATGTCACACGTACATTTATTTATGTTACTGGGTTTGGTGTTAGCATCAAGTTTTCTTTTTTTCTTTTTTCCATTTTTTTAGAGCTAATCTATTTATTTTATTGTTGGCAAAAAATATTATTTATTTTATGAACAAAAAATGATGTAATACTCCATCTTTGAATTTTGAACTGAGCGAATAATTCCATTACTCCATGAGCAAATCTATAAACTTTTAAATTTGCATACGTAACCCTATTCTCGTTAACTAATCCATTATTTCACTAACGAAGAATACTACTTTAGTGACTAAATAATAAATACCCTTTTAAATTCTATTTTTTTTAATGTAAATATGTAATCCCTTCAAATTTCCAATCAATTTATATCGTTCCCTAAAATTGAGGTCCTGAATAGATAAATTATCTGTCATCCAATCATGTTACAATTACACAGGGTGCAATAATGGATGTATTAATCATATGAGAGTACGTTACTTTTATATTTTAAAAAATTAGAGGGGTTCATTATCAAATTTTAAATACTCTAAGATGATTATTTATACAAAACTTCAAATTCAAGGGGTTATATGTAATTTAATATTTTTATATTATTTATACTTTAGGGCTTTAGGATAAATTAGTTAGAAAAAATACATCTAGTATTCTAAAATATTTTATAATGCTCTCAGCATCATAAATTTATAACAGAGATCTGAATATATAAATAGTGACTTGAAAATTTGGCCACCAACATTAATAATGTGCTGAAATCATTCCATTTTGTTGTTCCTTCTAATTTCTAATAATATTGATGATAAAATTAGGTAGCAACTACCAATTATGTCCAAAGGGCACGTAATTCCGATCCCTTAACCCGAACCAACCTAATTAGTAACGATTCTTTGTTTTGGTTTAATTATTAGGTTGACAAAGTGATTCTAAAGTTCTAATTTTTGTTTTAGGTCTAATTAGATAGATTGTCACAAATCTGCTTATCATACATGATATTGTTATTGTCATCAAAATTTGTGAAATTATTGTACAAAATTCTGAAAAATTACTCAATCTCCAACTAGGATTTACCAAATGCATATAGGATTTAATTATGCAAATAATAAAGGCAAGAAAAATTTCTATGAAAAAAATTAATATTTATATCCAGAAAATATCATATTATAGTTATTCCTTTAAAAGGTGTTTTTATCTTTAATATATTTCATTTGATCAGAAAACTTATTTTCATAAAATATTACAATGGGAAAGTTAGATGCTGAATTTTAATGCATTTAAACCAAATCGATGATTGAGGTATTTGAAATCATATGTGAGACAAATTTAGTTTTTGAATAAATTATATAAAATTTTCTATCTTCTTTATAATTATGATACATCTGGTACTTAATATAAAAGCTAGTTTGATATTTAATTTGATTTTAAATATAAGACCCTAATTCACTTTATCTCTCATATTTATCCTTTTTTTTTAAAGTAGTCATTGTATTAGTTGCATACTTGCATATGTCAAAAATTCCATCAAAAAGTAATTCTAAGTAATACATATGATTAGCAATGGTACTTTAAGAAAGATAACATATATTTATTATAAATAATTAACTTAATAAATTTTTTTTAATCTAGTCAGATTAGTTAATTAACTCTTATATTAAAGACAAGATGTAATACAAATTTCTTTAATTTTTTTTTTTGCACAGAACTGTACACATATGGCATTTCTTAAAGAGTAAACAGTGTGAAGACGGAGTACATATCAGATAGATCTAAAGTCTAAACACATCACTTTAACATAAATTTAATATGTTAATATAAATGTGTACCTTGATTATTGTAATTCACATTTAAATATCGTAAATTTTTAAGTTTTGAAAATAATATAAACTAAATGTGGACCTTATCGGTTGTGCAAAGGATGAAAATTAAATAAGCCTACCTGCAAGTATTAAGGTTAGACCAAATAGGATTATTTAAATGAACAAGCATGACTTTTGTGAATTAATTTGACTTAAAAAAAAGAGTCAGAATGAATGAAATTTCTTTTTAAAATTTTTTTTCCCAAAACTAATTTTGGGAAAAGTGATTTTCCATAAATGTTTTTATTAAAATTATTTTTAGATGTGTAATTATCATAATGGATTATGGCTTATATGTGACTTCCTTTCTTTCCCACATGACTGAAATTTGGTACTCCTCCGGTCTTTAATATAAGACCCATTTAAATAATTTGATTAGATTAAGGAAGTTAGGTAAGTTAGTTAATTATAAGAAAAGTGACACATTTTCCCTAAAACACCATAAACATCTTTTATAATACCTCCTCTCCCTCTTCTATTTGATTATACTTGAGGGAGTATTCATAAGGGTAATTAAGAGAAAATTGATAAATATGAAAAATGGGTCTTATATTTAGGATCAAAACTAACTTAAGAATTTGGTCCTATATTAAGGATCGGAGGAGCATTGAAAAATTACAAACACATAACTACACGGTTTTTTTCTTGAAAAATTATTATTATTTTGTTTCAAAGAAGGTTTTAAAACTCTAAACGCTTAAATAAATTGTATGCTTCCTAATTAATTGATTTAATATTGTGGTTGTCCTTTTTCTTCTTTTTTAATTCTTCATCTTTCTTGAAACATCAAATCATGACGTTATAATAAAAGTAATAATACTTAAAAAAGACGCCACAGCTACATATAATTGGTTTATATCATAATCCATGTTTGTTTCTCTTAATGAAAGTCTAATCCTAATCCGTATGGCTGGCTGGCTGGCTGGCTGCTAAACTGTATCGATGCGACATTTTTGATGTTCCATTCCAGGCGTCAAACTCATAATAAGCAACATAATGAAAACAGTATTTATGTTGAAAACTTCAAAAATTTAAAATTATTTTACAAACACCTAGAATATGATCATCAATTATAATTTTTATTTTATTTTAAAATTTCCATTTCAATTATTTAAATTATTCATCATTTTGAAAAGTATCCAAAACCGTTGCACTCTTAATTAGCAAGTAAGGAAATGCCAATTGGTGGTGATGGCCACATCAAATGATAATTCTCTCCTCGGACTTTGACATGATTTTCAAATTTCAATCAACGTGACAAATTATCGACTTTTGATTATAATATCCCACCCTCTTCAAAATTGTCAATAAATTTATTCAAAGACGCAAGTTATCAATTTAATTCCTTTTTTTAAGGGGGAAAAACTAAATTTCGAAGACAAAATACTGAATAATGATAGAAAGCAGCATGCATTAACCAATATTGATAGGGTTAAGTAACAAAGAGACTCGGCATTAAAAATTCAAATCTTGTAGGTAAAACAAAAAATTATAGTGGAAGGATTGTCTACTTGATGATTCAAATTTCACCCAATAATAATATGTCATATGAAAATGTGTCTGATAAATCATGAGTCTAATTGAAATGTGTTTTGGATTCATTTTGTTTGTTAATTTTTTGTTGTAAAATTTCTAGAGGAGCAAAGCTCTAGGAATTGATCAAATGAAGGTACTCATCTAATTCTAAATACAGAGTAATTCTAAGTAACCATTTTTTTTGGGGTGAAAATTCTAAGCAACCATTGCACTATAAGAAAGGTTAGTTTTGTTGGCAAATAATAATAGTAGTAGTAGTAGTAATAATAAAGGTTAGTTTTACTTTATTTTTTCAAAAAAGGTAAATACTTTTTTACTTTTACTCTTATTAACCACATTAATAATGAAGCTTATAAATTGAAAATAAGACAAGGATAGAGTTTTAGAGTTAATAATAAAAAATAAAATATATTTTTAGTTTTAAAACTTTTTATATGGTTTCAGTTTGTTCATTTAACTTTAAAAAATATGTCCAAAAAATTATTAACATTATAAGATGACGCACAGTCTACATTTTGTAGGAAGATTACTTTTAGAAACTACCCAATATTTAAGATTAAAAAAAATAGAGAGAATTATAATCAAGTTTCAGAAAAATATAATTACCAATAAGTTCTAATGACAAGTAAGTAGTTGTCATTTATTATAATGTAATTTATCTTTATAGACTGTTTATTGTCACTATGATTTTTTAGTAATTATATTCTTTAATCGAGACTTTTAAGCAATTATCCCAAAAAAATAAGGTTCATGGGTGAACCCATGAATATATTTTCAACTTATGTGTATGTAAACAAGATTCAAACTAGAGACTTTTTTTTTATCCTAAAAAACTATTCTATTAATTTTAAATATAAAACTCATTTTATTTTACAGCGTGGACCCATATGTATAAACTATAAAGTCACCTCTGGGGATGGCTCCAATTTTGATCGTTAATAATAATGAGGCCCGCTTTTTGAGTAACGGAAGGAAAGGGAGGGAAAGGAAAGGCAGAGGAGAAGAAGCAAAACGAGGGAGGAAACCGGAGGAGGTGAGCTGGAACAGGTAGCGATAGTGGCCAGCAAAGAAATACCCAAATTTGGCTGTTTCCTCCCGTGCCTAATCCCCCCAGCTGTTTCCTTCATTCCTTCCACTTACCCAGCCTTCTCTTTCTCTCATTCCTCTCCTGTGGGTCCCCCCCTAATTGTCATCTTCTTCCTCTATTTTCCTTTTTCTGCCACCTAATTATCCACAGCTGCTCCCTCGTTCCCACCAATAATTCCCCCTTCCGTTAGGTTTTTGTATTATTTTACCAATATTTTTCTTCCTTCGTCAGCATTTATTCATAATTTATATCAACAAATATTTGCTAGGAATTAAATTTTAAAAAAAATATAATATTCATGTTTCCATTTTTCCTGACTAATAAAATTTTTAAATACGAAGTTTTCATTGACTTTCTTTTAATAACAAAGACTTTTTTCAAATTACAAAAATGACGGTATTCCGAAGGCCTTTAATTATTTAAGAAAAAAGCACTGGGCATCCTATTTCAAGATTGGTGTGGTGTTTTGTAATTTGGGAAGACTTATTTATAATTTTTCTTCCTTATTATAAGGGGATAACAAGCCAATAAATAACAATTATATCATTAAATATGTTCCAAAAATATAAAATTTTCCAAACATACCATTATAACAAATTTTGAGGAGCTAGTGAAAAGTTATTTACATAAGTAATAATAATTTGTAATTAAGAATAAATTTGGAAAATATTCATTAATTCCCCTGTTGATTTATTATAATAAGTACCAAATTTTTTTTTCTAAATAACCCCTTATAATAAAAATCAGAGGAAGTATAATTGACGGTCATAGGTTTTCTTTTTGACCATCCAATACACAGCTAAGATTTATTTTATATAAATATATATTTTTTTTTGGAAAAATATAATGCTGTTCCTTAGTCTGGGCCAATGAGAATTGAGAAGACAATTACTTTACAGTTACGTAAACATAGTGGATATTAGGGAGGGGGCGCCGTTGAGGGATAGGTGGGCCCACGTAGCGCGCGGCGTGCGAGGGGAGACGGAATCTTTGTTCTCGACTTTTCTGATCTTTTATTTTATTTCTAAACCTCAATTTCTGATTGGATCCTAGTTTCGCTTTTTTTTTTTTTTTTAAGAGAAAAGAATAAGCAAAAGATAAATATTTCAGTTTGCACGTGAACCTGCACGTGCTTGATGTGCGCTGGAAGTATGATAGATATCCAGGACCAGGATGAGTGGATGCCAGACAAGAGAGCCAGCTATATAAATATTTTTTGAAAATTGGGATCACGAAAAAGTTCAAAAGAATAAACTAAGATAGTTTTTTAATTTATACACTCCCACAAAACTCAAGATGCTACATTCAAAATTTATCGGTAATGTGATTTTTTATAACATTTCTAAATAAATTGCTAAATATATTTTAATAACAAAATAATATTGATATATATGTATAAAATATAAAAATTATCAAGAATGTTTTTTGTTTATGGATGGGTGCCCTACAAACTACTAGCAATAACTGAAATTAGATAATTTGACATAATAAATATGAGAAATTTAATCTAAATATTTTCCGTTTCATATTTCTATCCCTTTTTTAAGGCATGTACTGAATTATATATATATATATTTCAAATTAAGTAAATATGTACGACTTACATAAAATTAAAAGATCATTTAATTAAATCAAAACAATAATCATTTTAGTGGCCAACGCTAGGAAGAAATCATTTGAACACAGCCTTCGCTAGGAAGAAATCATTTGGTGCTGCGGCACAGACTGAAATCTAATAACGCTATTTTTTTTTTGGTGCAAATAATAACGCTAATTTTAATCTTAACTAAAGCAATACAATCTCGACGGACTAATTTATAATTATAAGAACCGATATGTACAGTAGTTAAATTTAATTCTAATTTATTTTTTTTACCCATAGGTCCATGAGTAATACTAGTGTATTATTATTGGAGGTATATAGAATTTATTTTGTTTATACAATATAGATAAATTAAAATGTAATATTACTGGGTTTTATTGAAATAATTAAGTTATGTTTTTTACATTAATAAGATTTGAATCGCCTTTATTTGCATTTCACTCCACTCTTCTTATAATTTGAGCCATCATGATATTAAATTAATTTTTCAGTTATTAAATCGGTCAAGCTAGACAAAATCGCACTGATTTAAAGATTAATTCATTCTGATTTTTTCTGAAAGATTCTGATTTAACCATATTCGATTCTTGTTCGCCAAAAACCAAAAAAACCAAAAAAAACCCACATATTCGATTCTTGCTCACTATTGTGACCCATCTTTCAGGGGCATCTCTCCCTCAGACATATTGTTTGGCCGAAATCCATTGTCTCCGCAATTTTGAAACACTTATTTCACATATTATTATTATTTTTAAATTAATTTTATTGATATTTTCTCAATAATAATAAAGTAAGAAACGGAGGGAAAGAATTTAGAAAGATGATTAGGGTATTTAAAAAAACATTATATTAATTAATTTAACTAATATTCTTAATCTGTTTAAATTAGTTAACTAAATATCAAAGGAGTATAAATTTACCATCACCCTTTGTAAGCATAAGACTATACGTGTTAAGCAAAAGGTTTATTTTAGCTCTATTTCAGTCTACTTTGTATTTTAAATTTATAATTTTTTTAAAGTGCCCACATGAATTGCATGCATATTTTAGGGTATTTCTATTAAAAACAATTTTAGTACACTTGATTAAAAATGATTATTTTAGAAAAATCAACAAACACTTATTATAAATAATTTTTTTAGAATTTATTATAAGTAATTAACTCATCTTAATATTTATAAATTAATTATTTGGTGCTTATATTAAAGGTATAATAGAGTGTGTGTGTAATATTACTTCCTGTCTTTAATATAAGAGCTGTGGATATTAAGAAAATTAGTTTAAATTAGTTATTTATAATAAATGAATGTTGCCTTTTCTAAAATATTATTTATTAGTCATGCATATTGAAAATACTTCTTAGTAAAAACTCCTTGATATGCACAATGATTATAAGGATTACTTGGTAACGAAATGGATAAATATCAAAAGCAAAGAAAATTCAGGGAATAAATTGAATTTTTTACTAACTTTTATAGGAAGGAATAGAAGTAGTGTTAATTAATATTCCCGTCATTCGAAAGGACATAAGGGTACATAGCAGATGGTAGGTTCAAAATTAACTTGGAGGGAATTGCATTATAGCCGGCCACATAATCCTGCAAAGTGGCGGTCTTCATCATCAATCTAGTTCCTCTTGAACGAGGGGGGAGGCATTAATTATGAAGAAAACCAGCATGATTATAATTTAATCTGGGAAATGTGAATACTGATTTTTCACATTGCCCACAAACACTCATGAATAATCATGACCAAAGCAAAGCCATTATATTCCTTCAAAGGCATATCCCTAACATCAAGACATCTATACTCAATGGGCCTTTTAACCGTGTGATGAGAGGCTATTGAGATTTGGTATATTCCCTCCGATTTATAATACTACCTCCGGTCCTAATTATAAGAGCTAGTTAACTAATTTGAAGAGATTAAAAAAAGAAGTTAAGTTAGTTATTTGTAATAAATAGATATTGTCTTTCCTAAAATATCCTTGCTAATCAAATGTATTAGCTAGAATTATCATTGTTAAAAGGATTACCTTGGAAAAAATAAATAAATATGAGAGACAAAGTAGGGTCTTATATTTAGGACCAAAATAAAAGTCAAACAAAGTCTTATATTAAGGATCAGAGGTAGTATTAGACGTTAGTTAAGCTTTCTCACAAATAAAAATAAATGTTAGTTTACTTATTAAACGTATTTTAAATTAATAAAAGTTACCTATTTTAATTTTATTAAAGAATGTGATTAGAAAATTTCTTTCCTCTCTCGTACTCCTAAAACTTTTTCAGTTCCTTATAACAAAGGATAAAAGTAAAAAGTTATTACTAACTATATTTTAATCTGTTATATTTTGGACCAAAATTTTTTTTTGAAAGACTTCTTATATTGTGAACCAAAGGGAGCAATGTATATGAGTATAATGATGAAGTGAAATTCCTTAGAGAAGCCAAAAACCATGATTAAGGGCAGCCTCTCCCTAATGGAGTGCAAATGAAGGGTTAATAATGTCAGAGACACACACGTGGCTTCTGCTTCGCAGTCTCCTTCCTCATCCAGCTCATTTCCAGATGCACTTCCAGTTCCCCGTCCTTTGGCACCACGAGATCCACAACCTTGTCGCAACCTGTTCAGCAGCATGATTCCTAGTAGTTGTACGTACAACTTTTTTTAAAAAATTTTTTTGGATTTTATTTTTAATGTTTTTCTTTTAACCAAAAAGCTACCCATTCTTCCTTCTCCATCGCGAGAGCTCCAAAAATGTGCTCTCCAAACATTTTGTTAACCCATCTTCCTGTCTTTGCTTGTCCAAGGCATCGCTTTTCATTATTACTCCTTTTCTTTCTCAATATTAAAGCTGAGTATTTAATTTGTGAATGTTAAAAAAATTAGTTTAGTTAATTATTTTAACAATTGAGGGTAAAAATTAAAAAGTTATTTATAAAAAATATATATTAATTTTTTTAAAATATCCTTTTTAGTCATGTGTATTGTAACTATTCATTGATTGAAATCTTTTTACTATATACAATCTATGAGAGTATTTTAAAAAAATTATAAATTTAAGAAACAAAGTGGATTTAAATATTGTATTTAAGACAATATAAATTTTTTATCTTTTATATTTAGGATTGAAGATAATATTACTATTGAAAAAATGAAGAACAATCCTTTTTTAAGGAGGGGGAGAAAATGGAAGAAAAATTGAGAAAATAAAAAAAATTAAATAAAGAAAACATCAGAAAATGTTTTATCTCCTTGTATTTTAATTAACAGAAGAAAAATTATAATGAAGAAAATTTATTAATTCATGATGACAATAATACTGGCACCATGTTTTTTTCTCCCTAGTTTCAACCCCTATAGATCACTACTCCCACATGGCCAAGAAACCAAAGGTTATTAATAGAGGGAAAAAAAAAAAAAGGCTACAGAGCCCTAAAAATAAAAGACTACTAGGCTCCGTGGGAATGGAATCCCATACAATCGTTAAAGTATATATAATTGTATTAGCCTCAAAGAGACAATGATTTTGTACCCAAAAAATAAAAAATAAAAGACCTATTTGGGCCTCAGGGGCCCAACCTCGTGGGTTGAGGTAGTGGGCTGTCTTAATGGGCCAAGGAAAATACAGAAACCATTCAACCAACCCAAGAGAGCCCCCCACCAATAAACCCTCCAAAAACAAAAAGGAGAACACACGAAATTAGGAAATAATAATATTTATTAGTAAAAAAATAATTTTTTAATTCTTCAAACGGTCACTGACTGGGAGGATGTTAAAATATAATCGTTTTAACGTAGCATTTCCGTGACGAAACAGCAGTGCCAATTAACTCTCTTCTTCATCATCACGTGGTTCAAATTAAAAAAAGCATAAATTAAAGAGACAATAAAAACGAATAGTCTTTTTCTTGGGTTACTAATTTGTGATTGCTAGCTGGACTAAAGACATGTGTAATTAATAAATTAATTAATCAATCATGTTGTCAAGCTGGTCTACTATGGCACTTCCTAGAATTTAATGTTTGATTCAATCTTAATTATTACTCCGAGATTAGCAAGTCATATAGAATCTTATCTCGGCATGGATGCATAATTACTCCTTTGGTCCTTAATATAGGACCCAGTTGTTGAATTAGTTTTGGTCCTAAATATAAGACTTATTTATCATATTTATCAATTTTCTCTAAATTACCTCTATGGATACTCTTTTAACCATAATCAAGTAGGAGAAGAAGAGAAGGCATTAAGAAAGATGATTATGATATTAAGGATTGGAGGAGTATTAACTAACTTACCTAACTTTTTTAATCTAATCAAATTAGTTAAATAGGTCTTATATTAAGGATTAGAGGAGTATTATAATTTGGAAAAATTAATCTCGCAGTACTTACACTTTTCTCTATTTTTGAATCAATCCTTAGACTCTTTTACTTTTTTATGAAATCCTTTGAGTTCTTACTGGCTTCAAAACCCAAGATTTGTGAAACTTAATTTAAACTATATTGATTAAAGAAAACCAGTCATCCAAGAGACGTGCACAAGAGTGGGTGAAGCATCATCTTTGCATGTAGATAGAAGAAAAATTATTGCTTCGTTATTTCTCAGAATTTGGAGTACCCATATCAAGATAAAATCAAAAGAAGACATCAATCTATCAGTAAACAATAAAGAGGCAAAAAAGCTCAGAAATGGCGAGCAATAACAATTCAATCTTAATAGTAAACTCTCTGTGGATGACGCTTCTTCTCCTTCTTCCATCAGCTACACCAGTAAGAACTAACGACATAGTTGCAGCCATTGAAGAGATGCAGCGAGCTAATTACTTCACATTTGTGATGCTCATCAATATGTCCCCACCAGACCCAAGACTTGAGGCCAATGTTACTTTCTTGATGCCCAAGGATCAGATGCTTGCAAAGATGGCGATGCCTGAACGATCTGTTTCAGATTTCTTGCTTCAGCATTCGATCCCTTCACCTTTGCTGCTCGAAACCTTAGAGAAATTCCCCACAGGAACCACTGTTCCCAGTTCGTTACCGAACTATATGCTCAGAATCACCAACAATGGAAGGCGTAATTTTGTTCTGAACAACGTGAAGATCATTAGTCCCAATATTTGTGTTTCTGGGTCTTCCATTCGATGCCATGGGATTGATGGGGTTTTGTCAGAAGTGGATGTATCAGCAAGAAACTCATGTACTAGTAATAATAGTACAGAGGCTTCTTCTTCATGTATGGCTTCTTCTCCTTCATCTTCGTCTCCTCCTTCTCCTTTTGCAGAAAACCAGAGTCCTCCTACATTCACAGCCCCTATTCCCATTGAAGCAGATTCTGGGACACAAAATTCAGGATCATTTGATGGATCTCTGAGTTACTTTGTCTCCATTTTGATGTTGATTTTCGTAGGCATTAATTTTTAATTGGCTCTAACTCATCATTTGATTTCATATGCTTGGATTAGATGATCAAATATTATTATTTGTTTGAAAATCGATATTGTTATTTATTAATATATATTTGTTAAACCATACACATGGAATGATAGTTGGATGGAAGCCAGAATAAAAATTTTAAGTTTCTGCTAGTTGAAATGAGGGTTGCAAGGAAATATTATTGAACAGAAAAATGTGGAATTTAACGAGGTGATTATTGTGTAGATACAGGATATTATGGCAGTGTACTAATTATCATTCCAACCAAATAACAAAAAGTGTAAGATTAAATTGACTTCAATGAGAGTACCATAAACAAACACCAGTCCTACGAATTTTATCTTGTCTCGTATTTATCATTTATTTTGAACTAATTTATTTAGCTTATAAATCCAAATTAACTAAATAATTTTTATACTACCTCTAGTCCTTATTATAAGAGTTAGTTTAACTTTTAATTTGGTCTTAAATATTATATCCTAATTTATTTTGTTTCTCATATTTATCCATTTTTTTCAAAGTAGTTTTTGTAGTAGTTGCACATGTTAAATGTTTTATCAAATGACACTTGATTAGTAATGGTATTTTAGAGAAGACAACACATATTTATTATAAATAATTAAATTAATTTTCTTAATCTACTCAAATCAGTCAACTAATCTTATACTATTAAGTACTGGAGGTAGTATTAAAAACAGGAGGTGGTATAATACGATTAACAATTATGTTATTAACCCTAACAGAAAGTGGCAATGTGAACAAGCAAATTGTTTTCAGGAATATACGATGAAGTTAATTTACATCTTATTCCAAGAGCAGCAAATTAACAAAATCACATATAAAACTATATATATATATATATATATAGAGAGAGAGAGAGAGAGAGAGAGAGTTTTTCCACACGAACAACCTTATTGAAACCAAAGAGAGAATTATTATATTTTTCCAAACAAAACCAAGACCAAAAAACGAGCACACAATTAAATTGGAAAAAAAATCATAGATATCCATGCCTACAGTTGAGATTGTTATAGGCATGTTGAGGAGGAAGAATATTACTGGACGAAGCAGCATTAATGTTGTTCATAACAACATGTTTATTCTCGAAGACATCATTATTAATATAACGTCCAAGTCCAACCGGTCCTCCTCCAACAATCACCGATGAATCAGTAGCCAAACTGTTTTGGTCCATTAACATCTTGCTCGCGATTTTCCCTAACTCCTTCTTCAGTTCCTCCATTGAAACCCTCACTTGCTGCAACTCATTAAGCCCTAATTCTTCAATAGGGTTTTCCCACCAGAACTGTCTCTGCCTCGCCTTCCTCACCTGGTCCAGTTCTTCTCCTCGCTTCCTCTCCATTTCCAGTTGCCCTAGAAGCTGTGTCAGCTGCATGTTGAGCTCCCGGACGTTTGCATTCCGGTGAGCCTCCACCAGCGGGTGAGGGCCGGATTCCGACGTGGGGTTTCGACTGATATAACGATCGACGATGGATTCCACTTCCGGATGGCCGAAGGAGAAGGCCTTGTCGGCCGGAGAGAAGACGATGATGGCGATTTCAACACCACAGAGCGTGCAAAGCTCACTGGCTTTCTTGAAAAGTCCAGAACGACGCTTTGAGAAGGTGACTTGAAGATGGCTTTTCTTTGGTATTTTCTCAATTGGGATCTTTTGGCGACCTGAACTGGACTTTCTCTTCATGTTTGAAGGAGAAAAAAGAAAGCAAAAATATTTTACTGATGTTGGAATTGGTGATTAACATTTTGGTATTTATACTGCTAAATATTTGGTTTATTGCAATAAATCCGATTAATATACTGTCCCTTTTTAATGATTTGTTACTTTTTATTATTTAGTCCAAGATTAGGAAGTTATAAAATCCCAATCTCCATTTATGAGTGAAATATGTACCTCCTCGGTTTATACTGCTAGGCATTATAATTCAGATTTTGACTTTAGCAAAATCTTAATAGAATTAAGAGCACTTTTATGTTTGTCAGAGATATTGACTCTGGTGAATAATTAAATTCGATTTAATAATATAAGGTTATTAATCGCAGGGTAAAACCGCACTCAAACGATAGGACACCAATTAAGGATTATCATATATTCCCAAAAAAGAATTAGTGTACAGTAGAGTAGTAGACTTCTCCAGATAGAAAAAAGACCTGATAAAAGAATTACGTGAACTTGATTAAAAACAAATAAAATTATACGGACATGACAAAAAGAAAAAAGTATGAGGATCTTATTAAAATTCGGGTGAAATTGGAAGGACATGGAGATTAATTTTTCCAAAAATTAAATATATGTAAATTTCTTATATCTTTCCTAATGATTTTCTCAATACATAAAACCTTGTTATATCAATTGAATACTTAAAAATATTTCAAATATTATAAACATTAATGAGATGAATATCATTTATAGTAGTGATTTTTAATAAAGCGAAGACAGACTGGATATGTGGGAAAGCCATAATGAACTCAATAAATGACATACCAGTTTTCACACTGTGAGAAGATTTTCAGATATACAAATATCAAGGAAACAAGATAACCCTTCACATCACTCACTCATTTTCCTTAGGAAATTAAACTTGATAATAGGATGAAAATAGTAAATATGGGAAGCTGTCCAGGATTATTTTAATTTAGAATAAATTCACATATAGAAACTCAACTAAATAAAATAAAATAAATATTAAAGTTGAGGTGAGACTTGAGAGCTCGAGAATTCGATATCTATGCAATAAATCCATTTGCAACTTCGCTTCTTGATTATCTTATGCGCGTGCCACACATGTGTGTATTGTTGGACATGATATTAGAGATTTTCTTCTTGCTAGTAATTCAGTATTAACAATTTTTTCCAAATAAAAACCTTAAATGTTATCTCATTTTTGTGCAATTTATGAAATATTAAATGTATCTTGGTTAATAATTAATTGTAATTGTTTGTTTTGGCAAAAAAAATGTAAATTTTAACTTTTCATATTTTAAATTGGTTGCTGAAACAACCCCCTTATTTGTTGGACTATTGACATTCATTCCTATAAATTTTCAAAAAAAAAAATTGTATTAAGTAGGAATACCATGTTACACCTAAAAAATAGGAATACTTTGAAACAAGATAATTGATGTGATATAAAATAATAAATAAGATCTTATACTAAGAATCAAATCAAAGTCTTTAACAAAGATGGAGTATCATTATTTGCTAATGGCTGAGACACTTTGGGCTTGAGCCCAATTTTGGCACCATGGGTCAACCTCATTACAGAATGGCTCAAGCCCAATACTTTATTCCGAACAAAGCCTCCTGTACCGTGATCATCAAAGATCAGATCCAACATCACAATGTTCACTACGTTTGTATTAAAAAAAAAAAATCACAAACAATTAATCAAGGCCTTCAAAGTTCAAACTAAATATTCTTTTGATCATAAATATAAGATTTCTTTTTTAGTACAAATTATATTATGAAATAAATATTATATTTAGGATGGGAGGAACAGTTTGCTTTTAACTCTTATAGGATTGGATTGTATGAAATGCAAAAAACAAAGCGGGCATCATCTTTAGAGGATACCACTCAAATTTGGTTGGTTAGATTAGATGCTGATGGCCCTGTTACTCATAGAGGATATGCCACCTATGGTTGCATTATTCGAGACAAAAATGGCAGCTGGATAAAGAGATTTTATTAAAACAAAAAAAAACCATAAAAGCTTCCATATCACCCTAACTCCCTAAGTAACATTACTATTTCTTTTATACAAGAAAATTTAAACAAGTTAGATATCAAGAGCTTATCGAGATCAAAGTATGCGTCCAAATTCAAAGAGTGCATACAAAATACTCATATATCACTTACCAATAAGGTCCTTACATCAAATAATAGGATTTATATTCAGAACTTTATGAATCATCAAGTAACATTTGTTGGCAACACTATTGTTGAGCTTGGTATTTTAGAAGGTCTTAAATTTTGTTGGGACGAGGAATGTAGAAAAATCAATGTTTTTATTGATTTTTTTTTTGGGTACAAATGTTTTCATTGATTCAATGAAAGCCCTCAATGTATCGCTCGGCGAAATTTGCTCATGATCTTGTAGGAAATTTTTATATTCTTAACCACCACCTCTTCTGCAAGAGACGGTCGCGGTGAGGAAGGATAGGATAGGCTTTTTTAAGGGTACTCTGCTGGTTAGCTTCCAGGCTTTTCTTGTTTTTGGCTTGTATTTTCCATTAAAGTAAGTTCTTATTCAACCAAAAAACCGCCCTCAATGTTATTCAAATGAACCTTCCAGCGGCCTTATCTTTCTTTGGGCCACACACTACTGGGCTGTATACGGACACGTTTTTGTTTCTCATTCAGGTAATTTGCATCTTGGGCCTTTGAATTATAATTGTTTTTCCCTTAAAAAACAAATACACAAAGGATGCTAGCACTAAAAGGAGTACGCAGCTTTGTATTCGTTTTTAGTCATGTTCATGAATTCTGGAACAAGCGATAGGGGCTTTTGTTTTATGCTAACTAGATTGAGACCCATTCCCGTTCTTCCAGATGGGCATCCCCACCCAAATGTCTTTGATTTGTTGAAGGCTCTGAAACACTTCTTTTGTAATGTAATTTACACTACGAAAAAGGTCTTATATTTAGAATCAGAATAGTACTAACTAAGATTCTTAAAAGGAACCTTAGTATTTTGGTTTGCATTTATCTATGTGATAAAGCCCAATTTTTATATATTTTATCTTATATTAATTAAAGATTTAAATAATAATTTTGAGCTTAAATAGATTTTTATGCATTATTGGATTGATTAGTTGATTTTTGGATTTTTCATAAAAATTAAGATTTTGGATTAAAAATATCAATATTTTATGATTTCCTACTTTCAATATGGAATTAATTTTTTCCTCTTTTTTTTGGAAACAAGTCTCATATTTTTAGAGAAATTGATTTTTGGAAAGTTTTGCAATATTTTTTGCCTAATTTTCATATTTAATTGTGATATAGATTATATTATATTTAGATATAATCTACATTAATGAATGCATTTAAATTCTTGTAGGTCAAGAAAAAGTATATAGGAAATGTAATGGTGCAAGATTATTTCTTAGAATTTAAGTACAATCTAACGGCTAATATCAAATAGGTCAATTAATTATTAATGGGCTTGAGTTTTGGATAAAAAAATTTTCTTTTCTCCTATTAAAATACTCCCTTCATTCTATAGTCATGCTCTCATGCTCACTCTCGACACAATCAAGAAAAGCTCTCTCTTAACAGTTTTCATCTTCAATGCCTACTCCATCACTTATAACTCATCAAATATCCATCCCTCCAGTCACGCCAATTGTTCTCAATCGTCCACCCACTATTATTGTTTTTTTACTCATTATGTCATTTGTCCATGAATTGCACTAAGGAGCTTGGAGAAGGAGATTTGTCGGTGGAAGCTTGAGCTTGCTTGGGAGACAATTAGGAAGAGCATGGATGAGAGTTAAACCTTGGGTTAACACTTGAAGGCTATAAGGAAGTGATATTCCATATATCTTTTTTAATTCAAAGACTTGAGATTATTTAGTTTTAAATAATTTTGAATTGTATTTTTGTCAGACAATTTAGTTCTAGATTGTCATCTTTATGCTTGGATTAGATTGATATTTAGATTTTATTTGTGCTGAAACACTTGCTAGAATTTATGTTTATGAACCTTTACATTATTAATTGAATTTATAATTAAGTTTTCATTATGGATTTAATTATCAATGGTTTGAATTGTAAATTTGAGTTCTTTTACCTCTTGATTGTTTAATTTAGTTGATAAATTATCTAGTTGTTTGATTGGATAATTTTAAGCATACTTTTCAGAATTAATTTGAATTATTTTTATTGGTTTTAATAAGCTTAGTTAACTAACATTGTACTGTTATAAGTAATCTAATGGTTTAGGGGTTTTTGAACTTGAGGGTTTTTTTGGTTTCAAGTAGGTGATTAAATTTATTAATTCCACTCTCTTATCACTTTTTTTTTGTCTAATTAATTGATTTAGGTTATGAAATTTAAATCCATGCGAATCTTAAGTTGTTTTCTTTACTGTATCTGAAGAGATATTTCTCAATTTTACTTGTTAATTTTTTTTGCCTTCTGGTTAATTTTTTTATTTATCATTTTAATTTTTCTTTTAAAAAATTCCCCCAAAAATTGCATTTGCATTCAATTTAATTAAATTTATTTTTCATATAGATTTTAGGACATTTACATCTTACATTTATAATTAGAATTTTGCATTTTAGTTTAGGTTTATTTTGTTACATTTTTCATGACCTAAATTTTTACCTAAAAAAACCCATAATTTGTTCATTGGAAGTAATGACCTAGATTGATCTAAACTACAATTATTGGAACCTAGTTTAATTAAGTACTTTAACCACTGAGGCATCATCAATTTTGGCACTATTGTTGGGAGCAATGGTTATACTTTTAGGTTTGAGTTCTATGTGATCTTGCATATTTTATTTGCATAATTTTTTTCTCTTGCATTTTCTTTGTTTTTTTTTAATTGATAGTATTTTCTCTTTTCGATTGATTTTGCTAATTCATCCTACTGTGGAAATTAAATTTTCACTGTTGCGATTTTTGTGAGATTTGGATTCTTAACATTTTTGGATGCAGTGATAATTTTTTATACCTTTTGGCATCAGGTGTGGGCTATTTTGACTAAATTCAACCATTTTTATTGACTTTTCTAATTTTCTCTTGGTATCAGGTGTGGGCTATTTTGGCCAAAATAACCACACCTGATACCAAAAAATATAAAAAATGATCAGCACACCAAAAAATGTTAAGAACCCAAATCTCACAAAAATCTGGGTGGTGAAAATTTAATTTCTAGAGCAGGATGAATTAGGAAAATCAATCAAAAAGAGAAAATGCAATAAATAAAAAGCAAAGAAAATGTAGAGAAAAATACAAGAGAAAAAAATTATGCAAATAAAATATGCAAGATCACCTAGAACTCAAACCTAAAGTTTAACTATTGCTCCTCGGCAACAGCGCCAAAATTGATGATGCCTCTGTCGTTAAAGCACTCAATTAAATTAAGTCCTAATTAATTTGTAGTTTAGGATCAACCTAGATCATTACTTCCAAGGAGCAAGTTATGTGTTTCTCAAGGTAAAAATTTAGGTGATGAAAAATACAATAAAATAGACTTAAACTAAAGTGCAAAATTCTAATTATAAATGCAAGATGTAAATGTCTTAAAATCTATATGAAACTGAAATTAAACTAAATTGAATGCAAATACAATTTTTGGTGGGGATTTTTTAGAAGGAAAAATTAAAATGATAAATAAAAAAAATTAACCAGAAAGCAAAAAAAAAAAAACAAGTAAAATTGAAAAGTTTCTTTTCAGGAATGGTAGAAGAAACAACTTAGGATTCGCATGAATTTAATTTTCATAATTTAAATCAATTAATTAGATCAAAGGAAAGTGATATGGAATTAATAAATTTAATCACCTACTTGAAACAAAGAGAACCCTCAATTTCAAAAACCCTTAAACCATTAGAGTATCCATAATAGTATAAGTTTGTTTAATTAAACTTATTAAAACCAATGAAAATAATTCAAATTAATTCTGAAAATTATGCTTAAAATTATCTAATCAAAACAACTAGATAATTTACCAACTAAATTAAACAATCAAGAGGCAAAAGAACCCAAATTTATAATTCAAACTACATTGATAATTAAATCCATAACGAAAACTCAATTATAAATTCAATTAACAATATAAAGGTTCATAAACATAAATTCTAGCAAGTGTTTTAACACAAATAAAATCCAAGTATCAATCCAATTCAATATAACTCAAAATTATTTAAAACTAAATAATCTCAAGTCTTTGAATTGAAAAAGATAAATGGAATATCACTCTTTTGTGGTCTTCAAATATTAGCCTAAGGTTCAAGTCTCATCCATGCTCCTCCCAAGTTGTCTCCTTAGTAAGCTCAAGCTTCCATCAACATATCTCCTTCTCCAAGCTCCTAGGTGCAATTCACGGACGTGTGATGTAATGAGTAATAAAAATGTTGTTGGGTGGACGATTGAGAACAATTGGCGTGACGGGAGGGATGGGAATAATGGATATTTGATGAATAAGTGATGGAGCAGGCGTTGAAGATGAAAACCATTGAGAGAGAGCTTTTCTTGATTCCGTCAAGAGTGAGCGTGAGAGCATGACTATAGAATGAAGGGCATATTTTAATAGGATAAAAGAAAATTTTTTTTATCCAAAACTCAAACACATTAGTAATTGGGATAATTAATTTTCGGCTCCTTATAGCTTCATTTTATTTTTAATCAGGTCCTTATAAATTTTTTTTTATGAGATCTTTTTATTTTAACGTGTTTTTAATTAGGTCCTTTCATTTTTTCTCTTTTTATCATGTCCTTATAGTTTTACTTATTTTTTAATTAGGTCCTTTGTAGTTTTTGAAAAAATTATTTATTAACTTTATTCTTTAAAATTAATTTCATTTTTAAATTAATATTCAACAAAATAATTAATATAATGATTAAGTAATTAATAATTGATCAGAATAATCAATTATACTTAACTATAAATTATTTATAATTATATTCTAATTTTAGAAAATTTTATTATTATAATTTGAATTTTATAATTATAAAAATTAGAATTGAAAAAAATAATATATATGTTTAACTAAAAATTTAAAACAATATTAACATAAGATTTTATAGAATAAATAATAAAAACTACAAAACATAATTAAAAACAACAAAAAAAAAAAAAGAACTTGATAAAAGGGAAAAAATTATAAGGACCTGATTAAAAATATATAAAATTATAAGGACCTGATAAAAGAAAAAAATTATAGGAACCTAACTAAAAACTGGTTGAAACTATAAGGATTTACATATTAATTATCTCTTAGTAATTAATTAACGTATAGAGCCCAAAAAACAGGTCAAATCTGTCGGGCTGGCCTGTTTGGGCCCAAAAATTGTGAGGGTCGGGCTTGAAAATTTTTCCTTTAAATGGGAAACAGGTTTAAAAATGCTAGCCCTATAGGGCTAAGGGCCTAAATGTAACATCCTGAGTTTTATCGGGTTTTAATAGCCTCTTTTGGGTTGATTTTGAGGATAGATTAGTGATTTAATCTTGATCTTGGTGTTTGGGTTGGATTTGAGGTTTGTTGGAGGAATAGGTGAACGTACCCCTCTCAGGGTATGTTCACCGCGGCGAAGTAAAACCGGGAGTTTCAAAGGGGAGTGTCTTCTTGGGAAGGTTTGGCCGCAGCGAAGTCTAGGGGACGCCGCGACGAAGTTGTTCAGGTGAGCGAGGCTTCCCTTTCGGGAAGGTTTCGCCGCGGCGAAGGTAGGGGTATGCCGCGGTGAATGTTTTTTGGGCGAGCGAGAGTTTCCTCTCGGGAAGCTTTCGCCACGGCGAAGTCAGGTTTTCAGGCGAGTAATCCCTCTTGGGATTGGTTCGCCGCGACGAAGATGGAGTTTGCCGCGGCGAAAGGTCGCGAATCTATATATTCGCGGGAGCAATTCAGCGTGCGAAAAATAAGAAAATCTGAGGTAGAGAGAGAGGCTCTGCTAGGGTTTCGGTATTTTGGCTTGGAGGGGGCATTTCTAAGGATCCATTACCTCAAGTAAGTGATTTTAACCTCTAATCTTCTTTCTTTCTTGGAATTTCTTGAAATTTCTGAGGATTTTTGGTGGAACCCTAGGATTTTCTAAGTTGTGATGGAACTGAGGTTTTTGACCGATTGTTTTGAGTTTAATTGATTGCATTGGGTTAGTTTAAGTATTTAATTGGTGTAGTTTCCTTGGATTTAAAGAATCTTGAATTTTTGGAGCTAGGGTTTATGGAATTGGATGATTTGGGATTGAGGATGACAATGTAGAGATTGATTTTGGGTTTTGTGAATTGGGTTATGTTAAGGAGGGTTAAATTGGATGTTTAATCGGTTTAGATTTGTTGTTGGAACCTTAATTGCTCAAATGGGATGTTTGGGTGTAGAATTCCATAGTGGGTCCTTGAGGTTGTGAATCTTAATTGATGTTTGGAAAGGAATTAAGGTGTTAATGGATTGGTATGACTTTGGAGTGTTGCCTTGATAGATATACCCTTTGAGTTGGGTAGAGTTTTGATGGGAGATAGGAATTTTGTGTCCCCAAGTGTTGTGTTGACCACATTATTAGTTTGAAAGCTAATATATGATGGTTGTGTGTTTGTGTGCTTGTGTAGACCGGTTGTGAGTCTTGGTGGTGCACGGGGCCACATCGTTGGTTTGTTGTTCCTTGCTTAGGCGAGAGGTAACCACTTTCCAATCCTTAGTACTTGCTTTTGTGGTATTGTGAGTAGATTTGTGTTTTGTGCTTTAAGTAGTAATTATGTTCGAACTGTATGTTGTGTATAAAAAGGAAAACCGTCTTGTGGGGTTTCGACTAATGATGAATGAATTTTGGAATTGTGAAGGATATGCCACTGAATGAGGTTAATTGTGAAATGATTATTACTCTTTGATTATGATTTGAGCATGATGCATTAATTGGGAATTGGTGAGAGTTTTGTCTGTTACTACCACGTGGTAAGGCCTCCATTAATGCATGATGGTTGGCTTAGTACGTCCCCCATAGTGAGGGATAGGCCTTTTGGCTCCCTACGTCCCCCAGAGTGAGGGATAGGCCTTTTATGGCTCCTTACGTCCCCCATAGTGAGGGATAGGCCGGCTTCGGCTCCTGAAAATCCCCCAAAGTGAGGGATTTGGTTGATGGGATTGCATCATTGCACTTACATGAATTGTTGTGGCTATCATTTTATATTGTTTGTGAACTGCCCCACTTGACACCTCACGAGCACCTATTTAGTAGTACCTAGTATTGGAAGGGTTGGTTACTGAGACTTTGTCTCACCCCGTGGTTTACAATGTTTTCAGGTAAAGGGTCCGGCGTGGGCCATCGGGAAGAGACGCAGAGGCTTGAGCTTGGTTAGCTTTAGGCCTCTAGCATTTGTATATGTATGACTAGTATATATTGCACAGTTAGGACTACTTTTTGATATATTTGATTACCCGGCCTTGTTGTAAACTGGAGAGAATGTATCTCCTTATTTTGGTTGGCCGGAGGCCATTGCTAGTGTTTTATGAACTCTGGATTATTTGGTTGGGAATCATCTAGATGGGCTGATGTGATGTTTGTTGTTACCCGGGCCGGAGGCTCGGAGGCCCAGTAGATGTACATGAATGATTTTCAGTTGCATGCAACGGTTTAAATGTGAATTCAAAATTATGCAAATTTCTTCCTACTATGGTAGTTCATTTAACAGATTTTCCTTTTCTACCATAGTAGTGACTTTGTGATGAGTTCTAACGTTTTTAAGGTAAAGGGTTTTACACTAAACGGGCTAGCCTTGTAAGACCTAGGGTCAGCTCGTTTAGGTCTCTTTAATTTTTTAAAATTTTTTACATAATTATCAAATTATTATAATGATATTTCAAATACTTAGTTATTATTATCATTTTGAAATTAAATTTCACATAATGGTTTAATTTATTTGGTTTTAAACAATTATTTGTCCAATTAAATTTTAAAAAATAAGTTAATTTAGATTTTAATAATGATTTGATTTATATTATATATATTGATATTTTTAAAGCTATATATATTTGACAAGAGCATATCTTTATGCTTATGTAACTTTTGATGTGATTCTATATTTTAAATTAGAAATTTATGAGTTTTAATAATAATGTTTCTCAAACTAGAAGAAATAAATAGTCAGATTGTGAAATTTAAAAGTGAAATTCTTATTAAAAAAACTTCATATTTTTGCTATGAAAAAAGAGCACTTGATTATAATGATAATAAAGTTTTAAATTTTTTTTGGATGTTGTTGTTTTGTTGATGAATGTTTTAGATGTTGATGGGTATTTAGATACCATAATATTTTGTATTTGTAACTTAATTTTATTTATAGTTATGTCTTTTATTAATTAATTTATTGGTTTGTTTTTATTTTTTATAAAAATTATGAGAAATATAAAAAAATAATTTTCTTCTTAAACGGACCAAAAGCTCACGAGTCTACCTGAGCATGTCAGCTTAAGGGTTGGGTTTAGTAAATTCGAGTATTTTTGAAATTTTGGCCCTGTAGGGCTGACCCTTTTAAACCCGTCAGCCCTGTAGAGCCAACCTAAATTCCCAACTATATTGACCCATTTGATATTAGCCGTTAGATTGTGCTTAAATTCCAAGAAATAATCTTGCATCATTAGATTTCCTATATGCTCTTTCTTGACTTACAAGAATTTAATTACATCCATTAATATAGATTATATCCAAATATAATATAATTTATATCAAGATTAAATATTAGATATGCACAAAAATTAGACAAAAAATTGCAAAATTTTTTGAAAATTAATCTTTCTAAAAATATGAGACTTGTTTCCAAAGAAAGAGAAAAATATTAATTCCAAACTGAAAATAGGAAATCACAAAATATTGATATTTTTAATCTAAAATCTTAATTTTTATGAAAAATTCAAAAATCAACCAATCAATCCAATAATACATAAAAATCCATTTAAGCTCAAAATTATCATCTAAATTCTAAATTAATATAAGATAAGATATATAAAAATTGGGATTTATCACTCTGTTTAAAAGATTTGCAGCTGAGCGGGCAAAGAAAAAGACTAAAAAAAGAAAGATTTGCAGCTGAGGGGCGGGCCACATATGATCCTTATTGGGCATTGAACTTGGACTATCAAAAATTATACACAAACTCACTACCACATCAAAAAGTTTTCTAACGTTAAATACCTTTTAACTCATCTATCCGGCATAAAAACTCTCGTTAATATGTAATACTACCTCAACTCTAGTTATTAATATAAAAATTAGCTAAGAAGTTAGATTTAATTCTAAATATAAAATTTTAATCTATTTTATCTCCTATTTTTTTTCAAAATATTCCTATTGATTGTAGGTGTTTATAGTAAGGGATAATTCCAATTATCTAATGCATATGATTAAATATAATATTTAGGGAGACCAATACACATTTGCGGCAAAAAACTAAATTAATTAATTTTCTTAATATTTTTAAATGAGTTAGCATTTTAAACTAGAATTTTAAAGTGTGTCTACATCAGTTGGACGTAGGAATTGATTTTATTTTGCCGACGTAAATTTAGAACATACTATTACGTACACTCATATGTTACCCTTCCCAGACCAATATGATGAAAAGCTCTTCCCGACCAACGAAGGTAAAAAATTTTGTATGCAGTAGTGACGGTTTTCACTTTTATAGGAAATCATCTTAGCATTCTATGGATCAAGAAATTAATGCTGAACTGTTGTGTTAACCAGGCAGGCTGAATATCTCGGCTTTTGTTTGGTGTGAAACATAACTTGATTCTATATTCAACATTGGAATTGGATATCAACATAAGCTTAATGCTTATTATTGATTGCAATAATGAAGTCCAACTCATCATTCGTGCTAGATCAAAGCATCCCCAGCTTGATGAAGTGTCAAGTAATAAGCATAATTTTGTAGTAATGAAAGATCTTAACAAGAGCCCAAAAAAAAAAAAAAAACCCAAAGAAAGAACTTAACAAGTTAATATGTTTAATGATGACAACTCTTATGAGATATTATAATGTACTCCGGTCCTTAATGTTGGGAGAAATTCTTGTATGCTCCAAGAGTGCCACCTTGCATGTGCTCTGGACTAATTAAAATGTGACACTTCGCCTAATTTTCATCCCACCTGTCCCTTCTTCTTTTTTTTTTTTTTAAACTCTATTTCCAGTTTTCAACCCTTTTTCTTTTCAGAAATTTACTTTCCTCCCACCTCCCTCCCTCTCTTCCCCATAGAACAGACATTGTAACAGCTTTAACCTTGCACTCCCCGGCCCTTTCTTCATCAAACCCAAGTCCTCTAGATT
The DNA here is from genome assembly GCF_004799145.2 of Neltuma alba. NCBI lineage: Eukaryota > Viridiplantae > Streptophyta > Magnoliopsida > Fabales > Fabaceae > Neltuma > Neltuma alba. Next base: position 681,198 of record NW_021636742.1, on the reverse strand, counting down.
TTCTTCTCAAGCTCCGCCACTCCATGGATCGGGCACTAATGCCCTTCTTCATTGATGAAGTTCCATTGCAAAACATTATTTTTGTGGATTACTCTGGCTATTAGTTATTGCTCTCATCATCGGTTACACATTAACTTTGTCAACCTAACGATCCCCTTCTCTTTGTCTTCTTTCTCCTTCCTCAAATTATAGGCTTCTCAATTTCTCTCTTCTTGCAGGCGACGATTGTATTCAGCAAAGTTATATGAAGCTGATGCATTTGATTGGAAAAGGTGGGATTTTTGTTCGTGATGTTCATGATTCCGGCTTCTTCTTTGTTATACAAGTCATGAGGTCGATTAAGAGGTCATGGTTTTAGCTTGATCTCCTTCCATGACTGATGGAGAAGACTGACGTTCTGGAAAAGGGGTTAGATGAAGAACGGGATGAAAGATTGAAGCTATTGTTTCTATCAAGAAGAGAGAGGAGAAATTTGAGAGGAAAGCAAATTTGTGAAAAAGCAAGGGCAAAAAACTGGAAATAAAGGAAAAAAATAGAAGTGCTAGTTAGGATTAAAATTTGATGAGGTGTCAATTTTAATTAGTCAGAGCACTTGTGAGGCGGTACTCCTAGAGTGTACAAGAATTTCTTTAATGTAGACCTAATTATTGAGTTAATTTTGATGTTAAATGTAATATCCAGTTCTCATATTTATCAATTTTTTCTAAATTATCTCTTATTGATACTCCTGTAACCATAATTAAATAAGAGAGAGGGTGTGATATTAAGAAAGATGATTATGATCTTTTAGAAAAAATATGTCTTTTTTTATAATTAATTAACTTGTCTGACTTTCTTAATCTAATCAAATTAGTTAAATATATATTATATTAAGGATATGTGGATTATATTAATAGTTCTTAGATTGTTAACTGTATAAGCTACATTTTCATATGTGAGAAGCGTGTACTTCTCCATCATCATTATTAATGTTCTACAAGGTAAACTAATAGCTTAGATATTTAAATGCTAGTTTTTCTGAGAAAATTATTAAGCATTGGACATTGGAGTTTATTTCAAATCATAGGATTTTTCAAAATCATTTATATATACTCTTATATCCTATATCAAAATAATTCCAATTCACATTCGATGATACCATACAATGCTGGTCTTAATTAAACAATAATGTTCACCGAAAAACATTAAACAATAATGTATTGGACGGCTCCTCAAAATTTGCTTCTCTTTATTGTTCACTCTTCAATAATGATGCTTAATTTACAAATCCAACAAGCTTGTTGTTTATATCATTATTAACCTCCACCTCCACCTCTTATGCTGATTATCTAACAAATCATTTGGAACGATTTCAGTATTTATTCAAATTTTTAAAAAAATCCAACAAGTTAATTAGCAGCCAAAGCAATCAGGGGCTATATTCATTAAAAAAAAACTTTTAATTTCAACAAATAAATGACAAGGATTCATTCCTTTTCTCTTACTTAGGAACCTATATAAGCAAAGACCAGCTTGGTAAGAATATCCTTAGCTTTTAATTTCACCACACAAATTACCGAGATTCATCCTATTCAACCCGCAATCAGTTAATCTCCCACTGATCCATTTCTACGTTAATGCACTACTGTATCTTTTTTCTTTTTCTTTTCTTTTTTTACCAGAACACAGTATCTTTTTTTCTTAAATCAACTTGAAGACTTGCAAAAATATACGATATTGTATTTTTTTATTCATCTTTACCTTTATGGGGTATTTGCTCTTGGCTCCATAAATAGATATATAATATATATATATATATATTTATATATGTTTGTATATATCTATATCACTTTCAGAAGAAGACAAACTACTATGCAAGGCCTGAGGCTATATATACTCTCTCTAACTTTTTGAACTGAACCCTATCTCTTCCTCGTCACTATTGGTCAGAACATGGGAGAAAAGAAAATACAACTCATCAAGGCTCAAAGACACTGAAGCAGAACCAGCCAGTAACATGAGACACAATGCGAAGGAGCAGATCAGTTGAACTCTGAAGATCCAGGACCATATTCATCACAAGGCGGAGGCTGCGGCGGCGGAGGCATCCCATTTTCATTAAACGCTCGACTTTGCTCCGGCGGCACCATAGAGTAACTGCTTGCAAAGAATTCATCACCCAGAAAGAACCTCAAGTTTTCGTCGAAAAGCAAACTCTCATCATCAGATGCCGCCTTCACCACCGTAGATTCATACGTGTGGTAATTATCCTGCCGAGGAACCATAATGTTTTCATCAAATATTTGATTCTCACCAGCCGGTGGCACGACCGTCGAGGTCTGATATGCATCGGAGCTATCCAGTGGAGGATTCATAATGTTTTCATCAATAAACTGATTCAAAGCCAGTTCTTCTGTCAAGGATCCACTTGTAAAGAAGTTATCATAAGCTGCAAACATCATGTCATCATCAAACATTATGCTCTGATTTTCTGATGCCATTGACGAGGATACACATGCGTTGAAGTTGTCATTGTTGCTTAGCAGCATATTATCCCCGAACATATGACTCTGATGAGTCCCCGGCGGCAGCATTAACGACGATTCGCCTATGGAGAAGTTGCCATGGCTGTTCAGTATCATGCTACCCTCAAACATATCGTTCTGAGTCTCTGCCGGCACCATTGACGACGATTCGCCGGTGGAGAAGTTGCCATGGCTGTTCAGTACCATGCTACCCTCAAACATATGACTCTGAGTCTCCGCCGGCACCACTGATGACGATTCGCCTGTGAAGAAGTCGTCATGGCTGTTCAGTGTCATGTTATAATCAGCCATATGATTCTGGGTCCCTGCCGCCACCACTAACGATGATTCGCCTGTGTAGAAGTTGTTATTGTTGTTCAGCATCATGTTGTCGTTAAGTATATGATTTTGAGCCCCCGCCGGTGCCGACGATGATGATTTGCCTGGGTAAAAGTTACCAGGGGGTGTAAGTATCATGCTATTATCAAACATATGATTCTGATTCCCCGTCGGCACCATTGACGACGATTCTCCCGTGGAGGCATTGTCATGATTGTTCAGCATCATATAATCCGCAAAGATATGATTCTGAGTCACTGCCGGCATCACCGACGATGACGATTCACCGGTGTAGAAGCTACTAGGCGGTGTAAGTATCACGTTACCTCCAAAATTCTGATTTCCAATGGGCCTACATGAAAGCTCGGAACTTCCTTGGAGCTCCGGATTATTCTGAGTCAATAACGCGGTAAAAGAACAAGTTGGGAACTCAAATGTCGAATCCAGAGGCGATTCAGAGAACAGCCCAAGACAGTTATAAAAGCTTGGAGGTTGAGAGAATATTTTACACAATTGCGTTAGTCGCTCCTTCATGATCTTTTGCTGAGCCTTAGAATGAGTTTGACATGGCGCAGCCATCCATGTTTCGTTTTGCATTTTTCTCCTTCTTTGCTTCAGTTCCTCTGCTCGCTTATCCTCGTACGCCAACTCTTCCATGATTTCCTTAAGCTCAGCTTTCTGCTGATCCACCGTCGGCGACTGAGGCACTTGACTCTTGTACCTCGCTATCACGGCGTCGACGTCGGGGCTGCCGAATGTGAACGGCTTGCCTCCCGGAGAGATCACCATGAGAGCCACTTCGGCGCCGGTGAGAGCACAGAGCTGGTCTGCCTTCTTAAAAAGGCCAGCTCTACGTTTTGTGAAGGTAACACTGCGCTTTTTAGCGTCATCCATCGGTTTGACTTCGATCTTTTGCTGCCCTTTCGTCTTCTTCGGTGGAATTGGGTCTGCCATTGTTAAGATTGAACCATACAAAGAAGAAAACTCAAAGATGATTGTTGAAGAGCTGTTTTGAGAAGGCACACAGAACATTGGGATGATGGGATGGTTTATAAAGAATACTAAGAGCCATAGAAATAACTCATGTTATACGGTTACAAAGGTACTTTTTCAGAGTGACATAATGGCAAAGGATTCTAAGTGTGTAAACGTGTTCACCATGCAGAAAAGCAGAGCATTAATCCATTGTTAATGCCTTGATTGTGGTATTTGTGCCTGATTTTTTAGTTACTTTTATTAATATTTCTGCTGTGTATGTGCACATTGTTTTGCTTACAGTAGTAAGTTGTTTTGTTTTCTACGAGTTTTTACATTGCAGTTAGTTGTTTCTAGCTAGATATTAGAAGCAAGGGGAGGGGTGTTTGCTGCACCCTCAAATGCCCTTGTTTCGAGCCGTTGATTGCATCCAACGGCTTGAATTCTACGACGAGTACATTAATTGGTTGCGAAGGCATGAAAATTATAGTGCGCGCATATGGAAAATCCTTAATGAGGATATTTAACTTGACTTACTTTACAAATCCAACAGACAAATTGTTTATAGGGATTGATAGGTCTTATTGAAACATAGATAATGGTCATGGTAATTACCTAGTAAAACATTCTCATAGTATGGATGAGAATTTTGGTATCCTTGATTAACTTCTACTCCTTTAATCCTATTTATAGGGCAAAGAGAGAAGATATTTTTTGATCCTATTTCTAAGAAATTTTTTTATATGGATATATAATTTTATCCTTCATTTATTATTATATTGATTTTGTTTACATTACGTATATATAATACATATTAAATAAGTAAAACATTCTCATCGTATGAATGAGAATTTGGGTATCTTCGATTAACTTCTATCTGTTGGGAAGGAGGTGGTGGAGTTTGATAAAGGTGGATAGATGTTGCTCCGTGTGTTCCTTTGATTTGTAATGAATATTCCAACAAGTTAATTGGCAGCCAATGCAAGTGGGGGCTACATTAGTGAAAAATATATGCATATTTTAATTTCAACAAATAAATGACAAGGATAAAGGATTCATTTCCTTTGTATTAATTAGCAACCTATAAAAGCAAGAGACAAGCTTGGTAAGAAAATCCTTAGCTTTTAATTTCAACAAACGAATTACCGAGATTCATCCTCTGTACCCCATAAATTCGAATTAATTCATCTACCACTTTCCATTTCTACATTAATGCACCATATATCATAATTTTTTCCCCTTATATCCACTTGAAGGCTTCTAAAAAAATACGATATTGTATTTCAATTTTATTCATTCATCTTTACCTTTTATGAGTATTTGCTTTTGGCTCCATATATATCCATTTCAAAAGAAGACAAGCTATATGTAAGCCCTAGGCCACACATATCTATTTATAGAATACAAGATAAGTATGTGGGATGAGTTTTGTCTTGACTTACGTAAAATGTTTTTATGAGTGATTTTAAATGTGATACCAAACAAGATCTAAATTAGTTGTGAAGGTGTGTGAAAATCATAGTGTGAGTGAGGCCTTTTGATTTAAAAAAAAAAAAGAAAGGTCTGTTTATTTTCTTGTTTTGGAACCAACTTTTTGTTTTTAAAAACAAAAAATAAAAAAATTGTTTAGTTATTAATTTTTAATTAAGTGTTTATAAAAAAAACTCAAAGCAATTTTTACATATTTTATTATTTTCTTTTTTTGGGTCTTTCTCTACTTTTCTTTTTCAGTTGGAGTCATGTTCCTCATGTTTGTTTATATTGTTTCTTAGTTATCTAACTCTCCATTCATCCAACATTGTGATAGTCTTTACTCTGTCTCCTACCTTCTATCACTTCTGCAGGTTGATTTTGAAACAATTATTCCAAACAAGTTTTTATTTTTTATAAATGTAAATATTTTAGAACAATTATTGAAACATATTCATTTCAAATGAAAAAATAATTTTATAAAACTATTTTAAAGATTAGAAAAAAAAAAACAGAAACAAACAAGGATAAAGTGATTCAAGACCCATTCTCTTTGAAGATTCTCTCAGAGCTTTTTGCCATTTCCCCGTCAACACAGTGTCACATTTTTCCCCTGAAATTCCCACGGCTTGTCAGCATAATTCATCTCTATCTTTCTATTTTATCCCACTGGATGCTTCGCTTGACTCTATATATCCGTATATTTTATGAGAAAAAAATAACATATTTGTTATAAGATCTTTAATATAAGAACTTGTTTGACTTTTTTTTAGTTCTAAATATAAGACCCAATCCATTTTGTCTATCATATTTATCTATTTTTTTAAGACAGTTCTTGTGATAATGGTAGTTTTAGCTAATACACTTGATTAGTAAGGATATTTTAAGAAACACAATATCTATTTAGTATAAATAACTAACTTAACTAATTCCTTTAATCTATTCAAATTAGTCAATAAATTTTTATATCAACGACGGGAGGTGGTACATTAATTCAAAGTCTATCATGATATTTTGTAATAAACTTCTTAATAAGTGTGACAAACCCAGGCTTCAACCTGACAAACATTTTGAAAAACTTAAAATAAAACCAGTAAACCGCTTATACTTTCTTGGTTTTGATCAATATTGCTATTTCAGTTAAATTTTTCATCACTTGAATTGAATTGTACAAAAGGATTCTCCCTACAATAATATATTAAAAATTGGACCAGGTGTTTAAAACTTGCCCCGTCTTTAAAAATCACTCTAATCGATTTCCAACTCAACAGTCACTTCAAAGTGTCTTAACCTCGTTAAACTCAAAACGATTTAAAGTGTTGGAATGGGCTACTCGTCTCTTCGGGTGATAGTTTAGCTGTGTGGTTTGATTTGATTCCAAAAAATAATGTGATATGGATAAAAAAAATCTTGAATTGAATGGAAAATTAAATAACAATGTTGACTTTAAGCTATAATTAATTCCTAAGATCCTTTAACTAAAGAAGTTTAGGTATTTCGCTGGTCAAGAAAAATAAGTTTAGGTATTTCTCTCATAAAGCAATAAATGGCTTTAACACCCCATTCATAGCTTGGGATATTAAAGTTTTTATACAGTATATTAATACCCCCCCTTTTTCTCTTTATTATAACTCCAACCTGACTACTTTACATTGATGAAAAGAATTTATCAAAGATAATTTTTGTTCCTGAAAATTTTCAAAAAAGTTACCATTAAATTCATTAAATTCCAATATCAACTTTTCTCTAGGAGAGAAAGTCAACAAAATAATTTTCCGTGTAAGGGCATTCGCCATAAAGAAATTTTTTTTTCTAGTTTCCATTTATTTTGTAAATTGTAAAGAGCTTAATGGCTAAAAAATAATATATATATATATATATATATCTGTGTGTACAATACTTATTTCCCCTTCCCCTTTTTTAATGTATTTGAAGCCTACCATAAATGTATAAAGAAACCCTATTCAAATATTCTATGTAAGCTTTTTCAATGATCTATATGAAAAAGATCAATTGAACCAATGCATTATATTCATTAATTTGTTGGCCACACATTAGCATGATTTATTAATTGAACAACACCATTCAAATCTTGACGAATATACACAAAAGGAATAATAGAAAATGTGCAGCAACAAATTGAGAGGGGAAAAAAAGCAAATATAATAATAATAATAATAATAATAATAATAATAATATTATTATTATTATTATTATTATTATTATTATTATTATTATTATTATTATTATTATTATAATAATAAAACCACACGGTCACAAACTAGCCACGAAAGGTACAGATTAATTAATTAATGGAAGAAAGTTATCCAAATGTGGTAAATAATGAGTAGCATGTGCACAACTTAAAAAATTAAGTCCAAGATATATTATTTTATACTCCCTCTAGTATTTATCTATGGCGTTTTTTAACTGATTCTCGATACTACTAAGGAATGACTGTTAAAACATTAAATCTATCTTAAACTGATAATATTTTTCGAGTTTATCCCTAACTTAAAAAAATTTAGATAGAGAAACACAAAGTTCGATGAGTTTATTAAAAAGATCATTTTTTAATGAAAACTGTATCAATATATTGCTACCAGAAAATCTATGTGCAAAGAGGAAATCAAAAGAAAAATTATCTCCTTTCATCATCCACTGCTTCCTCTAGCTCAAAAGGGGGAGTGGTCCGAGTGGGTGACCAAATGTAAGGAAAACTTATGTAACTCTTAAAAAATTTCATAATACTATTAGTTGCTTTTAAAATTTTTTTTTTGGGGGGGGGGGGGACTTCAGTGCTATTTATGATCACATATAAGACGTCAAAAATGGAACCCTTGGGTCTTTTCTTTGCGTTGTGCATCACGGATGACGAAAAATGTCGCAATCTATAATGGGTATATGGAAACCGTGCTAGTGGGCTTTACTTAATGGTTTCTGATAGGCACCCATTACAATGACAATGAGTGCGGGTGGTTAAATTTCAAGAACTAAAAATGACATTAACCTTTATTTTAAATTTATATCTATTAAAACAAAAAATTATTTGATTTGGACCATTCAAAATTAGTCTAGATAGTCTATATTAAAATCAGCAATCAATATGTGGAATGTGCTCCCTTTTTAAATCCCAATGTGGAAATTCTTGAGTTGAATGGCTCATAATGGCATGTGCTGTACGGCAAATCAACAACATTATTGAAAAAAGAAATTAATAATGCAAGAGTTAGTGACTATTGATCTGACCTTATAATTTGTATCTTTTCCATTGACGTGTTGACTTGTCTACTACATAAACAGGTTGAGGATGTTATTATCGCTGCTAAATTAAGTACACAGTCATATCCCTCGTCACATTCCATTCCAATCATGGCAACCTCTTGTATCATTTCTTTGGCTCTGGTTTTCTTCTTTCATCATCTTATCATTCTCTCTGCTGCCCAGCCCAGCTTCGTTTATTACAATTGTTCACTTGGCAAAGGAACCTACATAAAGCCAAGTGCCTATTACGCCAACCTCAATGCTCTTCTTTCTAGTTTCACTCTCAACACAGTAATTGACTATGGCTTCTACAATTCTTCCTTCGGCCAAAGCCCTGATAAAGTTCACGTACAAGGGCTTTGCCGAGGTGATGAGGAGCCACTTTCTTGCCGGAAATGCCTCAACGATGCCAAAACCCTCCTTCCAAAGCTGTGTCCATATCAGAAAGACGCTTTTGGATACTATGACATCTGCACTTTTCAATACTCAAGTCGTTCCTTGTTGGGGATATATCGGTTTCCTGATTTTTCCGACAGTTTTAACAATCCACAAGATGCAGAAGACGCAGAACATTACACAATTGCCCTTAATGATCTGATGCGAAGTCTGAAAAGCAAAGCTGCTTCTGGAGACTCTACTTTTAAGTTCGCTGCGGGATACAAAATGACAGGTGATGAGTCTGAACCTACTGTGTATGGTCTTGCTCAGTGTTCGCCGGATCTGTCTAGGAGAGATTGTGACGCTTGCTTAGGGAACGCTATCTCGAAAATTCCAGATTGTTGTGAGAACAAGATTGGTGGTAGGGTTATAAAATTCAGCTGCAATCTTCGATTTGAGAAGGTCCGCTTCTATGATGATTAATCACCCTTTTTAATAAGTCTTTGAGCTTTCAGGTGTTAGTTTTGTGTGACTTTTGTCCTCGGTCCAACATGTGACAGTCAGAAGTATTAAGTATGTAGCTTTGGTCGCAGATTTGTTGAAGCATGAACATCAGAAAGCTTCAACTATATATGCGTCTCAACGTTTATACTCGATCCAGAAGTTTTCATCACAAAAGAAGTCAAGTTTCTCTCAGCATTTCCCCTTAACTGTTCCAACTTCTGAACATGCATCGGTTATTGGTCTGAAAAATAATAAATAATAACTTGCAGAAGGTTTATATAGTAAATACTCATCCGATCCCTAATATATGACCTAATTATTGAGTTAATTGGTCTTAAATATAAGGCCTATTTCTTATATTCATCAGTTTTTTTTTTAAATTACCCTTATGGATAACTCCCTCAACCATAATCAAGTAAAAAGAAAAGAGAGAATATCAAGAAAGATGATTATGGTGTTTTAGGAAAAAAAATGTCATACTTCTTATAATTAACTAATTTACCTAATTTCTTTAATCCAATCAAAATAGTTAAACATGTCCTATATTAAGGACCGGAGGAGTAATATGCATTTGTCTTGATGAAAACCAAATAAAAACTCGCTTTTCAAGCTTAATACATCTGAGAATATGAAAAGCCTAAAATATAAGCATGTTTTTCAAATGGTAGCCTGGCAGAGCATATAACCGGAGTGAGATTCTGATTCAAATAGATCTTTTTGGCGGCGAACGAAAAACAATATATAGCAAGATTTAATACTACATAATTCTAAATTACAGCATATAACGAAGATGAACCAGGGAACTTGCGAAGTATAAACCTTTAATCATAGTGACCCGTGCAGCGAAAATTGAGATATGTTGAGTGAAACTCGCATCCTGTATAGCAAATATAGAAGTTGCACAACTTCTGAGCATTTGAATATCACCTTCAAGGCCAGCACCTAGTTAGCCAGCATAATATTAATAAGGAGCAATTAAATGAGGCCACATTTGTTTATGCTTGAAACAATATATTCTCGTTCACATGATGATGCTTGGATAGAGCTAGAAGTATCTCGTTCACAGGATATATATATCGTTACTTCTTGAACACAGAGTAACAAGATATTGATGCATCTTATTGGTTTCATTGGACGGCTGTGATATTCCACTACTTTGTTCCACGCATGCATTTTGTCAAAATGAACATGGATGATACTCCTCTGGTGATCTAATTATTGAGTTGATTTTAATCCTAAATATAAGACCTATTTCTCATATTTATTAATTTTTCTTAAATTATTCTTGTTGATGCTCCCTCAACTATAATCAAATAAAAGAGGGAGGAGGATATTAATAATTAAAAATGAGTATGGTATTTTAGGAAAAATATGTCATATTTCTTATAATTAACTTATTTACCTAACTTTCTTAATCTAATAAAATTAGTTAAATATGTCTTATATTAAGGACTGAAGGAGTAGTATATATTTGTCGAATTGGCCTGAAAAAAAGATACACATTAATTAGTGGAAGAAATTAAAGACGCAATGCATGGTTTACCATAATGAGCGGCACACACACACATATGGTTGACCACGCGCAATTGATGGTTGTTTTCCGAGATCTAGTCCCATGTTTTCCTTGACTTGTGTCATGTAACCTGTTCTATTTTAAATATAAATTTAGCTGAGGGACTTGGTCTTTTTTTTTTTTTTTGAGCGGCAGAGAGATTGGTTAACAGTGGAAGTTTTCGTGTAAATGATACCGTTGCAATTTTTTTTTTTACAAATAACTAAATAATTTTTAATTTTTACATTGAACCTTGTCTTTCATTTGTCGCGCATTTCGTTCCTCTCCTAGGATATAAAGGTACTGTCTGTATTACTATGTTACACACAGACGAACAATACTTTGCTCGTCCAACTTACTCTTCTTTCAACTTGTAACTCCCAAAATTTTCATAATATTCACAAAACAACGTTAAAAATGAAAATAAGAAGAGGTCTTTACCCATTGTGCGTCACGGACGACGTATGTAAAACGTTCCCTTCTATAATGGGAATATAATGGAGGCCCCGCAGACGTAGTGGCCATTTATATTCCAATAATGTGGAAATGTGAATGGACATATAGTTGGCTTATAATGATATGTACTGTAAGTAACTGTACATCAATTTAACTACAGTATCGAATAAAATAATGCAAGAGGTAATGAGTACTGAGCTGACAATAAGAATGCGCATGACTTCTATTTCTAGAAACCTGGACCACATACACCAATTATTTTAGTGCTAATACTTATCAAATCTCAATTATTTAAATTTAATATGAACAGTCAAAATTTTAATATTTGATATTTTTGCTTTTTTAAAAATATTTTTCTTTTTATAGGTATATAATCCAAAATAAATATAATATCTTAACTGTAAGTTTTTTTAAAAATAATTTGTTTATTTAAAATTTATTAATTAAAAATTTTGAATCTATACCATCAAAACTAATTTTGAATGGTTTAGATCTACCGTAGCGATGAGCATTGAAACTGATATCTTTTCATTAGTTTGTTGACTTATATGAGCAAGTTGAGGATGTCTTTTTCCACTAATACCTGTAGTTACTGGCATCTCATCCCATCGCATTTCATTATCTTCCAATGATGACGACGTCTGTTATTTCTTTAGCTCTGGTTTTGTTCTTAGTTCACCTTACGGTTCTCTCCGGCCAGCCTAACTTCGTTTTTTACAAGTGTTTCATAGGAAAGGGAACCTACCCAAACAAAAGTCCCTATGAAACCAACCTCAGTACTCTCCTTTCTAAAATCACTTCCAACACCATTATTGACCATGGCTTCTACAGTTCCAACTATGGTCAAGCCCCCAACATAGTTCACGTACGAGGTCTGTGCCGGGGAGACGTGAATCCGATGACTTGTCGGAATTGCCTCAACGATGCCAAAACCCTTCTCCCAAAGGTATGTCCAAATCAGAAAGAAGCATTTGGGTACTATGACTTCTGCACTTTTCAATACGCAAGTCGTCCATTGTTGGGATACCTGGATCCTGAATTTGCCCACAGTTTCAACAACCCAGAAGATGCAACAGACAAAGAAGAGTTCACAAGTGCGCTTAATGATCTAATGCAGAGACTGAAAAGCGAAGCTGCTTCTGGGAACTCTAATTTTAAGCTATCTGTGGGATGCAAAATAGCTGATGAGTCTGAGACCGTTTATGGTCTTGTTCAGTGCTCGCCAGATTTGTCTAGGCCAGACTGTAATGCTTGCTTGGAGAAGGCGATCTCAGATATCCCACTCTGTTGTAAGAACAAGATTGGTGGCAGGGTTATTAAACTCAGCTGCAATCTTCGATTTGAGAGGGTTCATTTCTATTATGATTAAACTCTGATCTCTTGGAAATGTGAGTCAAAATATATATTAGTTACCCTTATGGGTGCATCTCTATACGAACTTGGCTTATTTATGTGTTTAGGAATAAGTGACCCACGCCTGGGACTAGGAGTAAATTATGCTAAATGCAAGGTTGTTTCAAGTGTCATGGAAATCTATATAAATAGGTAGAGTGGTTTGTGTCTTTAAAAAAGAGTACTCGTGTATGGCAAGTCTTAATAATACACATGAATGCTTTAGATTTATCTCGCTCTCTCTCTCGCTCTTCCTTCTCATAAGCAACAACTAACCAAATTACATAAATCAAAATGTTGATTAAAATTAGTTAAAAGCAATGATTGTGTTAGAAATATAATTTATTTTTTAAATATAATCTTACTCATGAAGAGAGTAAATGAGAGAGAATGTGTAATAAGTGGTGTAAAGACATATATTTAATGGGAAAAAATGTAAAGAATATTTAAAATTTCAGACAAAAAATATGTTGCTTATATTTATATTTAGGATCAGTTCTATGTAAAAAGAAGTGGCTTATATAATGTAGTATATTGGAATGGAGGAGTATGCGTGAATTTGTCTCTGGGAATATAAAAATTAATATTTTTCTTTGAAAAATAAAAAATTGATGATTGACAATAAGTATGATCATATTTTAACGTAGTGGCCATTATATTCCATAATGTAGAAATGTGAATGGACATGTAGTTGGCTTGTAATGATATGTACTGTACGTGACTGTGCATCGATTTAACTACAGTACCAAATAAAATAATGCAAGGGGTAATGAGTACCAAGCTGATAGTAAGAATGTGCGTGACTTGCATTTCTAGAAACCTAGACTAGCTACATACACCAATTATTTCAGTGACAATACTTATCAAATCTCAACCATTTAAATTTAATATAAACAGTCAAGATTTAATACTTAATATTTTTTTTAAAAAAAAATATTTTCGTCTTAATAGGTATATAATCATACTGTAAGTTTTTTTTAAAAATAATTTGTTTATTTAAAATTTACTAGTTAAAAATTTTAAATCTAGACTATTAAAACTAATTTTGAATAGTTTAGATTTTACCGCAGTGATGCAATGAGCACTTAAACTAATATTTTTCATTAGTTTGTTGACTTATATAAGCAAGTTGAGGATGTTTTTTTAACTAATACCTGTAGTTTACTGGCATCTCATCTCATCACGTTTCATCATCTTCCAGTTATGACAACGTCTGTCATTTCCTTAGCTCTGGTTTTGTTCTTAGTTCATCTTACAGTTCTCTCCGGCCAGCCTAACTTCGGTTTTTGCAAGTGTTTCATAGGAAAAGGAACCTACCCAAACAAAAGTCCCTATCAAACCAACCTCAATACTCTTCTTTCTAAAATCACTTCCAACACAATTATTGACCATGGCTTCTACAGTTCCAAGTACGGTCAAGCCCCCAACGTAGTTCACGTACGAGGACATGGAGATTAATTTTTCCAAAAATTAAATATATGTAACTTTCTTACATCTTTCCGAATGATTTTCTCAATATATAAAATCTTGTTATATGAATCAATCGAATACCTAAAAAATATTATAGACATTAATGAGATGAATATCATTTATAGTAGTGATTTTTAATAAAGCGAAGACAGACTGGATATGTGGGGAGAGCCATAATGAACTCAATAAATTACATACCAGTTTTCACACTTTGAGAAGATTTTCAGATATACAAATATCAAGGGAACAGGATAATCCTTCACATCACTCGTTTTCCTTAGGAAATTAAACTTGATAATAGGATGAAAACAGTAAATATGGTAAGCTGTCCAGGATTATTTAAATTTAGAATAAATTCAATGGAAACTCAACTATATAAAATGAAAAAAAATATATTAAAGATGAGGTGAGACTTGAGAGCCCGAGAATTCGATATGTATGCAATAAATTCATTTGCAACTTCACTTCTTGATTATCTTATGCGTATGCCACGCGTTTGTGTATTGTTGGATATAATATTAAAGATTCTCTTCTTGCTAGTAATTCAGTATTAATAATTTTTTTGCAAATAAAAACCTTAAATGTGATCTCATTTTTGTGCAATTTATGAAATATTAAATATATACTGGTTAATAATTAATTGTAATTTTTTTGGCAAAAAAATTGTAATTTTTAACTTTTCATATTTTAAATTGGTCGCTGAAATACCTCCTCTTGTTTGTTGGACTATTGACATTCATTCATTTAAATTTTCCCCAATAAAAATGTTGTATTAAGTAGGAATACCATGTTACACCTGAAAAATAGGAATTATTCGAAACAAGATAATTGATGTGATATACAAAAATAAATAAGATCTTATATTAAGAACCAAATTAAACTCGTTGGCCAAGGGAGAAAAAAAAGAATCAAATCAAAGTCTTCGACAAAGATGGAGTATCATGCGTTTGCTAAAAGCTGAGACACTTTGGACTTGAGCCCAATTTGGCACCATGGCTCGACCTCATTACGGATTGAGTAAAGCCCAATACTTTATTCCTAACAAAGCCTTCTCTAACTTTGATCATCAAAGACCAGATCCAACATCACAATGTTCACTGACGTTTCAAGTTTGTAGCAAAAAAAACAAAATATGAAAAATCACAGACGTTATCAATTAATCAAGCCCTTCAAAGTTCAAACTAAAACCTATTTAAATAATTTGATTAGATTAAAAAATTAAAAAAATTAGTTAATTATAAGAAATATGACATATTTTTATTAAAACACTGTAATTATCTTCCTTAATATTCTTACTCTTTCTTTTACTTGATCATAGTTAAAAGAGTATCAACAATGATAATTTAAAAAAATTAATAAATGTAAGAAATATATATTATATTTGGAACTAAAATCAACTTAATATTTAAGTCTAATATTAATGACAGGAAGAGTAACTTTTGTATAGAATGCAAAAGAATAAAATGGATATCACGAGGATACCACTCCAATTTGGTTGGTTAGGTTAGATGGTCATGGCCCTGTTAATCATAGAGGATCTGCCACCTATGGTTGCATTATTCGAGACAAACATGGTAGCTGGATAAAGAGATTTTATTGGGAAAAAAATATAAAAGCTTGGATATCACCCTAAATAATATTATTGTTTCTTTTATACAAAAAAAAAAGTTTAGGTAAGTTGGGTATTAGAAGCTTATTACGGTTAAAATATGACTCCAAATTCAAAAAGTGCTTATAAAATTTTTACATATAACTTACTAACAAGGCCCTCATATTAGCAATGGGATTTGAATTCACAATTGGCAACGCTATTTAAGGTCTTAAATTTTGTTGGGACGAGAGATGTAGAAAAATCAATGCTTTTATTGATTCTTTTTCGTTTTGGGTACAACTCTTTTTATTGATTTGGTGAAAGCCCTCAATGTTATTCAAATGGACCTTTCAATCGGCCTTATCTTTCTTTGCCCCGCACACCAATGGGCTCTATATAGACATGTTTTTGTTTCTTTTCTTTTTTTCGGCCAAAACGACATGTTTTTGTTTCTGATTCTGGTGATTTGCATCGCGGGATTTTGAATTGTACTTGTTTTTCTCTTAAAAAAAAGAGTTAACATAAACTTTAATCCTCTAAATTTTTCCTTATCTTAGTTTTGATTTTTCAAGTTTCAAACCATATTTTTTGGTTTTTTTAAAGTTTTTTTATTTAAAACATTAGTCCCTGTAATTCAATAAAAAAATTAGACTATTTTGTCCATTGAGGTACTAAAATCTATAGTTTGAAATTTTATAAATCAAAACCAAAATGAGAACAAACATAAGGGACCAAAAATTATATTAACCCCTAAAAGAAAGACAGGGCTTTGTCGTATTAAAGGAGTACCTAGCTTTGCACTCATTTTAGTTATGTTATCAATCAAGACCGGAACAAGCGATAGGAGATTTTTTTTTATAGCTAAACTAGATTGAGACCAATTCCTGTTCATCAAGACACTGAACAGATTCAGATAGTCATTCGCACCCAAATGTCTTTGATTTGTTGAAGGCTCTGAAACATATGTACTACAGTACTAATTAAGGTTCTTGGAAGGAACCTTAAAATTCTGGCTTGCATTTATCTCTGTTCGAAAGATTTGCAGCTGAGTGAGCAAAGAACAAGAGAAAAAAAGAGAGATCTGCAGCTGAGGTGCGTGCTATATACGATGCTTATTGGGCGTTGAACTTGAACTATCGAAAAGATACACAAACTCACGACCACATGAAAAAGTTTTCTGCCTCAGTTAAAAATAAAAAGAAACAGAAAAAAAGACCTCCAAACTCCTGAAAAAAGAATCCTCCCGCGTGGGGATCAGACCAGACTTCAGCTGTCCTCTCAAGATTGACAGGAATATTAAGAGAATGGTTCCAAAACCTTAGTAATTATCAGAAGATAGTAGCAGCCAGAGGTTAACTCATCTATTCAGCATAAAAACTCTCATTACTATGTAGTGCTCCCTCAACTCAACTCCAGTTCTTAATATAAAAGTGAGTTGAGAGGTTAAATTTGATTATAAATATAAAATTTTAACTAATTTTGTCTCTCATCTTTTTTAAAATATTCATATTGACTATAGGTGGTTATAGCAAGAAATAATTTCAATTATTCAATGTACATGATTGAATATAATAGTTTAAGGACCAATACATATTTATGACAAATAATCAAATTAATTAATTTATTTAATATTTTTAAATTGGTTATCTAACTCTTATATAAGGACCGGAACTACTTTTCTAATCCTTAATATAGGAGCTAATTAGGGATTTAATATGTTGGTCCTATATATAAGACCTATTTCATATGTTTATCAATTTTTTTTAAATTAACCCTATTGATATTTTTTCAACAATAATCAAGTGGGAGAGTGAGGAAGAGAATTAAGAAAGATGCTAAGGGTGTTTTAGAAAAAACATATCATATTAACTAGTTTAACTAAAATCCTTAATCTACTCAAATTAGTTAATTAGATCTTATATTAAAAATTAGAGGAGTAATATTTTAAACTAGTGTTTTAAAGTGTGTCTACATCAGTTGGACGTAGAAAGTGATTTTGTTTTACCGATATAAATTTAGAACATATTATTATGTACACTCATGTGTTACCCTTCCCAGACCAATATGATGAAAAGCTCTTCCCAACCAACGAACGTAAAAAATTTTGTATGCAGTAGTGATGCTTTTTACTTTCATAGGAAAGAATCTTAGCATTATATGGATCAAGAAATTAAAGTTGAAATGTTGCGTTAACAAGGCAGGCTGAATATATAAGCTCGGTTTTTTTTTTGGAGTGGAACGTAACTTGATTCTATTGTGATCATTCAGCTTGATTCTTGTTATTTATTGTGATAATGAAGTCCGACCCGCAATTCATGCCAGATCAAAGCATCTCCGGCTTCATGAAGGGTCAAGTAATAAGCGTAATTTTGTAGTAGTGAAAGATCTTAACAAGTGGGCAAAAAAAAAAAAAAAAAGAGGAAAGAACAAGTTAATATATGTTCAATGATGACAACTATTATGAGATAATATAATGTATTCTTCTAGTCGTTAATGTAAAACCTAAGTGTTAAGTTGATTTTGATGCTAAGTGTAAGATTTATTCATCATATTTATCAATTTTTTTTTTCTAAATGACCCCATATTGATATTTTCTCAACCATAGTCAAGTACGAGAAGGGGCTAGGATATTAAGAAAGATGATTTTGGTGTTTTAGAAAAAAATGTCATATTTCTTATAATTAACTAATTTATATAACTTTATTAATTTAATTAAATTAGTTAAATAGGTCTTATATTAAGAATATGAGTGTTATTTTAATAGTTCTGTGATTGTTAACTATCTAAGCTAGATTTTCATGCGAGCAGCGTCTGCTTCTCCATCATCATCATCATTAATGTTATACAAGGTAAACTAATTTAGATATTTAAGTGTTAGTTTTTCTGAGAAAATTATTAAGCATTGGACATTGGAGTTTATTTCAAATGATAGAATTTTTGAAAATCATTTATATATACCCTTATATCCTATATCAAACTAATTCGAATTCTTATTCTATAATACCATACAAAGCTGGTCTTAATTAAACAATAATGTTCACTCAAAAACATTAAACGATAATGTATTGGAGGGCTCCTCCAGATTTGTTTCTCTTTATTGTTCACTCTTCAATAATGATACTCCTCTAGTCTTTAATATAGGACCCAATTGTTGAGTTAGTTTTGGTCCTAAATATAATACCCATTTCTAATATTTATCAATTTTATGGATACTCCTTCAACCATAATCAAGTAGAAAAGGGAGATGAGGTACTAAGAAAGATGATTATGGTATTTTAAAAAAAATATGTCACATTTCTTATAATTAACTAATTTACCTAACTTCTTTAATCTAATCAAATTAGTTAAATGAGTCTTATATTAAGGATTGGAGGAGTATTTAATTTGCAAATCCAACAAGCTTGTTTTTTATGGAGACTAACGGGTCTTGTTGTAATATAGTTATAGAGAAGATCTTAGATATGCTGATTATCTAAGAAAATACTTCCATGGTATGCATAGTAACTTTTTATATCATTATTAATTAACCTCCACCTCCACCTCTTACGCTGATTATCTAACAAATCAGTTGGAATGATTTCGGTATTTATTCAAATAAAAAAAAATCCAACAAGTTAATTAGCAGCCAAAGCAATCAGGGACTATATTCATAAAAAAAAAGTATCTTTTAATTTCAACAAATAAATGACAAGGATTCATTCCCTTTCTATTACTTAGCAACCTATATAAGCAGGGAACCAGTTTCGGTGCTCATCCATTTGATGAGCATCATAAGCTAATCAAATTTGAACTGTTCATATTTCATTTGAGTGGTTTAGATTTGATTTCTTTTTTATTTTTATTTATTTAAAATAATTATTTTAATATGTATAAAATCTAAAATAGTGATGATCTCTTAATTATCATTCTTTCAAAAAATAGTTTAGTCTATTTAAAAATAATTAATTAAAGATTTTAAATTTGGACTGTTCAAATGAGATATAGATGGTTCAGATCTGATGAGCTTATAGTACTCATCAAAGAGATGAGCACCGAAACTGATTCCTATAAGCAGAGATCAGCTTGGTAAGAATATCCTTAGCTTTTAATTTCACCACATAAATTACCGAGATTCATCCTCTTTAACCCCTAATCAATTGATCTCCCACTTATCCATTTCTACGTTAATGCCCCACAGTATCTTTTTTTTTTTTTTGACCAGAACACAGTATCTTTTTTCTTAAATCAACTTGAAGACTTGTAAAAATATACGATATATTTTTTTTAATTCTTCTTTGCCCTTATGGGGTATTTGCTCTTGGCTCCACACAGGCGCGCGCACACGCACCCATATATATCCCTTTCAGAAGAAGACAAACTACTATGCTAGGCCCGAGGCTATATATACTCTCTCCAACTTTTTGAACTGAGCCCTATCTCTTCCCTTGTCACTATTGGTCAGAACATGGCAGGAAAAAAAAAGTACAACTCATCAACACTCAGACACTGAAGCAGAACCAGCCAGTAACATGAAACGCGAAGGAGCAGATCAGTTGAACCCTAAAGATCCAGAACCATATTCATCACTAAGGCGGAGGCTGCGGCGGCGGAGGCATCCCATTTTCATTAAACGTTGGACTTTGCTCCGGCGGCACCATAGAGTACGTAACTGCTTGCAAAGAATTCATCACCCAGAAAGAACCTCAAGTTTTCGTCGAAAAGCAAACTCTCATCATCAGATGCCGCCTTCACCACCGTAGATTCATACGTGTGGTAATTATCATGCGGAGGAACCATAATGTTTTCATCAAATATTTGATTCTCACCAGCCGGTGGCACCACCGTCGAGGACTGATATGTATCGGAGGTATCCAGTGGAGGATTCATAATGTTTTCATCAATAAATTGATTCAAAGCCAGTTCTTCTGTCAAGGATCCACTTGCAAAGAAGTTATCATAAGCTGCAAACATCATGTCACATCAAACATTATGCCCTGATTTTCTGATGCCATTGACGAGGATACACGTGTTGAAGTTGTCATTGTTGCTCACCATCATATTATCCCCGAACATATGATTCTGATGAGTCCCCGCCGGCACTATTGGTGACGATTCGCCTGTGTTGAGATTTTCATGGCCGTTCAGAATCATGTTATTGTCAAACATATGATTCTGAGTCCCCGCCCAAAGCATTGAAGACGATTCACCTGCGAAGAAGTTGTCATGGCTGTTCAGTATCATGCTACCCTCAAACATATGATTCTGAGTCTCCGCCGGCATCATTGATGACGATTCGCCTGTGGAGAAGTCGCCATGGCTGTTCAGTATCATGTTATAATCAGCCAGATGATTCCGAGTCCCTGCCGGCACCATTAGTGATGATTCACCTGTGTAGAAGTTGTCATTGTTGTTCAGCATCATGTTGTGGCTAAGCATATGATTTTGAGCCCCCGCCGGCGCAGATGATAATGATTCGCCTGCGTAGAAGTTAGCAGGGGGTGTAAGTATCATGTTATTATCAAAAATATGATTCTGAGTCCCTGCCGGCACCATTAACGATGATTCACCTGTGTACCAGTTGTCATTGTTGTTCAGCATCATCTTGTCGTTAAGCATATGATTTTGAGCCCCCGCCGGCGCCGACGATGATGATTCGCCCGGGTAAGGGTTACCACGGGATGTAAGTATCATGTTATTATCAAACATATGATTCTGAGTCCCCGCCGGCACCATTGACGACGATGCTCCCGTGGAGAAGTTGTCATGATTGTTCAGCATCATATTATCCTCAAAGATATGATTCTGAGTCCCGGCTGGCATCACCAAGGATGACAATTCACCGGCGTAGAAGTTACGAGGTGGTGTAAGTATCATGTTACCTCCAAAATTCTGATTTCCACCGGGGCCACATGAAAGCTTCGGACTTTCTTGGAGCTCCGGATTCTGAGTCAATAACGTGGTAAAAGAACAAGTTGGGAACTCAAATGTCGAATCCGGAGGCGATTCAGAGAACAGCCCAAGAAAGTTATAAAAGCTTGGAGGTTGAGAGAATATTTTACACAATTGCCTTAGTCGCTCCTTCATGATCTTTCGCTAAGCCTTAGAATGAGTTTGACATGGCGCAGCCATCCACGTTTCGTTATGCATTTCTCTCCTTCTTTGCTTCAGTTCCTCTGCTCGCTTATCCTCATAGGCGAACTGTTCCATAATTTCCTTAAGCTCAGCTTTCTGTTGATCCACCGTCGGTGACTGTGGCACTTGACTCTTCTACCTCGCTATCACTGCGTCGACGTCGGGGCTGCCGAACGTGAACGGCTTGCCTACCGGAGAGATCACCATGAGAGCCACTTCGGCGCCGGTGAGAGCACAGAGCTGGTCTGCCTTCTTAAGAAGGCCAGCTCTACGTTTTGTGAAGGTGACACTGCGCTTTTTAGCGTCCTCCATCGCTTTGACTTCGATCTTTTGCTGCCCTTTCGTCTTCGTCGGTGGAATTGGGTCTGCCATTGTTAAGATTGAACCATACAAAGAAGAAAACTCACAGATAATTAGTTGAAGAGCTGTTTTGAAAAGGCACACAGAACATTGGGATGATGGGATGGTTTATAAAAGAATACAAAGAGCTATAGAAATAACTCATGTTAATGGTTACAAAGGTGCTTTTTCAGAGTGACATAATGGCAAAGGATTCTTAGTGTGTAAACGTGTTCGCCATGGAGAAAAGCAGAGCATTAATCCGTTGTTAATGCCTTGATTGTGGTATTGGTGCCTGATTTTTTAGTTACTTGCTTTTATTAATATTTCTGCTGTGTATGCACATTGTTTTGCTTACTGTTGTAAGTTGTTATGTTTTCTAAGAGTTTTTACATTGTAGTAAGTTGTTTCTGGCTAGATATTAAAAGCAAGGGCGGGTGTCTGCTGCACCCTCTAATGCCCCTGTTTCGAGCCGTTGATTGCATCCAACGGCTCGAATTCTATGACGAGGACATTAATTGGTGGCGAAGGCATGAAAATTATAGTGTACGTATACGTAAAAGGGAGATTGAAAAGAAAAAAAAAAGTACCTCATGAATTTCAAAATGATAGATAGGTGATTTTGACGGATTTTGACATGTCAAAATCATTATAAAAATAGTTAAAACTATTACAAGAGTAGTCAATTTAATTTATTTGTTTTTTTAAAATTCAATAGGTATATTAATGTTATTTTCCCTATGAAAAATCCTTAATAAGGATATTTAATCTGACTTACTTTACAAATCCAACAGACTAATTGTTTTTAGGGATTGATAGGTCTTCTGAAACATAGATAATGGTCATGCTAGTTACCTAGTAAAACATTCTCATAGTATGGATAAGAATTTTGGTATCTTTGATTAACGTCTATCTGTTAGGGAGGAGGTGGTGGGGTTTGATAAAGGTGGATAGATGTTGCTCCGCGTGTTCCTTTGATTTCTGATGATTCCACCAAGTTAATTGGCAGCCAATGCAAGTGGGGGCTACATTAGTGAAAAATATATGTACTCTTCCGATTCTTAATATAGGATCCAATTCTTGAGTTGATTTTGATCTTAAATATAAGACCCATTTCTTATATTTATTAATTTTCTCTAAATTGCCTCTATGGATATTCCCTCAACCATAATCAAGTAGAAGAGGGAGAGAGGGTATTAAGAAAGATGATTATGGTGTTTTAAGAAAAATGTGTCGCTTTTTTTATAATTAACTAACTTACCTAACTTCCTTAATATAATAAAATTAGTTAAATGGGTCTTATATTAAAGACTGGAGGAGTATATTTTAATTTCAACAAATAAATGACAAGGATAAAGGATTCATTTCCTTTGTATTAATTAGCAACCTATAAAAGCAAGAGACAAGCTCGGTAAGAAAATCCTTAGCTTTTAATTTCACCAAACGAATTACCAAGATTCATCCTCTTTACCCCATAAATTCGAATTAATTCATCTACCACTTTCCATTTCTACATTAATGCACCATGCATATATCATAATTTTTCCCCCTTAAATCAACTTGAAGACTTCTAAAAATATACGATATTGTATTTTAATTTTTTTTCATTCATCTTTACCTTTATGAGTATTTGCTTTTGGCTCCATATATATCCATTTCAAACGAAGACAAGCTATATGTAAGCCCTAGGCCATCTATATCCATTTACAGAGTATGACATAAGTATATGGAAGGAGTTTGTCTTAACTTATGAAAAACATTCTTTTAAGTTATTTTAAGTGTTATACCTAACAAGATCTCAATTGGTTGTGAAGGTGTGTGAAAATCAAAGCGTGTGTGACGCCTTTTGATTTAAAAAAAAAAGGCCTATTTATTTTCTTGTTTTGGAACCGACTTTGTTTTTAAAAACAAAAAATAAAAAAATTGTTTAGTTATTAATTTTTAATTAAGTGTTTATAAAAGAAACTCAAAGCAATTTTTACATATTTTATTATTTTCTATTTTTTTTGTCTTTCTCTACTTTTTTTTTTACCATTTGGAGTCATGTTTCTCACTTTGTTCATTTGGAGTCATGTTTCTCACTTTGTTTCTCATATTTGTTTATATTGTTTCTTAGTTATCCAACTCTCCATTCATCCATTATTGTTATATGGCCCATTTGGAATAGCTTATAAATAGCTTATAAGTAGTTTTTTAATAGTGATTTACAGAATACGAAGCAAGTATGTGAGAAAAATTATTTCTTGACTTATGTGAAACGTGCTTATGCGGAATTTCCACCTCTCTTCCAAACGGGACCATAGTCTTTACTTTGTCTCTTACCTTCTATCAGTTCTGCAAGTTGATTTTGAAACAATTATTCCAAACAAGTTTTTATTTGTTTAAATGTAAATATTTTAGAACAATTATTGAAACATAATCTTTTTCAAATGAATTTTAAAAAGTCATTATATATATAAAACTATTTTTAAAATTAGAAAAAAAGAAAACAGAAACAAACAAGGATAAAATGATTCAGGACCCATTCTCTTTGAAGATTCTCTCGGAGCTTTTTGCCATTTCCCCGTCAAAACAGTATCACATTTTTCTCCTGAAATTCCAACGGCTTGTCAGAATAATTCATCTCTGTCTTTCCATTTTATCCTACTGGATGGTTCGCTTGACTCTATATATCCATATATTTTATGAGAAAATAAAATAATATATTTTTTAAATGATAGAAAATATGATTATATTACCTCTAGTCTTTAATATAAAAGCTTATTTGACTTTTATTTTAGTTCTAAATATAAGATCATATCCATTTTGTTTCTCATATTTATCTTTTTTTTTCTAAGACAGTTGTTGTAATAATGGTAGTTCTAGCCAATACACTTAATCAGCAAAGATATTTTAGGAAACACAATATCTATTTATTACAAATAACTAACTTAACTAGTTTCTTTAATTTACTCAAATTAACTTATGAACTTTTAATAACCGGAGGTAGTACATTGATTCAAAGTGTATCATGATATTTTGCAATAAACTTCTCAATAAGTGTGACAAACCCAGTTTGCAAACTGACAAACATTTCGAAAAACTTAAAGTAAAACCAGTAAACCACTTATACTTTCTTGGTTTTGATCAATATTGCTATTTCAGTTAAATTTTTCATCACTTGAATTGATTGCACAAAAGGATTCTCCCCACAATAATATATTAAAAATTGGACCACATGTTTAAAACTTGCCCCGTCTCTAAAAATCACTCTGATCGATTTTCAACTCAACAGTCACTTCAAAGGGTCTCAACCTCATTAAACTCAAAACGATCTAAAGTGTTGGAATGGGCTACTTGTCTCTTCGGGTGATAGTTTAGCTGTGCGGTTTGATTTGATTCCAAAAAATAATGTGATATGGATAAAAAAAAATCTTGAATTGAATGGAAAATTAAATAACAATGTTGACTTTAAGCTATAATTAATTCCTAAGATCCTTTAACTAAATAAGTTTAGGTATTTCTCTCATAAAGCAATAAATGGCTTTAACACCCCATTCATAGCTTGGGATATTAAGTTTTTATACAGTATATTAGTACCCTCCTTTTTCTCTTTATTATAACTCCAACCTGACTACTTTACATTGATTAAAAGAATTTATTACAGATAATTTTTTGTTCTGAAATTTTCAAAAAAATTACCATTAAATTCATTAAATCCCAATATCAACTTTTCTCTTGGAGAGAAAGTCAACAAAATTATTTTGTAAGGGCATTCGCCATGAAGAAATTTTTTCCCTAGTTTCCCTTTATTTTGTAAATTGTAAAGAGCTTAATGGCTAAAAAATAATATATATATGTATGTATATATATCTGTGTGTACAATACTTATTTCCCCTTCCCCTTTTTTTAATGTATTTGAAGCCTACCATAAATGTATAAAGAAACCCTATTCAAATATTTTATGTAAGCTTTTTCAATGATCTATATGAAAAAGATCAATTGAACCAATGCATTATATTCTTAATTTGTGGGCCACACATTAGCACGATTCATTAATTGAACAATACCATTCGAATCTTGACGAATATACACAA
Source organism: Neltuma alba (assembly GCF_004799145.2). Taxonomy (NCBI): domain Eukaryota; kingdom Viridiplantae; phylum Streptophyta; class Magnoliopsida; order Fabales; family Fabaceae; genus Neltuma; species Neltuma alba. The sequence continues at coordinate 654,777 of NW_021636742.1, read as the reverse complement.
AAGGAATAATAGAAAATGTGCAACAACAAATTGAGGGGAAAATAGCAAATATAATAATAATTTTATTATTGTCATTATTATTATTATTATTATTAAAAAAACCACACGGTCACAAACTAGCCCCGAAAGGTACAGATTAATTAATTAATGGTAGAAAGCTATGCAAACATGCTAAATAATGAGCAGCATGTGCACAACTTAAAAGATTAAGTCCAGGATATATTATTTTATACTCCCTCTGGTATTTATTAGGGAAAACTAATCTCTCAATCCTTATATTTGATTGAATTTTGAATTAGGTCTCTACATTTTTTTTTACTTTTTATTCACTCCTTATTGTATCCTCTGTTATCTATTCAAGTCCTTCCTTTTATGAAACATTAATTTGCCGTTAGTGGGGGCGATGTAGCCATCTTACTCAGCACAAACATTAACACAAAAAGAAATATTGACATCAACTTTTTTCTTCGGTTATTCTTCCCCACACCACTTTCTTCTCTCTCCTCCCCTCTCTCCCCCCACATTCTTAGGGATTTTTCAATGATGATTGGCAACGGCTTTTACTCCTCCAAGCTCATACTTTCTCCCTCTTCTTACTCTTCCTCCTCCTTCCTCTCTAAACTTCCCCAAACTCTCATTCCCCACATCCCATCTCTCCTCTTCCTTCATTAACCCCTCCACAATTCTCCACCATTATAAATAGCTTATTACACGTACCAAGTAGAAAAAGATTGTATACTCATTCTCTTTTTTATTGTCTCATCGAAATTTCACTTCAACTATGGCTTTGCTTTTGAAGGTTGGGGAACGATTTGTACGGACTAGAGAAGACAAAATAATAGTATTTAACATGGTCGATATGGCCAATGGTGCTGATATTGAGATGAAGTTTCCAATGGTGCTGATATTGAGATGAAGTTTCTCCTTTTAGAACTTGCCATGAGTAGCTCAGATTGTGAAAGAGCGGTGGTGGTGAAAGTGGTGAAGAAGCCATAGGAGAAGAACTAAAGATGGAGATGGCCGAAATCTGAAATAGAGGACAGTGTTTGTACCTTTTTATTTTCCTATGGCTCTCTCACCTATCCCATACCCAATTCCTTTCCAGTGTTTGTGCTTAGTAAGACAGCCATGTCACTCCACTAACGGCAAATTCGTATTTCATAGACGGAGGGACTTGCGTAAGCAACAGAGCATATAATAAGGAGTGAATAAAAAGAAAAAAAAAATGTAGGGACTTGATTCAAAATCTGATGTAACTATAAGGACTGATAGATTAATTTTCCCTATTTATTATATGGCATTTTAAACTAATTCTCAATACGACTAAGGAATGACTGTTAAAACATTAAATCTATCTTAAACTGATAATATTTTTCGAGTTTATCCCTAACTTAAATAATTTAGATAGAGAAACACAAAGTTGGATGAGTTTATTAAAAAGATCATGAAACTGTATCAATATATTGCGACCAGAAAATCTACGTACAAAGAGGAAATCAAAAGAAAAATCATCTCCATTCATCATCCACTGCTTCCTCTAGCTCAAAAGGGGGCGTGGTCCGAGTGGGTCACCAAATGTACGGAAATCTTATGTAACTCTTAAAAAATTTCATAATATTATCACTTGCTTGCTTTTAAAATTTTCAGTGCTATTTATCATCAATAAAAGACGTCAAAAATGGAATCCTTGGGTCTTTTTTTGCGCTATGCATCACGGATGACGAAAAATGTCGCAATCTACAATGGGTATATGGAAACCCTGCTAGTGGGCTTCAATTAATGGTTTCTGATAGCCGCCCATTGCAATGACAATGAATGCAGGTGGTCATTGTTATACTAGAATCTAAATTATTTATCTAATTTAAATAATTTAAATTTAAAATTCTAATCTGTCATTTTTTTAATAATATATTTAGTTTTTTTTTAAATTTCAGATATAATATTATATTTATTTTAAAGTATTGATACCATTTTTAGCCTTGGAAATTTGATCTGGTTTCTCAAATTTAAAATTAATAATTTTGGTCCTTGAGATTTGTCTTCAGTTTGGTCCACTTAATGATATTTGGTTTTGATAACAAGGTTTCAAGAACCAAAACTAAATCATTTCAAATTTTAGGAATCAAAACTAAAATGAGGTTAAATTTCAAGAATTAAAAAGAACATTAACCGTTATTTTAAATTCTATATCTATTAAAACAAAAAATTGTTTGATTTGGACCATTTAAAATTATTCTAGATAGTCTATATTAAAATCGGCAAGCAATATGTGGAATGTGCTCCATTTATAAATCCCAACGTGGAAATTCTTGAGTTGAGTGGCTCATAATGATATGTGCTGTGCATCAAATCAACAACATTATTGAAAAAAATTAATAAAGCAAGAGTTAGTGACTATTGATCTGACCTTATAATTTGTATCTTTTCCATTAACTTGTTGACTTGTCTACCGCATAAACAAGTTGAGGATGTTATTATCGTTGCTAAATTAAGTACACAGTCATATCCCTCATCACACTCCATTCCAATCCTGGCAACCTCTTGTATCATTTCTTTGGCTCCGGTTTTCTTCTTTCATCATCTTATCATTCTCTCTGCTGCCCAGCCCAGCTTCGTTTATCACAATTGTTCACTTGGCAAAGGAACCTACATAAAGCCAAGTGCCTATGACGCCAACCTCGATGCTCTTCTTTCTAGTTTCACTCTCGACACAGTAATTGACTATGGCTTCTACATAAAGTTCACGCACAAGGGCTTTCCCGAGGTGATGTGGAGCCATTTTCTTGCCAGAAATGCATCAACGATGCCAAAACCCTTCTTCCAAAGCTGTGTCCATATCAGAAGGACGCTTTTGGATACTATGACATCAGCACTTTTCAATACTCAAGTCGTTCCTTGTTGGGGATATATCGGTTTCCTGATTTTTCCCACAGTTTAACAATCCACAAGATGCAGAAGACGCAGAACATTACACAATTGCCCTTAATGATCTGATGCGAAGTCTGAAAAGTAAAGCTGCTTCTGGAGACTCTACTTTAAGTTCGCTGCTGGATACAAAATGATAGGTGATGAGTCTGAAACTATTGTGTATGGTCTTGCTCAGTGTTCGCCGGATTCGTCTAGGAGAGATTGTGACGCTTGCTTAGGGAACGCTATCTCAAAAATCCCAGATTGTTGGGAGAACAAGATTGGTGGTCGGGTTATAAAATTCAGCTGCAATCTTCGATTTGAGAGGGTCCCTTTCTATTATGATTAATCACCCGGTTTTAACAAGTTTCTCAGCTTTCAGGTGTTAGTTTTGTGTGACTTTTGTCCTCGCTAGATTTTTTGTCCAACATGTGACAGTCAGAAGTATATAGCCTTGGTCGCAAACTTGTTTAAGCATGAACATCAGAAAGCTTCAACTATGTGTCTCAAAGTTTACACTCCAAAAGTTTTCATCACACAAAAGAAGTCAAGTGTAATTCTCTCAGCATTTCCCCTTAACTGTTCCAACTTCTGAACTTGCATCGGTTGTTGGTCTGAAAAATAATAAATAATAACTTGCAGAAGGTGCATACAATAAATAATATGCTTTTGTCTTGATGAAAACCAAATAAAAACTCGCCTTTCACGCTTAATACATCTCAGAATATGAAAAGTCTAAGCATGTTTTTCAAATGGCAGCCTGGCAGAGCATATAACAGGAATGAAATTCTGATTGAAATAGTTCTTTTTGGTGGCCAACGAAAAAACAATATATAACAAGATTTAATACAACATAATTCTAAATTACAACGTGCAACGAAGATGAACCAGGGAACGTGTGAAGTATAAACCTTTAATCATAGTGACCTGTGCAGCAAAAATTGGGATATGTTGAGAGAAACTCGACATCCTGTATAGTAAATATGGAAGTTGCACAACTTCTGAGCATTTGAATATCACCTTCAAGGCCAACACCTAGTTAGCCAGCATAATATTAAGGAGTAATTAACTGAGAGGACACATTTTTTTATGCTTAAAACAGTATATTCTCGTTCACATGATGATGTTTGAATAGAGCTAGTAGTACTATCTTGTTCACAAGATATATATCTTGTTACTTCTGAGATACCTTCCCCATAATGGATCTCTGAAGCCATGGCTGGCCTGTTTGCTACATTTTCTTGAACACAGAGTAACAAGATATTGATGCATCTTATTGGTTTACCGGACGGCTGTGATATTCCACTACTTTGTTCCACGTATATTGTCAAAACGAACATGGATGATGGTATATATTTCTGGAATTGGCCTTAAAAAAGATACACATTAATTAGTGGAAGAAATTAAAGACGCAATGTATGGTTTACCATAATGAGCGGCACGCACACACGCACACACACATAGTTGACCCCGGGCAATTGATAGTTGTTTTCCGAGATCTAATCCCATGTTTTCCTTGACTTGTGTCATGTACCCTGTTCTATCTTAAATATAAGATTTAGTTGAGAGATTTGATCTTTTTTTTTTTTGACAGGCAGAGAGATTTGGTTAATAGTGGAAGTTTTCATGTAAATGATACCGATGCAATCTTTTTTTTTTTACAAATAACTAAATAATTTTTAATTTTTACATTTAACCTTGTCTTTCATTTGTCGCGCATTTCGTTCCTTTCCTAGGATACAAAGGTATTGTCTGTATTACTACGTTAAACACGGACGAACAATACTTTGCTCGTCCAACTTACTCTTCTTTCAACATGTAACTCCTAAAATTTTCATAATATTCACAGTACAAGGTTTAAAATGAAAATAAGAAGAGGCCTTTATCCATTGTGCATCACGGATGGCGTGCGCAAAACGTTCCCATCTATAATGAGAATATAATGCAGGCCCCGCAGACGTAGTGGCCATTTATATTCCGATAATGTAGACAGGTGAATGGACGTATAGTTGGCTTGTAATGATTTGTACTGTAAGTAACTGTACATAAATTTAGAGGGTATTTGGATGGAAACCAAACTATGGTTTCAAAAGTGCTTTTACGGTTTACGAAGTAAATATGTGGAGGAGTTTGTCTTATTTTATGAAAAAGTGTTTCTGAGAAGCACTTTTCAATGTTGTCAAACACCCATTTAACTGCAGTATCGAATAAAATAATGCAAGAGTTAATGAGTAGTGAGCTGACAATAAGAATGCGCATGACTTGTATTTTTAGAAACCCAGACATACAACAATTATTTAAGCGTTGATACTTATCAAATCTCAACAATTCAAATTTAATATGGACGATCAAGATTTAATATTTAATATTTTTGTTTTTAAAAAAATATTTTTCTTTTAATAGGTACATAATCCAAAATAAATTTAATATCCCAATTGTAAGTTTTTCAAAAAAATTTTTTTTACTTAAAATTCACTGGTTAAAAATTTTAAATCTACGCTATTAAAACAAATTTTGAATAGTTTAGATTTATTGTAGTGATGAGTATTATGATGCTCATCACTGCGATAAGCATTGAAATTGATATCTTTGCATTAGTTTGTTGACTTATATGAGCAAGTTGATGATATCTTTTTCCACTAATACCTGTAGTTACTGGCATCTCTTCCCATCGCATTTTATTACTTCCAATGATGACAACGTCTGTCATTTCCTTAGCCCTGGTTTTGTTCTAAATGAAACAACAAATGTTAGCGTGAAAGTACATTGCCTCTTACACTTGCAATGACAAATTTTTATTAATATGCTTACTCTTCTTGTGTCCTTTGAGTATATAAATAGAGAGAAACAGAGCAAGAAGCAGCCTTATATTATAAAGGGTATTCACATTCATCTTTCTTCACCACGTGCTTTCATAATTTATTCGAACCTTCCATTGAGCTACCTTGGCTGCCGCTGCCTCCAACCTATATATATTTGTGTGCGTATAACTTAGCAATCTCCTTCTCAAAATCCTTCATTATCATATATCTATTTCGTCTCTGCCTCTCTGTTCCTAATCTCATTATTTATTTATGAACATTGCTTTCCGGGTTTACTTATAACGCCTAAATCACTAAAGCATGTTGAAGTTGATTCATACATTTAAGCATGTCTCCACGTACAGTGCAATCAAATCCAATTTGGGCACCTAACATACAACTGATTATAACTGATAATGCAAATCTTCCAAGATTCAGCAAAAATATGGGTCGGTCTTGCCCGCAAAAATTAACCGCTTTAATTTTTTTTTTGGTTTCTCTTTTTTCTTTTTGTTCTTCATTTCTTTATTATTATTTTTAAATAATCCCTACAAAATCACAGCCAAAAATGAGTCGATCAATCAAAACATTATCGCATTCATCTGGCACAGTTGATAATATTGTCAACTTTGAGAGGGAAACACAGAGCATTAAGCAACCTTGGACATGGAAAGGTCGACCCCTTCCTCGAATCTGCCTTCTCCCACGTGCTTTCACACAGTTCATCGCCGCCCACCATTCACCCACCTATACCGATATACACACACACGTATATATATGCATTATATTATATAGCATCTCAATCCCTTCTCATTTTCGGGTCTCCTGCATCTTCATACTCAGAAGAGCATCGTATTCAAAAACCATGAATCATCATTACAACCAAAAAGATCCTCCCGGTAAGTTTTCTCTTCCACAAAATGCTACTAATCTACTATATCATTCTATTGTGTTTGTAAATGGGATTAACATTATTAATTAATGAGATTACGTGTCATATGATGAATTTCCAGTGTCATATCCTTCACCGGTGATGGCATTTCCGCCTCTGCCGCCTGTGAGTGCTCCTCCACCAGTGGGGTATCCTTCAAAGGATGATTTTTCTTGGGACCCAAGACAGAGTGCTCGCCAGAAGACCACGAGCAGGGGTGATGGCTTCTGGGAGGGATGGTGAGTTGGCAAAATACCTCTTTTTTTAATGAGTTTTTATTGGTTTCTTCATTTCTATTTAAATGTAGTCCCTAATATTAACTTTGTTCTGTCTCTTTTTGTTTTCTTCATTGTAGTTGTGTTGCTCTCCGCTACTCTTGTGTTTTGGATTGCTGCTTTTGATTGCTTTCTCTGTTATTTATTTTTGTCAGTCCCTTTTGGTTTCATATTTTTTCTTGTACAATTTTGTACTTCTCGAAATATTGTAAAGGGATGTGTTCCTTGTAATAAGTACTCCTCTGGTAATAATTAACTAATTTGAGTATATTAAAGATGTTAGTTAAATTAAGTAATATGATTTTTTTTCTAAAACACACTAAACATTTTTCTTAATTCCCTATTAGTGGAGGAATATCAATAAGGGTAATTTAAAAAAATTAATAAACGTTTAAAATAAGTCTTACATATAACACTAACATAAACTCTTAAATTAGGTCGTATATTAAGAATTGGAAGAATATTATATTCACATTCTTGGAACTGTGTTCAAGTTATGAAATTCTCAAACTCAGTTTTGTGCTCTTTTCCAAGAGTTCAAGGATGAGGAACACACAATCTCTTTCAGGTCCAAAACAGAAAATGGTCAACAATTTAATTATAAAAATATATAATATCAAAGTTCTCTAAATGAGAAAAGCGTTCAATCTAGATAGTTCATATCAATGGTCACCTTCCATGTATCTATTTATATCCCTTAAGAATTCAAGTTCGAATTGTACATTAAGGTGGCAGCGATATATGCAGTAAACTAGTACCACGGCATAAGTAAATGTAATATTTTTTAAGGGTTAAGGTGCAATTTTGACTCTAATATTATCTTTTTGGGTACAATTTTGCCTCTTATCTTTTTAGTGATGTAATTTTGACCCTGATCTTTTTTTTAATGCAATTTAAATATTAGAAACAAAATTGCACCTAAAAAATAAAAGATAAAGAGCAAAATTACACTTCAAAAATAAGATCACTGACAAAATTGCACTATTAAAAGAGCAGGGGCAAAATTACTCGTTAAAAATAAGATCAGGTAAAAATTGCACCTTAATCCTATTTTTTAACGGCAAAGTAAATGTAATGTAGATTCACAATCTTTTAGCATCTAAAATATATGAAGAAAATTGGCATATACTACCTCTGGTCCTAATTATAAGAGCCAGTTGACTAATTTGAGGAGATTAAGGAAGTAAGTTGAGTTAGTTATTTGTCCTAAATAAGTGTTGTCCTTCCTAAAATATCCTTGCTAATCAAATATAGTGACTAGAATTCTTATTATTAGAAGGGTTTTTTTGGAAAAAAATATATAAATATGAGAGACAAAGTGGATTACGGTCTTATATTTAGGACAAAAATAAAAGTCAAACATGATCTTATATTAAGGATCGGAGGTAGTATAAGTTAATCTTTGTTAAAAATGTTGTAATGAAATAGCGTTTCGTGTCTTGTGAGTTGCAGGTAGCAAAATCAATTGGTCAAGTTTGGCCGCTTCATAAATGCCTAAACTTTACTGCTTTCTCACGTCCAAGTAATTCCCCCAAATGCTCTGTTACTACTTCCTTGATCTTATAACTGATCCCACCTAATGGAACGAAATAATTTGTTGTTTTTATAAATGGAGGGAGTAACTGAGTTGTCTTTGATCATCATCATTAATGTTTTTTCCCTTCTTCTCATGGTCTGTCTCCGTATCTTTTTTGTGTCCTTTGGGCAAATAAATAGAGGGAAACAGAGCAAGAAGCAGCCTTATAAAGGCTATTCACATCCATATTTCTTCATGCGCTTTCACAATATCATTGGAACCTTCCATTAAGCTACCTTAGCCGCCACCTCCAGCCCATATGTATTTGTGTGCGTGTAACTTAGCAATCTCCTCTCTGTTCCTATCATCAATATTTATTTAAGAACACTGCTTTTCGGATTTATTTATAACGCCTAAATCACCGAAGTGGGTTGAAGTTGCATTTGGTGGACCCCCGCGAATAAAGCTACTCACAGAATGACTACTCTCTTATCTGCATCTTTGGTTCTCATTTCAAACGGTAAAGGCACAATTGATAATATTGTCAACTTTGAGAGGGAAATTCAGAGCATTAAGCAGCCTTTGACCTGTAAAGGTCGATCCCTTCCCCAAATCTGCCTTCCCCCCCTCTTTCGCACTGTTCATAGCTGCCCACGTGTGCCTTTATATGTGTGTGCGCATTCTATGTAGCATCTCAATCTCAACTCATTTTCAGGTCTACCTGTATCTTCATATAGTTCATAAAATCATCGCACTTCAATATTATTTAGCAACCATGAATCATCGTTACAATCAGCAAGATCCTCCGGGTAAGTTTTCTCTTTCACAACAAGCTACCACGGTGCTATGTCATTATATTGTGTTTGTGAATGGGATTAACATTATTAATTAATGAGATTATATATGTTATATGATGAATTTGTAGGGTTATATCCTTCACCGATGATGGCATATCCGTTGCCGCCGACTGTGAGTACTCCCCCGCCAATGGGGTATCCTTCCAAGGATAATGTTTCTTGGGATCCAAAACAGAGTGTTCCGCAACAGACCACGAGTAGGGGTGATGGTTTTTGGGAGGGATGGGGAGTTCCCAAAATATTTCTGTTTTAAAATTTTTTTTAAATGAATCTTCATTTCTTTTCCAATTGATCATTACCTGATATTAACTTTGTTTTGTCTCCTTTTCTTTTTTTCATTGCAGATTATGAATTGAGAGGTCAAGTAAATATAATCGTGTCTTTCCCCCAATTTTTCAGACTAAATGAAAGTCTATGTCAGATATGAAGTGGAGCTTTCTATTTTGCCTCTGCCCAATCTGAGTCTTGCTGGCAAAGAAAGGGCCTCTATATATAGATGAACAACAAGCAGTTGAAGACATGCATTGAGAAAAATGGGGTATTCAGTGAGAGAAGAGGTGGGGGGTGATGGCCATAATCATATTCATATTATTAGGATTTAATGGAGAAGCTAAGGGGTGCTTGAAAGAAGAGAGAGAAGCTCTTCTGGAATTGAAAGAAGCTTTCAATGATCCAAATGGCTCTTCTCTTCCTTCTTGGAATAACCAAACCTTCTCTGATTGCTGCACTTGGTAGGCTGTGAACTGTGACAACTCCACTCATAGAGTCATAAGCCTTTATCTGAACAATACAAGACCTTATGAGTTGAGAAACATCAAATGGTCACTCAATGCTTCTTCTTTTCTCCCCTTCATCCAGCTTCAGGAGTTGTATTTGGGTGGGAATTACTTGTCAGGTCATACTCTTTCTTTTACCTATTCTATCATTCATGCATACATGCGCACACCCACACACACAGAGACAATACATAGACATATATTGTTATTTAAGACCGACATATTTATAAGCATTTCGAACTGTGATTTTTGAAGATGTAAAAGCACATTAGTTACAGTAAAAGATTAGTTAAAAATGATTATGATCTTATAATTCATTGCCTCTTATCTCGTTCTTTTTCGTCGGTTTCCTCCTTTAGCCCACTGATTTGCCGACGCAAGAGTCCACTCTAGTTCTAGCTAAATACTTGTGGATAATTTCTGATTGGAATAATGAAACTTTTTGTCCCTCAAATTTACTTCACTTATTGATTTGGTCCATGAAATTTAATTAATTGTTATAAATCAAGTCCCCAAAGTTTCGTAATCATACAAAATTAGTCATTATGGTTTGAAGAATGAAGATATATATATATATATATATATAATCCTAAACGCACATGTGCTGTCTCTAACCATTAATTCAAGGATGATAACCCTCACTTTGCTTTATTTATGAAATCTGAACCAATTTTTTCATATTTTCTCCCAATAATTATGTTATATCAGTTCATTTATTCTCGCTCATTCTTATCTTTTTCTTACTCAATTTCTGTCTCACTCACCATTCCTCTCCATAAATATGGATATTATTTTTGAAAAAAAAACATTTTTACATATTTATCGCCTTTAAACAATTTTAACAAACTATATAGTCTACAAAATTTAATCATTTATTTCTTACAGATAGCATCAGAGGGAGTAAAATTGCGTGTGAAACTTTAGGAACTTGATAGATGAAAATTAAACTTCACAGACCAAATTGATAACGGAGACAAATTAAATTTGAGTACCAAAAGTTTTATTATTCATTTTAAAAAAATATATTCAAGTAATATATTTTAGAAAATGTTTGAGATACTAAACGTTTTGATTCGGTTTTCAAATTTTTTTTTTAAAAATAAATTACTAAGCATGATATTTTCTTGGATATATAGAGGGGCCCAAAACAAGCTTAATAAACACTACATTATCAAACTTTCACTTCATGTTAAATTATGAAGAGGATGATGATATTAATTATATGAATTATTTTTTATAATTCTTTATACCCACTAACATTCATAGCAACTGATCACGTGTTGTTTGTGGGACAGAGCTGGTTGGCAATATCAGGCTGGTGAACTTGGAAATGTTGGTGTTACAAGGGAATATGCTCACAGAATTCCCATATTTCGTTGCTAAATCTTTGTCTTCTATATTATAGTATATTTTGAGGGACATTTGCAGTTACTGAAATGTGGATCAAAAGTATATCTACTTTTAGAAAAAAGATTACCGGGCCATCATTTTAAGAAAAATGCTAAAAGGAATATATAGACAAAGTTTTCTCCATTAAATATATGAAAGTTCCTTTTTTTTTTTGGTTGATTTTGTTGGGAAGTCAAATTATTTACCTTTACCATATAATGATGTCAACTGAACAATTTATATGCCTTTATTTAATTAAGAGAATTGAATGAAATGTCAAAAATAAGAGATAAGATGACGTTTTCTTACTTAGCAGATTCATTATCAATAAATTTTAACAACATACACACACAAATTAATTTGAAGGAGCTGTGGCTTAATGTACACATTGATTTCCATTTGGCTTTTGGCAGACCTTTCTCATTCACCTAATCTAAAGTGGCTGCGGCTTGATGACAATAACTTGGAGGGCATTATTCCAGAATCGATTACGTCTCTTACTTCCCTCACCGGATTGACATTACGCTGGAACTACCTGACTGGATCATTGCCACAACAAGGTACGCATCATATTTTATAGCATCTGCGATGAAAAGAAAATAATCCATTAATTGAGTATTCGCCAATAAACATCAAATTTACTGATAATTTTTTTTTATTTTAATTAAACAGTCAAATTTTCCTTGTTCTTGCAAATTGAGTCGACTTTTCAATGAACCAGATTTCCAATCCATCTCCTAACTGGCATGCGGCAACTTGCTCTCCCCCAGGGAGGAGTAGTTTAAAATAATGTAGTCAAAACAAATAACAATTGACAAAATAATAATAATAAGATCGAGCCGTATTTACACACATGGACAGGCTAAAACTAATAAATGGAAGTGACTTTATATTTCTTATTTTTCTTTATGCATTCTCTATATTTCATTTATTTTCACTTATATTTTTGGGCTTATGTTCAGGCTTTTTTCTTGGGGCCCAATATTAATTTAAATACATTGTTCTGACGAAATAAATTTAATGAAGAACAATGGTATATGTTGCAGGAGGCTTATGCAATTTGAAGAATCTTTTAGTATTGGATCTTGGCAACAATGAATTTGAGGGGCAACTTCCTGCGTGTCTTGGCAATTTGACGTCTCTACGTGTGCTTTTTCTTCTTCGAAATCATTTTGATGGAACTTTTTCGTTCTCAATCTTTCATACGTTGAGGTCCCTAGCAACAATTGCTCTTACCGACGATAGTTTCAGTGGCTCATTTTCACTCTCTTTGCTTGCCAACCACTCCAACCTCCAAATGTTTTCCATTGCATGCTCTAACGCCAACCTCAAGCTTGAAACTGAGAATCCCCCATTTATCCCTTCCTTCCAATTAAGGACTTTAATAATCCACAACTGCACTCTAAATGAAGCCAGCAATAAAAGAATGCCTACCTTTCTTCTTCATCAATATGACTTGTTGTTTCTAGAACTTAGTTACTTGAACATTTTAGGGACCTTCCCGTCTTGGCTTTTGACAAACAACACAAGACTAACTTATTTCAATTTGGCACATAACTTGTTCACTGGTCCCTTTGAACTCAATTCCACCTCAAAATTGCTTCAAATGGAGTCTTTTAACAGTTCATCAAACCCCATCAGAGATGAAATCCCTCCTCATATTGGCTTTATTTTTCCCAACGTGATTTCTCTTCACATGTCTTCAACTTCATTGCAAGGTCCTTTTCCAGCTTCAATAGGTGAAATGAGACAATTGAATGATCTTGACTTGTCAAATAATAATTTATATGGTTATTTGCCTGATGAATTCGGTCATGGTAACCATGAATTGAGGTATTTGAAGTTGTCAAACAACAACCTCAGTGGCCCATGCTTACCTATAGGATCAAATTTCACACATTTGTTGTTTTTGGACCTTAGCAACAATAACTACAAACGAAAGCTTGAAGGTGAAGTTATGAATAGTACTGAGTTAAGAATGTTGGATATAAGTGCCAACCAATTATATGGTGAAATGCCTAGCTGGATCGGAAATTTTCAACATTTGAGCTGCCTCATATTGTCAAGGAATTATTTAATAGGTCCACTACCAAAAAGCTTTTGCAGCTTGACAGAACTTGCATATGTAGACCTTGCTTACAATAAATTCAATGGCTCTCTGCCAAGTTGTTTGAATATGCCGTTGTTGAGGTACTTGCATTTGCAGAGCAACCATTTCATGGGACCTCTACCTTCCACTTTAGCCAATTCCCCTTTATTGTCAATTTTGGATTTGATGAATAACAATTTTTTTGATCGAATTCCAAGATTGATTGGCTCATTTTTGAGTTTAAGGGTCCTCATGTTAAAAGAAAACAAACTTGAAGGCTCTATTCCTATGAATTTATGTGACCTCAAGAATATTAGTTTATTAATCTTTCTCAAAATAAGCTTTCTGGAGGCATCCCATATTGCTTGAATAACATCACATTAGGGAAGATAGATGTACCAAGGGAAAAGGAAATAGGACATTTTACTGTGTCGTGGACTACAAGACTTTCAAATTATGTTTTTGACTTTCAAACAGGTGAAGTTTTCATGCCAAAAGAAAACATTACACTGTATAAAGACCAAGAAGTAGATTTTACAACAAAAAGCGGGAATGAATCTTACAAAGGAAGCATTTTAAATTTGATGTCTGGGTTGGATCTCTCAAATAATCATTTGGTAGGCAAAATTCCTCCACAAATTGGATACTTAGACGCCATCCATGCATTAAATTTGTCAAACAATCGATTGAAAGGGCCTATTCCAGAAACATTTTCTAACCTCAAGTAGATAGAAAGCCTTGATTTTTCTCACAACAAATTGACAGGCCACATTCCTACACAATTAACTCAGCTGTACTCCTTGTCTTCTTTCTCAGTGGCTCAAAATAATCTATCTGGAACAACACCTGACATGAAAAATCAATTTGTAACTTTTGATTCAGCCTGTTATGAAGGGAACCCTTTTCTCTATGGCCCCCCTTTGCAACAAAATTGCTCAATAACAGGGAGAAACAGGCAACCTCATCATATGGAAACAGATGATTTTCGAGATGCTTTCTTGTGGAGTTTTGTTGGAGCATTTGTAGTCTTTTTCATAGGTGCCATTACAGTTCTTTATGTGAACCCTTACATTTGCAATTACAAACTAATATTAGAGAGAGATATAACAAGTTACTTGTATGAGTGGTGGCGAAAAAGAATAACGTTTTAATTATAGTTCACAAGATTTTGATCATGTAACAGATGGCTTGGCGATGTTTTCTAGAATTACAATAACCAAAAGATTGCTGGTTTCCAGTCTTCTCATGATAAAAAAGAAAACTAAATTGGAATATTCGAATCATTACTTCTTATATGTGTGCACAGCTTAGCAATCTCTTTTCTCATAATCCTTCATTATCATCTCTATTTCGTCTTTGCTTCTCTGTTCCTATCGTTCATAAGATAATCAACTTAACTTCATCAATATTTTTTAACCATGAATTACTACCATCGACAAGAACCTCCTCCTATGTTTACTGTCATAGGTATATCATATATGGTTTGTGATCATAATACTCTGTGGCCAAACGCAGTATAAGTGATGATTTCTTTAGGCTTCTTCACAGTTTGCCTTGTATCTGAACATTAACTATAGATGTGTGAGATTAACAATACTAATTAGTAATGTTATGTTTACTGGTGATTTCATATTCACCACCAATAGGGTATCCCTCCAATGATGCTTGTTCTGTTAGGGACGATGAGATCACAAGTCAGCATCAAAACCTCTCTGTTTTTAATTTGCTTTTACGAACTCCTATTGGTTTCTTAACTTCTCTTCAGCTAGTTCCAAATATGTGCATTGTTCTGTGCCCTTTTTTGACTTTCTTAATTGCAGTTGTGCAGCTCTGTGCTGCTGCTTTTTTTTTTTTTTGGATTATTGCTATGTTGAGTCCCACAATATTTTTTATCAGCTCTGTGCTGCTCTCATATGCTGCTGTTCTTCCCCTTACTTATGTTATTCCCATTTTGGGAGAGAATAAAACAAAAAGAGAGACGACTCTTCAAAAAATACTGTAATTCTTTCATATCTTTAAACATGTACAGGCTTGCATAAAATTTAATGACACCTAAAATGTTTAAAGATACCTTACAACAACTTTTGTCGCACGGTCCATGATTAAACTATAAAATTAAGAATAAACAGAGTCCAAAGCCAATGAACAAGACCAAAAATTTTTTTTGAGAGGATATAATTTTTTATTTGGCTAGCCATTCGCACGTTCGACCTCACATATCAGTTATATATTTTCCCAACTTTTTGTTGTTGTATGATTCTTGGTGCATAGGAGTCTTTGGCTAAATAAATTCAAAACAGCCAATTCGATTTAGATTAATTCAATGAGTTGATATCCTAATAATTAACCATAACTGATTGACTAAGACTCAATTTTAGTGCTAAACACAGATAAACGTATAGAAAACTTTAGAGTCTAGATGTATAGTTCACTTGCTGCACAGCAATCTCAGTCTATGATAGAGTCTGGCTTTCCAGGTTCCCTTTGATGGATGGGTGCATAGTTTGTTTGATTGTGCGGAAATGTCAAAAGCACATGCACTAAGATATGTGTACGGATACTTAGCCATCCTAGACTTGAGATAGGAGTTGTAGGGTACATTCACGACTTGTTCTACAAGGAACTATGTTAATTAAATTCCTCTCACAGCTTGTCTCTTTTTAACTTTATGGTAAATATCATTCTTGCTGATAGGTTTGATTAGAAATTAGTGTGAATGTATATAGGTACTCAGCCGTTTGTGCAGAAGTCAAGGCACATGCACTGACTTTTATTAGTCATGATAAGAATACAAAGCTTGTTGTCAGCATCAGAAAACGAGAGCTTATATAAGCCCTATTGTGCATTCCGTGGAGGGAATTTTTACCTCTTTCTAATTCATCAGATTAAACAAATATTGATGGTTTGTGGAACTTTGATTGCGATTTTTGTTTTTGGGGGAAGAACTGATCATTTAGTCCGGTAGTATATACTGATTTTTGAATAAATCCTTACAATTGAAATTATTGCAAGGCATGCACACTCCTTAAGATCCCCCTTGATGCGTTGCAGATCAACATGCCAAAGCAAACGCATTGATTGTGAATAACAATGATAAGAATATAACAATCTGTGTGGTGCACATTGTTAGCAACTGTTCAAGTCCAATATAATCATGTGTTTCGGGGAAGGAATATGTTAATTTTTTTTCTCTGATTTTTCTGACTCAACAAGCAAGTCTATGTCAGATATGAAGTGGAGCTTTCTCCACAAGTAAGACCATTTGAGTTTTGGAACATAATGCCCAACTTGAGTCTCTCACGCAAAGAGAGGGCAAAACAATCTCCTTACTTCCTTTATATCAATGGATGAACAGCACGCAGTTGAAGACATCCATTGAGGAAGCATATAGTGGAAAATGGAGTATTCAGTGAGAGAAGAGGTGTGGTCGGTAATGGCCATAATCAGATTCATGTTTCCATTTTAATGGAGGCGTTTGGGGATACTTGAAAGAAGAAAGAGAAGCTCTTCTGAAATTGAAAGAAGATTTTAATTATCCAAATGGCTCTTTTCTTCCTTTTTGGAATAACCAAACCTTCTCTGATTGCTGCAATTGGAAGTCTGTACAGTGTGGCAACTTCACTCATGGAGTTATAAGCCTTCTGAACAATACAAGAGCTGAAGAGATGAGACACATCAAATGGTCATTCAATGCTTCTTCTTTTCTCCCGTTCCACCACCTTCAAATATTGGATTTAAACAGGAATTACTTATCAGGTCACCCTCTTTCTTTTAAGTATTTTATCATTCATGCACACACACGGCCAGCATATTACATTGACATGCATTGTTAATTAAGACTGATATTTTTATAAGCCTTTCAAAATATTTTAATCACGAAAAATTAATTAAAATATGTAAAAGCACATTAGTTACAATGAAAAATTAGTAAAAAATTATGACCGTATCAATAATTGTCTGTTATCTTGTTCTTTTTTCTTAGTTTCCTCTTTAAGCCAGGGGATCTGCCAAGGTATAAGGACATATTCTAGTTAAATATAGATAATTTTCTTTTTCCTTTCTCTATGTGGTTGTCTAGTTCAATGATCGGACTTATAACATAGCGCTGTATAGTAGTTGATTATAAGGTGAATGGTCGAATAAAATAACTTACTAAATGAAACAACAAATGTTAATGTGAAATTACATTTGCCCATATACTTGCAATGACAAATTTTTATTAATATGCTTACTCTTGTTGTGTCCTTTGAGTATATAAATAGAGAGAAACAGAGCAAGAAGCAACCTTATATAAAGGCTATTCACATTCATCTTTCTTCACCACGCGCTTTCACAATGTTATTCGAACATTCCATTAAGCTACCTTGGCCGCCGCCGTCTCCAACCTATATGTATTTGTGTGCGTATAACTTAGCAATCTCCTTCAAAAATCCTTCATTGTTATATATCTATTTCGTCTCTGCCTCTCTGTTCCTGACGTCATTATTTATTTATGAACATTGCTTTCCGGATTTACTTATAACGCCTGAATCACCAAAGCATGTTGAAGTCGATTCATACATTTAAACATGTCTCCACGTATCAAATCCAATTTTAGCACCTAACATACAACAGACTATAACTGCTAACGCAAATCTTCCAATATTCAGCAAAAATATGGTCGGTCTTGCCCACAAAAATTAACCGCTTTAATTTTTTTGGTTTCTCTTCTTTCTTTTTGTTCTTCATTTCATTATTACTTTTTAAATAATCCCTACAAAATCACTGCCAAAAATATGGGTCGATCAATCAAAACATTATCGCATTCATTTGGCACAGTTGATAATATTGTCAACTTTGAGAGGGAAGAACAGAGCATTAAGCAACCTTAGCCATGGAAAGGTCGATCCCTTCCCCGAATCTGCCTTCTTCCACGTGCTTTCATACTGTTCATAGCCGACCACCATTCGCGTGCCTATACCTTATATATATATATATGTGCATCCTACATGGCATCTCAATCTCATCTCATTTTCGGGTCTACCTGTATCTTCATATAGTTCATAATTATCATCGTCAACTTCAGTATGATTTGGCAATCATGAATGATCATTACAATCAGCAAGATCCTCCCGGTAAGTTTTCTCTTTTATAAAAAGCTACTATGCTATAGCATCATGTTTTGTTGTAAATGCGATTAACAATATTAGTTTATGAGATTATATGTGTTATATGATGAATTTGCACTGTCATATCCTTCACCGGTGATGGCAAATCCGCTGCCGCCTACTGCGAGTGCTCCTCCGCCAATGGGGTAACCTTCCAAGGATGATGTTTCTTGGGACCCAAAATAGAGTGTTCCGCAGAAGACCACAAGTAGGGTGATGGTTTCTGGGAATGATGGTGAGTTCCTAAAATATCTCTGTTTTTTAAATTTTTTTAAATGAATCTTCATTTCTCTTCCAATTGATCATTACCTGATATTGCTCTCTGCTACTGTATCATCTTGGATTGCTGCTTTTGATTGCTTTTTTTGTTATTTGTTCTTGTTAGCCTTTTTTGGTTTAATATTTTTCTCATACTCCTTTTGTTCTGAATATAAAACCCTTTTTGAGATGTAAATTACACTACAAAATAGGTTTTATATTTAGGATTGGAGGAGTATAATTTTTTTAATGTAAAGGGAGGTGTTCCTTTGTAACAAGTATTATATTCACATTTGGAACTGAATTCAACTAATGAGTTATGAAATTACCACACACATTTCTGCGCTTTTTCTCAAGAGTTTAAGGATGAGGAACAAACAATCTCTTTCAAGTCCAAAGAGAAAAGGTGTTAACAATCTAATTACCAAAATTATCTAAATGGAAAAAAGGGATAAATCTAGAGAGTTCATGGGAAGAATTATGGTCCGAAATGTACATTAAGGCAGTAGCGATATATGCAGCAAACTAGTACCATGGGCAAAAAGTAAATGTAATATTTTTTACCAGTAAAGTAAATGTAATTTGGGGTTCTAAATATAAGATTTCAATCCACTTTATCTTCCAAATTAATAATATATTCCCAAAATATCCCTATTAATTGTAAGGTATTTCTACTTAAGTGTAATTCTAATGTACATAATTAAATATGAATAATTCAAGGAAGTCAACCCATATCTATTACAAATAATTAATTTAACTAACTTTCTTAATCTTCTTAATTTAGTTATCTAGCTTTCCCGATCTCTATGTATAAAGCATCTACGTAGCTAAGCTCTCCTAATTAATGAGACAAACTTTGTTGTCTTTGATCATCGTCTTCAATCTTTTTTTCAACACGGGGAACAGAGCAAATCATGAAACAGCCTTATAAAGACTATTCACATTCATCTATTTCCTCTCTGCCTCCCCGTTCCAATCATTCAAAAGATAATGAACTTAACTTCATCAATATTTATTAACCATGAATCACTACCACCCACAAGAACCTCCTGCTATGTTTACTGTTATATGTATATCAGATACGATTTGTGATCAAAATGCTGTCTTGCCAAATGTACGTAGTGCATGTTAGAACATTAATATAAATATTATTTGTATAGTTTTAAGCTTATCATATACAGCTGTATAGTTCAACCCGTGTAGGGCTCTCTTTTATTCATTTGTAATATTCCCTTTGTATTGTACGAAGATTCTCTATTCTTTCTGATATATATTATACAGGAGGCCAGAGCACAATTGATTGTCTCGGCATATTCAATATTTTACCCTAGCCTTTCTTTCTTGGTACCAGAGCCTTACCCTACCATGTTTGACTCAACGGCGGCGACCTCTGATGGTTTTTCTTCACAGAGCCCAAAAACATATTCATTGTTTAACTCCTCCAGTCAAACAAGTGTGATTAAGCTGGATTGCACTAACTTTGTTTTTTGGGAATCTGTTGTTTTCCCTCTGATCGAAGGCAATAAGCTTGAAGCTCATATCAGCTCCTCTGCTACCCCTCCACCGAAACTCATTCCAGAAGCTGCTGGTGTGAAGGTGAATCCCGCTTTTGAAGAATGGTATGCTACTGATAGGATGCTCGTTGGCTGGCTGCGGAACACTATGACGCAAGACGTTGGTACCCAGCTTTTGCATTGTAAAACGGCACTTGAGCTGTGGAATGGAGCCCGCTCTCTGACTTGTGCTGCGATCAAGGCTCGCACAATGGTTCTCAAATCTGAACTCACATAGACCCGCAAAAATGGGATGAAGATGGAGGAATATTTAGGTAAGATGAAGAACTTAGCAGATCAGCTTGCTCTTGCTGGTACCCCTGTATCCGACGAGGATCTCATTTTACATACCTTAAATGGTTTGGATGCTGACTACAATGCTGTGGTTGTCAAGCTAGTTGATAAAGTCGATCTCACCTGGATTGATGCTCAGGCCTCCCTTCTTGCCTTTGAAACAAGGTTGGAGCAGCTCAATCATTTTTCTTCATTGTCCCTACAACCTTCTGCCAACTTTGCTCAAAACCGCCGTGACTCTGTTTTTCGCTCGTCTGATTTTTCTCGTCGTGACTACACTGGTGGTTCCTGGAGGGGCATCCGAGGGTCTCGAGGTAGACGCTCCCGTGGTCGCAGAGGGGGAAACAACCACAATCGTGACAGTGATGGTGGTCGTCTGTATTGTGATCTTTGTGAACATTTTGGACACATTAGTGCTCATTGCTTCCACAGGTATGACAGAAATTTTCGTCCTCCCTCTGAATATGGCAGAGCTCACAATGGTTATTCAAACGGGTACTCCCCTCAAGCATTTTATGCAAACTCTCATACTGTGGCTGACCCAAATTGGTACATGGACAGTGGTGCCAATTATCACGTGACACCACATCTAGAAAACCTTGATAATGTTACTCAAATCGGTAAGTCTCACATCACTACCTGTACTGGAGAAAAGAGCCAAGTAACTGGTATAGGTTCTGCCTCTGTTTCTTGTTATAATTCCAATCTTCATCTTAAGGATGTGCTTGTAGTTCCCTTTGCAACTAAAAATTTGATGAGTGTTAACAGACTTGTTGAGGATAATTATGTTGATGTTAAATTTTCTGACTCTAGCTGCACTGTGAAGGACAAGGTAACCGGTCAACTATTGATGCAAGGGCTACCGAAGCAAGGAATGTATCCAATGTTTAATGGACAGAAGTTTCAGCCTCAAGTTCATACAGCACGTTTTGGAGTTTCTGGAGAGGAAGACTTTATTAGATGGCATTGCAAATTAGGACACCCCAGTAGTAGAGTTCTAAAGCAAATATTGAATCAATGTAATGAGAAAGTTTTTGTTTGTGAAGCATGCCAATTTGGTAAATCTAAATTGTTACCTTTTCCTTAGTCTGTCTCTCATGCATCTTCTCCGTTAGAATTAGTCCACACGGATCTTTGGGGTCCATCTCCAGTGCAGTCAATACATGGACATCGTTTTTACATTCATTTTGTCGATGACTATAGCAGATATACATGGATATATCCACTGAAAAATAAAGGAGAAGCAGTCAATGCCTTCAATACTTTTAGAGCTCTTGTTGAGAATCAGCTTAATGCAAAAATCAAAGAACTACAGTGTGATAATGGATCTGAATATAAGCCTTTTATTCCTGTGGCTCAAGCTGCGGGAATTAATTTGAGATATACTTGTCCATATTCATCACCACAAAATGGCAGAGCGGAGAGAAAACACAGGCATATTGTAGAAATGGGATTGACTTTATTAGCTCAAGCAAGAATGCCTCTTACTTATTGGGTTGATGCTTTTGCAGGCCGCTGTGTTTCTGATAAATCGCCTTCCAACTCCAGTGCTAAATGGTATAACGCCTCTGTTTCAACTATACAGAGTATAACCAGATTATCATAGTATACAACCCTTTGGTTGTGCCTGTTATCCGTGTCTCAAGCCCTATAATAATCATAAGTTTCAATTTCATAGTCAGAAGTGTGTATACCTTGGACCTGCAGCTCAACACAAAGGGTTCAAATGCTTGAGTGCCACTGGTCGAATATATATTTCTCGACATGTTGTGTTTGATCCATCACTTTTTCCTTTTGTAATAGGATTCTTGAATCGCAGATCTTCTAATCCAGAATTTGGTGGTGATATTTCTCTGCAGATGCTTAATTCTCCTCGGCTAGATGCTTCAGATATGAGTTCTTCATCTTCCTCAACAGAGACTTCTTTATTGGGTTCTATTCCAGTAGCACGTGACTCTCCTTTACCAGTCATTAATCGATCAGTGCAGAATGGGTCCCATGACAGAGATGCATCTCCAACGGCTAGCTCTATGGATCAAAATTCTCCACTAAACTCTCCTTCTATTTCCAACTCTTTGGACTCATCGGCCCAAGAAGTCCAGCCTCCACATGTCCAAGGAAATCAGCATCACATGATCACTCGATCCAAGGATGGAATATTTAAGCCCAAACATCCTTTTATTGGGCTCCTCCAATCTGAAAATCCGAATTCTCTCATTAGTGCGTCTGAACCACTCACTATTGGTGAAGCCTTACAGATGCCTCACTGGTTGCGAGCAATAAAGGATGAGTTTGCTGCCTTGCATAAGAATAGAACATGGATCCTAGTTCCTCGTAATAGCTCTCAAAAACTTGTCGACTGCAAATGGGTGTTTAAAACTAAATTCAAGGCTGATGGGTCAATTTTAAAGCATAAAGCTCGTTTGGTGGCTAAAGGTTTTCAACAAGCACCAGGGATAGACTATGGAGAAACCTTCAGTCCAGTTATCAAACCGACAACTATTCGTGTTGTGCTTACAATTGCAGCGACTTTCAATTGGGAGGTAAGACAATTTGATGTGAACAATGCATTTTTAAATGGGTATCTTAGAGAGGACGTTTTTATGCATCAACTGGAAGGTTTTCATGATCCACAGAGGCCGAACCATGTGTGCAAGTTGATTAAAGCCATTTATGGACTTAAACAGGCTCCAAGGGCCTGGTTTGATCGACTAAGAGACACTTTGCATCAATGGGGTTTTCAAAATGCCAAGAGTGATATCTCTTTGTTCTATTTGCGTACAAATTCTGTCATAGTCTTTGTGCTAATTTATGTTGATGATATTCTTGTGACTGGTAATAACTCTTCATATTTGAAGCAATTTATTCAGAGGATGAATGCTATGTTTTCATTAAAGGATCTAGGACCTCTGTACTACTTTCTTGGCTTGGAAATTTATAGAGATAGGTCCGGTTTTTATTTGAATCAAAGTAAATATATACAGGATATCTTGAAGAAGTTTGGTATGCTAGATTGTGCACCTGTGAGTACACCAATGGTTATAGGACGCTATTTCTCCATCAACGATGGTGAGCTCATGAAAGACCCCTCATTATATAGAAAAGCTATTGGGTCTCTGCAATATCTCACTACAACACGTCCAGACATAGCTTTTGCAGTCAACAAACTCAGTCAATTTAAGTCAAAGCCAATTGATGTTCATTTTCAAGGAGTAAAGAGAATTTTACGATATCTCAAAGGGACTCATTATCTCGGTTTAAACATTAAGCCTATTTCTTCTCCTCGGTTAGTGGCCTTTACAGATGCAGACTGGGCTACTGATGTTGATGATAGAAAATCCATGGCTGGAGTGTGTGTGTACTTTGGTGGAACACTGGTTTCTTGGATGTCTCGTAAGCAACGGGTTGTGTCTAGATCTAGCACAGAATCTGAGTATAGGGCACTCGCTGATGGTGCAGCTGAAATTAAATGGTTAAGTTCATTATTGTGTGAACTTGGACTCAGGATAAAACAGCCTTCGATAGTTTGGTGTGATAATCTTAGTGCAAGAGCACTTGCAGCAAACCCAGTTCATCATGCAAGAAGCAAACACATAGAAATTGATATTCACTTTATTAGAGATCTAGTTCTTTCTGGCTTTCTGGATGTTCGATATGTACCCTCTTCACATCAAGTTGCTGATTGCCTAACAAAAGCATTGTCTCACTCTCAATATTCTGATTTCAGGAACAAACTCGGACTGTCGAAGACACCCTCTCGTTTGAGGGGGAATGTTAGAACATTAATATAAATATTATTTGTATAGTTTTAAGCTTATCATATACAGCTGTATAGTTCAACACGTGTAGGGCTCTCTTTTATTCATTTGTAATATTCCCTTTGTATTGTATGAAGATTCTCTATTCTTTCTGATATATATTATACAGGAGGCCAGAGCACAATTGATTGTCTCGGCATATTCAATATTTTACCCTAGCCTTTCTTTCTCAAGTGTTTCCTTCAAGCTACTTCGCAGTTTGCCCTGTATCTGGCCATTAACTATAATGATTATCATATATGAGATTAATAATACTAATCAGTGATGCAAAAGTAATTAACAAATTCAATGAGAGGTATTGCTCAAATTCTAAATATAATACCTATTTTGTAGTGTAAATATTTGGAACCAGAGCAGTACTATGTTTACTTCCATGGGATACAATTAATTCAAAATCTAATGTTGGTTCATTCCAGCCATATGAACCAATGCCAAGAACTTTTATTGATGAAAAGTGTATTATTCCATCGCTTACCTGTTTGGACGAGAACCAAGGTAAGCGATGGAATAAGACATTTTATCATTCACGCATATAATACATACATTGTTATTTTTTTTTAACTACAAAAATATATACATTGTTGATTAAGATTTTTATAAGCGTTAAAACTGTGATATTTTAATGATAAAAAAATTAATTATAAGATATAGATTTTGGGAGTGATTTTAAAACATAATCTATTTTGACGCAGAGATAAGAGTATTTTAGTCATTAACATATTTACTTATTTTTCTTTTTTATTTTCACTCCTTCATTCAAACAAGAGAGTTGATAATATTTTCCCTTTTCTTAATTTTCTCTCCTCCTATTTTTTTTCTTTCCATCCAAACGAAATATAAAGGTGTTTGAAATTTTAATCATTTTTTTCTTCCCTCATTAATTATATCATTGCATTAATTATGTCTCACAAACCTCTTTTTTCTGTTCATTCACCCCCCTCCATAAGTATGAATATTTTTCAAAAACGAAATAAATTTTTTTACATATTTATTATTTTAAACCAATGTTAACTAATTTTTTGCCCTCATAATTTAGTTATTCGTATCAGAATTTAGAAATTTATTTGATTAAAATTAAACTTCATCCACTAAATTGATAACCGAAGGAAAGAGTGGAGATATTTTATTTTATTTTTTTTTAGTTTTTGAAGTGGTTTTGGTATGCTTCTTTGCCTCTCTCCCTCTGTTGTTTTTTAATATATATGAAATAGATCTTACATATAGGACTAATATTAACTTCTTAATTAGGTGTTATATTAAGAACATGAGGAATATCATCTTTTTAAGACTCTTCTGTTCTCATGTTCAACCCCATATGCATGTCACCTTTTTTTTTTTTCTTCCCCGGAACCCTGTCGTTATATTATTCTTGGTACGCACATTCCCATGTAAAACTCATTTTTAATGCAAAACGTAGATGCCAAGGTAAAACTCATTTTTAATGCAAAACGTAGATGCCAAGGCCTTGTAACCTTGTGGTATGAAGGATCTGTGAGTGGAAGATTGTAAATGGAGAGGTTACGTTAAGCCCAATCGTATTTTCTGGGGCAACGAATCTTCATCTTTTAATAATCTTCATGACAACGTTGAAGAAGCTTACTAATGAAACAAAACTGTAGTTTTCTTTAATTAAAGAATTGACACGTATTAGATATATGCCATTCACATCCTCTCTTCGATCATTAGCAACTTTATAACTGATTCAACCCGGAAACTACTTTAAACTCCTCTCACAATTATAACTTTCTAGTAAATATCATTCTTGTTTATTAGAAATTAGCATGTGAGACGACAGATAGTTATCGGGATCATCAGAAATAGAGAGCCTAAGCCCTATCGTGCATTCTGGGGGAGCATATCTTGCCCTCTTCCTAGTTTTTCAGATTAATTAAACTGGTTGGTAGTCCAGGATTTAATGAAAGGAGTGGGGCGTGGTTGAACGAAGAGAGAGAATGGCTTCTCAAACTAGAAGAAGCTTTCAACTATCAATTAATTGATGCCAACGCTCCCATTTCTGCAATTGCAATAATTTGGAAGAGAGTTTACGAGTTATTTATATGGGATGTAGGAAAGAAGACCTGTGTTCATGAGACTTTCATCATGTAGTTCATATGCTCAAATCTAGAATTATAGTATTAATGAAAGATAGCCAGTTTGTGTCTTAACATGATCAGGATGGACGCCATGCTGAAATATGCAACCCATTACTTGGTCCTAACCTACGTTGTAGTACAGTTTTATTAGATACTATTTAATTTTGGTACTTAACAGAAGAGCTAATGGAAAGTTGGATTTAATCGTAAACATAATATCTTAATTCACTTTATCTTTTAAGTTTATAATTTTTTTTTCAAAATATCTTTATTATTGTAAGGGAGTGGATAAATTAACTACCTCTATTTCACTCACTTTCACGTTTTGCGCTGAAACCTCAGAAACAAGGACTTGGATCCTCTCAATGGGGGAAAAAATAGTCATTTAGATTATGGTGAAGGAAGCATGCATGAGTTTGTATGGAACGAAAATGACTTAGAATTGGTATAACTGTTTGGCAAATTTAGTTGATTAGATTAATTCCCTGAGATTTCCTTGAATGGGCATTTATTTGGATGCCAAAGCGTGAGCATTGTTTTGAATAGTCATGGCTGTCAGATCAGAGATATAGACGAAAAATGACTTGGTCTACATTTACTTTTCTTGAAACATCAGCGTCTTTACTCATATATAACTCAATTCTAGCATATTTTATTATAATCATGAAAAATTTTAAATTTCATTAACTTTATATTACCTCTTATCTTTAATATAAGGTTTACTTTTAAATTATAAATTAAATTTTATATTAAGAATGAGAAGTAGTATTAAAGTTTAAAATTAAATTTTATATTAAGAATAAGAAGTGGTATTAAAGT
This sequence comes from Neltuma alba, assembly GCF_004799145.2. NCBI lineage: Eukaryota > Viridiplantae > Streptophyta > Magnoliopsida > Fabales > Fabaceae > Neltuma > Neltuma alba. The sequence goes on along the minus strand of NW_021636742.1, from coordinate 627,254 downwards.
TTAATAATTTTCTAATTTTACTCATATTTAATATATATACGCACATAATTTCTAAGAAATAACAATTCACACAATAATAAATAAAAGATAAGATTATATATTCGTGTAAAAAGTTTAATAATGTTACTTATAAGTTAAAAAAAAATGAAATCCTTTCTCTTTAACTGATAAATAGAACCACATGAGCATGCATTTGTTAGTTATTTATACCTTATATACAGAATTAAAAATTTTAATTAATAGAAATCAAACTTCATAAACTAAATTGATAGCTGAAGCAATAAATGGAAATAATTTCCTTTTATTTGAAGCGGTTTCAATATGAATCTTTCTTCTCTTCTCTCTCTCTCTCTCTCGCTCTCTCTCTCTCTCAATTTTTTTTAATTATCTATGATTCCCCTGTTCGTATGTTCGACCACCTCCCCCCCCCCAAAAAAAAAAAAAAACACACCATCTTTTCCCCCCCTAACTCTTTGTCATTGTATTATTCTTGATACGTATATTGGAGACTCTTGGCAAGTTCAAAACCGCAAATTCAATGAATTATTATCCTAATTAATCATAACTGAGTGACTAAAACTCAATTGTGCTATAATGGTCTCGTAATTTAATGGTATGAAAAATTTCCAGTAAACAAACAAAAAGTTGTGGGATCCCACTTATAATCTCAGTTAATTACTGTCTGCCACTAACTCGAAAGTTTTTTTAAAAAAAAACAACAAAGGAAAAAAAGCGCTAAACACATAGAACACATATTTTAATTTGTTGGATTGTGCAGAAATGTGAAAAGCAAATACACTGACTTGTGATAAATAAAATAAAACTTGTTAGGCGTGGGGAACATAGATCACAATTATTATGATCAATCATAAATTGAGTGGCTACGTTAAGCCCAATTGATATGGAGGTCATGAAATCCAAGTAGCACTCATCCAATTAGAGGCCCAACAAGCCCTCCAGAGTATTCAGGAAATTTATAACTCAAGAATGCTTACATGGAAGAGGACATGGATCATTTCTTAGATGATGACATGGACACGTGCGGAGCTTGATGTGACATATGGAAGGCCACCCCGAAAGCCACTATGGCATGTGAGTCGTTGGAGTACAAATACTTGGACCTTGAGCAAGACAAGAGCACGTGTTCTAAGAGCCCAAAAGGAGCATTTGAAGCCAATTCTCATGTCATTAAAGGCCCAACACAATTATATGTGTCGGAGGAACCCATTAGAGCTATAATCTTTTAAATTAGGGCCCAAATGCGTTTTGTTATAGACCATGGGAGTTTTAGAACATGATTCAAATATATTCAAGCCCAAATGGATGCCTAAAAGGCCCATGCATGCTTATGGACATGAATAGTAATTATGAAGATCCATTTGGAAGGTCCAAGAATATTCAAGAAGCATCAAGAAGGCATCTTTATGTATTAATTATGGTTTAATTTCATTTTTTTGTAGTTTCCATTTTTATTTGCATTAAATAAGGCCTTTTGGTCAAAGATTGCATAAGACTATTTAAGGTTAGTTTCCTATTTTTAGGTAACAGCCTTTTTCTTCAAGAAAAGGTAATTTCCTATTTCCTTTAGCCTTAATTGGTGCCAACCAAGATAGTCAATCATCATTAAGGCACATTTATGGCATTTATGACCTAGGTTTTTTTTATTCTAAATTGTTCTTTTCCTGCCTATGTAAAGCTACATTTTTTGTAATTGGAGATCAGATTTGAATGAATGAATTTTAGAGAATTTTATTTCTCTTGAGTGAGCTTTGCTTGCGCCTCGTATTCTCGTGGGAATACTCGACTGTATCAAGGACTGATCATCCTTGTGGTGTCTCCATGGCTAGGGTTGTAAGAGACAGATTCTCTTAAGGTCCTACCTTCGATCGTTTGTCTAGTTTCCTAACTTGTTTCTAGCCGATCCGTATCCGTACTTTATATCACCAATCGTGTATTATGGGGCAATGAAATCTTCATCTTTTTCTAACCTTTCACACTAAACCACAGGAAGTCTGCGTCAGATATGATAACGTTGAAGTTTGCTTATGAAACAAAAATGTACTTTTCCTTAATTGAAGAAATAAACTTGTCTTTTGAGTAGATTAAAAAAATTTATTGAATTAGTTATTTATAATAAATACCATTACTATACAATTTTATTAGTTACAACTATTATTTGATAGAATGCTTAACATGAAGCAGCCTTGTAAAGGCTATTCACATTCATCTATTTCATCTCGGCCTCTCTGTTCCAATCGTTCAGAAGATAATGAACTTCACTTCCTCATTATTTATTAACCATAAATCCCTACCATCAACAGGAGTGTCCTGCTATGTTTACTGTTATATGTATATCAGATACGATTTGTGATCAAAATACTGTCTTGCCAAACGTATGTAGTTTAAGTGGTTCCTTCAAGCTACTTCACAGTTTGCCCAGTATCTGACCATTAACTATAATTATTACTCTTCCGGTCCTTAATATAAGGTATATTTAACTAATTTGATTAAATTATAAAAGTTAGGTAAATTAGTTAATTATAAGAAATATATATGATCACCCTTCTCTTTTCTCGTTCTTTCTCAATCTAGTGCAAACCCTACGACAAATATTATGAGTCAACACAAACAAGGCTTAGGTTTTTGTAGAATTATTCAACTTAATTAATCAGTTTCTTACTGCGTTGTTTATTTGATATATGTCAGATTGGATGATGTGATTATGCAGATGCAGAGGCTTATCCCCTGATCTATCAACACCAGTGATGGCTTATCCTCCACCGGGTCAGGCTTATCACCACCACAAAACACCACCAGCTGGATATCCCACCATCGTGCAAGCTGTTCAAGATTCAACACAGATCCCAGCTGAGACCAAAAGTGAGGGTGAAGGCTTCTGGAAGGGATGGTGGGTTCCTCTCTCATCACTTTCTCATCTCATAACATCTTTTCCCACACAGAACACAATTAATCCAACTTAATTTGTAATTAATTGCATATATTGTTTTCTTCCCTGTTAGATTATAGATTATATATATAAAAGGTCAACTAATTAATTGGTGTGTTTTGTTTGATTATGTTGTTTTGCTGTGCAGTGTTGCTGCATTATGGTGCTGCTGGGTCCTGGAATTTTGATGTGGACGTTGATTATTGAGAGCTCATTATTATTGTCAGCTTATGTGAAATAATGATACTTTTTTCCCTTTCATTTTAGTTCCTGTGTACTTGTACTAGAGTTAGTTAAGATATTAAAAGAAAAAAAAATAATCTGATCAATTTTCATTTATAATCTGCCCTTGTAAATGTCTACTCTTTGAGAGAGACAAGCTGAACAGGGGAGACTTATTGTATATGCATCAATAATCAATAAGTATACTAATAAAAAGTTAAGCTTCAAATTTATTTAGGCAAGCAGAATCTGATTTTAGTTAATCATATATAGCATGATGTTACATTTCGGAATTTATATAAAATAGTCAAGATTTAGGATTTACAGCGACTTGGGAATAGTAAATCAAAAGGAGGGAGAATCAAGCAAACTCTATCATTTAGAAGTAGATGATTTTCAAGATGCCTTCTTGTGGACTTCTGCAGGAGCATTTGGGGTCTTTTTCCTAAATGTCATTATCGTTCTTTATTTGAACCCTTAAATTTTCAATTACAAACTAGTCATATTAGAGAGAGCTGTGACAAGTTATTTCATGGGTGGAGGCAAAAAAGAATAGCCCTTTAGCAGTTCATAAGATTTTGATCATTGACAAACTCAATTATTTTTATATATTTTGATATCTTTTATATAGGTTTTGTCAACTTAATTAGTCTTTTTAGCCTTAATTGATTATTAATTGATTTAATATATTTTATTTTGAATTATTATTTTATAGGGGCAAAGTTGTCATATTTTGGTTTAATTGTGACTAATTGATTTTTTAAGGACAATTAATGCTACCTTATCTTTGAATTTTTGCTTGCAGGTTTTTGGAAGATTTTGAAATGAAAATGAAAAAAAAAAAAAAAAAAAGATAAAAAAAATATAAAAGAAAACTAAATTAAAAATATATATATAATAATATAAGGGGGAGCGTTTTGTCCCCCCAACCTAATATACTATAATTCTTCATCTCCACAAGACGCAACGGACGAGGAAGGCGAGCTGGCGGCTGGGAAAAAAACAGAGAGAACGCTGGAGCTGAGTGAAGTCCAGAGGAGCTCGACGGCGCAAGACGAAGGACCATTCATCATCTTCTCAGTTGAACCTCCCTGGTGGCAGAGGAGCTCGTGACGGCGGGAGAGAAACACGCGAGTTGGAGCGACCTCATCACCTTCCTCTGTTTTCTCCGTGAGTTATTCTCGGCGTCAACAGAACCAGCGAGAGCAAAGACATCAGAGGAGCTCGACGGCAACACTCATCATCTTCTTCTTTTCCTCCGTCTAGAATCAACAGCGAGCAGAACGGAGCTGAGGAGACCAGCGACGGCACGAGCTCGACGAACCAGTGAACCAGAAGGAGTGAAACAGCGAAACAGAGGCTCACGGTGTCATCCTTAATCATCTTTTGCACTGTTCCGTCACGTATCTTCCATGGCAGACCGCAAAAGAGCATTGATTGTGGCATTTTTCATGGCTATGCGTGGCTAGAGCTATGAAATTCTCTAATTCAACAATAATGACAAGAGCTCGGGGAGTTTTAGTTGCTTTAATTTCCTATTCAATAATTGTTTAACAATTCCTAGGTCTTAGGATAGTTTTTTGGGATAATTGTATTGCTTAATCTGATTATATTTGGGGATTATTGTGACTTGATTATTGTTTAGCATTTGACATTGGGCTGTTTATAGCTCTGATTTCAATTATGATGTTGTGGTTATGACATTCATATTGATTTTGGAGTTAATATATTGTGATTTTCTAAGGTGGCTTGGAATTTTGGATCATATTGTCTCTTGCTAGCTATAATTTTGTTATTTTGGATTTAAGAATTCTAATTAAGTATTGGCTTTTAGCATCCTTAATCCCATTTTACTATTCTGGTTGCAGTTAGTAAGTTAAGATTTTAGGAAAATATTTTGTGATAACTCGAGGTGACTCGATTGTTGGATTAAAAGCTTAATTATAATTCTTAATTCATTGTCTTAACTCCCACATCTTTTAGAGTGATGATTGCCTGCGTTGTGGAATTGAAGGATTGATTATTATCATTGTTATTCGTGTGTTTTATTTTCATTCTTTTATTTTCATTTATTTCAGTCATTTTTATATATAAAAAAAGGGTATTTTAATTTTAATTTAATTCAAGGCATTTAATTAGCAATTTTTCAAAATCAAAAATTCCTTTGATAGTTTAGGTTACTTGCAATTATTTACTAGGATTTAATTTTATTTTCGGCTCCTCAAAGTGAATACGACCCGGATTGTGCACTATATGTCATTAATTCGGTTAATTTTTGGAGTAACCCCAAAGTGACAATTAATAGAAGTTAACTTCAATCATGTAACAGACGATCACAATAACCAAAAGATTGTCAGTTTGATGTGGAAAGATTTTGAGCCAAGTTTCGCACAGAGATGTCGAAACTGACATCATCAATTATCAAAGTTAAAAGAGTTTCCATGGGACTCTGGTTTTGATCCCTCTCTCGTCTTGTCTGCAGTATCTTTGGCTATCATTTCAAATTCTGCAGTTTTTCCACATTCACAGTTATAATTCTCATATCACGTGCTAATTAAACCCAACATATATATTAACAGCTTAAACAGCATTATATTTCTTCGCAATTCGTGAAAGAAAACGGGAAAGCATTCCCACCTTCCCTCCCTGAAATTTCAGTAACAGATTAAAAGCTGCTTGATGTAATTTTTTTTAATTATTTGAGAAACTCATTTTGTAAAATATCTATTTTACCCTTCATAACTCTTGGGATCACTGACTATATATTGACTAGCCATTATGCGCCTCTGTGCTTGGTTGTGACTAATGGTTTGTGGTTACAAGTGAAGTGAGATTAAACCCGCGACTTTCTACTTATATGAGAGCTTTTATAATTTTGATAATAAAGTGAGAGGTTGGTCTAGTCGTGCGCTTTATTTGGGGTAAGGAATCTTCACCTTTTCCTTATCTTCCCCACTAAACGACTTTAGGTCAGCGACAGGTACGAGGTGGAGCATTATGAGAGAATACTTTCTAGATTGGGAGAATTAGCTGCTAATAACCTTAAAGCCAATTTATAAAATGAAACTCAATTTTTCTTAAATTATGTTGCAGAAATGACATAGCAATGTTAATTTATCTTTATGTTTTGTTATGATCACGACCCATTCAACAAGAACCTACCAGCCTGTTTGGTTGAGCGTTTAGGGGGCAAGAAGTAGCTTAAAAGTTTGATAAGCCAGTTTATAAATTTAGGAGCTGTTTGTCATAACTTTTGGCCAATCTGATTTATGGGCCAAAAGCTACTTTTTTAAGCACAATTACAAAAGCATATGAAACTTACTTATGACTTATGCAAAAACAAATTTTTGAAATTAAGAGACATTTTTGTCTTTATATTTATATTTTTATGCTTCTATCTTCATATTTCTTGTGCTTCCCTATCATTTTTAATTATTTATTTTTGATACTCTCTTCAGTGAAAATAATTTTTAACATAACTTTTATAATATTTTTAATTTTTAGTATTATTTTTCATTTTATATTTACCTAAATTATGCAGAGTATATCATCTAATTAACTATGTAATATTACTTGGTTCAAATTTTCACATTACTATGATTTCTAATTTAAATATATTTTTATTCATCAAATATAACTTCTTCCAATTATAATAATTTAAATTATTGTATTTTGTATTTTGTAAATTCATATTTTTAATCGTTTTTCATTATTTTAAAAGATATACCCATTTTGATTATTTTACAAACCAAACTTATTTATCCAACTATAATTCAAACAACTTTTCTACTTCACAAACTAATTTTTATAAAAGTTAATCAAAACATAAATCACAGTACCGAATATCTTTTACCAAATCTCACTTTTTCAAAAGTTAGCTTGAAAATAAGTTATTTTTTCTACCGCAATCATTTGTTATAACCATATGGACGATACAATATGTATAGGAAAAATGATCATTGTCTGCATGAGGTTCTTGCTGTGTGTACTATGGTTTTGTTAAATATTTTCTGCTAAAATTGCGCTGTGTCCCAACGTTGTTTGAACAATCCATCATAGATCAGTGTCAGAGATTCTAATCACACCCAAAACAACGGACTGATAAGTCTGTGCTTTATATTTAATGAAATTCTTTTTATAAAATACATTTAATTTTATTATATTTTAAGTTTGTGGGATCTGTGGCCATTGACTATGTTAATACCCCCCAACCGAGGTTTGACTGTGAGTTGGTTTTCAGGTCTTGGTTGTTAGCTTTGTTGGTTGTGACTCACTTTTCAAGTCTTGCATGATGGTTAGCTTTATTAGTTGTTTGCCACTAAGTAAGTGCTGTGTTTTTTTAATTTGCCCAAGTTGTTACGTTTTTCTCAGTTGAATTTCCCTACTGCCTATATATAGAGATAGAGAGGACGTAATGGAAGATACTGGCAAATAAGGAAGCATATGCTGAAAAATGGGGCATTCAGTGAGAGAAGATGTGTGGTGGGTGATGGCCGCAACCATATTCATATTACTACTGTTAGGGTTTAGTGGAGGAATAGGGTGCTTGAAAGAAGAGAGAGAAGCTCTTATGAAATTGAAAGAAGCTTTCAATTACCCAAATGGCTCTTCTCTTCTTTCTTGGAATAACCAAACCTTCTCTTATTGCTGCACTTGGGAAGCTGTAGAGTGTGACAACTCCACTCACAGAGTCGTAAGCCTTCTTTTGAGCAATACAAGACCTTATGAGTTGAGGCACATCAAATGGTCGCTCAATGCTTCTTCTTTTCTCCCTTTCCACCAACTTCAAGACTTGGTTTTGGATGGGAATTACTTGTCAGGTCACCCTCTTTCTTCTAACTATTTTATCATTCATGCATATATATATATATAGAGAGACATTATGGTCACTCATCGATTTAGTCCTTTAAATTAATTAACTGTTATCATTCAAATTCCTAATAAAGTTTCATAGTCATATCCATATTTAATCCTTGTGGCTTGAAGATATATAATCCTAAACGCACATGTGCTCTCTAACCATTAACTCAAGGATGATAGCCCTTTTCAAGGATTGCAGACAAAATTGTAAGGATGATGAGATCAAATAAGAATATAGTCCCTCCGCTCTAATTTGTAAGATACAGTTACTTAGCAACTTTTAATATTTTTGCTCCCATATCACTTCATTGATTCCCTCACCCACATCTTTTTCCTACTCATTCTCTGTGTCATTCACTCTTTCTCTCCAAAAATATGGGTTTTAATTTTGAAGAAAAATATATCTGTACACATTTGTTACCTTTAATCAATTTTAACAGCTTTATAATCAGCATAATTCGATTATTTGTACCATATAGACAGCATTAGAGGGAGTAAAATTGTGTATGAAACTTTAGGGTCTTGATTGATAAAAATTAACTTTCATGAACTAAATTGATCTAAATTGTCAATTGAGACAAACTTGAGTACCAAAAGTTTCCTAGCCTTATTTGTTTTTAAAATACAACCAAGTAAGATATTTTAGAATGTGAGATACTTTTTTTTTTTTCCTCCAGCAGAATGTGAGATAGTAAATATTGGTTTATGTTTTAGATATTTTTAGAAAAATCAAATTACTAAACGGGATATTTATTTCTTGGACATATAGAAGTGGCCAAAGGCAGCCAAAGCAAACTTAATAAACACCACATCAAACATTAATTGGGAGAGATGCACACATTTAGTGTCTGATAGTGCATCATATAGGATTGTCTTTAATAGAAAGATACCTATGCTTTAGCCCAAAAACTTTTTTTGTTTTTAAAATAACGGCGGAATCCAAATTTTCTAGTGTTCAAATGGACTGATATATATGGTAGAGGAGAAAATATTAAAATAAACAATGATTAAGGACACTTTGAAGTTAAAATTAAATTTAATTATGTATATTTCTATATAAAAAATCCTGAATAAAACTCGAAATACTATTGACATGAAATTATAAGATTTTTAAGTAGCAAAAGGGGGCAAGTTAATTTTGGGGGGGGGGGGGAAGGGAACAGGAAAAAGAGATGGGAACAAGAAGATGAAATTATAAGATTTTTAAGTAGCAAAAGGGGGCAAGTTAATTTTTTGGGGGGGGGGGGGGAAGGGAACAGGAAAAAGAGATGGGAACAAGAAGAGGAATGAAAAGGCCATGATAATGTCGGTCTTCACCATTTGCCGGTCATGGCACGCGAAATTTTTAGGAGAAAATTACAATTAAGTCCCACCTAAAGGAATTAAATACAAAAAGATCTCTTAAAATCATGAAATTATTTTGAAGTTCCAAAAGACCTTTGTGTAATAAATTTTATTTGTTTAATTATCAAATTACCCTTTTTTTTTTTTTTTTAAATTTGTATTGACAACTGAAAAAGCAATGATTGACAACTTAGGATGTAAGGAGTGACAACTATGGTGGCTGGTTTGATAACACATTTTCTCAGCATATCACAAAATGTAACACATGAGTTGTCAAACCAGCCGCGATAGTTGTTAATCCTTGCACCCTAAGTTGTCAACCACTGCTCTTTCATTTGTCAATACAAACTTAAAAAAAAAAAGAAAGTTAATTTGGTAATTCAACAAATAAAATTTATTGCAAAAATGTCTCTTGGGACTTCAGAATAATTTCATGATTTTAAGGGACCTTTTGGTATTTAATTCTCTTGAGTGGAACCTACTTGCAATTCTCCTAATTTTTAATTTATAATTTTTAAATAACCGTAGATGCTACTTCTCCGGTCTTAAATATAAGACCCTTATACACATAGTATAAGGATCTTATATTTAGGACCAGAGGAGTATTCAATTTCAATGTTTAGCTCTTAGCAGACGCTGGGACCAAAAGATAATACTCCCTCCACTTCAAAATATAAGCATGATATCTATGAAGGGACTTGTTTTTTTTTTTTTTTTGATAACCGTCATTTTAGATTTTTGGATCATTTAATGCATTTTTTTATTTTTACCCTAATTAATTATATGTTTCTTTCATCACTTTTTTCCACTCATTATCTCTCACCTCTGTTTTCACTCACCCTATCGCTCACCCATCCTCTCCATAAATAAGGGTCTTTAAAAAAAAAAAGAGAGTATATTATGTGTAGCAAATTTTATCTATAACTTCTTAACTTGCGTAAACTAGTTATTTGATGCTTATGTTTTGAATCGGATAGAGTATGTATATTGCATTTTAAAATTTGGAAAAATGATAGATAATGATCTTTAAAATTACTAACTTTCAAATCAGGATTCATTACCATACTTTAACAACACTTGACTTGCAAATAACAATATATTTTTTATGAGAATTCCTAATTTGGGATTTTGTGATTTCCAATTTTCATTGCCTTTTTTTTATATCATTTTTCCTTAAACTTTTGGGTGGAATTTTCACATATAAAAATTGTTCCGCACTCAACAATATTTTGAATAAAATTACATTTTGACTTAAAAAAAAAAAAGTGAAGGTACTTGTTAAAAAAAGAAAAATCGTACTCAGAATAAATGGCGAGAGACCACAAGGCCCAAGTCAAGGGAAGCAAATGTAGTTGTCCACAATTAACACCACATTCACAAAAACTAGTGATGTAGGGAATCATTTCCGATCTAGCAGTGGTCCTAATTGATGAATGCTTTTATTTTCGGAAGGGGATTGCTCCTTTACAATTAGGAAGGATCACGTATTCTTTTTCAACCTCTATCTACTCAATTAAAGGATAGTGCTTGATCAAAGATACAGTAATTTCCTACTAGTCTATTAGAGTACTTAGCTAATTAATCTGTATTAATTAAGGAGGTACTTACGTATTATATAATTTAGTAGGACTTGCCACTCTCCATGAATAAGCAGTCGATCTTGCTTCATCTACAATATCCCTAAACGGATGCATGGTTGTGATCACATCCCCTTGGTCAACGAATTTATAGCTTCAATAGTCAAAGATCAGGTAGATTTTCCTAAAACCTTTATACCAGCACAAACGTAACCCATGAATAATACATATTCATTTTGCCCATGACACACTCTTGCATTATTAAACTTTGTTCCATCCACAACAACCGCATGAATCATGATTATATATTTACGCCTTTCTTTCCTCTATTGACTTTTCACAGTCTCAATATTCCTTTCTGAAGAAGTCTAAAAATAGAACTAATGGAAGGGGCTAGTTCATACCATAATATCAAAAATCAAGCTTCGAATTTCTGCTTATCTCAAATACAATTATCTCTTATAAGACATATAATACCTATACACTAGTGAAAAAGAAAAAAAGTCGGGTTAAAAATTCAACACCCGGAAACTTTTTGTAACTAGAAAAGTATAGGATTTTTTCTGGCTTCCTTTTTACGCCACAAACTTCAAAAGCATGGGTCAGATATGCATATTCACTATTGTTAATTATACATAGGAGAAAGTAAGAGAAACACAAAGTTGAAGTGGAATCTTTTATTTCTGGACGGGGACCGGAAAAGTTAAGATTAATGGAATCTTTGAACCATTATTGTTAACCCGTGAAGCTAATAACTTGTTTGGGTGTTCGTAAACATATCCTTAAAACAGATATCGCCCACTAATCATTATTTGCTGTCTACGTCTTTCGCAATGCCTTCAATCTTGTCAACGTAACGCACTGGAAACTTCAATTAGACATACATTTTTCTGCAGCTCCAGAATCAATAAGTTTAATTGGAGTTATATTCAAGAGTGGAGGAGCAAATTTGCCCATTATAATATTCAAAAGGAGCATCAATCACCATAAGAAAATACTGGGTGCAAAAATACTCATGATGATTCAAAAAGGGTCCTAAAATGGATAACGTTGACTGTTCAGAATAATATTTTGACTAAAATTAGTGATGTGGAGTCAGATGTGGCAGAATAATATTTGTTAAAATATTCTTCTTCTTTGACAGATCACCAAGAAACCCGACTTCAGACGAAAAAATGTAGACTAGAGACCCATCGTTCACAGATCTGTCTCCATCAACCTTTGATTTCATCTCTTCCTCCACCACAACCGCGCCGGTATCCTCTATCACCACTATTGACGCCGACGCTCCCTTCTTTCACCATAAACAGCATTGTCTTCCTCTGCTTTTCATTAGCAAAACCCATTCGGCCAAACCAGAAATTTCCACCTCCTCCACAACCTTCATCAACTCCCCCTGCCACAACAAATTTCAAAAATCATAGGCTAGATATATAAAGCCGAAGCAAATTTCAAAATTTTTTACAGATAGTGGCAGATGAAGCAAAGGGCTTGAGAAACTACCTTCCACGAGACAAGAGCTTCTAAGAGGGCTTAGTGCAGGTGAAGCAAAGGGTTTGACAACAAGCATTAAATCATCATCTGCGTCCACATCAATATTGAAATCATCCTTGAATTCCCTAAAATCAACTTCAAAATCAGCGTTCAAGTCGATGACAGTACAAAAAAACAAGTCATTACCGATGGAATATTATTCCATTGCTAATTTTTGACAGATTACCGAAAGAAATTCCGTCGCTAAATTAGTGATGAAAAAATTCTGTCACTAATATTAGCGACAGATTAGTAATAAAATTTCTATTCGTCGCTAAATTCTGTCGAAAAATCAGCAATAAATATTTAGCAACGGAATTTTTTCTGTCAAAAATTTCTGTTGCTAAATTGTTTGTCACAAAAGTTTCTATCACTAATTCTATTTCGTCACAATTTCGTTGCTAATTCGTCACTAAAAAATAAATTTATATGAACACAAACTAATATTGAAGTGAATTTTAAAATTCAATCATTAAACAATAAAATGTAAACATGATATAATCAATACCCATGATAAAGATTGATTTTGGTCTTTAATACAAAAACAAATGGTATATACAAAAAATTTTAAAACAATAAATTACGTAAGATACATATACAAGTAGGAGAGTATTGTTTATCATAATCTATTCAAATCATTTAATTTTATATATAGAATAATTTATTAGATTTTATTATAGTAGTTATTTTTTGAATAACAAGATTTTTTGACTAATTGTAAATGTTTTTTGTTAAATATATAAAACACATATAGATAATATAATATAATGTAATATAATACGTATATAATTAAATTGTATATCTTATCAATGTTAATTAAAAAAAATTTAAAAATTATTTATAAAAAAATTACTTATAATTTAAAATTCAAAAATAGTGTCATTAGAAATTAAAATTATATTAAAAATATTTTTTAAAAATAAAAATTATATGTAAATAGTAAAAAAATATTTAAAAAATATTTTTCATTAAAATAGTTATAATTAAAATTATCATATAGTTTATTTTTAGTTTTTAATAATATATATTAATATGTAATTGTTTGTGCAAAAGAATATTATATACATAGTTAATTTTACATAATAAGTCAACAGGTTCATTGCAGCTCAACTACTAAAGCTACACGCGTGCACAGATAAGATCTTGGGTTTGAGTCATGGAGAAGTCACTTTGATGAGGGAATTATGTTGTGGTAACACATAACAGGCAGAGGTGAGGTGGCAGTGACATGTGGTGATCATCATCGACGTGGTAGGGACATGTGGAGGTGGTCGCCAGTGATTACGTGGCAACTAGTAGAGATGCCATGTGGCATTTTAATTGTTTTTTCCAAAAATTGGGTTAGTGACGGATTAGTCGCTAATTTGTGACAGAAATTTCTATCAATAATTAGCAACGGAAAATTTCCGTCAGTAATTAGTGATGGAAAATTCCATTGCTAATTCGTCGCTAACCCAATTAGCCAAAAAAGAATTGGCGACGGAACAAATTCTGTCGCTAATCCATTTCCGTCGATAATCCATGGCTAATTCGTCGCTAATTCTGTTGCTAAATAAAAAATTCAATAGCTAAATTTCATAGCTAATAGCATTTTTTTGTAGTGTGATAGCTTTAGGCCTCAATGGCTTGGAAAAGCTCCTACCAGACCTAAACTTCTTCAAATCTCACCACAAGTAATCGGTGGTGAGCCAACAATACCTCCTTGTCTCGGCTGCCGCCGCTGTAGTTGTTGGAATGAAGACAAATCATTCATGCCAGTGGATGACAATGCCCTTGGTGGAGATGATGGAGGGGATTTAAAGTCGCCAATGATTTTGGAAAGGAGGAGCAACTAATCAGCGTGAGAGAGGGAGGGTTGACTGGAAGGGTAAGAGCTGAGAGAGAGAGATGGAGAGAGTCGACGGAGACGAGAGAGATGAAGGATATGAGGGGAAGAGAGAAACGAAAGATAAGAGAGACCAAATGCTGACACGTGTGTATTTGGTGGGACCCACAAAACGGACGTTTGAAGCATTTAACAGAGATAGTATTTTTACCCTGTTTTGAAATGTTCATGGATATTTTTGCACCTAATATTTTATTATGATGCCTGATTTTTTTTTTTTTGAATATTACAATAGACAAATTTGTCCCTTCACCCTCACCTTGTATTCAAAACTTCAAAAGTACGTTTTTTGTTTTCTGGGAAAACTTCAAAAAGGATAAGATCAATCGATATTCGCACGTACCATTGGTCATAATTGAGTCCGGTCCCTCCGCTCATTATCAGAACAAGACAATAGCTATCATTTCTCTTTTTTTGCAGGCTATCATATCATTTCTTTCTCTTTAGAAAAAAGATGAACCCCACAATGCTTTGATGAGACGAGGAAAAGATTGAGAAGAGTGGTCGGTAGGGCTCATCATGCTCTACTACTTTAGAGAAGTAAAATGTCGGTAGGGCTCGTCATGCTCTACTACTTTAGAGAAGTAAAATGTGAGAATCACTCGTTTAAACTTCACAAGTATCTCTTCAGATATATGTTCATGCCCATTCAGATTCGCGGTAGGAAATCGAATCTGTTGTTTGAAAGTAGCATTGTCTCGCCTTTTTTTTTAAATTTGTGATCCAAACAGCTTATATGTGGTATTACCAACAACTTACCACCCGTCCATAAAATTAGCCCGAAATGCTCGTCTCTGTAATTCCTTCATGATCATGTCTATCATTTCTTTGGCTCTTGTTTCTTTCCTCTCTCATCTTCTCATTCTCACCGCCCAGCCTTTCGTATATTACAAGTGCTTCAATCAAAGTGGTAACTTCACAAACACAAGTTCCTACCACACCAAGCTCAATATCCTTCTCTCTAATTTCACTTCCGACACAAAAATTGACTTTGGCTTCTACACTTACTCTTATGGCGAAGACCCTGACACAGTTAAAGCATTTGGACTCTGCAGAGGAGATGTGAAGCCAGATACTTGCCGTAGTTGCATCAACAATGCCACTATCCTTCTCCTAAAGCTGTGTCCCAATCAAAAGGAAGCATTTGGATACTATGACTTGTGCATTTTTCGATCCTCAAATCCTTCAATTTCTGGGATATACCAATATCCTGACTTTTACTACGCTTTCAATAGCAACCCAGAAACGGTAAATAAAGATCCAGACAAGTAAAAAGTTTCGCTCCATCGTCTGATGCTGAATTTGAAAAGTATAGCTGTGGCTGGTGATTCTCATCGTAAGGTGGCTAGGGGAAATGCGACACTGGATAAGTCTCGAACAGTTTATGGTCTTTCTCAGCGCATGCCTGATTTGTCTCAGCAAGATTGTGACGCCTGCTTGCTAAAGGCGATCTCGGATATATCAGTATGTTGTG
Source organism: Neltuma alba (assembly GCF_004799145.2). Classification (NCBI taxonomy): domain Eukaryota; kingdom Viridiplantae; phylum Streptophyta; class Magnoliopsida; order Fabales; family Fabaceae; genus Neltuma; species Neltuma alba. The sequence continues at coordinate 611,412 of NW_021636742.1, read as the reverse complement.
AGAAAACGTTTGGTGGGAGAGTGATCAAATTCAGCTGCAATATTAGATTTGATCATGTTCTGTTCTACGATCCTACAGTTATTGATTCATTACAATTATCATTGCCCACCATTACTGTTCTTGCTCCATCTAGCAATACTACTTCCTCGAAAGGTATCTCTGCACTTAATCTTATATTATGGAGTTTGATTGCTTTGAAAAGTTTGACTACTCGAATATGTGCGGTTGGATAAGATCAAAGTGGTCATATGACAATTCTTTTATAAGGATCTCAAAGTTTATGGACTTTTAAAATATCTAACTTTTTTTAAGAAAACAATTCAATATTCAGTATTATCAATTGATTGAAATTTTATCTTCATTGGGTCTAATTGGGAGATAATTAATTTCTTAAGCTCATGTGACATCACAACAATTGCTGATGATTCACCTATATCTTCTGTAAGTTGATTCACCTATATCTTTGTCATGATTCCAAAAGAAGTGGGCTCAGAAAATGACCTAAGAAGTAAGCCCAAATGGCATATGCTTGCCCAGCCAAAGGAGGAGATGGAAAATGTGAATATTCTGAGAGCACTCTTGGGAATCCTCTCTCTGTGGCTTCCATCTCTTTCCCTCCCCTCTGTATCTTTTATCTGTTTCTATCAGTTCGTTTACAATACTATTTGAATGTATTCTCGTATGCCTATAGTTATAACTGGATTGAATATTAAATATATGTTGATGATTCCATTGTGCTGAGGTATTTTGGAATTGAGATCATTACAATCTTCTGTAAATTGATTTGGAATTTTCAAAAACAAAAAAAAAATTCTTAAGATGTGCTCCTTCTTTTCCTTATTGTTAAGATCTCATGCATGTTTTATGATTTGACATATTTTGTTCAAAATATTGTTTTTTTTTTCACCCAATATATCTAACTAATTATAAAACTCTCTTACTAATTAATCAAGTAATCAACTGACTCCTGTAATTAATGCTACATTTGCAATACAAAGTGGATCTCATACTCAGTATCAGAGGCTGTAGCTTTTATTACTGGAGCTTGTACACTACTTCTCTGTTTAGGTAGAGGAAAAAGTGGGAAGGAAAATAGAATGTGGAAAGGGAATACCAGGTAAGAAAACTTTCTTTAAAATCTTTCTCCCCTAATATTCTCTTCTCCCTATAATTTTTCCCTATACAAAAGATAAGGTAAAAGATAGGAGGGAGTATAGAGATAGCGTTTTGCCAATTTGAAAGGTGGGTTGAGGATTGAAAGTTGCATCTCATGTTGCTTGTATGCTCATCTACTGTGTTTGAGAGATAGTGGGAGAGAGAATAACTAAGAGAAATAAATAAAATATTAAGAGAAGGGATAGCGAAATGCATACCTTTATTTATTGATATAATATTAAGTGATAATGAACCTTCTAGATCAATGGATTGAACAATTGCCATGTGAGAAGATATGGTGGAAAAATCCTTAGATTGAGCAATTATATATGCTCTTTTAATTTGTTAGACTACTTAAGTGTTTCTCTTTTCCAAAAGCAACTTAACGAGCACAATGATAAAATTGATAAAAAAGGACAAAATCTTATAATACTATTTGTTTTCTCCATTACATTATTTTTCACGATGAGCTATCATATGCTCTTAATAACACCTTAGGTGATAAATTTACCTTTTGTGATGTAATCGTCAGGAGGAAGAGCTAGCAGATCACAAAATGATGTCAACATTATCGTCCCCATTGTAGTTTCAATGACAATTTTTTGTTTGGTGGGCTACTATCTACTAAGGAGAAAAGTTACAAGGAAAAGAAAGCAGGCTATTCTTAGAGAAAACTGTAATTATATTACTTATTTGCTTTTCAACTTAAGAAAATCTTTAATTATTTCTGGCATGCTTACTTTGGCATTCTCATGTTCATATTGGTCCAGTTGGTGAAGAAACTTCATACGTGAAGTCCTTGCAATTTAGTTTGGCAACGATTGAAGTTGCAACAAATAAGTTTTTTGAAGAGAACAAAATAGGAAAAGGTGGATTTGGAGAAGTTTATAAGGTAAAATATCCTAAAAATAATAATGCTAAATTAACTGATGATTGGTTTTCATTTATACTAATTCAATTTTATATGCTTCTCAGGGTGTTCTTCCTGATGGACGAGAAGTTGCTGTAAAAAGACTTTTTAAAAGTTCTAGACAAGGAACATTAAAATTCAAGAATGAGATATTATTGATAGCCAAACTTCAACATAGAAATTTAGTGACCTTATTGGGATTTTGTTTGGAAGAGCAAGAGAAGATACTTATCCATGAATATGTGCCAAACAAGAGCATTGATTTCTTTTTATTTGGTATGTATGAAACTTCTAACCTTATTTCTACATTTTAGTTAAAGTTCTACATATGCACATGCTTATTATTATGGATTATGTTCTCCCACTAGCTAATTTGTTACTGACATTGATTTTTATCATTATTTGACTTAATTATATAGATCCTCAAAAGCAACGATTACTCGATTGGTTTGAGCATTTCAAAATCATAAGAGGCATTGCGCAAGGACTTTGTTACATGCATGAACATTCTCGGCTCAAAGTTATTCATCGGGATCTCAAACCTTGTAATATCTTATTAGATGACGAGATAAATCCAAAAATATCATATTTTGGTATGGTCAGAATGATTACTATAGTTGCTGACCAACGAAATACAAAAAGAATTGTTGAAACATAGTAAGTTCTGAATTTCTTATTTTCTCCGTACGCCTCTCCCAAAAATGGTTGCATAAATTATATGTAATGCCAATATTTTTTTTTAATTTTCTTTTTGATCCACAATATTGATCTCTTCATGTTTTGATGGTACTAACAGCAATATTTTTTTCTTCTCTTTTCAGAAAAATCTGATGTTTTTAGCCTTGGAGTTATAATTTTAGAACTATTTAGCAGCAAGAAGCATGCCAAATCGTATGAATCATTCCTTTTAGATGATGTAAGTATTAATCTATGTCACCTATTGTTTCTGTTGATTTTATTTTCATATCTAATCTAATGCAAATGTATATTAATTAATGCAAAGAAATTCGAGCACCATCATTATTTGATATATCATTTGAGCCTTGGAAGCATTGGAAGGAGGGAACACCATTACAAATATTGGACCCTTGTCTGATGGAATCTTCTTGTCAAATAGAAGCAATGAGATGCGTTCAGATTGGGCTATTATGTGTTCAAAAGAATCCAGATGAGAGGCCAACAATGGCTGAAGTTGTTTCATATCTTAGTAATCTTTCCATTGAATTGCCATCTCCAAGAGAGCCACCATTCTTAATTCATTTAAATCCAACAATGTCAACAGAATGTAGTTCCGATCAAACAACTCAGAGCTCCAAGACAGTGGTTTCAAATGAAATATCCATCACAGAGATCTTGCCTCGATGAAACTATACTCTTCATTCTATATTCATACGCGTTCATGTAACTGATATATGGAATGAACAGTCTTTTTTTCTGCTTCTGTCTTCCTTCATCAATTTTAAGCAGCTAATTAATGCTGGCTCTTGACTTTTCCTGCTGTTTGGTGGTTAGCTACTTCCAAGCTTATATGTTTGTTTTGATTCTTGATTAGTGTTTTTGACCTTTGTATCAAATTTATTAGTAACCCCGATTCTTAATATAAGAGTTAGTTAAGGATTAGATTTAGTTTTAAATATAAAATCTCAAACCATCTTGTCTCTCATATTTCTCCAAAATATCTCTGTTGATTGTAAGGGTTTTCTACCAAGGAATAATTCTAACCATCTAGTACATAAGATTAAAAAGAACAATTTAGAGAGATCAACACACGTTTGTAACAAATAATCAATTTAACTAATTTTTTTAAAATCCTCAAATTTGTTATCTCACTCTTATCTTAAGTACTGGATGTGGTATTTCAGTTTGCTTTATTCTTTCTTATCTGAATATGAGTAGAAAGATTTGGGTTGATGAGTCAGATGCGGGGTTTTGATCTGCTTTATTGTGTTGCCTCTTGCCAATGAGTAATATAATAATAGAAAGAAGGAAATGTAAAAACTTTTGGCCGAGTGTTTTCATGTTTTACTACTCCTTGGGTCCTTAGCATAACACTTAATTGAGGCGGTCATTTATATAAGATTTATTTTACAGTATGTATAAATTTTTTTAAAAAATTAACCTATTGATATTTCCTCAACAATCACTACAAAAAAACAGACAATTAGCGACGGAATTTAGCGACGGAAATTCTGTCGCTAAAACGTTTTGTGACGGAAATCAGCGACGGAATTCCGTCGCAAACCAATTAGCGACAGAAATAATTCCGTCGCTAAAACTTCTGTCGCTAATTAATTTGCGACGGATTATGAGATTCCGTCGCAAATTTAGCCACGGAAAATTCCGTCACTGATTAGCGACGGAAAATTCCGTCGCAAAAATATGATATTTCGTTGCAAATATCGGGATAGTGCATTCCAACTCTGCGACGGATTTGCAACGGAAATTCTGTCGCAAACTTTGCGGCGGATTTGCGACGGCATTTCCGTCGCAAACTTTGCGACGGATTTGCGACGGCATTTCCGTCGCAAACTTTGCGACGGATTTGCGACGGAATATTTCGTCGCTACTTTGCGTCAGAAATTTTATAGATTTGCGACGGAATTTTCGTTGCAAATCTGTCATGTACCACGGATTTGCGACGGAATTTTCATCGCAAATCCGTCAAAAAATTTTTTTTTTTTGCCAACGTTTTCTTTTCATCAAAAATTTGTTTTTGGTAGCTTTTTCTAAAAATAATTTATAGGGACAGGAATAAATTTTTAAAATGTTAATCAAATTAAATTTTTTTATAAAAACCAACATGAATTAAAGATAATATGAAGTACAATAAATTGTCTAAAATTTAAAAACATAACAACTGAATAAAAAAGAAATATCAGAAGTCTGTTCTATAAATATAAATAGACACAACTAATGTCTCAACAGTCATTTCCTGCACTATCTTGGTCAGATGGCCCGGATATTTTGTTCTCAAGTTCCTTGAGCCTGGACAAGATTGTATCTTTAAGATTTTGATTCTCCTGGTGAATCTCTTGATTCTCTTGGCGAATCTCCCGATTCTGTTGCATAATCTCTTGATTCTGTTGCCTAAGCTCTTGCACCCTATTTTGCAATTCGGACTCAAATTCTGGATGGAGTCCTGTGTTGTTGATAGAAGAAGAAGACACATGAGAGGAAGAGCCAATGTCTTTACCCTCAGATCCTAACCCATAGAAGCGGCCCTTCTTATTTTTACCACCAGTAACCTCAAACCATATATTAATGTCTTCAAGATCATTTGATTGCACACTTTGAGAAGTTGCATCAGAATTCATGGATGCCTTCCGTCTCATATAATCATCCTATAATAAAGCAGTGTTATTTGACAAAGTTTGAATAATGCATAAAAGTATATAAACCAAATAATTATAGAATAATTAGATAGCAAAACCAATTATCGCAATTTTAAGGAAATCTATCATCTCATGCTGAGAAAAAATAATTCACCCAAAACATTAAAATAAATCAAAACATTATATATGAAGGAACATAAACTTCAAAATTGGTTTGTATAACCTTTATTGTTGGCCCCAAAAAACTGAAAAGCACTAAAAGCAATAAGCAATCAGCAATCAACAATCATTCTTCCCTTTCTTTTTTTTGGTACGAAAGAGGGATTAAATCCCAGGCCCCCTCTGTACGCAAAGCCTCCCAGATCATCTGGGCACACATCAAAATAAGCACAAGTATTGATATCTTTTGTTGCAAGACGTCAAGGGGATTAATGCGAGGATTTTAAAGTTTGGACCTTCCATTGGGCCTGTATATCCTGGAGCAATCCCCGTCTGGCCTGTGCGCATTACCCTTTGATGATCACAGGGGAGCTTCTCTCCCCTTTTGTTTTTTTTTTTTAATCTTTCCTTTTGTAACCATAAATTTAATTTTTTAAAAAATGTAAAAGCAATCTTATAAATATTACAGCAGTTCCGAGAAGGGAAAAAAGAACATACACTTATATAGTAGGCTGACTTTAGATCACAGTTTTATGACATTTGAATTCCTCATGGTCAAAAGAAAAATACTGCTAGATTCTAAATATAAGATTTAATTTATAGTTTGAACTGTAAATTAAATATTATATTTAGGACCAGATATGGCATTCTGATGTAAATCGTATTCTAGTATATCATAAGCACAATCGAAATTACAACCTCCCACTTACTAGGCTTCAATCTTTTGCAGTGCTTCCAATTATAAGAAAGTTTTCATACCATTAGTGACATGAGATTACTAAGATGTTTATTCTCATGTATACAATTAACTTAACCACGGTTCAAAATTAAATTTCAGAATTATGACACCATTCAAATCATCCCCCAATATATTTTGATCTAATTGCTCAGTCCTATGACAAATAAACTCTATGCTTCCACGTTAGCTTCCAACCAACTTCAACAAGAATTGGATATTAAAAGTAACAAATGACCAACTCTTTTGAAATGTGATAAGAATAGTTTTAAGATTTTGAACATTTTTCAATGATAACTTTTCAATCAGTAATGACTTATTTTCAATCAAATTAGTTAATGAAAAACATCAATCAACAATGTCATGTTCAATCACCTAATTATCCAAATGATTTTGGTGTTTCAACTTCACAACAAGATTTGTCACAAAAAAAAACATATTTAAAAAGACTCACACTATAACTAGTTAGGTCCCCGGCCATCAGCACAATTCCATTTCACTAACTCAATATGACAAGCATATTAAACAAAGACTCACACTACAACTAGTCAGGCCTCCGGTCGTCAGCACAATTCCATTTCAGTAACCCAATATGACAAGCATATTAAACAAAGACTCACACTACAACTAGCTAGGCCTCCGGCCGTCAGCACAATTCTAGTAATCAAATATGAAAATTATATTAAATAAAGACTCACACTCCAATCAATTAAGCCTCCAGTCGCCAGCATAATCATAGTGATCCAATATGAAAAACATACTAGAAAATTGTCACTTACAAAAACTGAAGCCGACCTCTGATCCACAAATTGTTTAGTTTTCTCATTGTAATGTGTCTTCTTAAACAATTCAAACATTGTAGGGTTTCTTCCCAGCTCCAAAGCCTGCAGTTTGGCTAAAAAATTGAAGGGTTTCTCATTATAATGATGATGTATCATGTAATGCATTATAAATAATGATTGCATTTGAAGATAAATCATTACCATCCTCCTCTTATGCTCACTAATAGGAATACTGCCTGCTTTGTGTTGAGTTCCTCCTGTGGAAGAAGCTCGATTGGCTTTAGCTATCTTAGACTTGGCCTTATAATCCTCTGATGTCCATATCTTCTCTAAATCATCCATCACACTTTCTAGAATCCAACCAGGCCTCGCATTTTTTTTAAACAAGTCATTCCTGACATTATGCATTGTATTTCTTAAGATTTCAGCACACTTTGCATTCCAGTTTCTTTTAATATCTTCTTCATGTTGTGGCAGCCACTTGTAATTGTTCTACATAAAGGAGAAGCAAAAAGAAGAAATCATACCATATCATAATGAGAAAAAAATAAAGACACAATAGAGATAAGATATACCGCCCATTCAGCAAACCACAATTGCTTATATGAAAGAGGTGTCGCTTTCCAATAATAACATGGATGGTCAAATTTCGCTTGAATTACAGGAAGAATATTTCGCACAGTAGCAACAGAAGGATTAAACCTAATAATCATTTAAAAAAATTATTATAAATGAAAGATAACTTTAAGCCATTAAATGAAGATATCAAATAATGTAAATTTCAAGACTTACGTTTTTTTTCAGGATATATCCATGTCTTACCATCCGAGGCATCACGACCCCATGGTGTCAACCTACTAGGAGCATCCTGTGGATTATGAGGTTGAGAGTATTCTGTTCCAGGTGATGGCATTTGAGGAGATGTAGGCGATAATGAGGGTCTAGGTGGTAAAGGGACATCTGGAAGTCTAGTGGATGTTTCTGCCATAATAGGAGATGTTGCTGCCATATGAGGAAGAGAAAGATTTTGATAGTCTCGAGGCAATTGTGCAGATAATGGACTACTCAATTGCTCTCTACCACGCTTTGGGCGACGACTAGCCATCTGTACACTCAACAAAATAAATTAACAGTTAATAAATGAATAAAAACTAAATCATTACAAAGTAAATAAAAACTACAACCAATGGACAAATCATCACAAAATTGAATGTAAATAAAACTAGATCTATAAAAGCCAAATGCAAGCAATGAATGAATCAAACTCAATACTAAATAAAAATGAAATATCATAACCGTGGTTTATGCATCCTCATCCTCATCCTCATCGTCATCGTCATCCTCATCTATATAAGAATCTTCCTCACTATTTTCTGTATCTTCATCATCTTCAAGTTCTGCTTCATGTTCTTCAACTACATCATCATCTTTTTCATCATCTTCTTCATCTCCACCTTCCTGATCTTCATAAATCATATTATCCATTGGCATATCTACTTCTTCATAATGAATTTCAAACTCTCTTTCATTGTTCAATTCATCATCATTAACAAATACTGGCAATATGACTTCTAATCTATCTGATTGAAATGCCCCCATGTTTATTTCAGATGCAGGAGTGTCAATTATGCTACGAGCCTTAATGTTAATAACAGCTAACCAATTTGACTTTTTTGGACAACAAGGATAATATGTATAGTACACTTGCATTGCTTGTTGAGCAAAAATGAATGGATCATACTTGTTGTACCTCTGTCGTTCGTGAACTTCAACAATCCCATATTGTTCATGAACCCTCATACCACGATTAGGTGTTGGATCAAACCACTCACATTTAAACAACACTAATCTCTTCGTAGGAAGACCCATATATTCAATCTCCACAATTTCTTGTAGAATGCCATAAAAGTCATGTTCTGATTGTACATAGTCAGCTCCCTTAATACATACACCACTATTATTGGTTGATTTTCGAAGAGCCCATGAACTAGTATGAAACTTATACCCATTGACAAAGTACATAGACCATGTCTTTACTTTCCTCTTTGGGCCCCAAGAAATGTCATGTAAAAATGGATCCATAATGTTATTGGCAAGATTTTGAACCTGCATGACATCATCAATTAGTATTTGTCAAAAGGCTTATTTTAGGTATTATGTAAAAAAATTGTTACTTACATGGTCTTTAAACCAAAATGGAAATTGTTCATTGATTTGAGTTTCTATCTCATTGTCTGTAGCTTGGGGCTTCTCTTCCTTTTATATTTGTACAAAGAGACTGCATAGAAAATAATACATTAATCATAGGTATATTTGGTGTGAGCTCTAATCAATCATATTGTAGTAACACTTACTTTAAATAAGGTTGCACCTCATCACAATTCATTAGAACATATCTTGTCGCAACATTTGCTTCTTCATTATCCAACCAACGGCTTTTACATTCCCCAAACGGTCTTCCAGGATAGTTAAATATGGAAATTATTGGCAAATCTGATTCTCCACCATCATCATTTCTTATAGGTCTTGCTATTCTTGGGGGAACACTTGGCTCAAAGTAATGTGAGCAAAATATTGCAGTCTCCTCAATTATATAAGCTTCACATATAGATGCTTCAACCCGAGCTTTGTTTTTCACCTTTTGTTTCAATGTATAGAGAAACCTACACAGAGAGAAATGAAACTTAAGATTAATTATTGCACTAATCATATATTTACTTTCAATTCACATGAATAGGTTTCATTACCTTTCAAATGGATACATCCATCGATAATGGACAGGTCCTCCAACCTTAGCTTCATAAGAAAGGTGAACAGGCAAATGCTCCATTGAGTCAAAAAACCCTGGGGGAAAAACCTTTTCTAACTTGCACAATGTGATTACAATATTTTTTTTCTAGCAAATCTAGTTGATCTATCATCACCGTGGTGGAACAAAGTTGTTTAAAGAATTGACTAAGCTCCACTATAGGATTCAAGACAACCTCAGGTAAAGTAGCAAAAGCAATGGGAAGCAGGCGTTCCATAAAAACATGACAATCATGGCTCTTCATTCCGTACAACTTTGCTTCTTTCATGTCAACACATCGGGCTAGATTAGATGCATATCCATCTGGGAGCTTCAACTTCTTTACCCACTGACAAATTGCTCGTTTTTGTTCTAAATTCAAAGAATATTTTGCACTTGGTTTCACCATTTTCCCTCTTCTTTCAACAAGTTCATCATCAATCCGTCGACAATATTCTCTCAAGTCCATTCGAGCTTGTGTATTATCTTTTGTTTTCCCTTTTGTGTCCATCACAGTATGAAACAAATTGTCAAAAACATTTTTCTCAATGTGCATGACATCAAGATTATGCCGAATGAGATTACTTTTCCAGTACGGCAATTCCCAAAATATACTTTGTTTTGTCCAATGATGTGCCTTGTTGTAGCCTTCAATTGGTATAGTTTTTCCATAATCAATGACCTTTGGCAAATTTCGTACTCTTTCCCAAACTTCCTCTCCACTTAACCGACGTGGAGGCATTGATTTCTCAACTCTGTTTTTGTAAAATGAGGTTTTATTTCTCCTAAATTGGTGATCACCAGGAAGGAATTGACGGTGACAATCAAAGAAAGATGTTTTTCTCCCATGCTTCAGTTGGAATGCTTTTGAATTCTCCATACATATAGGACATGATAATTTCCCCATTGTTGTCCAACCAGACAACATACTATAAGCAGGAAAGTCATTGATTGTCCACAATAGTGCAGCACGCATACAAAAGTTTTGTTTCAATGAGGCATCATACGTTGATATCCCCTCATCCCATAATAATTTTAATTCATCTACCAATGGCTGTAAATACACATCTATTTTTCCTTTGGGATTATTAGGACCAGGGACGATCAATGTTAAGAACATATATTCTCGTGTCATGCACAGTTCGGGTGGTAGATTATATGGAGTAATAATCACAGGCCAACAAGAATATTGTCTCCCAGATTGCCCAAATGGCGTAAACCCATCAGCACATAACCCAAGCCTCACGTTTCTTGGATCATACGCAAAGTCTGGGTATGCAATATCTAAAACCTTCCATGCCTGGCTATCAGAGGGATGAGAAAGGACATTGGAACCTTGATTATGCTCATAGTGCCATCTCATTTCCTTTGCCCTTTTTTGAGAAGCAAATAATCTTTGTAATCTTGGAATGAGAGGTAAGAACCATAATTGCTTCCTTGCAACTTTCTTTTTTCTTCCATGAAACTTTTTAGAAGAATATCTTTCCTCACAACAAAACTTACATTGAGTTGCACTATCATTATGTTTATAATATAACATACACCCATTCACACAACAATCAATCTTCTTATAGGAAAGACCTAGCTTGGATACCAACTTCTTTGTTTAGTATAAATCTGTAAGCATATGATTGTCTTTAGGCTGTGTCCTCTTCATGAGTTGTGAAATTAAGTTGTACCCTTGTTGTGACATATTAGTTGCTGCCTTAATACATAATAACTGCAAAGCTGCTGAAAGTTGAGATTCCTCTTCACATCCTTCCCACAAAGGTTGTTGGGCAGCACGTAGCATGTCGTAAAATGCTTGTGCATTAGGATTTGGCATCTCTTCAACACCTTCATTATAATCATCTCTAAAACTTGGCCCAGCTGCATCCATCACCAATGTCTCATATTGACTTGGTTGGTTACCAAGTACTCCATGTGAGGCATGTAAGGTACCTTCTGTTGAAGACATGGGTGAATGATATTCTATGTTTCTCTCACCATGATTTGTCCATATATAATATTTCGGCATGTATCCATATTTATAAATGTGTGTCTTCACCTCATCAAGAATTAGATATGGCCTACATCTAAATTTCACACACGGACACCTAAGCTTTCCTGATTGTTAAGTATAAGGTGATCGAAATGCATAAGCGAGAAACTCCTCGACACCTCGCTCAAAATCTACTGTAACCCATTTAGTACTAGGATCTATTCTATTGTACATCCATCTTTGACTTTCAGGGACTTCCATTCTAGAGGAATCCTATGTAAATATTATGTAAGTTGAGAAAAGACAATCAATATATATTGCAAACAAATATATATAAATGAATTAAGCAAAGTTTTAACATCAACATACAAATATAAGCAAACCAACGAATTTAAGGACAACTTTAGCAAAAACAAGACTTCCAAACAATCATTAATGGACAACTTTGAAGAAAAATTTAATATTTTTACACGTGGCTATTGATTATTATCTTATCTTGTGCATGTTTTGGGGCATAAATTGAAGATTGATGATGGAGACTATAGATTTATAACTTGAACTAGTAGACTTTTGAAATTTCAGATTTGATAGTTTCAACAATTCCTCTCTGTTAAGATTTAATTTGTGCAAGTTTATATTTTTCAGATTTGCAGGAACCTTGGATCCTATTGCAACATTTTTAGATGGACTCTCTAATTTGATTATAGTGACAGTATAGAACTCTTCATGATATCCCCAACGTTCTGCCTCCTCTAATTTTGCAATAAGAAAGCTCGTTTCTTTTTCCCTGTTTTTGTTACGCGACAAGGTAATCTTGTTCTCATGTGTTCCTTTGTCCCCCACATGTTCTCTCATGATTGGTCTCTGTACTTCATTCTACAGAAGACAAAGGACGCCAGCTTATGCTTATCTCTTTGCTGTTGTTTTCGGTGAAATTAGAAGTTATATTTTTAATCCTGATGAAATGTGTAAAAAATTTAAAGAATAAAAAACGTGACATAAAGTCAGTCTGACTAGATGTAATTGTGGATCTTTATAATTTATTTTCAAAGGAAAACATCCTATTAATAGTAAGTTTTAACTTAGATTTCATGCATAACTGTCGAAACTACGCTTCCTATTTAAAGCCTTGGATAAATAAATTAATAAATTTGATTTGACCTGGCTGATTATAAGGTTAGATTCCACTGAAACCGTGTCGGAGGAATTTATAAATCCATGTCAATGAGCGGATTGAATAAAGCGGAAGGTCAAAATAATGTTGGATGCCTACCCTTTGCTGAATTTCTACGATGTGGCTTAATATTCATATCGATGACCAAAGGCGTCATCTTCTGGGCGTTGTATTATGCTGGTGTTTTTCATTCTTGGGGGAAAAAAAAAGTAAGGCGAACTGCTTCATTGGCTTTTTTTTTTTGGGGCCACAGAAAAAAATTGGTGATCCGAAAAAAATTGCACGGACTGGCATAAGGCAAAATGACAAGGCAAACTTTCTTCTCAATCCATGTACAAGTACAGAAGCGAAAGAGTAGGAAAAAAAATTGATGCTGCTACTAAACAGATGCGAATTCTACTAGTAAAATGTGTATTTTGTACCTGTGGAACAAATTAACAAATCCAAAGCCTGTCAGCAAAACCCAAATGAATAATTTTGCAATCTAAACCTATTCACTTCAAGAGAAAGAGAGGGATTAGGATAAGGAAGAAAAGAGAGTCTGAAAAAGAAAAGGATCGGGACGAAAAAGAGAGGAGAGGCCAAGAGCATAATCAACTAACCGAAATTGAGGGCAGATAGCGTGGATCATTAAGGTGGGTCTATGATGGGAATAGTGCCGAGAGCCACCACCGATGATGCAAGACTGAGAACCAGAGCAAACTGAGTGCAGTTGACGGTGAACAAGAGAGGCAGAGGGTGCGATGCAGAGAAAGTGAGAGTGAGTTGATTTTGGGGCTACGGCTGAGTGCAGTTGACGGTGAAAAAGAGAGGCAGAGGGTGCGATGCGGAGAAAGTGAGAGTGAGTTGATTTTGGGGCTAGGGCTTCCAATTGAAAGCGCCGTGGAGAATGAGGGAAAAATGAAAAATTTTATTTCGCTCCTTTTTTTGGCAAAAAGCTTCCCTCCTTTTTTTTCAATCACCAATTTCTTCCTCTGAGTATATAATAGTTAGAAAAAAATACATAACCAAGTATCTAAATAGTAATAATACTATATCAAATAATAATAATACCATGAGAAAAGGAAAATGTTATAAATAATATAAACATATATTAGTTATTTAATTTAAACCTTGCTTTTACGAGAACTTAACAGAAATTCAATATATTTTAATATCTAATCAGATTTTTCTAATTATTATCTTAGATATATTTTATCATCTCTAATTAATTTTCTAAATATTTTCTAATTTCAGGATGACAAATTCAAAGTATTTCTAATTATTGTCTTGGAAATTTAAGATATTGATTCTCCTTTTTATACTTTACCATCCCTTTATTTATCTTAAATATGTATAAAATATTCCTAATTATTGTCTTAGAAATTCAAGATTTATACACAAATATGCATAATTTTCACATTTAATCAGATTTTTCTAATTATTGTATACTTTGTCATCCCTAATCAATTTTTGTCGTAGTTTCTAATTTCAAGATAACTATAAGGAATTTCAAAATATTTCTAATTATTGTCTTAGAAATTTAAGATATTAATTTTCTTTTTTATACTTTACCATCCTTTTATTTATCTTAAACATACATAAAATATTTCTAATTATTGTATTAAAAATTCAAGACATATACACAAATATACGCATAATTTTTACATTTAATCAGATTTTTCTAATTATTATATACTTCGTTGTCCGTAATCAATTTTCCAACTAGTTTCTAATTTCATGATAACTATAAAGAATTTCAAAATATTTCTATTTATTATGTCATAAATTCAAAATAATGATTCTCTTTTTATACTTTACCGTCCTTTTATATTACTTGTTTTAAATATACATATTTATAATATACTATTACTCCAAGACACAAATGAGAATAGGGATATATATATATATATATATATAGATATGTTAGTGATTATATATAATACTTTAGGTCAGTTTGAGTACTTCTGTTAAACAAGCTAACCCAACCTACTGGATATATACATCAAGCATGTAGGCAAATTGGACTAGGTTGACTTAGTTATTGTGTTTATTGTTTAGTCCTAAAGTACATGGCACCATTATTGATTCAATGAAAACAAGCTAATAATTAAATATGTTGTTAAATAAGTTATCAATTAGATAAAAGTTCAACATATCTTTACATTTTCCACATATCTCTCATTGTATCTAACTAACTAAAACTTACTCCATGATGATGTAGGAAGAGAAAGAGAAGCAACCCAACAAAAAAGATATTCATATCTTAACAAGACAATATAATCATATCAAATTCTTAGGAACTATATTCATATCTTTTAATTTAACTTCATAAGTTCAAAAAATATTTCACGTCAAAAACTTGCTCCAACAATGAGATTGATTAACCTTTATTTTCTTATGAAAAATATGTATCAATCATCATATTTTTATATATTACATAAATTCAAATATTATAAGAAAATTAAAAATTACATAAATTTTGCTAGCAAAAAAAAATTCATAAATTTTGCATTAGCGACACAATTAGCAACGGATTTCTGACGAAATTTAGCCACAGATATTTTTTCTGTCAGAAATTCCGTCGTAAAGTTGGAATAGGCTAACCCCACCTCTTCTGCAAATTACCCACGGATTTGCGACGAAAATTTCGTCGCTAATTTTTCCGACAGAATTGCGACGGACTTGCCACGGAATTTAGCGACGGAAACATTCTGTCGCTAAATTCCGTCAGTATTGGTCATTTAGCGATGGAATTTGCGACAGAATTCTGACGGAATTTAGCCACGGAAATTTTTTCCGTCAGAAATTCCGTCGCAAAGTTGGAATAGGCTAACCCCACCTCTTCTACAAATTACCCACGGATTTGCGATGGATGGATTTGCGACGGAAATTCCGTCGCTAATTTTTCCGACGGAATTGCGACGGACTTGCCACGGAATTTAGCGACGGAATAATTCCGTCGCAAATTCCGTCAGTATTCGTCATTTAGGGACGGAATTTGCGACGGAATTATTCCATCGCTAAATTCCGTGGCAAGTCCGTCGCAATTTCGTCGAAAAAATTAGCGACGGAATTTTCGTCGCAAATCCGTCGGAAATTAGCACGGAATTTCATCGCTAATTCCGTCGCTAATCCGCTGTTTTTTTGTAGTGAATGATCAAGTAGAGGAGGGAGAGAATAATAAGAAGAATATTTAGGATATTTTAGAAAAAATAGAACATATTAACTAATTTAACTAACATTCTTAATTTGCTCAAATTAGTTAATTATATCTTATATTAAGGATCGAAGGAGTATTAAATAGAAAAATCAATTTTTTTTCACTTGTCGTGCTAAATAAATTCATAGTCATATCAACAATTCTATTCGTTCCATTCCATTCCTTTCCTTGGACTCTGATCTCGAGAATCCAACCAAACGAGTTGCAAGGTTGATTAGTTTAGGAATGTGCGCAAGAGATAAATGACTATAGTTAATTTAAATTCACCTGTATATATTTTATTATTCTTCTATCAATGATCATGGAGATTCACAAATGGCCTTAAAAGTAGAGTTGAGAATATGATGAGTTCAACCCCTTGAAACCAATAAAATAAGCCCATTTTGATATGGGCCAATTTTGGCCCAATCATCTTAGTTCACAAATGGGAGAGGGGAAGCAGCTCAGGTGGTGGACTACTTGAGGAGACCAAGAAATACGTGGTCTCTTAAGTTTGGTAAAACTAATCTTTTGATCAAAATTATCAAAATTGAAGAGTTGCATTGAATTAAATTAAAGGATCAAGTTATAATTGGGTTAAAATTATCGGAATTGAGTTATATCAAATCAAAGTTGAACAATTAAGTTACAGCAGAGTAGTCAAAATGAACATGTGTTCATCACACATTTTCATTGTCCAGTCCAGAATTCCGCTTCTATTTTATATGAAGATAGGTCTAACCACACTGAACTTTTTTAATTTTCATTGCCAAAGTAGTTCCATGAATAGAATTACGTCACTACTACAGAGTGAGGAATACTTGACGCTAAATATTTGACGATTATTACAAAAAACCGTCAAATATAGTATCCCCGGGAGAAAACTTGATGTTTTTAATAGGAAGCGTCAAGTTTGATGGAAAATACTTGACGGTTTTTTAAAAACCGTCAAATATTCTCCAACAATACTTGACGGTTATATTATAACCGTCAAGTATCTTATTATAAAACTTGACGGTTTCTCCTTAAATCGACAAGTTTTATAATACTTGACGGTTGTTGATTAAAACCGTCAAGTATTGTTTTAAGATACTTGATTATTAATAGAAACTGTCAAGTATTGTGTTTTAAAACCCCCATCACTGTTCATTTCGCTCTGCCTAGTTCAAAATTTCTAGCGCCCCCTTCTGCTTCGAACTCTCTAAGCTGCCATACCCACCTCATTTTTGGCCCTTCCCTTTTGTTTTTATTGATCGTCCTCCATCATCGTCCCTCTCTATGTCCTCCTTCATCATTGCGGCGTCCTCTTGTATTGTCGTTGTCGTGCATTGTTCTCCACATTTGACAGCTTCAAGTTGGTCCTCCTTCGTCACTCGCTCCCCTTATTTCCTTTAGTGCTTCATTTGAAATGATTGTAGTTGAAAGAGGATGATAGGATGATGTTAAGACCGTTCACAATGCGCACACAGAAAATGGGTTTTTCTGTTCAGCTGAAGGGGTCTTTCGCATTTTGATCAGTTTTTGGGTTTAGGGTATTTTCAATTTTTGTTTTCGCCATAAATTGTTTGGTAAATAATCGAAATTGCTAATGTTTCAATTTTTGTTTCTGTAATTGAAATTGATTGACTGCTGGTTTTCTGCCATAAAGCCTGGGGAATGCTAAGTTATAAACCGTTATGCTGCCAAATTTTTTTCAAATGGAATAGCACATCAGTAGTACTAGAATATTTTTCGAATTGAAGTGAAAGTGAATTTTTGTTGAATTACTAGTTGCTAACAACTAGAATTACTAGTTGTTAACAAGCAGAATTAAAGAGGGATAAATGTGATCAATAGTGTCTCATATGTTGACTTTCTATTTTTGTTTAATTCTCACAATATCTTTGAGTCGTTGATCACATTTTCCTCTAAATGATTCATCTTAGTCGGGAACCATGTGCAAGGAATGGACGTCCGCCAATCGTCTATCAAAAGAATATTGGGATGGAGTAGAAGATTTTATTAAGTTTGCGATTGAGCATGTTGATGATCGCAACAGGATTATTTGCCCCTGTCTTAAGTGTTGCCTTCTAAAGTGGGTTTCGCCATCCGATTGTGAGAGCTACTTAATTATCAATGGAATTGATCAAAGTTATAAGTGTTGGACAAAGCACGGAGAGACAAGAGATGCGAGTAATAGTAGTCAAGGGCATAGCGAAAGATGTGGATCATCTAATCTTGACATGAGTACATGTGAAGTTGATCATCTTGGGGAGATGACAAATGCGATTGAACGAGAACTTGACGATTGTCCTGAAATGTTTAACAGATGGAAGTGTGATGCTGAGACACCTCTATATGAAGGTTGTACTGATTTCACAAAATTGTCTGCAGTCTTGAAACTGCATAATTTGAAAGCAAGAAATGGGTGGAGCAACACAAGCTTCATAGAACTGCTGTTGCTTGTTAAACAAATGCTACCGAAAGAAAATGAGCTTCCAAGTAAAATGTATGATGCAAAGCAAGTGTTGCGCTCTGTCAACCTCAGCTATGAGAAGATACATGCTTGCCCCAATGATTGCATTTTGTCTAGGAAGGAGTATAAGTCACTAACTGAGTGTCCTAAGTGTAATACATCGCGCTACCAAGAGAATGGGAACAGCCTGAAGAAGGCATTATGGTATTTTTCCATTGTGCCAAGATTCAGATGATTGTATAGTAATGTAGAAGATGCGAGAAATTTAAGGTGGCATGTGGATGAAAGGGTTAAAGATGGCATGCTTTGCCATCCTGTTGATTCTCCAGAATGGAAGAACTTTGATATTGAGTATCCTGAATTCAGGGTAGAAGATAGAAATCTACACCTTGCATTAGCCACTGACGGGATGAACCCGTATGGGATGCAAAGCAGTACCCATAGCACATGGCCAGTGATTTTGTTTATATATAACCTTCCTCCATGGCTATGCATGAAACGCAAGTATTCAATGATGTCTATGATAATCTCTGGGCCAAAGCAACCAGCAAATGACATAGATATATATCTAGCTCCATTAACTGAAGACTTGAAAGTATTGTGGGAGAATGGAGTTGATGTATATAATGCATATAAGGAAGAAACATTCAAGTTGAGAGCTATGTTATTTGGCACAATTAACAACTTTCCTGCGTATGGTAATCTCTTAGGGTATAGCATTAAAGGGCAACTTGGTTGTCCTATTTGTGAAGAGAGCATAGATTCCATAAGGTTAAAGCATGGAATGAAAAATTCATAGATGGGACATCGTAGATGGTTGCATCGTGATCATCCTTACCGGCGATTCAAAAAAATATTTCAATGGGAATTTAGAAGAAGGTAAGGCACCTACACTGTTGATTGGGGAGGATGTATTTCAAAAGGTGAAAGATATAGATTGTGAATTTGGAAAACCTTTCACAAAGCATGTTGGGACAAGTGGGTGGAAGAAGAGGTCTATTTTCTTTATACTGCCGTATTGGATAACCTTGAATGTGAGACATTTTCTTGATACTATACATATTGAGAAAAATGTATGTGAAAGTCTGTTTGGCACATTACTCCATATTCCCGGGAAGACTAAAGATGGCATAAATGCCAGGCTAGACATGGTTGAAATGGGGATAAGGGAGGAATTGGCACTAGAGGATAAGGGAACTCGTACATTTCTTCGTCCGGCAGCTCACACCCTTTCTAGAAAAGAGAAAAGTAGTTTTTGTGAGTTTCTTGCTTCAGTAAAAGTGCCGGAAGGTTACTCTTCTAACATTAGTAACCTTGTTTCAATGAAGGATATGAAGTTAAAAGGTTTAAAATCTCATGACTGTCATGTCTTAATGGAAAACTTTATTCCAGTAGCAATACGGGCTATTTTACCAGATAAGGTGCGAGTTACGTTCACAAAGTTATGTTTCTTCTTTAAGTCTCTTTGCAACAAAGTGATTAATCCTAGTAAATTGCCAAGATTGCAAACCTGAATCATAGTTAAGTTATGCGGACTTGAAATGTATTTTCCTCCGGCTTTTTTTGACATCATGGTCCATTTAACCGTCCACTTAGTAAGAGAGGTCCAACTGTGTGGCCTAGTGTATTTAAGATGGATGTACCCAGTTGAGCGTTGCATGAAAATATTGAAAGGGTATGTGAAAAATCAAAGTCGGCTAGAGGGTTGTATCGTAGAACGATATATTTGTGAGGAGGCCACTGAATTTTGTACCCATTACTTTAAAAAATACAAGTGATATTGGGGTTCCAATGTCTCGTCATGAGGGAAGGACAGATGGAGAAGGGATTATGGGAAAGAAAGTTGTAACTATTTCAAACCAACAGTGGGAGCAGGCACATCTATATGTATTGCACAACTCCGAAGAGATTGAGGACTATGTGCATGAGCATATTGATGAGCTAAAGAGGGATAATCCTAATAAACTTGAAAGTTGGTGCACCAAAACACACAATAAACAATTTACAACATGGTTGAGAGAGCAGGTGCATAGCAGGTATAATAATGATCCTAATTCTATTTCGAAGAAATTAAAGTTTTTGGCAGATGGACCGAGCAAACATGTGATTTCTTTCACAAGCTATCTTATCAATGGGTTCACTTTCTATGCTAAACAGCAAGATGATCGGAGTAAACAGCAAAATAGTGGCGTAACTCTTGTAGCTAGTACTATGCATATATCGAGTGCCAAAGATAAAAATCCTATCTATGCACGTATGTCATACTTTGGAGTGATTGAGGATATTTGGGAGTTAGATTACATTGAATTCAGAGTTTTAGTATTTGGTTACAAGTGGGTGGATAATAATAATGCATTGAGGATTGATGACTTAGGGTTCATACAATTGAATTTGAATAAGGAAGGATACAAGGAAGAGCCATTCATTTTGGCTTCTCAGGCTACACAAGTGTTTTATGTCCCTGACCCGGCTATTAAAGGATGGTCTATTGTTTTGTTGACTAATAAAATGAATATTGAAGAGACGGGGTATGAAGACAATGCAGTTGAAGATGATCCATTTCAAGGGATATCACTTGATTCTCATTTAAATGAAGATCAATCCATGTACGTCAGGCATGATCACAACGACGGAATATGGATTTCAAAGAGGGGGAAAGTGTTTCGTAAGAAGATCAAAACAATTCAAACCAAGAAGAATATGCAAAAACATAAGAGTAGAAAAAGAAAAAGATCTTCTTAAACATGCATGTAGATTCTCTTATTATTTTCTTTGATTCTTTTATTTGTTTTAATTTTGTTCAGGTCAATTTTGTCATTAATGACTTTATTTTCATTTAATGGCTTCTGATTCATTTTGTTTAATTGAATTTCATTGCAAATGGCTGACGATAGCGGATCTAGCACCGATAATCCATCTTAGCCAAGAGATGCCTCTGACCAGGAGCAAGACGGGGCAGCACGCATACAGAGGGGCCTTTGTGTCATGCAAGAGGTCGTGAAAGCTCGAATAGAAGGAAAGAAATTTGCCGTACAGTGGAATAAGAAAGGACAAGCTGTACGATCAAATAAATTTATCAGTTATATTGGGGCAGTGGCACAAAGCATCGTGCCCATTACAGCGCAGCACTAGAGGAGGGTTGATCGTTAAGTGCGAGACGCTATTTGGACAGATGTATTGGTAATACATTATAACAACTCAAATTTCATTTTCTTACAAGCTGCATGACACTAATGTGTTGTTTTATATGTTTTGCAACCTGCATTTGATATATATGTTTTTCATAAATAACCGTCAAGTATTCAGCACATAGTTTATAGTTTTTCTCAAAAACCGTCAATTGTGTGAATAATAATTGACAGTTCTTCATTTAAAACCGTCAAATATTATTGAAATATTGGCTGTTGAAATATATGATGCCAGTATACTTGATGGTTTTTAACTGTCAAATATGACCCAAAATAACCGTCAAGTATTTGTCATTTTGTAGTAGTGCGTATTTATCATGTTTGTGTTTACATTTACAAGTCCATAGCCATAAAGTTTGGAATTAACAAAGTCAATTGGAATTTTTTTCTTTTTACCAACTTTGAAGATGCAATTTTCTTAAAGCTTCATTACTTTGGATTTTTTATTCATAAATAGAAAGTACTTTCCAATTTTTTATTCTAAATATTTGTTTAATTTGATTTAGTAAAATCTAACTGAATTGATGGATGTTCGCCAGCCATTGAATATTTAAATAAGTAGTGCAATTATTAATTGAAAAAGAAAATGATGAACTTGTTGACCCATGATAACCTCTTAAAATTTCCACTTATTCAACTTGTTTTAGCGCTCTTTTATTGGTTTTGGATGTTAACTTTGCAGGAAAAAGTCTAAAGCAAGTGAGGAAGAGAGATCAAAGTAGAGAGCTTAAAAAAGGACAAATCGTCGCGGCACATGAAGCCAAATGCCACGGTGGCTCAAATAGAAAGCAAGGGCAGCAATTTTGTGTAAGGAGCCATGGCGCCTGATCACAACTGTCACGGCGCCCTCATCTAACACAAGGGATGCCTATTCTGTGTAATGCACCGTGGCACCTGATCACATCTGCCGCGGCACTGAACTCTTTACAAGTGATGCCCATTTTGTGATATCCGCCGCGGCGGATTACCACATACGCCACGGCGTCTAATCCCTCGTAGATATGCATTTTATGATATAACTTAAAAATTAGGGCATATACATGGGGAGACTCAGTTTTTCGGGGGACACTTCAACTTTGGGGCGATTTTAGAGGCTTGCTCTGCTAGGGTTTAGAGCTTTGGAGGCTTGAAAACTTTAGGCTCGAAACTATAAGAGATTCAAAGTTTTTCACTCAATTTCTGGGTTCCCTTCTTCTTCCTTGCTTGTTTCTGTAATGACTACTAGCTATTCTTATAGTTGTAGCTTCTTACTAAACATGTATAGCTAAATCAGTTTTTTTAGGGTTATTTTGATCTATTGTATGGATTGAGACTTGGTTTTACTATCTCTTGAGTATTAATGATAACGTTCAATTGTTTTTACCTTGAGCTTAATGCTTCCTTGTGTCTGGTCATCATTTGGATTGATTGTTTGATTAGTTTAAACTTGAGAAAGTTAAGTTAATATGTGAACTTTTGTAAAAACGTGCTAGTTTAGAAATTTTAACTGAGTAAATAGATAGTTTGTTGATAGAACAGAAATGTATCTATTAACCTAACATAGACTAAATGGGTTTTGGTTTACAAAGTGCAACCTTTTCAAACAAATGCAAGAGATTGCTATGTTTCATTGTGAATGCAAACATTTGGTTTTGAATTGAGAAAGCTTAATCAATTCTGTGAACCCCAGCTAACTGAACTTATTGTTAAGTACTGCTTGAGAAGTGATTAATCCAGTTTTATGAAGATTTTAGTGAAGAATAATCCTAGTCCCTTAATTGTTTCAAAGTCAAGTTGATTTTATATTGCCTTAAATAATTGTTTTCCTAATTTCATTTCACAACTCTTTTATAACATTTGTCTCACTTGACCTAATCAAGAACACATTTATGATTTTTAACTCATCTAGCCCTAGTCTTTGAGGGAACGATACTTTTTATATTACTTGTGACCCGTTCGCTTGCGGTTTAGCGAATCGACAAACAAGTTTTTGGCGCCATTGCCGAGGATTAACGATGAGATTGTTTATGGTTGATTGTCCTCATTGTGTGATTGGTTACGCTTAAGTTTCTTTTAGCATTTGTAGTGATAGTTATAGGTAGAGTAGTAGTATTTATTTAGTTCATTTCACTTGATAAGTTTGATACTTGTGTTTTTCATTTGAATGTGCAGGTAATTCCTGACGGATGCAAGGAAGATTAGAAGTTATTGTGGAAGAGGTTACTAAAGAAGAATCCAGTTCAAGAGAAACCACAGAAGAATCCAGTTCAGGAGAAATTGAAAACACACCAGAGATTCAACAACAACCCCAGCTACTTCCACCACCACCACCTGAAACAGAACCGCAAGAAGACATGGCGGAAGAAGATGAGAATGATGTATATACTCTGGACGACTATTTGGATAGAGAAGGGCAAACTTTTCATTCGAGTATCCAACTACCAAACATTCAATCCAGAAATTTTGAAATCAAGCCCGTTATGATTCAACTACTGGGGATGATTGGTACTTTTGAAGGAAATTTCAATGATGATCCTAATGAGCATTTGACCAAGTTTATAGAGGTTTGTCAGAGCTTCAAGGAAAATGGGGTTACTAAAGATGCTATGAGGTTGAGATTGTTCCCTATGTCTTTATCTCACAAGGCGAAAACGTAGTTGAATTCCTTGCCAGAACATTCAATTAAGACTTGGGATGAGCTTATGTCTAAGTTCAAAGCCAAATTTATTCTAAGAGCCAAAGGAGCTACACTAAGGGGTGAATTGCTTTCTTTTGAGCAACATCCGGATGAGTTATTCTATGAGGCTTAGGAAAAATTCAAGGATATGTGGAGAAATTGTTCGAATCATGAGCAAAAGAAATATGTTCTAATGGAAGCTTTTTGGAATAGGTTGAATGATTAGACAGTGACAATATTAAATACTGCTTCATATGGAGGAATTGGAAAGATGAAGGTAAATGAGCTATATGAATTGGATAAAGAGATAGCGTCCAGCACTATGTAACAATATAACAAGAGAAGGCAAAGTTCTGGGAGATATAAGGAGTCGAGCTCTTCGTCACCTTGAGATATTACATCGCAACTTGAAGCGATCTCCAAGAGATTTGACAATATGGAACTGCAAATTAAGAAGGGCAACGCTGTAGGAGTTCATGCGTTTTAGGCTCCGGGATACACATGTGACCACTGTAATGAGAAACATCATTCTGATCAGTGCCCTTATACCTTAGAGACAGTCAATTATATGAATAATACACAGTGAAGACCACAAGAAAGCCCTTATTCTCAAACCTACAATCCACATATGAGAAATCACCCAAATTTCTCATGGAAAAATGGGCCAAGTTTGAACCCACCACAAATATTATCATCTGGTGCTAAACAAATGGGGCCTCTTGGTTTTCATGGGCAACCACAACAACATTAACTACAACAACAACATCCTCAAAAGGAGGAATTCAAAATCAAGAAGATGTTTGCTTAGTTATTAGCAAATCAAGAATCTGCAAGGGTTGAGAATAAGGCAACCTTCTCTCTCCATGAAACTGCTATCAAGAATCTCGAGGTTCAAATGGGTCAACTGGCTTCATAAATGAATTTACTCACAAGAAATAGCTTTCCAAGTGACACCATTCCCAATCCAAAAAGTTATGGTAACGAAGAGTGTAAAGCTATCAGTTTAAGAAGTGGAAAGCAACTACCTGACATTTCGAGGCCTAGTAAGACCAACAAAGACATCACTAACAGTGTGGTGATTGACCTTGATACAAATGAGCTTTCAAAAGAAGGTGCTATAGTAGAAGAGGAAGAGACCAAGAAAAGGAAATAAATAGAAGAAAAACTCAATGATGTGGTTCGAGGGAAAAATATAGAAGGTGAAATGGTTGATGATAAAAAGAGGAGGACAAACCCTCCTCCTCCCACATAGATGCCCCTACTTCCCTTTCCTCAAAGTTTTAGGAAGAAGGATGAAGATGTCTAGTTCAAGAAATTTATGGACATGTTCAAGCAGTTACACATCAACATCCCGTTTGCTGAAGCATTAGAGCATATGCCTAAGTATGCTAAGTTTCTTAAGGATGTCCTCTCTAAGAAGAAGAGATTTGGTGAATTTGAAATAGTAGCCCTTACTGAAGATTGTAGTGCTATCCTTCAAAGAAAACTTCCACCCAAATTGAGAGATCCGGGTAGTTTCTATATCCCATGCAACATAGGCAAACACTTTAATGGAATGGCTCTATGCGTTTTAGGAGCAAGTGTTAACCTGATGCATCTAGCTTTTTTCAATTGATTAAATTTAGGTGAAGCAAGGCCAATAGTTGTTACATTGCTCTTTGCTGATAGAAGTATCTCACATCCAAAACGGGTTATAGAAGATGTCTTGGTGAAGGTGGATAAATTCATATTCCAAGCTAATTTCATTATGTTAGACTATGAGGTAGATTGGAACATTCCCATCATCTTAGGAAGGTCATTCTTAGCTACTGCAAGAACTCTCATTGACATGGAAAAGGGTGAGATCACCATGCGAGTAAATGATGAGAAGGTGATATTCAACATGAATCAAGCCCTAAAATTTCCAAATGATTCTCTTCACTGTAACTTTATCAATGTGACTGACTCTGCAGTACAAGAGGAGTTGATTAACTCTTTGACCAAAGATCCCTTGGAAGCATTGTTGATTGGAGAAACGAGTAGTATCGATGGCAAGGTTGAAGAGTATGCAGAAATGATGAGTATTGAAGCATTTCCTTATTGAAAAGCTAAAACTTTTGAGCCTCTCAATGTGACTAGTGCTTTAAGCTCTCCGCTAAAGCCTTCTGTTGATGAACCTCCGGTGTTAGAGTTGAAGACTTTACCTTCTCATCTCAAGTATGTCTACTTCATCAGTTCTACTACATTACCTGTGATTGTTTCTTCTCAGTTGTCCATGTTGCAAGAGGAGAAGCTGTTAAGGATCTTGAGGAACCACAAGAAAGCTATTGGATGGTCCATAGCTGACGACAAAGGGATCAGCCCTTCTTTGTGCATGCACAAGATTTTATTAGAAGATGGATGGTCATAAACCTTCCATTGAGCATCAAAAGAGATTAAACCTGGTTATGAAAGAGGTGGTTAAGAAAGAGATCCTTAAATGGCTTTTTGCTGGTATAGTATACCCTATTTCTGATAGCTCATGGGTGAGCCCGGTTCAATGCGTCCCTTAAAAAGGCGGTATAACTGTAGTGGCTAATACCCGAAATGAGCTAGTACCTACTCGTACTGTGACTAGGTGGAGAATTTGTATGGATTATTGAAAGTTAAATGCGGTAACTAGAAAAGACCATTTCTCGCTACCATTTATTGACCAGATACTGGATAAACTTGCTGGGTAAGAATTCTTTTGTTTCTTAGATAGATATTCAGGCTACAACCAAATTGCAATAGCCCCAGATGATCAAGAGAAAACAACATTTACTTGCTCGTATGGCACGTTTGCTTTCAATAGGATGCCTTTGGTCTTTGCAATGCTCCAGCAACATTCCAAAGGTGCATGATGGCCATATTTGCTGACATAATCGAAAAGACAATTGAAGTGTTCATGGATGACTTCTCTGTTTTTGGAGATTCTTTTGGTTGCTACTTAGATAATTTGGTTGCTGTTTTGCAAAGGTGTGAAGAAACGCACTTGGTTCTGAATTGGGAGAAATGTCACTTCATGGTGCAATAGGGCATTGTCCTTGGTCATTGGGTATCCAAACAGGGCCAAGAGGTTGACAAGGCAAAGGTATCTGTTGTTGAGCAATTACCTCCACCAACAAATATAAAGGGTACTAGAAGTTTATTGGGTTATGCGAGATTCTACCGTCGTTTCATTAAAGATTTTTCTAAAATCACTAAGCCTTTGTACAATCTTTTAGAGAAAGACAGGGAGTTCAAGTTCGATGATGCTTGTATGAACTCTTTTAAGGAGTTAAAGAAGAAGCTTACATCAGTACCAATTTTAGTGGCACCTAATTGGGAGACACCCTTCATTATTATGGCAAATGCTAGTGATTTCACTGTTGGAGTAGTGCTGGGACAAAAAGCAGAAAAGGTCTTCCATCCCATTTACTATGCAAGTAAAACCTTGGATGATG
Source organism: Neltuma alba (assembly GCF_004799145.2). Classification (NCBI taxonomy): domain Eukaryota; kingdom Viridiplantae; phylum Streptophyta; class Magnoliopsida; order Fabales; family Fabaceae; genus Neltuma; species Neltuma alba. The sequence continues at coordinate 583,472 of NW_021636742.1, read as the reverse complement.
CGTAACTTAACTGCACTAGTACAAAAAAAGAATTGCTGGCAGTGGTGTTTGCTTATGAGAAATTCCACTGTTATATTGTAGGCACTAAAGTGACTATCTATACAGACCACTCTGCTCTGAAGTATTTGTTTACCAAGAAAGATTCCAAAGCACGCCTGATTTGCTGGGTCCTCTTACTTCAAGAATTTGACTTGGAAATTGTTGATAGGAAGGGCACTGAAAACTAAGTGGCGGACCATTTGTCTTGGTTGAGTACTGTAAGCTCAACATGATCACTACCAAGAGATCAATGTAGCTTTTCCGGATGAATGCTTGTTCTTTGTGGATGACTCGACTACTCTATGGTATGTAGATCTGGTTATTTATCTGGTTTGTGGAACTCTGCCACTAGAACTTAACTTCCACCAAAAGAGGAAATTTCTTCACGATGCAAAGATTTCCTTTTGGGAAGAGCTTTATTTGTTTAAAAGATGTGCCGATCAGATGATAAGAAGATGTATTTCGGAAGTTGAGCAGCAAGACATTCTAGAGTGTTGTCATTCTTTTGCTTATGAAGGGCATTTTGGGGGTGAGAAAACTACTGCCAAAGTCCTTCAAAGTGGTTTCTATTGGCCTTCACTGTTTAAAGATGCATACACCTTTACGATCCGATGTGATCGGTGTCAACGAGCTGGAAACATATCAAGAAGGAATGAAATGCCTCTGAATAATATTCTGGAAGTTGAACTCTTTGATGTATAGGGGTTGATTTCATGGGCTCTTTTCCAAAGTCTCTAAATCAAGAGTACATTCTAGTCATTGTAGACTATGTCTCGAAATGAGTTGAAGCTATGGCATGTGTATCCAGTGATGCTAAGACTGTGATCAAATTCCTAAAGAAAAACATCTTCACTAGATTTGGAGCACTCCAGGCTACCATCAGTGATGGTGGCACCTAGTTTTGCAATCATCAAATTTTAAGCTCTAATGAAGAAATATGGTGTAAAGCATAGGATAACTATGGCATATCACCCTCAATCAAATGGCCAAGTTGAAATATCCAACCGAGGGATCAAAAGCATTCTCGAGAAGGTAGTAGGTACAACAAGAAAAGATTGGTCATTAAAACTGGATTACGCTCTTTGGGCCTATAGGATAGCGTATAAAACCCTGATTAGGATGTCTCCCTATCGATTGGTGTTTGAAAAAGCATGTCATTTACCTGTGGAATTGGAGCATGGAGCTTGCTAGGCCATAAAAAGCTCGATCTTGACTTTCAAGCTGCTCGTGCAAAAAGGCTCCTTCAACTGAACAAATTAAAGGAATTTTTCCTTAATGCCTATGAAAGTGCAAGGCTGTATAAGAAAGGACCCAGAAGTATCATGATTAGAAAATTCTACCTAAGGTATTTGAAGCTAGGAAAAAAGTATTACTTCACAATTCAAAATTGAGACTATTTTCGGGAAAACTCAAATCATGCTGGTCAGGGCCATTCACTATGATACAAGCTGCTAACCATGGTGTAGTAGAGCTGGAAAATGAAAAGGGTAAGAGATTTCACGCGAATGGCTATTGTTTGAAGCATTATTGGGGTGGAAAGGTGGATCATCAAGTCTCTACGATCTACTTCGCTGAGTCATCATAAAAGAGCTTAAGAGTCAGTCTGAAGACTATAAACCAAGTGCTACTTGGGAGGCAACCCAAGCTCCAAACTTGTCTTTTGTGTGTTTATTGCCTTTTTGGTTTTATTTTAGTAGATTTATGTTTGATCTTTGTTTTTGTAGGCCTGAAGGTTTATTTCTCAAACTTTGGATCATTGCAAGTAGGAGTAGTTGAATTCTAACTAGCGCAACCAAGGAAGTGCACCTAGCCTTAATCTCAAGCATTAACTTGATCTTGTTGTTACATTTGGAATATCAAGTGCCCCTGATTGAAAAATTCTTTGATAATGTGGTTTTGATTGGTTACTTTGATTATTGTAGAGCTGATGTTATTTGGAGGCTTGTGGGTACTGTTTTTAAGTGGTTGTTTGGTTTTGTTGTTTCCTAGGATTGTGTTTGCATTTGTTATTGTGTGTTGTGTGATGGGAAGTGGTAGGTCCAGTTAGTGTTTGGTACTTCTTCAATTTAGGCTCATTCTCTAATAACCGCCGCAGCAACCTGTCTTTTCTCAGTGTGCCTTCTCTTTTATAGGCGTCGTGGCCCCTGGTATTATCCACCGTGGCACCTTCGTTGTTATTCTTAGGGTCCTTCTCTATAAAACGTGCCATAGCGGATTCGTTTATGAGTTGCGGTGCATGTTCTATTCCCAGATTGTTCACCTTTGTCTAGGGCGCTACAACATGAGTCATAAACCACCGCAACACCTGCTTGTCTTTTGTAGTTTTCCATTTTTTGAATTCCCATGTTATCCCTTCTTATTTTTCTCAATATCCACTTTGCCCCTGTGTATCTAACTGGTTTTGGGGTTGGATTCACTGTTTTCATTTTAACTTCCTAACCCTTTGGTCATTTCATTTCATCTCCTATCCCTAAACCTTTAATAAACCCTTAATTTCAAAGTAACAGTTTTTTGCTTTTCTCCTTTCTTGTATACTCATTCTCTTAGTTAAGATTCACTCAATCTCTCTTGTCGACTCCTTCCCCATTTCAAGCCAAGGCCCTCCCTCCTTCATTGCCAGTGTTCCCTTCCCTCCCTTTCGATTTCTTCTTCCCTCAAAACCCACTGTCACCCCATTACCATCTCTATCTCTCTCACTATTGTCTCCCATCCTCTCTAAAGCGCCTTTAATCGACGAAACTACCATCATCATTGTGTAGAGTGCTTCTGCGTCTTCTCTCACTTGTCTGCATTTACTTCTCACTTTGTCTGTTAGAGGTTTGTTCTTTTTTTTTCTCTTCTTTCTTTTTTCTTTAGTTTATTTTCGCTTGAAAGTGGGGACGAGTGCTGATAGGATTGTGCATTGTGGTTAGGTGATGTTTGTACTGTAGATGGGGGCATTTTGATTCTCTGAGGTTGTATTGTGGTTAGGTTTAGGGTTCAGTTCATTTTGAGAAGGTTTTCAATGGTAAATTCTGTTACAATCATTTAAAATCCATGTAGTATTTAGGAAAATTTCCAAGTGATAATTCCACATTGCCCAATTGCTTGTAAACATATACTGATGAAAATGTAATGCTTGTGAAACTGGGTGACTATAGCTTGGAACTGATTTGAGAAAGAAAATGCGGTACCCATCCAAACTTTTAAATGACACTGGTCTCTTACCCAAGTTATGTTATTCTTTTTGAAATGTAACTAATTTTGAAATGCTTTTTTTTTTTAGAAATCAAACCGATTAAAAGACCCAATTGCTGTTTTAGTGAAAATAGTTTGAATTGGCAGCTGTTGATAGTTGCCTAACTTTGAAACCATTTTGTAAAAGAGAACCTTTGTGAACTCTATTTAGATTAAGGGCCTATTATGACTTAAGTTTAGAAAGGGCTCATGTAATGGTAAGAGTGTGCTGCTGGGATTGCTTGAGGTTTACTTTGATATTTGATCTCTCTCTTTAATCTAAGTTTTGGGAAAAAGTCTTTTTAGGTTAGTTTGTTTTTCTGTTTCGGTTGTTTTGTGGTTGTGGTGTGTTATTTACTTAGTTTGTGTATGGTGTGCTTTGCTAATAATCAAATGGTCTTTAAGAAGAAAGCTCATGCTACCTGCCCTAATCCCCCTATTAAGGAATTGGTCAACAAAAGAGGGTTACATTAAGAATGGGAATTTCCGTGCACCAACAAGTTTAGGTTTTACAAGAAAGCGAGGAAGGCCCAGTTGTTGGAGTTGATTGGACCCAAAATTATAGGGAATGAAAAGCTGGTGAGGAAGTTTTACATTAGGGTGGCTACCAACTTGAGTAATCAAATGTTTATTTGGATGCACCGTATCCTCATTACTCTAGAGCGCATCAAAGATTACTATTAGCTGCTTGACATTGAACAGTGCAAATATCAATGGTATCTCAGCAACCAAAAGGAAATTCCTCTCAGTATAATCTCATCAACCCTCACTGGTGTAGAAGAGAAAAAGTGGGTAAGACCTAAAAGGGGCCAAGCCTATATTCTGCACAAGGATATGATACCTGAGGCCAGAATCTGGTTACATGTTGTCACAAGGAACATTATGCCAACCAGCCATCTAAGTGAAGCCCCAAGAAATATAGCCCTTCTGATATATTTGCTCATGACCAAGTAGAAGGTGAAGATTGAGCAGTTGATTTTTTATGCTATTTGGGATACTAGCAGAGCCCATAACACCAACCTCATCATGCCCTACCTAATCTTAGATTTGTTAACCAAAGCGGGGTCGAATGGAAAGAGACAGATCAACGGTTCAAACCATCCCCCAAATTCAACTACTCCACTTTAGCTCCTGAACGAGAGCAGCAACGGATCATTGAAGCAATGTACGCTAAGCAGTTCCCTAAGGAGTATAGGAAGGAACAGGACGCTCGAGCCAGTGCTAGTGTTGACCCGACCACTCAGAGTTTAGACCTTCTTTATGAAAAATTGGATAGAGAGATACATCACAGGAGGTGTAGACAGAGGTAGATGGAGGGGTTGTTAGTCTAGATTGCACGGAAATTGGACATTGATGGGCCGGATGTTGGAGATACGAGCACTTAGGCTGAAAATGAGGATGGGTTGCTTAGAGAGGAACAAGAAGTTGGAGCATCTGGTTCTAGTCTGGGTGAGGGAGATGATATGGCTGTCGATCCATTCGCAGAGGGTGATGAGGTTTAGGGGGTTGGCAATTAGAGGAGGAGGATGACTAGCTGGGGCTGTTTCTACTGTTGTTGTTACTTGTTTTCTATCGTTTGCTTTTGTTTGTGTTCCTTGAGTTTCTTGTGACTTTATTTGTTTCGTGTTTTGTTATCTGCTTCGTTGTTTCTAGAAAGGCTATTGATGGCCTGTTAGATTGATTGTGGTTATTGAAATGTATTTGTTATTGTTGCTTATAACTGCGTTAACTGTTGAGAACTGTGAAATATTTTGATAGTTGATTGATCTTTTCATTGATTAATCTGTGGATAACAATAGTAATTGCTGATTTCATTGAGGTTATCTGATAGTGATACTGTTGATAAGTGTGCATATTGTTATTCTTGTACAGGAAGAAAGCTAATTTTGACCTTTCATGCAACGGATATATTGTTTTTGGATTCTGGTTGCATGCCCTGACCTTCACTTACCCTTCTTGATAGTGAGGGCACTGTCAGTTTTAAGTTTAGGGGTAGGGGTTGATTTTTGTGGATAACAGGATTTTTTGTTGATAACGTGGTTAAATTTGAAAAGTTTTGAAAGTTTTGAAAGGTCACTTTGTTGAGTAAATATTTTGAGTAAAAAGAGAAAATAGTTGAAATAGTGAAAATTTTATGATCTTAAATTTTTGCTCGTTTGGTTTTATGAAAGATGAGCTGAAGTGGTGAGTTTTTAGTTGAAAATGTATGAATGGTCCAATGATTGAACAAAATGCTTAGTTACTATGCTTGATAGGAAGTTGTGAATTCCCTTTGATGCTTGAATTGTGAGGTTAAAACATGTTTTTCTTTAATTTTGGAGAAACTAATACACAAAAAGGGGTCAAGACATTTCAAGTGATTATGTTGAGGTTGAGTGGATAATTTAGCCTTTATACTTTTGTTTCAACTAAGTAGCTTCAGAACCTTCTTCTAATTCCTTAAAGCTTATGGTTTGTTCTATATGAATTTGGAAAATGATTAGGGTATTCTGTTAATTGCGGTTGAGCCTTTCAAGCTTACCTATGACATTATTTCCAACTGACCCCCACTACTAGAAAAAAGACCTTTAACGTCGCAAACTAACGGCGGTTCAGCAGAAAAACGAAGTGGAAAAAAACGCGGTGGCATTTTTGTAAATAAGTTGAAGGGGTTATGAATTTCCACGGCGGTTTTCAATAAAACCGCAGTGGAAAGTATTTTCCACGGCGGTTCTTTAAATAACCGCCGTGGAAACTATTTTTAACGGCGGTTCTTTAAAGAACCGTCGTTAAAAACACTTTCCACGGCGGTTTTATTGAAAACCGCCGTGGAAAGTGTGTTCTTCTACCCACTTTCGGCCGCTCGACTCCTCACTTTCTTTCTCATTTCTTCAGTGCGCCGTGGTCCCCCTCTGCCCCACCACCATAAAACTGCCATTACCGGCCATTCCCGCCTCTAACCCACCGTTTAAACTCCTCCATTGAGCCCTTGGAGCCTTGCCGCCGTGCGCCGCACTCCGCCGTGGTCGATTGCGCCTCCCATTTCCGTCGGTTCTTGCTCAGCCGTGGTCCGTTGCTGAAAACCGGTCGTACCCTCCACTATCTAACCGAAGACCGGTCCGTTGCCGCCGTCCGCCGCCGTCCGCCGCCGCTCACTTCGCGTTTGAAGCTTCTCTGCTTTGTGAGTATCCTCTTCTTTCATTCTTTTCAATTTTTCTTGGTTTGTTGAATGTTTTAGCCATGAAAATCTGTTATATATGAAATGGGTTGTTAGTTTTACATTGTGGTTAGCTTCTATGGTTCATTTTGCATTTTTATGTGGTTGAACCGTTGATTGGTGTTAATTGGTAGGCATTAGATGTGAGAAAACCTTAATTCCTTTTTACATACTGTATTAAAAATATGTTAAAATGTTTGGAGTTGATTAATTGTGAAGTTTTTAAATTTTTTTATAATTTTTTGATATTTATTTCGAATTTTTGATAATTTTTTGTAATAAATATAAGAATTTAGTGATAAATAATCTGTTAGTTATTTTGTGTTTTTTTCCTTCGTTATGAATTTTGATTGATAGTAAAGTATTGTTTAAATAATCTGTAGAACAATGGATCGTAGTTGGATGAAAGCTAGGAGAATTAGCAAGGAATATGAGGATGGGGTTGAAAAATTTCTTGAGTTTGCTCAGAGAAATGCCCCTAGTAAAGGAGATGGATTGTACTATTGTCCTTGTGTCAAATGTTTAAACAATAGTCGACGGAGTATTTCTGAGATAAAAGAGCATCTTATCTATAATGGGATAAATTTGAGGTATACAAATTGGATATGGCATGGAGAAATTAGAAAGACTACACTGTCTGCAAATGAGAAGGTTGTTAATGAAGACTTTGGTGATAGAATTTCGGATATGTTTCGTGATATAAGGTTTGAATCCTCTACACAGTTTTCTTCCACCTTTGAAACTTTGTGTAGTGATGCAGAGACACCTTTATACCCGGGGTGCAAAGATGATTACACAAGATTGACAACCGTATTGAAACTAATGAATTTGAAGGCAAGAAATGGTTGGACCGATGCTAGTTTTACGGAATTGCTTGAATTGCTGAGTGATATTCTTCCCAAAGGGAATTCACTTCCGAAACGAATGTATGAGGCAAAAAAGATTTTGTGTCCGATGGGTTTGAAATATGAGAAGATACATGATTTCCATTGTACAAAGAAGTAGTTACTTCTATTTCAGAATTGTTGGACCTAGCTAGCCAATACGTGTTCCTTGGTTACCACTTAGTTCTATTATGTTGGCCGGTTTCCCTATTTTCGAATTGTGTAAAAAAAAATTTCATTGCTGTATATTAACTAGCTAATTGATCTTGTTCTGCGTGATCTGTACTGCCTACATTTGTTTGGAGCTGTAAACTGCAGGATGGTAAACACGAAAATTTCGCAGAATTTAAAAAAAAAAAAAATTTAACGGCGGTTATACATATAACCGCCGTTAAAACCCTTTTCCACGGCGGTTCTATAGTTAACCGCCGTGGAAAGTCCACTTTCCACGGCGGTTAAAAACCGCTGTGCTTTCCTTGCCTTTCAACGTCGCCTTTAACAACTACGCCTTCAAAACCGCCGTTAAAAGCCACTTTTAACCGCCGTTAAAAGCCTTTTTTCTGGTAGTGCCCTTACTTGAGCCTTTAACTGAAAAACCATGTTACTTCTTTTTAGAACCCACAGCTGACCCTAGGCTTTGCAACATGAAAAACCATGAACTACCCTAATCTTGAGATAATTGACATATTATTATTGGTAGTGAGGATGGGTAGGTATGGTTGTTAGAGGAGGTATGTGATTGTAAAATTGGGTATGGGGATGGAATTAGTGCATGGTATTCAATAGTTTGTACTCCTCAGTTAGGTAAGTTACTTTGATTTTTTAAAAAAAATTTCAATTCCAATAAGACTTGGAGTACAAGGAATCATTTTGAGATAAGTTTGGTGGAGTGTTTAGCTTCTTGAAAGAAAATTTTGTTTGACAAAGAGTGGAGAGTACACATGGTCAGTTATCTCGAGATATTTGAATTCCCTCTTTCCCATTCTTTCAATGAGCCTAATGCTTTAACCCTAAGCCACACTACAAGCCGAAAAGTTCCTTTGATTTCACTTTTATGTGGGGTGAGTTGTAGGCGTAGAGGGAGAAGGAGTTTGGCTTATAAAGGTAGGCAGTTGAAGATTAGTATATTGGTTAAAGTTTCACACTCTGCTAGGCTATTGTCATGAGAGATGTTCGTTGACCCTATACACGCACTCACACTCCAAAATCATTTAAAGTTTATTTTAAGCTCATGAAACTTGTTTCTTTGGGTGATTTAGTAATTTTCTATCCTGTATGTTTTCTTGAGCATTTGATGAGGATATAACTGTTCCTACAATCTTTGATGTGCAATTTGTTATTCAGTTGTTGGTTTATTGTTTTATTCAAGGACGAGCAAAAGTCTAAGTTTAGGGGTGTAATAACCTCTTAAAATTTCTATTTATTCAATTTGTTTTAGCGGTCTTTTATTTGTTTTGGAAGTCAACTTTGCAGGAAAAAGTCTGAAGCAAGTAAGGAAGAGAGATCAGAAGTAGAGAGCTTACATTACAAGTATTTATTATTTATATACTAATGGATGCTGAAAGCAACTTTCCATAACAAAAGTTACATATATTTTTTTTTATTAAAAGATGACATGTGAAACAAGTTTTATACGCAATGTAAATTTATTCAAGCGAGAATCTCATGAAAAAAGTTTGAAATTACTAAATTCCAAATCACGATTAGTAACAAAACTTTAATAGGTTTTGACAACACTGAATATGTAAATAACAATGTATTTTTGTAAAAATTTCTTACATAAAATTTAATAATTTCAAACTTGTTTTTGTGGGATTCTCCTTTTATTTAAATGTTTGATGATGAAAATAAAAAAACTACTTAATTATATTATTTTTCTTGCCATAACCCAGAAATTATTGTCACTTTCAATTAGTAGGTTCTTGTCGGTAAGAAAATATAACATGCATTCTAAATGGCGTATGGCTGTTCATGTCATCCAATGTGTGATATATATGTGGAAGCTGATTCGTGCAGGACAAAGCAATAAATTGCGGACACAAATTATTGCAATTATTGTCCCCTCCATTATTTTTCTAGTGGCGATTCTCGTTTTGTGCTTCTACATGGTACCTAGAAGAAATTCAAATTCAAAGAAGAAATCACAAAAATCCACTGATCTCTCAGAAAATTGTAAGCAATATATAATACTATTTGATTAATATAGAAAATTACGTCCTTTAGATTTTGCATAGTCTAACTGGATTCTTACATATGTTTCTGCTTTAACGTTATTTTATAGTTGGGGTTGAATTATTACGACAATGGATTCCTTGCAAATTGACATGGCTACAATTAAAGTGGCTACGGACGATTTTTCTGAAAAAAGCAGGATTGGCAAAGGTGGATTTGGAGAAGTTTATAAGGTGATAATTGCGATGAATTAAAGACAATAAATTAATGGTTTTTTTTTTCCTTTTGTAAACTTCATGAGTTGATTTTAACTGATGGCTTGAAGTTTTTTAGGGAGTTCTTCCTAATGGACAAGAGATAGCTGTGAAGAGATTGTCAAGAACTTCATCGCAGGGAGTTGAAGAATTCAAAAATGAGGTTTTGCTGATAGCTAAACTTCAACACGGAAATTTAGTAAGGTTACTGGGATTCTGCCTTGAAGATGATGAGAAGATACTTATCTATGAATATGTGCCTAACAAAAGCCTTAACCATTTCCTATTTGGTATGTCATATAAAAAATCTATTTCTAGTCTATGAAAGTTTTCAATATATCAGAATGCAATTAGTTAATTTCTTTTTTTGCTGTTTGGTTTATGTTCAGATCCTTTGAAGCAAAGGAAATTAACTTGGCCTGAACGTTTTAAGATTATAAAAGGAATTGCTCGAGGAATCCTATATTTACATGAAGACTCTCGTCTTAAGGTCATACATCGTGATCTTAAACCAAGCAATGTTTTGTTAGATAGTAACATGAGTCCAAAAATCTCAGATTTTAGTATGGCAAGACTAATAACACTAGACCAGGTTGAAGGAAGCACAAACAGGATTGTTGGAACATAGTAAGTACAAAATTCTCTTTTCCTCCTTCCATGCTTTTATATCAATAATTGTTCAAATACTAACAAGTTATATATTTTCAACGGCTATATATATCCAAAATATGCAATGCATGGATATTTTTCTATAAAATCTGATGTCTTTAGTTTTGGAGTGATGATGCTCGAGATTATCAGTGGGAAAAAAGAATTCATATTCTTATGAATCATGTCGCATTGATGATCTCTTAAGCAACGTGAGTATTCTTTTTCTCTGCCTTTGTTGTATCGTCATGTACATAGATAAAAAGAAGACTAATTAATTAAGCTAATAACATGATTAATTAACTAAATTGACTAACATTTATGCTGATTAATATATAAATTGTTGCCGGCTTGGAGAAAATGGAGGGATGAATCAATAGAGGAATTGATGGATCCAGCAGTGAGAGAATCACATTCTCAACAAGAGCTGTTTAGGTGCATCCAGATTGGTTTATTGTGCGTTCAAGAAAATCCAGATGATAGGCCTACAATGGGAAACGTTACTTCATATCTTAGCAACATTACAGTTGAATTACCATATCCTCTGGAACCTGCGTTTTTCATGCGAGGTAGAAGAAGACGAAACCATATGCATGATCCCAATTCTGATCACTCCACCAATTACTCTGTCTCCTCATCCATTAATGAGATGTCCATCAGCAAATTTTTCCCTCGCTAATGATTATTAATTACGTATATGTGAAAAAAATTGTAACTATACAATATTCAAATTCTAGATTGTTTTGTTGCTCTATAGTTTTTATTTTTATTTGAAAGGGTGAGCACTGACAATTTGAAGTTATTAACGGGATCAAACCCATAACTTCTTATATATAGAATAGCTTTTATGCCACTGAGTTACAACGACATTGGCAGGTTGCTCTATAGTATTATAGTGATGGTGTGTTGGAGGCACAACCCAAATCTCCTGGGTCTGTACGTAGTGCATAAATTGTAATTTGATGTGTTTAACATTGGTTCATTTACTTTTGACACAATGCAATCGATTTGATTACTTTGCAATATATAATCGTATCCTAGATTGCATGCAAATTATGCAGACAGCGCAAAATGATAAGAGGAGATTAGTATAAGCTTTTGAAAATGGAAAACTACATACAAATAAAGAAATAGAAGGAAATAAAACTCTCCTTAAACATCAATTTAAAGCAGTTCTATTTTTTTAAAAAAATGCATCGTCCAGCAAGCTAAAGCTGAAGGAATATTGAAACCCTTGAAACAAGCTTCAAGAACTTTATAACTTATGATAATGCCACAAATATATGTAACTTCAATAAGTTTGATAATCTTTCCCGGAAAAATAACGAAGAAATAACCCTCTCTGAAAATATACAATTCAACGTCAGTGTCGTTTAAAATTTCTGAAAGCACGGTTCATGCACTATTTCAAAATAAACTAATTAAGCCCAAGTAGCTGATGGGTCGAACCTAGAAAAACTTAAACTAAAATGCAATCCTAGCCTTGGGCACACAAATGGATTCCTAGTTCAAGTAGAACTAATAATCACTTTTTTGTCATGCGAAAACTAATAGCCACTTTCGCTGAATAGTTATTTAGAATTTAGCACTCGGTATCCTTGCTTCAATGAGTTTTAGCTTTAAAAGTGCTATTGTAGCAAATGAATCCCTACTTAAATGTACATTTTAATTTAGTTTGATAATTATTCCTAAGATTTGGCCTTGAATAGAGCTTAATGGCATAGTATGACCTATGTAGCCGATTCTATTTAGTGGGATAAGGCTTTGTTATTGTTGTATTATTTGTAGCGGGAATCTTGGACTTCGTCCAAGTTGAATTCTCTTTTCTATCCCAAACTGTACGATTCTACTATTGACTTCAAAATGGAACAATTTCTTTTGTTCTTTGCTGTATGCTTATAGTTGACTGAATTGGCAGAGGAAGGGCCAGGTAAGGTGGGGGATATAAACAAGGTTGTTTGTGAGGACTGGAATCAATGCTGACCGAAACGCAAATTCCACGAATCTACCGTTCATCTTTCTCTATCAATCACATACCTTCACTAGAGAATAGTCATGACATCTCTTAGCCTAGAAAATGTCCTAAAATTAGTTGAGTTCATCATTGTTCGATAGCATATGAATCATTATTTGCATCTCATTTCTTAACTTAAATTACAGAGGTGATCATCGTCGGATCAATTGGCAGTGAAGGATGGGTAGCATCAAATGCCTTGTGCTCGTTTTCATGTTTCCAGCGCTAATGCTTAGCTTTGGCGCTGAACAGGTTACAGCTTTCCAGTTCATTGAATCAGACTGTTACCCTCTTACTGATAACAAAACTAACCATACGTATGAAGCTAATGTGAAAGCTCTCCTCTCCGATCTCAGCCCCAATTCCACCCAAGACAATGGCTTTTACAATTCACTTGCTGGCTGGGGAACCACAAATCCTATAAGGGGACAAGCTCTTTGCCGTGGGGACGTCACTCCCTCCACATGTCAACACTGTGTCTCACTCGCAGCCCAAAAAACTTTAACCTCTAGCCTTAACTGTACTGAATTCATACTCTACTACGACCTTTGCATGTTGCGTTACAACAGCAAATCCTTCAAGTTCGATGGCATAGTCGATGATGGCGTCTCTTGGTCAGGTAACAAGACGGAAATCTCTGACAAGAGCCGTTTCAATCAAACAGTATGGGTTCTTTTAAGGATTGTGACCGCAAAAGCTGCGAATTCAAACTTTCCTGATAAGAAATTTGCCACCTACGAAGTTCCAGTCACGGCCACGCAGAAGCTGTACGGCTTAGCACAGTGCACGCCTGATTTGACAGTTTCAGATTGCGGCAAGTGTTTTCAAACGGCCTTACGACAGTTTCAGGAGTTTTGCGTCGTTCAAGATGAAAGTAAGGGTGTGGAATTTTGTGAGGAGATCCCACGGGTAACGGTTTTTCTGGCCGGATGTAACGTTAGATATGACACGCACCGCTTTCATAATGTAAGCAAGGTATCAAACGTACCAGCAGCCGTTGTCTTGCAACATCAGGTAACAAGCAATCCATTTTTGTTATCCTCGTAGTTAATCACATGTAAATGATTATCTACGATCTGATGTGCTCAGGAAGACGACATGCTGGATCACGAATTATTGCTGTGATCGTTGCCTCCACTATCATTTCAGCCACGCTTTTTTCTTTGAGCTGCTATTTGCTCAGGAGAAAGCTGAGAAAGAGCCGGCAAGCTATTCTCACACAAAATTGTAATCTATACTTGTTTCTCTGCATATTTAAAATAATGCTCGAATTTTGGCATGCTTAATGATGTTTTGACTACTCATGTATTGATCTAGTTGGCGAAGAAAGTTCGAAGCTGAAGTCCTTGTGATTTAATCTCACTACAATTGAAGCTGCAACGAATAAGTTTTCTCTCCAGAATAGAATTGGCAAATGTGGCTTTGGATATGTATACAAGGGACAATAATTTTCTTGTGTTTTGTCCTTTTGGATGAAAGGATTCCATCTTTATTGAAGTGATTTATATATCTCCTAATTATTGGCCTTCTGTTCAGGGAGTTCTTCATGATGGCCAAGAAATTGCTGTGAAAAGACTCTCAAAAAATTCTCTGCAAGGAGCATTAGAATTTAAGAATGAAGTTTTGCTGATAGCCAAACTCCAACACAGAAATCTAGTCACCTTGTTGGGGTTTTGCTTGGAAAAACAAGAGAAAATTCTTATTTACGAATATGTTCCTAATAAGAGTATTGATTTCTTTTTATTTGGTATACTTCGGAGTTGCTTTCACATTTTTTTTCTTCTTTTTCTTTAAAATTTAAACGTTATGCAATTTTCATATTATTAAACTTCTTATTTTCATTAATTTTCTCCATTTTGACTTGACTTCATTTAGATTCTAAAAATCAAAGGCAATTAAATTGGCCGGAACGATTCAACATTATTGGTGGAATTGCTCATGGACTTCTTTATCTACATGAACATTCTCGTTTCAAAGTTATTCATTGTGATCTTAAACCAAGTAATGTTTTATTAGATAGCAAGATAAATCCAAAGATATCAGATTTTGGTATAGCAAGAATGGTTGCAATAGATCAAGATCAAGAGAATACAAATAGAATTGTTGGAACGTAGTAAGTCTTACACTTCTTGTTTGTTGCACAGTCATGACTTGCATCTTTTAAACTTGTACGTGCTTGAATTTGGAAACAAAACGGCATTGTGTATCCTGTGAGAACATTCATTCATCCTAAAAAATAACTTGAGGATTGATCTTTACCTATTGTTTCATATGTTTATCCACAATATTCATAATTTTTTCTTGTATATCTATGATATTAAACTAATTTTTTTTCCTTTAGTGGTTATATGTTTCCAGAATATTTAATGTACGGACAATTTTCAGAGAAATCAGATATATTTAGTTTTGGAGTTATAATCTTAGAGATAATTAGCAGCAGAAGGAATGCTAGATCTTATGAATCACATCTCTTGACTCATGTGAGTATGAAGTCCAATTTAGTTCTTGTCTCTACCTGATCATTTTTTCATACCCATCTAATACACGAACATTAATGCAGGCTTGGAAGCAATGGAAGGAGGGAACACCATTACACGTATTGGACTCATGTCTAATGGAATCTTGTTCTCAAAGGGAAGTGGTAAGATGCGTGCAAATTGGGTTATTATGTGTTCAAGAAAATCCAGAAGATAGGCCAACAATGTCTCAAACTGTTTCATATCTTGGTAATCCTTCCGTTGAACTGCCCTCTCCAAGAGAACCAGCATTCTGCATGCACAGCGGACAAAATTCAAGTGAAAATATTGCAACAGAATCACTTTTGAATCGATCTTCTGTGAATCCTAATCGGTTCTCTTTGAATGAAATGTCTCAGACTGAACTCTTCGCACGATGAAAAGAGGTTCGTCTTTGCTAAAGTCATGGATCAGTGAAAAGCACTGCTTTTTGGTTGATTAAGAGTGTATCTCCTTATAATTTCTTGCTTCTTATCATAACAGAACCAAAATTTCTCCTTAATCAGTTAATGTGTAAATTTATCTCAGCTTGCCTGAAAGTGTTTCTCTAAAATACCTTTTCTTTTCTTTTCTTTTCTTTTCTGTTTTTATGAATCTGGAATACATTTTCTAATTACATATATCATAACTATAATTTGAAAAAAAATTTCTCATTATATGTAATCAATAAAGATATTTAAAAAATTATAAATTTAAAGGACAAAATAAATTTAAATCCTTTATTAACAAATTAATTTTTTTAAATGTTTTATATTTAGGATTAAATGTAGTATTAATTAGAATATCATATTTATATTGAACTGTGAACTGGTCGAACACTTGATGTAATTATTTTGATGTAGCTTTAATTAGAATCTCATATTAATGATGAACCGATTGATGACTCCTGACTGATTGACCGCCTGCACTCAAATCTTTGATCAGCGAACTTTGGTGCTGTGCTGTTTGAACTCAAAGACAATTTCCAAAAATAATACTCCTCTGATTTTAAATATAAGACCTATTTTGTAATATAATTTATATTATAAAATAAATCTTATATTTAAGATTAATTACATTATAAAATAGGTCTTATATTTAGGACCGAAGGAGTATCATATTATTATGAATTTACGTTTCTATGTTGTCCTAGTATTCCAACGTTATTCACCATTGTATATATAGGATTTATCACCTATGTTTAAATGGGGTTATATTTGGCTATCCCTTGGTCACATATTTTTATTTATTTTCTTGTTTTGAAAAATATTAAATTTGGCCCTTAAAAGATTTAACCTTCGAAAGCCTTGATCAATAGCACTAGTGACTAGTGTGCCTGTAATTTTTATATTATCGCTCAATTTGATTAAGCTATTATTTTAGTAAGAAAATAGTCTCTTTCCTTTTTGTTTTGGTAGATTCGTCCTTTTCTTAATGGAGACTTTCTATATGTTCGCAAAAGGAAAGAGGATTAAATTGGCCGAAACAATTCAAGATTAAAAAAAAAAAAACACTGCTCCAATATCTACACACGTGAACATCCTCGATTTAAAGTTATATTCATCGTGGCTTGAAATTTAGTAATATTTTATTAGACAACACGTCAATACAAAAATATCAGATTTTGGTTTAAGTAAAAAATTACCACGGATCAAAGACAAGAAAGTATGGACAAAATCATGGGAACACAGTAGGCATTTATTCCACGTTTCCTCTCCTTACATGTCTTCCCCACTTGGTTCTTAAATATCTTCAGAGTCCAAGGCTATGCTAATATTCGCTTCGTCCTACTTATATAATTGGAAGAGTTTAATTTATTTTTTTAGTTTTTGTCAAATAATTTTTTTATATTTTTTTGGAGATATTATACTAATTTGATTATATTATAATGTTTATATAGTGGTTATATGTGTCCAAAATACATAAAACACAGAAAATTTTAGGAAAAATCAGACATGTATAGTTTTGGTGTTATGATCCTAGAGGTAATTGGAAAGAAGAGTGCTACCTCTGATGATTAACCACCCGTCTTTATTTCATGTAAGTTTCAAATTAAACGTATATACTACCCACGACCCTTAACATAAGCCTCAGTTTAGAGAGATTAAAGAAATTGGTAAAGTTAGTTATTTATAGTAAATAGATGTTATTTTTCCTAAAATATCCTAATTAATCATATGTGTTTGAATTACAAATTAATAGTAACTCCTTAAAATATTTAACTATTATAGGGATTACTTGAGAAAAAAATAGATATATATTGGAGACAATGGATTGAGATATTATATATATGACCAAATAAAAAACTCTTATATTAAGGACAAGAGGTAATATATATATATATATATATATATTTTTGAAATTGTGTGAACATATATGTATGATGCTACCAAATATTAAGATGCACCGCAAGTGTATGGGTCAAAAAAATAGATAGTGGCAATTCAAGATCGATTCTACAAAGAATTTAGTCAACAATGATTAAGCAATAAAAATCCTCTTTTTGTTTAAGTTGAGTAAATCAAAATTTCATGAGATTGAGTGAAAAGAAATTAAAATAAACAAAACAAAGTTTTATCAAATTACTTTAAGCAAATGTAGAAAGAACAACATAGAGTTATTAATCCATTATTTGCTCCTTAGATTTTATGCCCACAGAATCAATCATACTTAAACTTAATTCATTAATCTAGAGTCTTAATAGTTCAAAGTGTCTGTTGGCTGTCGGTCCGCTTACAACTCTATCTCAATTGATTATGTAATCTCTTACACAATTATATAAGGTGCACATTAATCCAGTTTCACTCTAATTTGATTATGTGGACCATCCAGGTATATATTTATCCTAGCTGCAAATCAGATTAAATCTAATTCCATATAATTACTCCCATGGTCTATTTAAGATTCTCTTTATCAAGTTCAATCATAAATTCCCAGAACCAACTCAATGGTGTTCAAACAATACTAAGCAAGTTATGATTAAAGACAAGATTAAGTAAACTGAATTCAATAAAAATATAACTAAACAGTGGGAATAATCTCTAAATCACAGACAATTTCATAATACTCTAGGTTGAAAAGAGAAATTAGCCACACATTAATATAATCAGTATCAGCAGCAGGTTCATACTCAAAATCATGATTAGAACCGAAAAGGAATAACGAACTGAAATAGTGGAATGACAAAAGGGAAGTTGTGCTCTGGTTCAGTATCTCCAAGTGATGAAACACCAACGATGAGCCTAGCTTTCTTCTTCCCCAATCACTCTCTTAGATTCAGTGTCGTCCGATCCGTTGAACCAGTTGGTGTTTACCCTCAAGTCCAGTGAAGCAGGAGAAGATCGTCCAGGACAGTTCGGCCTCCTCTGTCCCTCAACCAGTTCGGCGCTCCTCTGCTTTACGACGATGATGAATGATGAATCCTCTCCTCCGCAAAAACCAGTTCGGCGGCCTTCCTTCTGTCTAGTGAAGAAGAACCAGATCCTCCACAGTTCCGCTCCTCTCCCCCAAAACCAGTTCGGCGGCCTTCCAGACCATAATGACCGTCTTCTCCTCCTGCAGAACCAGTCGGCCACCTTCAGAGGAAGAAGATCCAGTCTCGCCTCCTTGCTTAGCCCCGATCAAGAGTCGGCATCTCCCCTCAGAATCAAGAGAAAGAAGAAGATCCAGAACCAGTTCGCCCCTTCTCCGTTTCGGCGCCTCTTGCTTCCCAGACGATGATGAATCCTCCAAACGGTGCGTTGCTCAGCAGCTTCCAAAACTTCTTCTCCCACTGTGTCGTTTCTGGCAATAATGAAAGGGGAGGAGAAGTGAAGATAAAATAAATAGAGAGAAAGAAAAAAAACTTAAAAAATTAAATTAAATTAAAACTGAGATAAGATAAGATGAATTTTAAAACTACTGATAACTATTTTATTGATTTAAAACTAAGTTATTTACAATGAAATCATGCTTAAAATCAAGGGAGAATTAGAGAGAACGACCGATGAGGAGGGATATTTATGGGAGAAGATCATAAAAATCAAAATTATTTAAAAGGACTAAATTTTAAATATAAATTAAAAAATATGATATTGTCCCTATCCATATCTCTCATATTTTCTCCTACATCTTATTTTTAAAACTAATACGAATTAATGAAATTTACTAAATTAAACTTGATTTCTTTCAAAATTTACAATTTACGCAAAAAGCAAGTAAAAAAATATACAAACATTTTTCAGTCAAATGAAAATTAAACTTTATTTTCTTTATAAAAATAAAATTTTCTTTTTAAAACCGTCACAAATTTTCATTAAAAATGAAAGTTACAAAAATTTTATTAAAATTTGGATAATTATAGAATTTATTATTATATATATAATTTTAAAAAATTTAAATAAAATTTGTATAATTTATTTTTTATTTTACAAGAAATTTATATTATATTTAGAAATAAAAAATTCCTGTAATACTAAGAAATTTAAAGAATTCAGGTAATCTTTTATAATTTTATGCAAAATATGTAACCACGATTGTTTTTATTGGACAATAATTAATCCTAGTCCAAAAAATATTGTCAAAACAAAATTTCAATAAATCCTATAATAAATTACAATAAAACAAATGATAATAATGTTTTTATTATTTTTTATGGGAAAATGATGCTTTTTTAATATCTTAATCCACTAATTACTAAAATATTAGGTAGAAACTTTAACATATTTAAAATTAGTTTATTTTACAAAAAAATTATTCTTTAGGGATATATTCCCTTGTTGTAATTCGTTTAAGTGAAATCCAATTTCTTTTATATTTGTTATTTTTTTATATCTTATATTTTATTCATATTAATATATCATATAATTAGGTGGCTTTTGTTAAATAGTTTTGAGGAGTGGTCTTATAAAATTATAATAATTATCTGAATTCTTTAAATTTCTTATTATTACATGAATTTGTTATTTTAAATCACATATAAATTTCGCATAAAACAAAAATTTAAGTATACAAAGTTTTTTATTTTTTAAAACTGTGTATATAATAAATTATACAATAATATAAATTTTACTAAAATTATATAAATTTTATTTTCAATTAAATTTTTTTGAAAATAAAAATTTAATTTTTCATAAAGAAAAAAAAATTAATTTTCACATCACTGAACAATGTTTCTATAGTTTTAAATTAATTTTTTTAGAAGGTTGTAAACTTTAAGAGAAATCAGGTTTAATTTAGTAAGAATTAATAAATTCCTATTAGTTTTAAAAATAAAATGTAGAAAGGTATAGAGGAGAAATGTGAGGTTTGGATAGGGACAGTATGATATTTTTAGATTTATATTGGAATATTTGGTACTTTTAAATAATTTTAATTTTTATGATTCTTGCTCATAAATATCACTCCCTATTGGTCCTTCTCTCTAATTCTTCCTAAAATCAAAATTTTCAATTAAATCTTAAAAATCTCTTAAAATGCATTGATAACTCTCCAAAACTCACTCAAAATATTCTTTAAATATCTAAAAAATAAAGAGTTATCAATGTTGTTTGACTTTCCAGAGATTGAAATTGTTGAGAGTTTGTGTGTACAAGCGTGCACTAAATTGTGTGTATATATACTACCTCTAATTTTTAATGTGAGAGTTAGTTTGACTTTCAATTTGATCTATTTTGTCTCTTATATTTGTTCTTTTTTTTATCATAATTCTTATAATAGTTGTACATATTAAAATTTCATGAAATGATAGTTCTAACTAATGCATATGATTAGCATGGATATTTTAGAAAAGAAAATACATATTTATTACAAGTAACTAACTTAACAAACTTTCTTAATCTACTTAAATTAGTTAACTAGTTCTTAAATTAAAGACCGGAGGTAATATATATGAACGCAAGTGCAGGAACTAAATAAGATAAGGTGATCTTTAATTTGAATTATATGAACCCTTTAATCGACTTGCTCATTGGTTAAGGATGTGCGGAAGGGTATTGAAGATAATATTGATTTAATTTTCAGTAATCTTAGAGCTACTGGGCAATAATGGTCATTTTTCTTATACGGCAAGCCTACCAATCTCTCTAAACTATAATAATAATATCCTTTGTTCTACTTTCGTTTTTCAAAAGATAATTATCAGGCAAACAAGCAGCTTTCTTAATTGCAAAATGCAAATAACCAAAACAAATCTTTAAATAAAACCTATTATAGTTATTATTGTCGTATAAAATCTAAATTAAGGAAAGCTGATGAAAATTAATGGCAATTGGTCAAATTACATTATAAATAGTCTTTTAGCATTTCCGGTTAGTTAATTATACATCTGTGTGTGTGTACGTTACCGAGCATGCGTGCGTCCATGTATATACATACACAAGGAGAAGATGTTTCTTAACGTAAAATATGTCCAATGATTTTGCTGATTGCATAATAAGAATGATTCACAACATAAAAGCATGCGTCATTTGTTGCGGGGTTATTAAGGTGTTTAAGTATCTTAAAAGTATCCATGAGGAAGTACTCAACATTTTTTTTTTTTGGCTCTCATATGTTCAGATCAATGATCATAGCAAATATACCTTGAACGTTATCTGCTGTTAAGTTTCATCATTAAATTATATAGTTTGACCCGTGTCTTTAACAATCAAACTTAACGGTAAATGACAGTTTATAATAGAAATGTAATGAAATAAAACTTTCTAGCTATATTAGAGTCAAAAAATAATTTCAAATATTTAGGCAACTATTGAAAAAAAAAATTCACCAATACGTTAGACGCAGATAATTGAAGCACCTACCTTCTTCATGCAACGGAAGTTTGACTTTGACATTTATTTTGGCTTCATCTGGGACCATTTCAAAGAACGGTATATGAAAAGGCTAAAAACAAAATAGTATTATTAGCAAATTCAAGCGCCGGGCAGAAAACATATTACCATCTGTATTCCTGTTATGATTTAGGTTTTTTTTTTTTAACGTGATTATGATTTAGCTGATCAATGGTTATACTAATTTATTTTAAATTGATGATCATGCCTGGAAAAATAATACTCCTCAAGTTCTAAATATAAGACCCATTTTGTAGTTAATTTATGTTATAAAAAAAGTCCTATATTTAGGACCGGAATAGTAATTAATTAGTTATAGAAACTGCGGTAGGCAAGGGACATGATATAAGCACATTAATCATGAAAGAAAATTGAAGATTTTTTTATCCACACTTCCATTTGGACCTACTCCATTATCATTTATACACAGTACAAGTATTTATTATTTATATACTAATGGAGTGATCGCGTATGTGAAGAAAGGTTAGTAGCAGTGAATTAAAGGTCGTCACTTTCTTCTCTATATTTTCTGTTTTCATTTTTCTCTCTTGTAATCATTTGGATTAGTTTTTGTTGGTAGCATATTCTGTTATAGACCCGTGGTATTATTTGCAATTGTTAGCGTGGATTTTCTTATTTGGCAGCAATAAGCTAGATAAATCTCAAATGTCCTGTTTATTAATCTTCAATCGAAGGCTTCTGTGTGCAATATTTAGACAATTAGCTTGTGTGGATGATATCTAAGTTTGATCTTGCTTTAGCTCTAGGTTATATTCAATAAGAAGAGATTCACATCATGCTGGTAGTTTATTTTTTTGTCCCAAAACGTGTGATCTAGCTTGTATAGTAGAGTTTGGATACATGATCAATGACGTGTTATTATTGATCTTTGAAGTTTGCCTTTTGGTTTCTTGGCCTCATTGCCTTTGTTTATATGTGTTTATCAAATTCAAATGCTATTAGTTCAACAATCATCTAATTATTGTTCTTCTTGAATGATACTCTAGATTTAGTTCTTTGTAGGAAACATGCAACCTTATCAGTTTATTTTTCCTCCAACTTGGAAGCAGACATGCGTAGCAAATATATTATATGAAAATTACGGCCAAGCAAAATGTGCAAAGATGACAAACAGGGGAAGATGGTGGCTTCTCCTTTGATACATCTAACCAACAAACCAAATGCATCCATTGAAGATCACTACAAAAAAATAGATTTTAGGCGACAACTTTCGGTGGCGACAAAAAAAGTCACCGCTGAAACTAAGACTTTCAGCGGCGACAAAAATGTCGCTGCTGAAAGTAGACCTTCAGCGGCGACTTTTTTTCTCGTCACCGAAAGTGGACTTTCAGCGGCGACTTTTTTAGTCGCCGCTGAAAGTTCGCCATTAAAACCAAGACCTTCAGCGGCGACTTTTTTTGTCGCCGCTGAAAGTTCGCCATTGAAACCAAGACTTTTAGCGGTGACTTTTTTTGTCACTGCTGAAAGTATAATATAATAATATATATTTTATTTTATAATATTAATAAACAAATTCAATCTGGCTCAGCGGCAAGAAGGTTGGACACGAAAGGAGGCGGTCACGAGTTTGAACCTGGAAGAAAACACATTTAAGGTGAAAATATTCGGACGATGACGTGGTGAGGAGGAGTAATGTGGCAATGACGTGGAGGTGGCTAGTGACGATGTGGCGGTCGGCGGTGATGATGTGGCCGCCGATGGCGATGACGTGGAGGTCAACGGTGATGACGTGGCGGCCGGAGATGATGACATGGCACCGGCAGTGATGACATGGCATTGGTAAAGCCAATTCTTCTTAGGCATTACTTTCAGCGGCGACAAAAAAGTCGCCACAGAAAACACTTTCGGCGGAGACATTTGTCGCCACTGAAGAGTGTCGCCACTGAAAGTGTTTTCTGCGGCGACTTTTTTGTCGCCACTGAAAGACAATTTGTCTCCGCTGAAAGTGTTTTCGGCGGCGACTCGAAAGTTCTAAAAGTCGCCGCTGAAAGTATATTTTAGCGGCGACCTTTTTAGTCGCCACTGAAAATTTTCAGCCACGGCTGCTACGGCAACGACTTTTCGGCGGCGACTTTTGTCGTCGCTGAAAGTCAATTTTTTTGTAGTGGATATAGGGAGTGCTGATAAAGTGATTGCTTCTCTAGGCCCTTTTGTCACTAGAAACACATTTAATCTAGATGAATTGCTCACCACTTCTGTAAAGTATAATTGTGTTATTATATTTTTGTGGTTGAAATGTCTTTTTTTTTTTTTGGTCTCTATAGAATGAATTAAAAGAGAGCCTTTATGAAGTCTCTTCAATTTTATGTATACTTTCCTTTAGGTTTTTAGTGAAGCATGTAGAAGGGAAAAACTAATTTAGCTTCATTGATCACACACAAATCATTAGCTTAACAATACTACTAACGATGGCTTATCTTCTTGTGTTTTTATTCATTTGTGGTATTTGTGATGGCATTAGACCATATTCTTGTATTGTATCTCACAATTGGTATTATCTTACTAAAGAAGAAGAAGAAGAAGAAGAATAATAATAGTAATAGTAATACAAGGATTAATATTGAAATAGGAACTACTCTTTTATTATCATCAAACAAACATAAATAACTAACAAAAGAAATATTTCCTCTCAGTGTTGATATCTATGATATCATTATTGTCAATGCTATAAAAATAAAGATAAAAAAATTATTGTCAATTATTCCAATAGATAGCCAATGTGTATCATCAAAAAAAAAAAAAAACAAGAATTGTGACTTTGAATCATTCCAAATTGCTTCTAGCCTGCTCAAGATATTTACCTTGCCAACCTGGGTCATATTAAAATAAAAAATATAAGAATTTGATAAAATTCAAAATTAATATGGATATACCTATGAAAAAAAATTGGATATGATTAAACAAACTTACCTATATCAATGGAGCTGACAAATTCATAGACTCATAGTCCAAATATCAATGTAATGTTGATGACGGCTTCTGAATATAAACATAAATAATGTTTCCTTTATTATAAATATAAACTAAAAAATTTAATGAGAGATGAAATATAAGTAACCTATAAATACGTCTTGGTGTCGTTTTCTCTTCGACTTCTTTTCTAAATAGCTTTTAGGACAACCTTTAACATGAGATACACCCTCTTTTTTTTCCCCCCAATCCTTTGGCTTGAAATGCACTTTTTCACTGGTTGCAATAGTTTCACTAACATTTTGTTAGTTTGCAATGGACGAATTTTTGCCTAATATTTTATCAACTTCCACACCTAACTCTACAAACTTTTTTGCCAAAAAATTTGTAGCATTATCAGACTCAGCAGCCTTACTTGATATGTCAACTGCAATTCGGCATAAATCCTTGAAACGATTTGAGACATCTAACTTTGGATCTTCTTTGATTATATGTCCACTATTATCAATGACACGTCCACTTCGAGCATGTTTGCTCCATCTCTTGAGGATATACCTTGAAGGAATAACTAGCTTATTCCACAAATTAAGTACTCGAAGAGCATAACAACATAAGATGCCAACAAGTTTATATTTCTTACAACTACATTCAATTGTTTCATCTTCTGAGTTAAATGTAACCTTGTGATCTCCCATATCACCCATCACACATACTTTATATTCAAATATTTTTGAAACTTGGTTACATTCCTTGAAAAGTATGTTACATGATTTCTCATATTCCTTTTTAACACGAAGAAAGATAGCTCGTATATAGCTTTCCCCTACATTTTTTAACAAAAGAACATCTAAATTTAGTGGTGGCATCGCTTGACTCATTTCATAATTCTCTTCCAACTCCTTATATCTCATGTCTTCTATCAACCTTTCAAAATTTCTAAAGAAACCTAACACATTTAATGTAGGCTTCATATAACCTCTTAATCGACCACTGAAGCTTTCACTCAATTGGGTTGTTGTAGCTCCTGCACAAAAGGCATGCTGACCATATACTGATGCCCTTTTTCTCTTTTTTCAAACAAATCTTGCAACCACTTATTTTGACGAAGGTCATACTTGTCAAGCGTTGACTTCCATGCATTAAGAAAGTCATTCTCATACTCAAAATCACATATGCAACTTTTAAAATCTGAAGTAAAAGAATTTGATTTCTTGTAAACATGATTAATATGCTTGTAAACATTTTGTGAGAGATGCTGAGCACAAAAACGATGATATGATTCAGGAAACACCTTCACAATTGCTTTTGCCATCGTTGGATCTTGATATGTAAATACTGTGGTCAGTTTCTTTCCACACATAGCCTTCATAAAAGTTCTAAATAGCCACTCAAATGACTCGCTTGTCTCATCATATAATAGAGCAGTACCAAATGTTACAATTTGTCGATGGTGATTGAATCCAACAAATGGTGTAAATGGTCTCAAGTTATGATTTGTACGATAAGTAGTATCAAAAGATACCATATCTCCAAAATAAAAATAATCTACGACCATTTTTGCATCAACCCAAAAAATATTTGTGATTTGATTTTTAACGTCAAGTTGAATTTCACAAAAAAAATGATGGATTTTCATATTGCTTTGATTCAAAATAGTGAAGCAATGTATAAGCTTCCCCTTCTTTCATTTTTGCCATCCTCTTGCTAGTCAAATGGTTGCTAATATCTTTAAGAGTGCACCCAACATTCTCTCATCCTCCAACTTGTCGACTCAAGAATTCAAAAATTAATTTTGTTGTATACCAGAATTGTTTGCTTGTTCTATTTGAGTTGCTTGAGCACTAGAAATCTTTCTCTGAGATGACAATTTATGCTTACTCCTAGGGGTAGCTAGAGCATGATTATGTTCCTTCTTGAAAGATGGAACTAAATATTTTCCATTTGCTTGTCTAATAATAATCATTAGAGCTCGATAACCAGTTCTCAAATCATTACGGGGATTTTTTCCTTCATAATCCTTCACTCTTTTAAATCCTTGTTTGAAACACACATATTTTTGACCTAAAATTGTCTTTTCATCTGTCTTACATTTATTTACCCACTCTTTTTTGACACTCAATCCAATAAAACCAGCATATGCATTATAGAATCTATAAGCATGTTCTTCACTTTCAAATTCCATACCCACATATGGAGTTAAATCTGTTTCATTTACTTCATGTTCAGTGAAATATTCACATATAACAATAAATTAGATATTAGAAAATAAAAAAAAAACAGCAAGATAAAAGAGAGAGAGAAACGTAAGGCACTTGAAGACAAAACCATATATAATTGATCAAAAAGAATGAAAAAGCAATAAATATATATATATCAATGGCACTTACCACCACTAGCCACGTGAGAATTCGATGAACTTCAAGTTGAGGAAAGCAGTGATTCAATAGGCAATCAAAGAAAAATTCTATAAGCAGGCAGAAAGCAATACATGAGAATAGGATTTTTTAGGCGATATTGCACCTGGGCACCGAAGAAGAGAATTCGTTTTAGAGGATCATGGTCGCCACTGTTTTTTATCTCTTCTCCATCTCTAACTTTGATCGCCCTAGGTTATGTTCTGTCGCCAATTATTTTTTTTTAAAAAAAATACACTTAACAGGAGGATTAACGGTGGGTGTTAGGTTAAGTGCTAATATGGATAATTAATACAGGTGGCACACTCTAATTGGCTTCATGGACCTACTTGACCTAATTTGTTACATGGGGGACATAATGGCATATCTCTCACAAGTTCAGGACTCAGTCAAAATCAATCAAAACCCCACAAGACAGTTTTCCTTTTCGGTATATAACATACATTTTGAACATAATTTGTTACATGAAGCACAAAACACAAATCACTTACAATACCCCAAAAGCAAGTACAAAGGATTAGAAAGTGGTTACCTTTTGCCTGAGCAAGGAATAATAAACCAACAATATGGCCCCATGCACCAACAAGACTCACAACTGGTCTACACAAGCGCACAAACACACAACTACCACGTATTAGTTAACAAACTAATAAAATGGTCGACGCAACACTTAGGGAGTTAAAATTCCTAGTCCCAACCAAAAATTTACCCAACTCCAAAGGTTATAACCATCAAGGCAACACTCCAAACACCACAAGGGATTATTACCACTCTAGCTCCCCTTTTAAGCATCAATTGAATTCAAAACCTCACAGACACACTATAGGAATTTATCACCCAAACATCCAATTAGAAAAATTGAAGTCTTAACAACATTCTAAACCGATTAAACCTCCAATTTAACCCTCTTTAACAAAACCCAATTCATAAAACTCCAATTCAACCACTACATTATCATCCTTAATCATAACCTCCATTTTCATAAACCCTAATTTCCCAAAACTTCAAAATCTCCAAATCCAAGAAAACTACACCAATTAAATACTTAGACTAACCCAAGGCAATCATTTAAACTCAAAATAATCGGTCAAAAACCTCAATTCCATCACAACCTAGAAAACTCTAGGGTTCACCATAACTCCTCAAAAATTCCAAGAAAGAAAGTAGATTAGAGGTTAGATTTACTTACTTGAGGTATTGGACCCTTAGAAACACCTTCTCCAAGTCAAAACATCGAAACCCTAGCAGAGCCTCTCTCTCTTCCTTCAAATTTTCTATTTTCACACAACTGAACACCTCCCGCAACTATATAGATTTGGTCCCCTTCGTCGTGGCGAATCTAGAGCTTTGCCCCAGCGAACTAATCCTGAGAGGGATTACTCGCCTAAAAACCCGACTTCGCCGCAGTGAACTCCAATCTTCGTCCCAGCGAGACATTCCCAAAATGGACTCTCACTCTCCTAGAAAATCTTCACCCGCGGCAAGACATTCCCGAAAGGGACTCTCGCTCACCCAGAAAACCTTCTTCGCGGCGAGACCTTCTCGAAAAGGAAACTTCGCTCACCCAAACCACTTCGCCGCGGCTAAACCTCCCTAAAAAGGACACTCCCACCTGAAACTCCCCGGTTCGCCGCGGCAAAGTGAAACTTCGCCAAGGTGAATAAATCCTGAGATGAATTTGTTCACCTACTCCACTAACATACCATAAACCCAAACCAAGCACCAAGATCAAGATTAAATCACTAATCTATTCTTAAAATCAACCAAAAAGGGACTATTGAAACTTGATAAGAACTCAAGACATTACAAAAATGCTATGTTCAAGAGGTAAGAACAGATTATACAGATACTTTCAGTACTGTAGGAAAAGCTGTTACTGTGCGTATTGTCCTTATTGTTGCTATCACAAATGGGTAGAAATTGCATCAAGTTGATTTTAACAATGCTTTTTTGCATGGTGATTTACAAGAGGAAGTGTATATGGAGCAGCTACCTGTTTTATCAAGGCAAGGTTTGATCAGTGTACCCTTGTCTGCAAATTAAATAAGGCTATTTATGGCCTTAAACAAGCACCATGTGCTTGGTTTACAAAACTTGCACAAGTACTAAGTTCACTTGGTTTTTGCGCATCTAAGGCTGATTCTTCTCTCTTCATTCATCAAGATGATTCAAATATAACCTATCTTTTGGCCTATATTGATGATCTCATGATTACTGGCAGCTCTCAAGTTACTGTTCAAAAGCTTATTAATAGTATGAGTGCAATGTTTTCTCTAAATGACCTAGGAGAACTCTCATTTTTCCTTGGTATTGAGTTTACTAAAACTCCCTCAAGATTATTGCTCACTCAACGAAAATACATTGAGCAACTTTTACAGAAGACTAATTTACTCCTCAATACTCCTTATGCGACACCTATAGCTGCAAATGTTCATCTACGTGCTGGTGATAGTGAAAATTTTTCCAATCCTTCTTTATATTGTAGTGTTCTTGGCACACTGCAATATATGTGTTACACTCGTCCTGACATTGCCTTTACAGTTAATAAACTTAGTCAATTCAAGCATGAGCCTACTGTAAAGCAATAGAATTGTGTTGAAAGGTTGATGCATTATCTCAAGGGTACTAGCACATGTGGTCTACTTATTAAAGCAGCACTTCATTTCCAAGTTCAAGCTTTTGCTGATGTAGATCATGGGGGAAGTCGTTTTGATCGAAGATCAACTAGTGGGTTCTGCACTTATCTTGGACTAAATCCTATCACATGGACCTCATGCATGCAACAAGTTGTTGCTTGATCAGCAACAGAAGCAAAATACCGAAGCATTGCTGATGCAGTAGCTGATGTGATATGGATTATGGCGCTGCTAAAGGAGATGAAGATCACAGTTGTTCACACACCTACTATTTGGTGTGATAATTCAGGAGCTGCTGCATTGTTAGCTAACCCTGTATTGCACAACAAGTCAAAGCATTTTGAGTTGGATCTTCTTTTCATCAGGGAAAAAGTGGCTACTGGCTTAGTACAAGTGGGCTATGTTCCTTCCTTCGATCAGGTTGCTGATGTTCTGACCAAGGCGCAATCAAGTGCTCTGTTTTTCTACTGGTAGGGCAAACTCAATGTTGACTCCCTGGAGGATTCTCATCTCTTTCCTGATGAGGATAATCATGAGTGTTAAATATTTTCCTTTTATCCTGAACAGGGGGAATGTTAGAATACAGTTCAAACTTTGTTATAGTTTAGTTGTAAGTCTGGTCAAATAGTCAAACTAACTTGCATATGTGTCATCTTGAGTCTCTAAATTTCAGCTCTATATAAGAGCACCGTCTGTACCTCTGGATGCAAGATTAAATAAGAACCAGATTGCAATTTTCTATTCATTTTATATTATGCTTTTTGACTCCCTTCACATATCTATCAAAAGTCTACAAACTTTAATTGATTCAATGAATGCATTAATGTTTGAATAGAGTGCTTGACTACCTTGAAGTCGCTCTCGATTTCACATGAAATGGCTTATATATATATTGGTGTGTGTATAGTGTTTGGGCCTAATATCATTTTATCTTTCTTATTTATAATAATTAGTATAGAATAGTATCGGTGTTGAACAAATTAAGGTGCTTGGAAAAATTGATAGCAAACATTAATAAATCCAAATGACTAATTTTAATATTATGAAGTTTTTTTCTTTCTTTAATAGAACAGACTCATCTATTCACGTCAAAAATTAGGCACCTAGCATGGTAGACTTTTTAAACATTAAGTTGTTATCAAAAGAAATTGATACAATTAAAATCAGTGATAAGAAAAAGCCTTGATGATATCATTGTATCGTATTAGTTTATAGAATAATCCCCTGGACTATGTTAGTGATGAAAAGGACCTTTGCCCCTTTTGGAAGTATCATTTCACTTCTTATACCACATTTTTATTTTCATTCCATATATATTATCTCATTAATGGTTTGTCTTGTAGGCCATATATATAGAATACCTTTAAAAGAGCAATCGGGAAGAAGCAATGTGGAGATATTGTCCATAATCTTCACAAACATATATATCAAAAGTCTATGGACTTTAATTCATTGGATGTATTATATATCAACCACCCAATATTTATAGGTAAATGGGAGTGCTTGCCTTGTGAGCAGGCCTCAAAGTCATACTCCATTTCATACGAAACAACTCATATGTGGGTGTGTAATTTTGGTAATATCATTTTAGTTTACCCAAAAGAAAATACCACAATTGACCTCCAAAACACATGTAAATAGTCCAGAATTTTCCCTTTTTTTTTTTAATAGATTTTACATATTGTATGTGACAAAAAAAGAGTATGTATTTTTGTATGTATATATATTTCAAAAGACATAAACACTCAGCCTAATAATCCACTTTCTACAACAGAAACTTGAAGGGATCATTATGTGCAAATCAAAGTTGTTTTAGTTTATACAAATATAATATAGCACATACATTCAAGCAGTGTGAGGTTTGAATTTTACTGTTGAAATGAAAATCATTAAGCGGATGATCTTTAAATACTTTTGTGAATATTCTTTGAGATATGAGATATATTGGTATTATGTACCTATAAGCTTAAGTTTGTAAAAACTTCTATTGATGATAACTAAAAATCCTTGGCAAAACCTGTAATGTTTTATTTTTTGATGAAGCATTATGAGGTCACATGACAAGATATTTTTATCACTGAAAAAGCTAATTACAAGATTTTTTTAAGGAAAAATCACACATAAAAAGGCTGGTAGACTACCACTAGCGGGAGAAATATTTTTGGGTAGTTTATACAAATATCTTAGTAATTTATAAGCCAACATTAGTTATTCATAAAAATCCTTTTGCAATAAAATTGTAACCGGTGATCCAACCACTAGCGTTGAAGCTTCAACCACCGTTTGTTGCCGATGCTTTAGCCATTGGTAAAAGTGAGGACTTTGAGAAGAAAGAGAGTGGAAGGGGGTGGAGGGGTAAAGAGAGGTGGCTTTAAAATCCGAGGCAAATTGGTAAAATACCTATATATTCACAAATCCTAAATTGGGCCTATAAATCAATTAGGGATTTGTTAGATTTGCTAACATCATTTGGAATTACCTATTTTAGGTGGCTTCTAAAAGGATTTTTCCTATTAAAAAAAAGCATCATCATACAACAATACTTGGTGTACCTCTATACTCACATCCCAAAAAGCAGAATACTACCTCTGGTTGACTTTTAATTTAATTTTAAATATAAAACTCCAATTCACTTTATGTCTCATATTTAATCATTTTTTTCAAAGTAGTCTTTATAGTAGTTATACATATTAATTATTCTATCAAATAGTAATTTTAGCTAATATACATTATTAGTAAGGGTATTTTGGAGAAGACAACACCTATTTATTACAAACAACTAGCTTAACAAATTTTTTTAATCTACTCAAATTAATCAACTAACTCCTATATTAAAGACAGGAAATAGTATAAGCCTGCATGGATACATTATCCCTTCACTCTACTTTTTTTTTTTTGAAATAGTAAGGCAAGTTAAAGCTTGAAACAAAGAAGCGATGTCTAGCTACTAAGAGGGGTTGACATCCCTAGTAGCTTCCTCTTAATCTAGATGTAACAAACTCAAACAAAAGTTGGGAGGTCTTGCTATAGTTTGCACCTCTATTAGATTTTCATGAGCATTTTTGGTGAGGCAATCAGTGTCACATCCCGAATTTTGAGTCTAGAAGTACTAGAATTAGCCTGAATTGGGCAGGCTACCAAACCCTTTTTGGTAAAAGTCCCAAAGGTTCCTTGGAGGGACAGAGGGATTCCTAGGGACTAAATCGCAAAGAAAAAGTTTTATAGGAGTGAGAAAAGAGGAAGTTGGAGGCTTAGATGAAGTCTCGAGGTCTAAAAATGAGAAATAAAGATGAATTTAGGCCAAAAGATATGATGGAGGCCTCAAGAAGATGAATTATGGAGCTAAGCTGAAGCAGGGGCAAAATCATAATTTTGCAAAGTTTCAGGCTGGTAAGGGCAAAAATGAAAATTATGTCCAAAAATTCCAGAAAATGGGAAATGGCAGGATAAGGCTTGAATAGCTTAGAAAAATTTCAGAAAAATAAGAATAAGGTTCAAAGACCTGTATGAGGTTGAAAATGATGAAAATGCCCCTGGAAGGAATTTGTGAAATTCCAGGGTTTTGATTGATTTTGAATATTATTGAAAATAAATTATTTAAAGTACAGGGAGGCCTCAAATAATTGGAAGAAAATGGGATACTTAAGAAATTATCATAGATTTTATAAATAATTCCATCCCCAGAAAGCAAAGAGGTTGGCTTTAATAGAATTTAAAGCCTATTTACATATTATCCGGGGAAAGTCAAAGTCAAATGTCTAGAGGTTGACCTTTGACTTAAAAAAAATTAGAAAGATTCCCTGTGATGAATAAATAGACCGGTAGAAAGAATTCAGTCAAGTTCACTCCGAAATAAATATGATTAATTATTTTAATAGAAGAACAAGGGAAGGGCAACACTTACTCTTGAGGCATGTTATATAATGCCATGTGGATTTCTTTGAGGTAAGAAAATAGTGCCAGAATATGTCCTAGTGGTCTTGGGAAAGTCAAGACTCAAAAAAGTACCTGATACGGTGCAGAATGGCAAAATAGGTGGAGAAATATCTAAGGGTTATATTTTGCATGAATTTTATATTAATTTTCTTCCTATTTTAATGCCTTAATAATGAAAGAAAATGGGAGACAAGTGTATGGTTGGATGAGTGACATGTGTACGGTTGAATGCAAAACACGTGCATGGTTAGATTTGAGACATATGGCTTGATGATGTAAGCATGATGTCATCATGATGAGGTAAGCATGATATCATAGGACACTTGTCACTGCAAGATCAAAAGAGAAAATGGACGGTCCAGATCAAGCCACGTATTTTTAAGATCAACAGTTCAGATTCAGTCTGCTTTTCTATAAATACCCCTCCCCACCCCTCTATTTCATCCAAGCTTATGGAAACCATGGAGAAGCTCTGGCAAAATAGTTTCTAGAGAGAGAAAGGAGAGGGAGAAAGAAAGACCAAGTGGTCCCATGTAAGATCAAGCTCTAAAACAAGGTATGTTTATGATTTTTGATGTAGTTTTCACTACTCTTGTTGTTGTTGAGCTTGGTTATG
This sequence comes from Neltuma alba, assembly GCF_004799145.2. Taxonomy (NCBI): domain Eukaryota; kingdom Viridiplantae; phylum Streptophyta; class Magnoliopsida; order Fabales; family Fabaceae; genus Neltuma; species Neltuma alba. The sequence goes on along the minus strand of NW_021636742.1, from coordinate 549,212 downwards.
GATTTCAATGATTTTTAGGAGCTTGGAATCCTTGGGGCAAGTGCTGCACAAAATTGTTAAGTGTCAGGAAAGATAAAATTGATGTTAGATTTAATGTTTGACAGCTTGAAAGGAACATGAATCAAGTGGTTTTATGCTGAAGCTTGTTGAATTTCATGATTGTGTAACTTAAGTACTATTTTAGCCAGACTTGGTTCTTGTGCCTAGGATGTGGTTTTGATGATTTTGATTCTTCCAATGTGTTTAAAATGAAAAATTGTGTAGGGATGAGATGAAAGAATGAAGTTGGAAGCATTGGAATCAAAACTTGAATTTTTGTGGCAGATTTTGGTTTTAGCCTAGAACCAGGGAAAGGAGGTAGATTTTATGAATCTAAGCTCATATTTGGATTTCTTGGGCAAAATTGTGTAGGTTTGGCCTAAGGAAACAATTTTTACAAAGTTAGAACACTACATTATAAATTAAGAAAAAGGGATTAAGTTTAAAGACATAAGTCCTCCATATTGTGACCCTTGTGGCTATGATTAGGACCTTGAGACATCCAAGAGAGGGTTTAGATGTGGTTGATTGAAAGCTAGATGGTTGGGAAGCGAAAGGGAGTAAGAAGAAAGCTTAAGGACACAAGGTAGCAAACTTTACCCTACTCTTATGTGCTTAGTATTTGCTTGCATGTATGACATGTTCTATGTTTATATGATTGTATGAACTCATGCATTATGTTTATGAATATGTTTGAAATGCATTATAGGCCTATGTGCTTTATGACTGATGCATGATGATTTCCAAACATGTCACTATGTTGTAGAAATGTTAAGTTGCAAGCATGTTATGAATGCTAAGCTTGTCATGTATGTTTGGGTGGCTATTGTTTGCTACTGCGATTCTTCCAAATCTCACCCTCCCTTAACCAACCATAATAGGTGATATGATCAAGCAAATGATGCATGAAGTGGAAGTAAGGAAAGAGAAAAACAATTGAAAAAAGTTATTGTACCACATTATACACTTTGTATGATAAATGTATGATACAAACATGCCACCAATATTATGTGATGTTAAATGATGGTGATGGCATGTGTGATTGACTTTGATGATATATAGGAGTATTTTATGGATTGATGGAATGGTACTATGCATGGAAATAATCAATTGTGAATTATTAATGCAAGTTAATAGGATAAACTATCCCAAATAGAGCAACAAAATTGTGGCTAAGTTAAAGTAAGGAAAATTATTGATTCTACTCATGAAATTTGGCATGCTTAAAGTACACATTCTGAGCTTTAAAACAAGTGGTAGATCACTTAAAACGGATGTGTGTGCTAAGAGTTATGCTTTCTAAAGTTGGACCTGTAATCTGAAAAGTGCACAGTAAATAGTACCCGAAAGCTCTCTGTGACCCCAGGTCACAACCTGGGAAGTTGAAGTCATGAACTGGAAGCAAAAATGACCTCTATGGCTTCAAGTCATGACTAGGAAGTACCAAGTCATAATCCATACATTCTGTGGACTCAAGTCATGACCTGGAGGTACCACGTCGTGACCTAGACTGAAAGTTTGGAAAAAAAACCTTTAAGTTTTGCTGCAAATTTCCAATCTATGGGCTTGTTTTGTGAATCACTTAGACCATAACACTTCCAAATGCGTACTCTGAGGGGTTAAAGGTAGAATGTTTCATTCAGCATATTTCAAGGCTTCATGGTACACATGTACTATCTTAAGATCCCAGGGTTCAGCAATGAGGGATCTGATATCCATAATCTCTTCATACAATAGATGTACCAATAATCAATTTAAATAGAAAATTTATGCACCCACAAAACACTTATATTCATCACTTTGAATACCCACACAACCAAATAAAATAGTAGCCCCACACACCTAAAAAATGCAGCACCTAACATACCAAATGGTGAGAAGAGTGTTTAACTTGCCCTATGACTAGCCATGGAGTTTCAAGCTCTCAAACTCAGAACTATCATGGAGAAGATGAGCTGAAAAGTCACAACTTTTAGAAACACAAAATCATAACTTTTTTACAACAAAATAACAAGGAGAGTTGCAATACATGTCCCCGTTACAAGCTGAGTTATCCACTATGAGTTTTGGCATGTATACACATTAATGTTGTGAGTTCGTCAATAGAGAAGAAGATATGTCGTGGAAAGGAGGAGAATGCATAGGGTTTTCTATCTTAGGGCTATTCAATCTAATTTATAGCATTTAAACATCTATTCTCGTCTATTGAAGGATAATATATGAGTATATAAACATATGCTTATCTATTCATGGAGAACAAATAAGTATATATTCATATACTCATCTATTTTCTTTTGTTTTTGAAAACAAAAGAGAATGGGGCGCATAAAATGTTCATTTTGTAGCAGTGATATGATGAAACATAACGAAATTCAAAATGAATCCGATCAAGTTAGAAAATTTCAAATTTCAAATAATTTTATATATTATTGCATCATACACAAAATCACTCTAATTCACAAGAATACATGTTACCCCAAAAAAAAAAGGTTAAAGGAATAGTACTTAAAATGTGATTTAACAATTACTCAACTAATAATGTCCCTAGCATTTTTCATTAACAAAGCCTTGATCTTTTTCAATGATACTACAACATCAATCATAGTAAGTCGTGCTTCAGGTAAATCATTGCAACATTTTAATGCTAGATCAAAAACTGATGATATATGAGATAATATATTATCAATATTTTGATTTTTTCTATGCAGCAAATTTGCATCTATAATATTGATGATTGAATGTGGTGTGGACTTGCTGACCCAATCTTTCAAACTTAATCCTTGAACAAACATCCCATCTGTTGGCTTCTTCCTCGTAAACATTTCCATCAGCAATATACCATAACTATACACATCTGCTTTGGGAGAGACGACTCCTTTTGATCCATACTCTATATATCATGTTGAATGATCAATATAAAAATCATGGTGTCAGAAACATAAGGTTTGTCCATTGTTAAACTTTTTTTTTTGGTATCGTCCATTCAAATATTTACATATGAAGGCATGAAATATTTGCTAGAAATTGAATAGTATAGAATTTTATAAAGCATGCATGATAAACAAAAGAACATAGAAATAAATCTACAACAGTATTATTAATCTATTACCTGGTGCCATGTAGCCAATAGTAGCCAAAGATTTGGTATAAATTTCTGATTGCTCACCAAACAATTTAGCAATACCAAAATCGCTAAGATGAGCCACCATATCTTCATCCAACAAAATATTACTTGGTTTCACATCGCAGTGGACAACTAGTATAGAAGAATCATGATGAAGATACTCCAAAGCTGTTGCCACGTCTATCATTATGTTCAACCTTTGCAAGACATTTAAATAATAGTTATGAGAGTACAACCATCTATCAAGACTCCCATTTACCATGAATTCCATTATTAGAGATTTGAAATGATCATTTGAGCAACTGCTGATGGTTTTAATGAGATTGCGATGGCGTAAATTGCATATGGCAGCACATTCAGTATCAAAACTTCTCAATGCTTCTTGCATGTCTAAGTTATTAAATACTTTGACAGCAACTATATTTTCATTCGGAAGAATTGCTTTGTATACCGATCCAAAACTTCCAGAGCCTAGAAGATTACTCTCATCAAATCCATTTGTTCCTTGTAGAAGTTCATAATAAGATATCCTAGTTGGTGTACCCAAATTTGTTAAATCCTTTTTGGTTGAATAATTATCATCATGCCTCTTATGCTTTAGAAAGACAATGCTTGAAACAACCAAAATGACAAACATGATGGGCAATAAGCATTTTATCATCAGCATCATTTTGCTTGATATGTGCTTGTTTCCTCTCCTACATGGTTGAATTTGTAGTTTGGATTTCCCACAAAGATCTTTATTCATCATAAAAGATTGAGCAGTAAAATTTTGAAAAGGGCCACCATCTGGAATTTCTCCATGCAATAGATTGTAGGAAAAATTGATGTAGTTAAGATAGAGTAATGACTCTAAGGACTTTGGAATCACCCCAGACAAGTAATTATAAGAAAGATCCATAGACTCCATGCTTATCATGCCACTAAACGCTTCAGGAATAGGCCCTTGCAATTTGTTGTGAGCTAAGGATAGAGTTTGTAAAGCTTGCAAGCTGCCCATAGTTACAGGGATGCTGCCTGAAATTTGGTTTCTGGACAAGTTCAATAGTATAATTGATCTCAAGTTTGATACCTCTGGTGAAATCATTCCACTTAGTGCATTAGAGGATATGTCTAAAACCAAGATATCTTTGAGACTCCAAAGAGAAGAGGGTATATGAGATATCAATTTGTTAGAGCTAAAATTCAACTTCTGCAAAGAAGTATTTCCGAGACATCCTGGAATTGCTCCTGAAAACATGTTCTTAGCAAGATACAACTCACTCAAACCTTTGAGTTGGCAAAGTTCATTTATAATGAACCCTTGCAATTTGTTGTCACTTAGACTTAAACGCTGAAGGTTATGTAATTGGTTAACGATGTCTGGAATCAACCCTGTCAAATGATTCTCATCCAAATCTAATTCTATCAAGTTTGTTAAACTTCCAAGGGTAGTGGGTATAGCTCCATTAAATTTATTTGATGACAAATCTAAATTAATGAGCTTAGAAGCATTTGATATGCTATTTGGAATTTGTCCAGTTAGTTCATTTCCTTGCAAATCTAACTCCTCCAGGTTGGAAAGACCAATTCCTAAATATGATGGCAAAAGGCCAGAGAGGAAATTCGAATCAAGGAACACTATTTTCAATGTTGAAATGTTAAATATATTGGAAGGAATAAGTCCATGCAGATTGTTTGTTCCCAAATCCAAGATTTCAAGTCTAACAAGATTGCCTATATCCTTGGGTATATAACCTGGAAATAAAAAGTTAAATGGACTCTTTAAAAGAAACCAAAATAGGTAATAATGTTTGCAGATAATATACATGCACATTATAACATAAAAAAACTATACTTCTCTTACTAATTCCAAAAACTTAATATTTATTAATGCTGACATCTTGAATATATTAAAAAGAATAGGGTCAAGCCTAACACATTAAGTTTATCAAGTTTGCGCTTTTTTTTAAGGTACAAAACCTGGACATGAAAAAATTGATGGAAATCATGACTTTTATATAGTTTAGATAAGAATATATAAAAATAAATTTAGAATTAAATATTCTGATCTTTCTTGCATTTTGTTCGAATTACACGTATCTTCTCTTTATTTTGAAAACATATACTTAAATCCAAATTGTTAATTTTGTTAAGAATATTCTAAAAATATTTTTGATTAAAATTTATATTAAAATATTTTTATTTATTAATTTACCCTTCATAATACTAAAAAGTTTTAAACAATTTAACCTTTTTTTCATTTTCCTGAATTTTATTTTTTACTTTTTGCTAATAGTTATTTGTTTAATGTTTTTATCATATTGGGATAGAAAATTAAGTAATTTAGTTAATGTAGACTTAAAAATCTTGAATGGAAATTTGATTAATTTTTTAAGTAAATATATAATTGACTGAATAAGTTATACATGTTTCCAATAAATTTTTATTTAAAAGTTTTAAATTATAAATTTAAATGATTTCTATAATCTCTCAAGTTTAGACAATTTATATTATGTAATGATAAAAAATATGTATTTATTCTATTTTCTAGACATTTAAAAAATAAATAAATAAGTTTTATTATATGTGATGAAGAATTAAAATTATAAAATTTTATAATATAATCAAAATTGGTAAATTTTATTACATTTTAAAAATTTTGAAAATACGTGTATTAAAAATTTTTTTTGAAAAATGTAAATGTTGAAATAACTTTTATATTAAGGAGGGCTATTTTGGTCAAAAAATTTTAATAGTCAAACTTAACGGTCAACTAATAGTTAGATGGATAGAAATAAAATCTGAAATATACAAGAAAAGTTTTTGTAACATACATTTTAATTTCAAAAGAGGTATATATATACATTTTCAAAATAGATTAAAGGTTTTTGTAATTTAGGTAAAACAAAGGAGTAGTTAATGTATTTTACTCTGATATCTAAAATGAACCACCAAATCATTTATATTTTGCTTGACGGTTGATAACTGTTTAAAAGGCTTTAACTTTAAAGTATGACGATGAGTTTATCATATGCCAAAAAAAGGCTGAAATTTTATTTTATTTTGTTTAAGGAATTCAACTACTTTTAGTTTTTTGATATAAAAACTATTTTTAGTTATACATTCTGGATATTAGAAAGAAACATTAAAACTAATCCTTTTTAACATCCTTATCAGCACCTGAATTTAGAAATTCACACATAGAAGGAATGCGACCACAGATGAAGTTAGAAATGTTTATTGATTCGTTTTTGTTCATGCAAGGCATGTGGTATATTTTCCTGGATTGTATATATTAAAAAAGAAAAAAAAACTACAGATGTGTAGTTAAAAGTTAGAGGACTAAACAATTAAATTTTTTTTTAAAAAAAGATAAAAAAGATAAATCACATTATGAGCAAAGCACACACCATGATCAAGGATTTTGGAGGTTTGTCAAATCTCCAATCTCAATTGGAATAATTCCTGAGCAAATTATATATGGTGAAGCTATTTTATTTATCAAAGTATAAATGATGTGGTAGTTTTAAGAGTAACATTAAAAAAATTTAAATATCAAATAGTCCCATCAGTTCTTGATCTTATCTTTCTTAAATATATATAAGTCATGTCATATGAATGAACAATATGGATGAATGAAATGGCCAAAAAATTTTTTTTATAGACTACCATCAATTCATGATTTGATCTTTTGATATTTTGGATTGTAAATTAATAGCTACATTTAAACCCCCCATTATGAAAATTACAATATTAATGAAATGATGAAAAACATAATCCTCATCTAAATTTAGTCTATTAGAAAAATGATTTTAAAAATAAATAAATAAAAAAAGATATAATAGTCTCATGGTTGCATAGAGGGTGGCAACCAAATATAATTTATTAGTAACAACTGCTTGTTTAATATTGAAAAAAAGAAGGTCATATTTTTTGCATATAATAAAATACGTAATATACATGTTTAATATTAAAAAAAACGACACGTGTCTTATTAATATTAGGAAGGGAGAATGAACAAATTGCATGTGAATCTGTTAAGTTTAACTGTAGAAATATTTTGCACCTTGCCAATGAATCATATGCCGCATAAAGCATTAAAATATTTTTTCGGCAATTTTTCTTTCCTGGCTTTATTTGTTATTTTGGGATTGTAATCACTAGCTATGTGAGTCCTACCATATGTGCATCCAAAATATTAAAAGGATAAAAAATAAACATACATAAGGGCATACCTGTAAATGAGTTTAGATCCAAATATAATTCTTTCAAAGATGTGCAGTTCCTTATTGAGGTCGGAATGCTTCCCTCTAATCGATTATCAACAACAGAAAAGGTTTCAAGCATAGAGAAATGATGACACATTTCTTTTGGCAAATTACCACTTAATTGATTGGAGTCTAATTCAAAAGCTTTCAAGGAAGGCATGTTCCAAAGAAATGAAGGAATTCCACCTATAAATAAATACAAAATATTTGTTAATTACGTGGTAGTACGGCAAGCAACTTCCTAATAAACTCACATGTACACAAGCATATAAATAATACATGGAATTTTGATAATTAGAGGCTTAAAACTAATAGAAAATAACTCAGTTTTAGGTTGGATGATAATTTAAAAAGGACTCCTCTACTATCAATAATCAATTGAACATTAAATTTCTTTTCACATGTGCAGCAAACTGCACTAACACTAGGGATAATAAGAACAGCTATAATGTGAAGTTCAGTTTTGCCATGAGTTTGACTCACAAAAATCATAACGAAGAGGGGTGGGGTGGAAAATATGGTGAGTTTCACACCTCATTTTCTCCTCCACTCTTCCTTCCTCCCGCTTTTCTCTCCTATTTTTCCTCCCATTTCTCTTTCCTCCAAACTCTTCTCTCCATCCAAATAGAGGGTTTAAGCAATCTCATCAATTAAAAAATTTTGCCAGCAATACAGAATAAGTATAAATAAAAAATAAAAATCTTTAAAACATAAAATTAAGAAATGGGTCGATTGGGCATATTTGTAAAGAAATTCCATGATAACTATAATTCTTCCAACAATGTCCCATTGCTAGTTGATATTGGAGGATTACCATTCAAATTATTTTTGGCTAAACTCAAAATTCCTAAAGAAGAAATGTTGAGGAGAGATGATGGAATCTCCCCTGTTTCAGTTTAAAAGAGGACAAGATATGAGTTATATATATTTTGATGAGAGAATTGGATGTATCATAAAAATCTTTTCAAAGGAGAATCCTTTCATTAAAAAAAAAAAAAACGAAGCATTGCGTCCACTTATATACATTACAAACGTGAAACTTTTTTAAAGCATATAAACTGAATAGCATGTTGAAAAGAAACGGATTATTTTATATATAAAAACAAACGGCAAACACATATTCCTAATGATCCAAAACACATTTTAACTTTTTTAATAAAATCAAACTGCCCAATGTGATTTTTTATGTTTTTTTTGTTTCAAATGTGGTTTTTAAAATCGTCATCCAAACATATTTTTCATTTTTTTAATTCTCAAAACTTATTTTTAAAAAAATTATAAAATTGTCCTAGAAAAAAGAATTTAAAAAAACAAACAAGCCATTTATTTTTCACGTTATAAATATCAAGTGCTCCCATCAATTCATGATCTTATATTCCTTTTATTTTGGCATTGTAATCATAAGCTATATATAAGCCCCATTCTATGAATCAACAATATAATGAATAAAATGACAAAAAACAAAATCTCATTTTAGTTTTATGAGCTATATATTTAAGCCTCCGCTATGAATATGTACAATATCAATGAAATTAAAAGATAAAACCTCATTTTAAATTTATTTTATCATGGCAGAAGATTAAAAATAAGAAATAATAATCTTAATGCTTGTAAAGAGGTTTGCATTTAAATACAATTCATTGACAACAATTTTGATTGTGAAAACATTGAATGGGCTTGTAAATAGAAAAAAATAAAATAGTTAATAATATATTTGTATAAGTGTACCAACTTTAAAGGGAAAATAAAGCACGAAATATTGTTTGCATATAGGAACTATATATATAACTATACGTGTCTTACGCGCTGATCCCCAAAACTTCAATATTTGTCCTATACGGCTTAATCGATGCATAAATATTATAAGGGGGGAAACAAATTTTGTCTATCAAATTTCTTACCTTTTAATATTGCAAGTCAGGAAGTTATGGCAATTTTGAAATTATGTATTTCTTTATTTATGTTTGCGTCATGACATTTCTCAATCTGGTATTGCATTTTTTCTCTGCATTTTTATTGAAAAATTAAAAAAAATATACTTAAGGGTAAGATATGTCCCTAGAAAGTTAATATGACAATGTTAAAAAACTATAATTATTTTCAAAATTAAATTTGTTACTAGCTAACTGAGTCATGTACAGGAACAATTCATTATCAATATTTATCGCCCAATTTAGATTATAGGTTTAGTAAAAATATTATGTGCATGTGAGAGACTTCCATTTTTAGAAGCATACAGAAAGACTTGCGCATTTAGAAACACAACGATACTTATCTTCAAAAAGAAATAACCCTTTCAATTCATTACACTGTGTTTTAAGCTTCAGTTCAGTTTATTATTCTGTAATTTAAATTAGATTAATTTATAATTTTAGATTTATTTTTGTTATCTTTTTCAGATTTGGTGGATTAATTCTGAGAAATTCCTATATATCATGTAAGCTGCATCCATTTCATTCAACAAATAAGATTATGAGTTTAAAATAAAAATTAATAATAACTAACAAAATTAATATATATGTCATGTTATGCAAATTAAAATTAAATGTTCCAATTTCCAAACATGTTGTTTGTAAGGCTTACTTACTGATTTTTTAAGAAAAAGCTTCAAAAAATTTTTCATTACATCATAATAAACGTTTGTTTTCAAAGATTGATAATGAGCCTTAAAAGATCTGTTTGGACTAATATTATAAACAATATTCCTTTTCCCATTGGTGTAACAAACCATTTCAAAAATTAGATGACAGATTTTTTTTTAATTTTTAAAAAATAATAGAAAAATGATTAAAAAATAAGAAATGAACAAAAATACAACAAAATGTAAAGCAATATCCAAAGCGCAGGTTCATTCAAAATGTGCCTAATAAACTGTCATAAGATATTTTCACAAATGAAAAAAAAAACAAAATCTCATTTTAAAATTATTTTTCATTCTTGAGATTAAAACAAAAACAAAAATATGCACATGGTCTAAGACAGTCATATAATTAAAATTCTCACCTTGCAAATTATTGTTGCGAAGATCGAGGATTTGAAGGTTTGTCAGTTTTCCAATCTCACTTGGAATGATTCCTAGAAAAATTATATATGGTGAAGCCATTTTATTAATCAAAGTATAAATGATGTGATAGTCAAGTGTAAAATTTGAAAAAAAAAATGTCTTACACATTTTAAATATCAAGTGGTCCCATCGGTTATTGATCTTATCTTTCTTTTCTTTTATGTTGGCATTGTAATCACAAGTTTAATATAATTCCCATTATATGAATGAATGAAATGGCCAAGAAAAAAAATCCCATTTCTGTTTTCCTCTAAATGAAGAAAATATCACCAGAAAAAAATAGAAAATCGTTGCTGCTTTGTGATGATAAATCATTAGCCATATTTAAGCCTCTGCTAGAAAAATGTACAATAATAAAGAAATAAACAGAAAAAATCTCATTTTAAATTTATTTTATTATTGAAGAATATTAAAAAAGGAAATAAAAGAAGAAAAATAAGAAATAATAATTTCAATACTTGTAAAGAGGTTGGCATTTAAATATAATTTATTAACAACACTTCTTGTGAAAACGCTGAATAGACTTGTAAGTAGGAAAATAAAACACTTTATAATACTTTTGTATAATATGCATAAAGTATAAATATAATGTAAAGAGATGCCAAAAAAAAAAATTAAAGAGAACTAAAATCTATATATTATTGAGTAAAAGGGAATTGGGTTCACGTATATTACTAGATAATTGGTCCATATTTATCCAAAACACATACACTAGAGACTGTGAGAGCCTAAAGCCCAATACTCATAACTGAACATTACAACGACATACTCCTACTGATTAAAAAATATAAACATCAAATCTTTAAGAGTGACTGATTTTTTTATAAGTTTCGTTCTGGATGTGTTAGATCATTTAATGTATTTTTTTAATTTTATTCCCAAATTAATTATAAGCCTCACTCATACTATCTTTTTGACCTTTTTTAACTCATTTTATTTCCTTTTTTGTTTTAACTCATCCTTACTCTTATAAAACCTCACCATAAATAAGGATGTTTTAGGATAATAAGTTATATATTTTATATATTTGCTATTTTTAACTATTTTTAACTAACTTTTTGAATTGCATAAGTTATTTTATGCTAATATTTGAATTAAAAGGAATAAATTCTTTACAAGACTTCTAATACCCCTCCACTTTAAAAAATAGAAATGGAATAAGCACAAAAGATATTATTTGCATATAGGTAATATATATAAATATTTATGTATATATATACGTTTCTTAGATACTAATTCCAAAAACTTGAATGCATGTATTATACGGATTAATCATTGCATAAATATTAAAAAATATCGCAAGTCAGCACATTAAGTTAGACTAAACAATTTTTTGTACGTTTTCCAATTAATCATGCATGGCATAAAGCACTAGACTACCTTTTCAGCAATTTATCTTTGCATGAAAGAATTTTTTGGTACAATTTGTTTGAGAATTCATTAGCAAAAATTTCAGATAAAAAAACATAAAATTACATTATTTCAATTCAGATACGTAATACTTTAAAATTATAGAAAATGAAGGAAAATCAAATTAGAATTTTGAAATTCATGAAAAATTATAAAAATTTTTTTATTAATTTTAAATAACTTTGAAACCTCTTGTCGAAGCATTTTATCTTTTTTGCCTAAGGCAGCAGGGTTGGTGGGATTTAATCTCCCAACCAGGTGGTTGCTAAAATTAAAAGTAACACTGTAATGCAAAAAAATAATACAAATTCACTCTTTTATTTTAGCTTTCACTCATGATAACAATTTATTTAAAAATCAAAATATCATAATTTCAGGCTTCTTTATCTGAAAATTTTCCAAATCATTATGTATATTTGCTTAACATGGGAAAAAAATTTCCACATAATGTATAATGAGTCTACATTTGTTACGTTTTCCCCCTTTCTGGGTGTTTCTTTTAACTTCAAATTAAATAATTATTAATAAATTACTGGTGAAAATTTTTATGTTCAAGAGCGTTATTTAATTTTACCAAGAATTGAACGTACAGAATTGTTCACATTTTTTTTGGCCAGAAAATTGTTCCAATTCAATGTGAATGAATTAACATATTTGTGCGTATTAGCAATTTATAATATTAGTAAATAATAGTTTTCTACTTTTTTTAATGATATATTTCATTTACATGTTATGCCTATGAGATAGAGAATTTATATTTTTTCTTATAACATCGTTCAAGGCTTACTCATTTTGAAAAATAACACTGATATGCTCTAATTGATAATATAGAACTAGATTTATTTTTTAAAAAAAAACTTGAAGCCAACAACAAAATGGAGGGGAAAATGACCGACACGGAAGGAATGCCACTCCACATGAAAGTTAATTACAAATTTTGATTAATTTATTTTTGTTCATTTTAAATATTTTATTTCATGTTTTGACATGTGTGAAAATTAAATTATATATAAAAGAAAGCATATCCAGCTTAAGATTAAAAGAAAGCATCAAGTTCCATGTCTTTAAAATTAATCTAGCAAAATTATTATTCACCAAATTTGTAATATTTAAATTAAATTAGTGACTTATCAAAATAGTAAAAACAAAATTTTAGACAACCGCATAATTAAAGCTCTTACCTTGCAAGTTGTTTCTGCTAAGAAGTAGCCGCTCAAGTTTGGTCAAATTTCCAATGTCAGTTGGTATGTCTCCATTGAACTTGTTAACCCCCATTTGTAAGTCTACCAATTCTTTGCATTGATGCCAAATGGAGGGTATTTTGCCAGACAAATCATTTCGATTCGCATAAAATAATTGGAGTTTTGGAAGCCCAGAACATATATTTGTTGGCAGACTCCCAGATAAGCTATTCATGTTAAGTGCAATGTCTCGTCGCACTGAACTATTAAATATGGAGTTTGGTATAGTGCTTGAAAGCTGATTACTTCCAAGATATATTGCATGAAGCTCTTGAAGATCACCAATTTCATTTGGAATGGCTCCTTCCAATATTAAATGATAAACAATATGTCAATATCAACTTTCATAGCGTGTGCATTAACTATCATATGTCATAATAAAATGATTAAATATCCGCTGTTGAAATAATTAATATGCACAGCAACAATTATTATTTCACTGTATAAATATTGAAAGACATAATCAACAATCAATTTAAGTTAAATACTAGAAAGTAAATGACAGAGAAGTTAAGAGTGTGGATTCTTTCAGGTTTTTTTCCTTCTTGCTGTTGGGTTTGACCATGCACATGGAAGAATTTTTTAAAGTATGTATTTTTAATTCATATTTATATTTGTCAATCAAGTGTTGCATTTTATGTCTGCATTTTTATTGAAAACAATTTTGAAAATATACTCAAGGATAAGATATAACCTTACAAAGTTAAGCTGACAGTGTTAAGAAATATAATTATTTTCAAAAATTAAATTCGTCACTAGCTAGCTAAGTCCTATATAGGGACAGTTCAAAATCGTTGGTGTAGTGGACAAAAATATTATGTACATGAGACATATTTGCAGTTTTGAAAACACATAGTAAGACTTGTGCTCTTATATCAAAAATAACATTAGTACATTCTAAATAATAAACACAATGATACTTATTTTCAAAATAGAAATAAACCTTTCAATTCAGCTCAGGTAATAACACAGAATAAATATTTTGGATATGGGGATTCATTACACTGTTTTATGTTTCAGTTCAGTTTATTTTTCTGTAATTTTGATTAATTTAAATTTATTTTTGTCATTTTTTCAGATTTACGCCAATTCATCATTTCTTTCTAAGCACATATTTTTTGGAAGACTCCAAAAAAATTATTTTTGTTATCTACAAACTTTTTTAAAATAAAAGTGAATAATATATCATAAAATTAATATTTTATATTATCCAAATTAAAATTAAATGTTCCATTTTCCAAACATGTTGCTGGTAAGGCTTGCTCATTTTTTTTATTAAAAAAAACTTCAAAAAGTTTGTAATAGCATCATAATAATAAATATCATTTTCAAAGATTGATAATGGGGGTTAAAAGATCTCCTCAGACTAATATTATACCAATAGTCTTTTTTCCTGTGGTATAGGGTTACTAACCACCTTAAAATTGGGATGACAAATTGGTTTTTATTCTTTTAAGAAGAATAGAAAAATGATGGAAAAAAACAATAAGAAATGCACAAAAATATAACAACTAAAAAAAAAAGAAAAAATGGAGACAACCCCAAAATCATTCAAAACATACCAAACAAACTGTTATAATTAAGATAAAAATAGAAAATTCAATTTGTAAGTGTCGAGCATCCAAAAATTAATAAACACATTATTTTATATTTCTCCAATCCCGAATCAAAGTCAAGGAGTGCAAACTCCATTTCAAATGGGGAAAATGACATCTCTCGTGATTACATCAAATTAAAATTAATTAGAGTGGTGTGCTATATTTGTTTTCAATACATCTAAAGTTATTATTTTTTTTAAAAGTTTGAGAAGCTAAAATAAATATATAAATAAACAAACTATTCGGATTCTAAGGATGATGTCCCTAAATATAAACAGCTAATTACAAATGACCCAAGACACAAATATCATTAATAAAAGTAAGAAATACTCTAGCATTTTAATTCCTTGTGACCCTAGGTAGCAGTGTATGGGGCCCTTTTAAAATTTCAAATAATATACAGTAAAAATGGTATTTGCAAATTTTACACACTCTAAGCATGATAATTATGTGTGTTTATTAAATTCTAGTGGATTGTCTATAACAAAAGAAAACCAAAAAACTTGCCATTGAAAAGAAAATATGGGGGGAAATGAAAAATACCAAAAAAAGTAGAAAGAAGGAATCCCAGTTAGTGCCATGTGTTCAAAGCACATTACAAATAACAGATCGCCATAAAGCACGTCTTAACTATTTTAAACTTCTAAAATTCAACTCGCCATAGCTTTTTATTTCACAAATTGAAAAAAAAAATTCTCATCGATGTAAAATGCTATAAAAAATGCGGGAGTCGCATTTTTGAGGAACAAGTCTTCTGTGTTTTGGAGTATCGTCAAGAACCGTTTGGTATGTAATGACAAATAAAACCCATTCTATATCTTCTAAAACATCATGACCTAAGTAATACCTAAGAATTTAAACAAATTTTTCTTCCACAATGATGTAATTTGCATAGATTGACAGAAAAAAAATCAATATTAGAACTGAGTTATTCAATATTAATAATGAAAACTTGAATTCTATGCTTTATCACCTTACTTTATAAATAATTAACTTCAATTTTGAGAACGAAGGATCATTGAAGAACAACCACATTCAATGCACCTAACCACATGATTATTGAGAATTTATATCCCTATGAGTAAACAGACTAGCTTTGAGCAAACACAAATATAAATATAAAAATTAATCCAAACATACCTGACAAACTATTATGAGACAACCATAGCTGTTCAAGTGAAGATAAGTTGAAAATTGTTTTGGGAATTGCTCCTGAAAGTTTGTTCCTTGAAAGTTGTAAATTCTTCAAGTGCTTTAGACTTCCTATCTCAGGTGGAATGGTACCTTCAATGATATTAGAGTTCCAATCCAAAGTCTCCAACCTTGATAGATTGAATAGAGATAATGGAATAAACCCATTGAGACTGTTATTTTGAAAACTCAACTGCTCAAGCATAGATAAATCTCCTATCCATGTTGGAACTTGTCCGTGAAAGTCATTATAGCTCAAGTCGAACAGTCTCAATCGACGTAATTGAACCAAGTCTTGAGGAATTTGACCATGAAAGTTGTTGTTACTGAGATCAAGATCAACTAGAAAGGAGAGATTTCCTAGTTGTGGAGATATGCTACCCTTAAGATCCATGCCACCAAGAATCAAGGAATGGACCCTTCCATGACGAGTATTGCAGGTGACACCAGCCCAACTACAAGGAGAAGAAGAGACAGACCAATTGGCCAAGAAATTGTATGGATCTGAAGTGATATAGGATTTAAGGGAAAGAAGTGCAGATATGTCGGTAGTCATGTTAGTTTGACTCCAAGCTAAGCAGGACATGAAGCAATGAAGAAAGAAAAGGAAAACAGAGGGAAGAGGTTTTTCCATGTTTTGCACAGCAGACTTATCAAATTTGCAAGTGTTGTGCATCCAGCAATTAACAAACACCTCCATTTATACTTCTCCAATTCTAAATCAAAGTCAAGGCAAGGACGTTAAATTTCACATTGCAAAATGACATCTCTCGTGACTACATTAAAAAATAACCATAAAAAAGTGAACACTAAAAATATATTGCGTGATTGGGATTAATTACAGACCTTCAAATAATAAAAGCTTTTTACTTTTTTGTATTGTACTTCGTTTAGAATTGATTTATATTCTCTTGTTTGTATTGTGTGGCTTTAATATTTCTATAAATATTTTTTTTGTCAGATAATATTTCAAGACACATACAGTAAAGTAAATTGTATAATTAAAAATGGTATTTGCCAAGATTACACGCTCCAGGATGGAAACTTAAAGATTATTTTGTTACACCTAATAACTCAGATCTGAACGACATGTTATAATACATATATTTATACAATAACAGATAAAAAAATTTATATAATGGCAGATAAGAGCAAAAAAAAAAAAAAACTTCAGATGCTGGGTGTTTTTTTCATGAATACTTTTAGAGTATTTAATCACCTTATCCCTTTTTTTAAAATGTTAATTTTGATGTAGTCTCAATTTGCAATTTTCAAATAGTGTATCATCTATTTTATTAAAAGCAACCTTCAATTTATTTTAATTAGAGAATTTTCAAAATGAAAATAAATCCACAAAAAAAATTTATAAATAACAGCTAAGTGTAAATAACATCTGAATTTCTTTAAGACTAGCCAAACAAAGATATTGACAAACCACTAAACCAAAATATATTCCAGTTAATACCAACAAAGAGTTGAGCATAAATGAAATCGGCGTTCCAAAGATTAAAGTTATCCCCAAAGACAAGTTGATGAAATGACCCCATAAATATGTTAGTAATGAGAGAGTATAATTCCACTTCCTGAACCACATTTTCATTTCCATTGCATTATTTCATTTATGGTCAGTCTTGTAGGCCATATACAGAGGAAAAAAGTTATAATTACTAGTGGGAAGAAGCATGCGTGAACAAAATATCTATCAAAAGTCTACAAACTTTAATTGATTGTATGTATGCATGCATTGGTATATGGAGCGCTTGACTTGTAAATAGACCTCAAAGTCACACTCAATTTCAAACGAAACAACTCATATGTGTGCATGTGTTTGTAATTTTAATTTGGTAATATCATTTTAGTTTACCCAAAAGAGAATACCACAGTTGACTTCAAAAACACATGAATAGCGCAGAATTTAGTTATTTTTTGTTTTGGAATTTATAGATTGTATGTGGCAAAAAAAAAATAGTATGTATTTTTGTGTGTATATTTCAAAAGGCACAGAAACTCAATCTGATAATCCACTTTTTATGGCACAAACTTGAAGGGATCATTTGTGCAATTGTTTTAAAGCATTTTGAAAATCATATTGAAGGATAACATATTAACAAAATTAAAGATGGTTTAGTTTATACGAATATAATATGGCACATATTTTAAAGGAGTGTGAGGTTTGAATTTTATTGTTGAAATGAAAATCATTTTAGGGGTTAGCCTTCAAATACTTTTGTGAATATACCTAGAGATTACCCAAAGAAATTAGTGATCAAGAAGATGTCAAAGAAACAAATAAATACATCGAAGTCTTTGGAAATAGAGAAACTACTAGCGTGTTTTACTTGCAAAACACAATCTGTCTATTATGCATTAAAGTCAAATTTGCAGTCGTAGTTACAATTCATCTGACCGAAAACAGCTTCTATAATTGATGAACTTTATGGGAATTGATGATTTTTTCACACATCGAAAAGAAATAATTGATGATTTTTGAAATCCTTGAAATTATATAAGCGATGATATTTTTAAATTAAAGCAAAGCATGAATGGAATTTCAGAGATTATGAAATTTTTCCCGAATATTAAGTCTGAAACAATCAATAAAAATGTTAGCTAGTAAAGTATGAAATCATCTCTCAGAAGATTCTAAAACTTTTAGCTAATTCCTTTAAAAAATATTTATTCTATTGATAATTAAATTGAGAAAGAAGATAGGGTGCTCTCGCACCAATAGGCTGAAAATGAAACACCGTATGTTATAGTAAAGATCAAATTAAGAAGCATGCATGCCATAGGAAATAAAATAAAAATAAACATGTGCATACTAATCTAAAAACATAAAATTGCATAGTAGATCTTAATCTTAAATTTAAATTAACACTATAGAAATTCAGTAGGTGACCATGAATTTAACATTACATTGTTTGATTTGGGGGTATAAAAAAGTCGCGTGGGAGAAAAAGGAAAGACAGTATATAATCTAAATCTAAATCCTAGAAAATGCCAACTAAACATGTTCTAAGAATTTAAAGAATATGTTCTTGGAAGAATTTGAGGAGTTTTTAAATTTATTAAAAAAATTAGAAATTTCCAATATGTCCTATAATAGTAAACTTATTAATCTTTCAAGTGTTTTAATTTTAAAGCATGTAAATAACACCTTAATTTCTGAGACTAGCCAAACAATGGCATTGGCAAAACACTAATCCCGAATATGTTTGGGTTAACAACCAAATAAAGAGAAAGCATGAATGGAAGAGGCAAAAAAAAAATTATTTACTCGATCATGATGGATAGAGAGAATATACTTTATTTTTATAATATAAATTGTTATAAAATTACTAATTTTAAAAAATTACCCTTAAGTAAATATTTAATTATAAATTAATCAAGAGGAGATATAAGATACTAATAGAAGTTTCAAGCTTAATAAGGTGTGCTTTTCGTTTAGAAGTAGAGTTGTAGAGTTGTAAGTAGCCCTTTTAGGTTTCACTATGACTAAGGACCCATTTGGTATGTGCTACTAAGCTACTCCCTCAATTCATAATAAATGTCACAAAAACTTACATGTTTCATAATAAATCTCATTTTATATTTCAATAAGATATATTAAATGATTTCTCTATTATTTTCCCTTTATTAATACACTCATTAATAGTCAAATAATGTTTATTTAAAGAGCACTCACTAGGCATAAGCATGGTAGATTTTTCAAACATTAAGTGGTCATTAGAAGAAGTTGATGCAATGAAGGAAAAAGAAAATCATGATGAAGAACTACAAATGGCTTGTTATCACGTCAAGGAAATTATTTTTATTTTCATCGTATTGTATAGGTTGTAGAATACCCCCATAAATAATATTGATGATGAGAAGAACCCTTTTCTCTTTAATTTCTTAAACCACATTTTCATTTTCACTGCATTATTTCGCTTACGGTCAATCTTGCAGGCCATATCTTGTCCCTACCGTCCACAAACGTATATATCAAAAGTCTAAGGACTCCATTATACCAACCACCCAATATTCATAGCTACATGGAATAGTTGACTTGTGAGTGGACCTCAAAGTCATGTACCACTTCGCACGTTTCGTGGTTCAGTTTGGCAGGCTATGACTAGAGATTACCCATAAAAAACGTTAGCGAGAAGATGTCAAAGAAACAAACAAATATATCACAATCGGTCTTTTGTGGGCACTTAAGCCAAGTTTGTATTCCTCTAGTCTTTAATATAAGACCTATTTAACTAATTTTATTAAATTAAAAAAGTGAGTAGAGTTAGTTAATTATAAGCAATTTGATATGTTTTTTTCCCCAAAACACCATTATCATCTTTTTTAATATCTCCTCTTCCTCTCCTACTTGATTGTGATTGGACGAGTATCGGACAATTTAAAAAAAATTAATAAATATGAGAAATATGTCTTGCACTTAGAACTAAGATTAATTCAACAATTATATCCTATATTAAGGACTGAAGGAGTATTTTATGTGTAACCCTTTGTAATCACAGTCCATTGATGAGAATACAAGGTACAACTTCTAAAATTTTATACTGGTACTAATCAATGACTTTTTGAAATCCTTATATTACATATGCATGGATCATTGTTTATTTAGTTAAAGCAAAACCCGAAAAGAAATTTTAGAGATATCTACTTTTTCCTAAATAATCAATTGCAAACATTATCTAGTGAAGTATGAAATCATTGTTATAAGAATTTTATTCATTTTCTTAAATCAGTATTAGTTATTTTGTGATAATTGAGTCTAGAATAAGAAGAAAGATGTGCACAAGCAAAGATAAAATGATCTTGGCTCATGAAAAAAAGAATAAAGATCAAATTAAGGAAGTATGCCATAGATAACTTCTAAAATATTAAACAGAAAGGTGTGCATACTTGCTTGGTGAGTTTAAAAGCAGAAAATTGCACAATACCCTAAATTTAAAATTTAAAGCAACACTCATTTAATCTCTCTAATGAAGAGAAACTAAGGTCTTCTCCACCACACGATATGTGGAGCGGTGCATATTGTATATATACTTTACCTATGTGATATATAGTTATCTTTTTTTTTTTTTTTAATGTTTGCCGATTTTTTGAATGAAAAAGCACTCTCTATTGCAAAATGAATGGTGACACGTGTTGTCATACATATATTCTCTATTGAATATGAAATAATTGATAATTAAATAATGAAGATTGTGTTAAAATTATTAAATATGAAATAATTAAATTGTTGTATTGCAAAAATTAAATATTTTCTCAAATATTATTTTCAAGATCATTCTATGTATCATATTTAAAAATGCTGGTTGAGAAGAAATTTTTTTTTCTCTTTAATGGTATTGAACGCTGGCTAACTAACTGAGATTACTACAGAATTATTATTTGTAACGCTTTAGATCAGAGTCATAATCCGAATCAAAATATTGATTGAGAATGTGCAGTGTTGTTGGTTGTCCAATTTGTTATTCAAAACAAATTCAAGTGGGCTTAGTTCAGGAGAAATCCTTAGGTAAGAGTTCCGGGCTTTGGATAAGGTTTCTACCCTTTACCCACTCCATCCATCCCATTCTACAGTGTCCATTTTCACTATTAGATTGAAATTTAAGTGATCGAGTTATAATATTTTTTAAATTTATGTTTTAAATATTTTTTATTGCAGTTTTAAACTATTATGATCAAAATGTAGTATTTTTGAATTTATTTATTTTTGATAATGTGAAATTTTATAAGTAAGCTTAGAAACATTAAGCCTAATATGGCCAAAAAAAAAAAATTACAAACGCCTTTTCTTGACCCAAAAAAAAAATACAAATGCCTTTTGCTTGTAATTCCCTTGACCTGACGTTCTATTTCCTATCATACAAAGTTCGTTACCACTTCCAGCATTATTTAAAAGGTCATCTGAGCATCATTAGTTGGCAGTGTGAGTTAATAATTTGGATGCATGAACAATTTAATTTTTTTACCCGATTGTATTGAAATTAAAGGATTATTTTATATGTAATATGGGTTGATTTGCCATATAAACTAGGGACGGAAAACAAGTTATAGTTTGATAGCTCCTAAGTTTAATTTTATACTTGCACATAGATTGTATATTTAAGAACTCACATTATAGCGTGAGATTCTATTTTATTTGTTGTGTCGATAAGTGTAACTTTGTGCTTTTGGCATACTGAGAACGGGTTGCACATATGTTTTTTGATCGTTTTTCTGTTGGATCTAGAGTCCACCTTATCAACACTAAATTTAAGATCACTCACAATTTGAAGTTCTACCAGGCACTGTGTTTAGAACGGAGGGAATATTTATTTATTTATTTATTCAGTATTGATTCAATATTCTATCTTCAGATAATCCTATTTTTTCAAGTGTTATTGAGTAAGGAGTTGTGAAATAGGAAGATGGTGATCTTTCTCTGGCCTCACATCCTGCAGCTCCTATAAATAATTAAATAGTATTTTGATGAGTTTAGCAATTAAATTAAAGGAAAAGGTAAAAACAATAAATGGCAAAAGTTATGTTAGATTTCTTTTTTAGAATTATTTCCTGTTAAAAACTGTATGTGAAATATAATAGTGATTGATGATTAATAAGACTACATGCTAAACATAAAAGATGACAATATGAATAAAATGATAGAAAATATTATATATAAGAAAATAAAAACTGTATAAGCTATTTAGCCTATGCCATTTATGCTTCCTAGATACTACCTCCAGTTCTTCATATAAAAGTTCATTTAATTTTTATTTTGGTCTTAAATATAATATCTCAATTCATTTTATCTCTCACATTTATCCATTTTTTTTCAAGGTAGTCCTTGTAATAATAGTAGTTCTAACCAATACATTTGATTAGTAAAGATATTTTAGAAAAGACTACCTATTTATTATAAATAACTAACTAAGCTAGTTTTCTTAATTTACTCAAATTAGTCAACTGGCTCTTATATTACGGAATGGAAGTGGTACTAATTAATTAAGGACAAAGAGAAGAGCAAGACTAATGGACAGTCACAAATCCGTGATAGATAAATGAGAGTTTAAATACTTCTGAAGTGCAGCTCTCATATGCCTTGGTGAATCATGATACGCCAGCTCATATGAATTTGATAGAAATCGTTTATTATTCTTACATACATATACCGACCACTATAAAATTGATCTAATGGGTCATAATTTATCTCCCAAATAGTACCACATCACTTTATTATTAATTATTTAGATATTAATATTTTAATATACTATTTTTTTTAAAAAAATTAAGGCCCTTCCACTTCTCATGTATAGTTTCTCTCCTCCACACACACTCAGATTTACTAATCATTTCCCAGATTCACTATCTTGTCCTCCTCCCATTCAATATATCCCAAGAAATTAAAAGTGCGCCACTATTATTTTTATCTTAATATTAGAAATTCAATAATCAGAATCAGGACTATTAGCATTATTTGAAGATATGGAACTCTTGGAGATATCACACTTCCTCGTGATTCTCCTGCAGTAACAAAATTCGCACGATCACTTGCAGAAGCATCCTGTAAAACATAAAAATCAAACTTAACTTGAAATGTCAGTAGAGTCAAGAAAATGGACTCATCCGGGTTCAACAAAAGAGTAATCAATGTTAGATTAAACTGTTGATAAGGCTTTTGAATCTGAAGAACAAATGCTAAAGCAAGCCAGTGCTTCAATTAAAGAAGTGAAATCTGTTAAGATAAACCGAACCAGTAATAAATTTGTCAAAAAAAGGCCAAAGATTCCAAGACATAAAGTAGATAAATTCGGTAGATGAGTATGAGGTCAAATATTACATCATTTTATTAGAGAAAAAAAGACAATATATAATCGAATATAAATCTTAGAAAATGCCACAAAATATCTACCTTCTTCAAAGAGTTTAAGAAACTTCTAAAATTTATTAAAAAAATTAAAAATTTCTGATAAGTTTTAATAACAATAAACTTATTAATTCTAACATTACCATGTCTTGTCTACTACCAATGGAACCCAAAACCCAGTTTATTAAGTGTTTCAATTTTTAAACGGATTTAAGGAAGATGGTTCCTCTGGTTTGAGCTTCCAATGGCCTCTTCCAGCTCAAATTATTTCTTCATCTTTTTAAATAACAAATGAGCCAAAAAAGGAGCCAACCTGTGAAGTGAATGCATTTCTTCACTTTATACCATAGCATACTTATTTTTGTAAATAACTAGAGTGAAAAATACTTTCCTTGCCTTGAAAGCCTACAATTTTTAACATTAGCGGCGTAGACACCTTCTCTAAAATCACCGTAAAAAGTTATTTTCAACTGTTGTAAAATATTTTTTTTTTTTGTAGTATTGCTCCAACCCAACTGCACAGAGAAGAAAAGACAAATAATTTAGCAAAAACATCATATGGATCTGAGGTGATAAAGGATCTTAGGGGAAGAAGTGTAGATTTATCAGTAGTGATATTTGTATGAATGGAAGTAAAGGAGACTGTGAAGCAATGATGTAAGAAGCGGAAGACAAGGTTTGCCCATATTGATCAAATCAAACTTATCAAATCTTTCCACAAACAGGAATTAATACGTGCACATCATTTTATACTTCTCCGATTTCGAATCAAGTCAAGTCGTCCTAACAAAATGCAGAGTTGCAAATCAAAAGGGTGTCTTTTGTGATAAGATTAAAAGAAATTCAACTAAAAAATTAATTGACATTCTAGACGTATTATATTTGCTTTTACATATATTTAACTATATTTGTTGGATGCATTGTTTTCTTTGTGGACAAGTCTGGTAGGGTGTAAAATAACCCAAAATTTATGTTAATGAAAAGAAGCTTTTCCTTCCTTGCTTTTCGTATAGGACCATAGTTTCATTGCATCATTTTATTTATGGTTGGGATACATTGTTCCTTCAATTTTGCATTTCCTTTTTAATTTTTACTTTTTATAATTTTTAGGTGAGATAGTTATTTCTTTCTTCATTTCTGGACTCTTACAATTTTATGGATATACAAATAAATTCTACCATTTATATAATAATTTTCACATAAAAAGTATAACTGGCTTGCAAATTCGAGGACCGCATTCAAAAAATTATATGGTGTTCAATTTTGTGAGCTATATCTTTGAGTTTGAGAACTATATTTTGATTGTATTACTTCAAGTATTCCACTACCCAAAAAAACAATAAATTAATGATGGAAGTTTAATAATGAAATTTAGTGATGAAATTTCATTGCTAATCAATTAGTAACAGAATTTGTGAAGAAACTTTTTCTATCACAAAAATGATCATCACTAATTGATTAGTGACAAAATCAATCATCCGGTCAAAAATGATTTCACATTTTAAATTATATATCTATAGCATAGTATTATACTTGAATAAATTTTAGACACGGTTTTTCTTAAAGTTTGCTGTAAGCATCCCTGCTGTCTCTAATGTAAAACTTGGATTATTGCTACGTTGAAATTTGTTTATATTATATAAAAATTGGGTTATTTGCTACAATTACCGCAAGGACTAAGTCCATTACTATTATTATTACTTTTCTTAAGTTATCATCATTGCTATTACATTTTCAAAGTAATTGCAAGTTGTTATCATGTTGGTTTATGTGCATTGCAAAGCAATTCCAAATTGCTATTCGCTATATGTAATTGGCAGATTGACTTGCAGGGCATGTTTGAGCTAAAAGTCACAATCAATTTGGCAACAAACAACTTCAAAATGCCCCATTCTTATTTGATGGATTCGAATTGTTAGAAGTGCTCCACTAATTGGTGCTATATATTGGGGACTTTGAGAAAATCAATATAAAATTTCATTGAGTGAAGTTCATCAATGGGAAAATCATTATAAAATAAAAGTGATAGTTAGATAATTTTTTTACCCTACACACTAGATTATCAATAAAAATAGAGGTAAAATCAACTTTAATTTATTCCCCAAAAAAAGAAAAAAAAACACATACCTTTTAACTCATGATGTTAATAAAATAAAAAAAATGAAATATTAATAATGAAACAAATAAATAACTGATCTAACCCATTTATTATATATTATTTTATATCATTTCATGGGTTATTATGGTTTATTAAGAGTATAATTGTGCATATTTGTGTCTAATATAGTTTAGATCCTTTTGCATAGAGTTAATGTCTTTTGGGGTCAAAATTGTCAAAATTGGTGACTAATTATTATTAATTAATTTCTAGGACAATTGGTACTTCATTTAGACTGATTTTGATTGCAAGACATAAGAAAAATAGAGTCAAGATCAAAAACCAAAGAACAACATAGCAGCAAATTGAGGAAATGTGATTCTGTAAAATCCACCGTGGCAGATGGACAAATCCACCATGGTGCCTGGAATGTTTCTAAACTTGTGCGTTTCAATTATAAGATCTGACTTTAAACAATTTACCCACTCAAAATCCAACCTATACCCGGTTAGAACACCTCAAGACTAAGGCATTTTTGAAAACCTAGCCACATTCACTCATTCATAACCTCTACCATTCATTTTTCTCTCATCCTCTTCACTCTCCTTCACCAAATCTCCATCTTCTTCCATTTCTCCTTTATTTTCCACCATGGGTAGCTCGAAATTAGTGCTAGTTGTGGTGCTTCTTGCTCTAATGTGTGGCTAAGTGTCTGCATTCTTGAAGATGCGTTGATTGGCATGAGCTCCAAGAGCTTCAAAGGGGAGTTAGCTTCATTCATAATTCTAGTTGTTTATTTATGAATTCCTCGGTCTTAGGATTTGTAAATTGGGGATGAACTATTTTGATTATGGTTGTAATCACTGAATGATTATCTTGTATTGGATTAGTTAATGTTGAATTTGAGCTTCAATATATGGTTACATATATGTTTCTATACAACTCTTTTGATACTCTCTTTCTTGCATGGTATTGTTTGATAGTTGAGTTAATATGGATTTGCATTGAACCAAGTGCATTAATTCATCCTAATACACACACTAAGTGGGCTTAATAGGATTTTATGAGATGAGTGACCACTGATTACGATTCTAGACTTAAAGGGTATTTTAAGGTTTTTCATTTAGAAAACTTAGTAATTTCTACTCCCAAAATCATTTTGAACTATGATTGCCAAAGATCCATTTTCAAGAGGTTTCATCAATTTTTTTTAACTTGTTTCCCATCCATTCCATCCTAATTTCCCAAAAATTCAAAAATATATTTACATTGCATTTCATCTAAATTAATAGTTTTAATGAAAGCCCCCAACTTTTTCCTTAGTCAATTTGTATTTTCATGGCATTTAGTTAACTTAGGATCAATAATTAAGGCTCTAACAAGTGAAAGAACCCGAGGTTGTGCCTATAATCCAATTCTTGATTTTAATTTTGAATTTAATCTCAATGTGTAAGTGATAAAGGTCATATTTCAAGTGGCACCATTACCGGGGAGCAAAGAAATTAGTTCTTTAGGCTAACTTTGTTAGGTTTAAGGTTTTGATTATAACAAATTTAGCAGCTTCTGTTTTAGTAAGTTGATTGATCAAAGATTAATTGATCACTTGATAGATAAAATGTTTCAGTATACAAAGGTAACTTAACAATAAAGTTAATTGATAACTTGTTAGATAAATCTAATTTCATATGTTGATCGATCAATTTATTGATAAGGGCTAATACTCTTTAGTATAGAATTGTGTAGAAAATTATTGATCAATTGATCAATGATTTGATGATCAGTCACCTGACTGATAGAGGGACACAATTCTGGTAAGCTTTTATCGATCACCTTATCGATAAATGAGTTATCGATGAGAAGATAGATAACTGATAAAACTCTTCTACTTAAATCGCATTCTATTTCATTCACCATTTATTGATCACCTTTTCGATCAAACATTTATCGATAACCTGTTCTATCACTACATAATAACTTAATGGATTATGGATATTTTGTTTAGATGCGTTGACAGGCTCTTTTATCGATCACTTGATCGATCAGTAGTTTATCGATCAAGTGATTGATCATCATCGTATCACTACACTAAACTGTTATTAAGTCATTTTTGGATCACTTGATCGATCATTGATTTATTGATGAAATGATCGATCTCCAATCTTCTGAAACTTCTGTTTTCACATAACATGATCGATCAAACTCTTTCCTAACCTTTTGAACTAAGTTTTTCAAATACTATTTTATCGATCACTTGATCGATCAATCTTTAATCGATCAACTACTCGAATATTATACACTCTGTGCCTTCGATGTGAAAAACTTTTCTTAACCTTTTATCGATCAGTTTATCTATTATTTATTTATCGATAAAGTGTTCGATCAACGATGTTCAAAATCTATTTCCGTCATACTTAGCTTTATCAATAACATGATTGATCAAACAATTTTCAATCACTTATTCGATCAATGTACACGTTCATTTCATAACAAGCTTTATACGATGATTTCAAAATCTCTCATTCTTTTATCTTTAAACTTTTCTCAGGCTTCCTTTCACACATAATTCTCTTTGAAAGGATTCAAAGGCATAGGTGAATGTAAAAGCTTTAATATTGAAATATCTCGTTTAAAGTCACTGTATTCATTTCTCATTGTTTATCGATCACTTATTTGATCAAATGTTATCCATAAGTTTATCGATCAAAGTACATATGCATGACTAAAGTTCTATCTGTTTTTAATCGAAAACTCGATCAATTAACAACTTATCAATCAGGACTTCAATCAAGTATGTATAGGCTACATTTAAAGTATCTGATGAATGATTCCTTGTACTTCTAAATGTTATATGAATATCAATAATTATCATTTGTTCAGTTAGCTTTACAAATTTCCTTCAGAGTGAAAGAGGACTTACTTGTTTATGAGGTTATTACAAATTATGAAGCTCAACGGTTATTTAGTAGACTTCAAACCTACCGTGTTAGAAACATGAATGGCAAAGTACCGTTGCATCTCCTGAACACACGCAACTGAACTTACAATGGCTAGAAGCTCTTCAGTCTAACAGTTAATTAAATCTCTCCAACTATAAAAAGTGCAAAGACATTGAATGAAGTATTGAATACGCGAGCTACCTTTTGTTGAAATATTTATTGTTGCATTCAATACTCTGTTTTTCATCGAGCTTTAGTGTTTATTACTTATTTACTCTGTAAGAGAGTTTGATATACCTTTTACTCATTTTCTAAGAGTAATTCAAGAGTGTGGACTCTTGAGAGGGATTGTCACCTTATGGGTAGTAAGGGGGAGTGATTGAGAAATCATTTATTGTACTGAGATGCCAAGATCCCATTTAATCCTGGGATTATAGTGAAAATCTCATAGATGTTTTGAAGACTAGACAAAGGTCAAGTGGTTAAAGACTGAACCAGTATAAATCTTGTGCCTTCGCTTTGTGGTGAAATTCTTCCAACTCAACCTTCTCTGTTTTATTTACAGCATTGTTTCAATACATTAAATTTTTATAACTCACCTAATTCACCCCCCTCTTGGGGAAACTGCAACTAATATTTGGTATCAAAGTAGGTCTCTTCAGTAAAGATTTAACAGTCTAAAGAGAGATCCTATGGCAGGTTTCGGAGACAGTGTGCTACTCGAAGGATGTTCAACATCAAAGCCACCTGACTTCAATAGAGAGAACTACACCTTCTGGAAGATGAGGATGAAGATCGTCATCAAAGCTACTGAATACGGATTACGGGACGTGATCGAGCATGGCAACTATATTCCAATAAAAGCTGTAGAAGGTCAACAAGTTCGTAAAAGCCTTAAGGAGTTTAATGAAGAAGAGAAGAGGTTGGTGGCATTGAACGATGAAGCTATCAACATACTGACCTATGCCTTGAGTCAAAAAGAATATTTTTGAGTTTCTAGTTTAGAAACTGCAAAGGAAATGTAGGAGGCACTGGAAATTGTCCATGAGGGAACAACCGATGTGAAACAAAGTAGAATCAACACTCTCACTACAGAGTTTGAATTGTTCAAAATGAGAGATGGAGAGAGCCTTCGAGATATAGAAGTTAGATTCTCACATCTCATAAATCACCTCATTGCACTCGGCAAAAAGTATAGCCAAGAAGATAAAGTAAGGAAAATCCTAAACGGTCTCATGAAGGAATGGGAGCCGAAAGTAACAACCATTGAGAAAATGAAGGGAGAATCAATTAGCTCTATTGCAACATTATTCGGAAGTCTAGTAGAGTATGAGAGCAAACAGAAATACAGGAAGGAGATTAACAAGAAAAGTCACAAGGGTATTACTCTTAAAACTCAAGAAAGTGATGAGGATGACGAAAAGGACCTGGAGGACAATGAAATGGGTCTTATAGTCAGAAGATTCAAGAAGTTTTATAGAAACAAAGCTGAAAGGAGGTTTCAATCAAAGCGTAAAGCCTCTATGTCTCAAAATGAGCCCAAGGATCCAATCATCTGCTTTGAATGCAAAAAGCCGAGACACATCAAAGCAGAGTGTCCTTAGTTATCCAAGATAAAGGACAAAGAAAAGAAGAAAGAGAAGTTCAAAAAGAAGAAGGCCTTTGTAACGTCAATCTGGGGAGGCAGTTCTTCAAAGGAAGAAGAGAGAGATGATGAAGAGACAGCTAACATCTGTCTTGTGGCCCAAGAAGACGGAGATTTAGAAACAAATGAGGCAATCATTTCTGAACTGTCTTACGATGAATTATAATATGAATATAATGCATTACATTCAGAATTAGTAAGAATTGCAAAGGAGTTGGTAAGCTCCAAGAAAAAGATAAAGCTTCTGGAGGAACGCAAGTGAAGCAAACAGACATCACACCTCCAGTACACATAAAATGTGAGCAAAACAAAAAAAAAAGCCGAGGAGCTCACAAAAACCTTGGAGAAATTCACTAGGGGCAGTGAAATGCTCAAAGTAATTCTAGAAGCCCAACGGTGCTTGATAGATAAAACAGGAATAGGATATGATCCTACTCAAGATAAGAGGAAAGGGAAGAAGAAAAGGGGTGGTCAGTTGTATCTTACATTTTTTAGATATGTAGTTCATTCCTCTAATCCTTTTGCATTATATTCTTATTGCACCCTAAAGGTCATACAACCTTTTATTATCATCACAAGAAGAAAGGGACTTACGAGACATTAAAATGGATGCCCAAAGGTACTTATGTACCCAGGACAAACCATACTAACAAAAAAAGACCCAAGAAAGTATAGGTACCTAAAATGTGATTGTTTTGTGTTACAGGTATGTCTCAAAGCATCCAGGAAAAATAAGTGGTACATTGACAGCAGATGCTCCAGACACATGATGGGTGACACTGAGAAGTTCTCGTTACTCAAACCAAAAGAAGCAGGCAAAGTAAGCTTTGGTGGAAATCAATCTGGAAGAATAGCTGGAATCAGAGAAATAAGACGTGACAAAGGGATGAAGGTTGAAGATGTCTACTATATAGAAGGTCTATGTCACAACTTGCTCAGTGTCAATTAGAGTACTGACAAGAACAATTGGGTGATGTTCGATTCAGAAGAATGTCTAGTCATAAGCAAAGATGACTTGCAATTGAAGAAGGAAGAATTAAATGTAAAATTGAGAGCTCCAAGGGACAGTAACTGCTATACTATTCAAATTGACTCAAAACTTTCTGAAAACTGCTTTGTTAGCAAAAATGAAGAAAGTTGGCTTTGGCATAAATGTCTCCCTCATGTTAATATGAATCAACTTTCAAAATTAACAAAAAGAGACTTAGTAGTTGGTTTGCCCAATTCAATTTGGACATAATGTTGTTTGCGATGCTTATCAGAAGGATTACCATAGGCTTGGTCATCCTGCATTTGATACTATTAAGTCTATCTTACGTAATGCTGGAATTTCCTTTTCTGATTTTGTTGTATTACCTCTTTGTAAGGCTTGTCAATGTGGGAAAGCTCATAAGCTTCATTTTTCTCCTTCTAATATTGTATACAATAGGCCTTTGCAGTTAATATCAATAGATTTGTGGGGACCTACCCTTGTTCCTTCTCATGGTTACTCATATTATATAGCATTTGTGGATGCTTTTAGTTGATTTACATGGATTTACCCTTTATACAAAAAATTTGATGCATTGTAGAAATTTAAAGATTTTAAAACCTTGGTTGAAAATTGTCTTAGTGCAAAAATCAAGGTTATTCAGTTAGACAATAGGGGTGAGTTTTTAAGTTTCAAGAAATTTGTTATAGAATGTGGGATTGAATGTAGATTTACATGCCCATATAGCCTTGAGCAGAATGGATTAGTTGAACGCTGTCATCGCTTGATTGTTGAAACTAGCCTATCACTTCTAGCTCATGCTACACTTCCACTATTTTATTGGAGTGATGTGTTTTGCACTGCAGTGTTTTTACTAAATAGACTTCCCTCTACTGCGCTAAAAGGACCTACACCCTTTAAGAAACTTTATAGTGTTAAACCAGACTACTGTATTCTCAAGGTGTTTGGTTGTGAATGCTTTCCACTTATTCACCCTTACAATAAGCACAAACTTGAATTCAGATATGCACAATGTATATTTTTGGGATATAGTTCATAGCACAAAGGGTATAATTGCCTTGATATTCAGACCGGCCGCATCTTTGTTTCATGAATGTGAAGTTTAATGAATTGCTGTTTCGTAAAATATCTCAAGCCAATGTCAGACAACTTGCTCAGAATAATGAAGTAGATGCAAGTTTTTCCTCTTTCTGCCCTGTCACCCCTCCCTCTAAAACCTCTATAACTCCTATATCTTCTCCTTCTATCTTACCTTTCCACATAGCTTCTACCAACTCAAACACTACATCATCTTTTGCTACCTGTAATTCACCTTCACCTATGCCTACTTTACCTGCCACTTCATTTGATTAATCATCATCCTCACCTTCCAACCCCAAAAATCCCATACCTGCTGCAACTATAGACCAACCTCATCCACCTCCCGTTAATTATCTACCCAATAACACCCATTCTATGATTACTAGAGGGAAAGCTAGAGTTTTTAAACCAAAAGTATTCTTAGCTATTACAAATAATTTTGTTCCAACTACTATTGAGCAGGCTTTTACTTTTCCTCATTGGAAACAAGCAGCTAAAGATGAATACAATGCTCTGTTAAAATTTCAAACTTGGGAGGTTGTACCTTTGCTTCCTGGACGAAGAGCTATTGGATGCAAGTGGTTGTTTAAAACCAAATTAAATGCTAATGGTACACCAACTAGATATAAGGGTAGACTAGTAGCAAAAGGCTATGTTCAAAAGGCAAGATGTGATTATACAGATACTTTCAGCCCTGTAGTAAAAGCTGTTACTGTGCGTATTGTCCTTACTATTGCTGTCACAAATGGGTGGAAATTGCATCAAGTTGATTTTAACAATGCTTTTTTGCATGGTGATTTACAAGACGAAGTGTGTATGGAGCAGCCATCTGGTTTTGTCAAGCCAAGCTTTGATAAGTGTACCCTTGTCTGCAAATTAAATAAGGCTATTTATGGCCTTAAACAAGCACCACGTGCTTGGTTTACAAAACTTGCACAAGTACTAAGTTCACTTGGTTTTTGCACATCTAAGGCTAATTCTTCTCTCTTCATTCATCAATAAGGTTCAAATATAACCTATCTTTTGGCCTATGTTGATGATCTCATGATTACTGGCAGCTCTGAAGTTACTGTTTAGAAGCTTATTAACAGTATGAGTGCTATGTTTTCTCTAAATGACCTAGGAGAACTCTCAATTTTCCTTGGTATTGAGTTTACTAAAACTACCTTATTATTACTGCTCACTCAACGAAAATACATTGAGCAACTTTTGCAGAAGACTAATTTACTCCTCATTACTCCTTATGCAACACCTATGGCTGTAAATGTTCATTTACATGCTGGTGATAGTGAAAATTTTTCCAATCCTTCTTTATATCGTAGTGTTCTTGGCACACTACAATATATGTGTTACACTCGTCTTGACATTACCTTTACAGTTAATAAACTTAGTCAATTCAAGCATGAGCCTACTGTAAAGCAATGGAATTGTGTTGAAAGGTTGTTGCGTTATCTCAAGGGTACTAGCACATATGGTCTACTTATTAAACCAGCACTTCATTTTTGTGTTCAAGCTTTTGCTCATGCAGATCATGGGGGAAGTCATTTTGATCAAAGATCAACTAGTGGGTTCTGCACTTATCTTGGACTAAATCCCATCACATGGACCTCATGCAAGCAGCAAGTTATTGCTCAATCAGTGTAACATCCCGATTTTTAGGCCTAAACGTACTAGAATTAGCCTAAAATAGATAGACTACCAGAACCCTTATGGCAAGAGTCCTAGAGGTTTCCCTGGAAGGACAGAGGGATTCCCAGGGACTTAATCGCAAAAGAAAAGTTTTTGGGACTAAGGGAAGAGAAAGTTAGAGACTTGAATGAAATCTCAAGGCCTAAGAATAAGAAGTTGAGGTAAGTATAGGCCAAAGATTATGTTGAAGGCCTCAATGAGGTAAATTATGGGGTAAAGTCAAACCAGTGGCAAAATCATAATTTTGTAAAGTTTCGGGTCGGCAAGGGCAAAAGTGAAAATTATGCCCAAAAATTCTAGAAAAATCCCAGAAAATGAGAAATGGCATGTTAAGGCCTGTATATGAAGAAAAATAACAAAAATGCCCTTGGATTGACTTTAAATGAATTTTTAAGATTAAGGTATAAAGCTAGATTTAATTATTTGAGCTATCAGAAGGCCTCAGAAATGTAAGTAAAAATAGGGATTCAGGAGTTAAGAGACTATAAAAAATTATAAAATTAGTCTCATCCCCAAAAGGCCAGCAGAATGGTTTTAAGAGTGCTTAAAAGCCAGTTGTGCCGAAAAAGGGCATTTTAAAGAATGATTTTTAAGTGGGGCTATAGGTTGAGTTATGATATGAGAAAATTCACAGATTTTCACTAGAATATGAGGAATTTTATGATATTTTTAGATAAATTTTTGGAGCTCTAGATTGAATAAAATACTCTAGTCAAATGTTAAATAATTAATGTCTCTTAATTAGGAGACAAAGTTAGAAAATATCTCAGATATTTTGAGGAAGACAAGTTCAACTTGAATTCTCTTCTTCTTTCCCATGTGCTTCATTTATGAGGGTAATGAGTCATCATATGAGTAACCAAAAGATATTTTATGGGCAGTAGAAAAATTAGAATGCAATACAGTAAGTGTTAGACAGTTCCCTATCTACCCGGTAGAGCAAAATTTCTATTGTGTGACTCAATAAGGTTGAATAATTGGTCAACTAATCCTCTAAGGTGGTGCCATATATGTACTTAATTAAGATGAGAAAATAGTGTCAGAACATGTCTCGGTGGTATAGGGTAAGTCAAGACCCGAAAAGTACCCAATATGGTGCAAGATTGGCTTGATAGGTGGAGTAATAATTAAGGAAATATTTTTGCACGAATTTTTCATTTATTTTCTTCCTATTTTAATGCCAAAAATGATAAAGGGACATGAAAGTGGCAAGTGTACGGTTAGATGGGAAAAAGAAAATATTACGTGTACGGCTAGATGCAAGACACATGTACGGTCGGATGCAAAACACGTGTGTGGTTGGATTAAAGACATGTGGCTTGATGATGTAAGCATGGTGTCATCAAGATGACATAAGCCCTAATCACTCATCATCCAAGTGTTAACACATTAAGCCACATAGCCTAAGATTTGTACATGTGACAAGAGGTAAAAATTGGAGGGCTAAGATTTAGTCTTATGCAAGAAGGGTATGTGTAGAATTATGGAAAGTATGAAGCCTATAAATACCCTACCTTGGAAGAGCATTTGGCAGCCATTTTTAGAGGGAAAACTCTGCCAAAATTTAGAGAGAGAAACGTAGGGGTGAAGGCCAAGAAGAAGGAACAAGATTCAAGCTTCAGGATCAAGGTATGTGATGGTTGTAGTATCTGATTTGATACCTATTTCGAATAAGTTACTCTTTGTATCTGATTCTGAAATTTGGCATGATTAAATTACACTCTGTAAGCTTTAAAATTATGGGTAGAACACTTCATTTGGATATGTGTACGATTTATGGTGATTTTTCAAAGTTAGGGTTTGAAA
Organism: Neltuma alba; assembly: GCF_004799145.2. Taxonomy (NCBI): domain Eukaryota; kingdom Viridiplantae; phylum Streptophyta; class Magnoliopsida; order Fabales; family Fabaceae; genus Neltuma; species Neltuma alba. Next base: position 513,198 of record NW_021636742.1, on the reverse strand, counting down.
TCTGGAAACAGTGTTTAACTTTTGGCAGAATGTCGAATTCCGTACAATTATGATACTGTTCAGCATAGAATTGGTTCCTAAAACTATTTTTACTTTAAATATCACTCAAGGAGCTTTCAGTGAGACTTGGAACCACTCAGTTTTGATTTTTCTAAAATTAATTATGAATTTTCAAAGTTGAGAAAAAATTCTGAAATTTCTGCGTAAACAGTACCTGCGAAGCAAAATTTTCAGATTTGATCTTCTTGAATCTAAGGCCATCTAAAGTGGTCCTAATTGATAAGAAATGGATCTTAAGGATGGAAAATGATGAGATTTATGTTAGAAAAGCTAGAAAGAAAACCCTAAAAGCAAGAGAAAGTGTTGAGGTTCAAGAGAGCTAGTCTTAAATTTTATGTCTAGTGGTGCTAATAGATTGTATGATCATTATGATTATGTTTAGGACCTTGAAACATCCAAGAGGATGTTTGGTGATATTAACCGAATTCCCACATGGTTAGAAAGTCAAGGGAGTCAAAGGAAAAGTAAGAGGAAAGCTTGAGGTGCAAGGTAGTAAACTTACCTATTATCATTGCTTGATGTTGTATGCTTGTGTGTTGCTGTACAAGAAGTTTAAATATTGTTGTGACATGTATTGGCTATTGTAATTACTATTCATGATGAGTAGATTATGTCTCCATGGTCATGCATCAAGAAGGTAGCTTTAAGCATGTTAATATGTCACTAACTAACAAGAGAATAAGCAAGTTGCATGTAGTGCATTAGCATCCATCTAGCATGATTATGTGGTATTGTTTGCTACTGAGATTCTCCCGAATCTCACCCCTCCCTAACAACCATTTAGGTCAATCAATGATGGGCAATAATGGCATGAGAAGCAAGGAGAAGAAAGTGGAGAATTGTTCATGTTAATGAATCATATCATTACTTAATGTGTAATTCTCCTATTATGTAATTTATATTATGGATGCTAATGATGCCATGTATTTAATTATAACATTTATGGCTTGAATAGAAATGTATAAGAATGAACATGAAAGAGTAAGCTCAAGTTATGTATATCAAAGAAATAAAAAGAATTAAAGTAAAGAGTAGTTAAGAGGTAAAACGTAGGTCCTAGAGTAGTGAGTCTAGTTTGACCCACCAAACGAGCGAGTTAAGTCATAATATTTGGCAAGCAAAGAGATCTGATTTTTCTCTTTAAAATGAGGGATAGTTTTCTTGATTCTGATAATTGAGCAGAAAGTTATGCCTTTCCAAAGTTAGGCAAAAATACAGTAAAATCCGAAAAGACTAAATGAACAGTAACTCTTTCAAAGAAAATTGAGCTCAAATTTTAAGGAAATTAGTTTAGAAACTATTTTTCCTCAAAATCTTATCCAAAGAGCTTTCCGTAGAACTTGGAATCACTTAATTTTCATTTTTCTACAATTAGTTATGAATTTTAAAAAAAATTCACATTTTAAGGTGATAATGAATAGTAACCAGTAAATGAAAAATTTTCAAACTTGATTTTTCATCATTTGTAGCCTTCAAAAGTGATTCCAAATGCTTCCGCAAGGAAAGTTAATTGATTTAAACATAAGGTGTTACAATCAGCCATAGAAGTAGAATATCGAAGCGTTGCTGATGCAGTAACTGATGTGATATGGATTATGGCACTACAGAAGGAGATGAAGATCACAGTTGTTGACCCACCTACTATTTGGTGTGATAATTCAGGAGCTGTTGCATTGTTAGCTAACCTTGTACTGCACAACAAGTCAATGCATTTTGAGTTGGATCTTCATTTCATTAGGGAAAAAGTGGTGACTGGCTTAGTACAAGTGGGCTATGTTCCTTCCTTCAATAAGTTGCTGATGTTTTGACAACGCACAATCAAGTGCTCTGTTTTTCTACTACTGAGGCAAACTCAATGTTAACTCCTTGGAGGATTCTCGTCTCTTTCCTAATGAGGATAATCATGAGTGTTAAATATTTTCCTTTTATCCTGAATAGGGGGAATGTTAGAATAGAGTTCAGAGTTTGTTATAGTTTAGTTGTAAGTCTAGTCAAATAGTCAAACTAACTTGCATACGTGTCATCTTGAGTCTCTAAATTTCAGCTCTATATAAGAGCACCGTCTATACCTCTGGATGCAAGATTAAATAAGAACTAGATTGCAATTTTCTACTCATTTTATATTCTGCTTTTTAGCTCCCTTCACATATATATCAAAAGTCTATGGACTTTAATTCATTGGATGTATTATATATCAACCACCCAATAGTTATAGGTAAATGGGAGTGCTTGCCTTGTGAGCAGACCTCAAAGTCATACTCCATTTCATACGAAACAACTCATGTGGGTGTGTAATTTTGGTAATATCATTTTAGTTTACCCAAAAGAAAATACCACAATTGACCTCAAAAACACATGTATATGGTCCATAATTTTCCTTTTTTCTTTTTTTTTAATAGATTTTACATATTGTATGTGACAAAAAAAGAGTATGTATTTTTGTATGTATATATATATTTCAAAAGACATAAACACTCAATCTAATAATCCACTTTCTACGACAGAAACTTGAAGGGATCATTATGTGCAAATCAAGGTTGCTTTAGTTTATACAAATATAATATAGCACATACATTCAAGCAGTGTGAGGTTTGAATTTTACTGTTGAAATGAAAATCATTAAGCCGATTATCTTTAAATGCTTTTGTGAATATTCTTTGAGATATGAGATATATTGGGATGATGTACCTATAAGATTAAGTTTGTCTTGGCACAACCTGTAATGTTTTATTTTTAGATGAAGCATTATGAGGTCACATGACAAGATATTTTTATCACTGAAAAAGCTAATTACAAGATTTTTTTTTAAAGGAAAAATCACACATAAAGAGGGTGGTGGGCTACCACTAGCGGGAGAAATATTTTTGGGTAATTAGTAAAAGTGAGACTAGTACCACAACCACTTGCATTTTTAAATTATAGGTGACCACTGAGCCACCAAATTTCATTATTATTATTATAGAGAAAAAAATTATATAAATTAACTTCTTACTTTTGATTACGGTTCAAGTATATAGCGACATTTTTTATGAAATATAATTATTTTTCATTTTCTTGATCTTAGCCAAAAGGCTGAGAAAAGTATAACTGGTTTTCATTTTCTGGAGAGAAAAAAATTTCTAAAATTATTTCTGAGGATTAATAATTAATAAGATATTTAGATGTCCTTTTTTATGGATTTTGATTTCGTAATATATTTTAAACATTGTCGATGCTTTAAATTTAACTATAAAGATATCAAATTTACTTTTGATACTTTTTTAATTTACAAAAATAACCAAAGTTCTCAAAACTAACCTGTGTTTATCTTTTTTTCCCCTTATGGATTTTTCTTTTTCCTGTGTGCTTATTTTCTGTTATTTATATTTTCATAATTTTGAATCGAATTGAGGATTATTTAATTAAAGAAATTTTATTTACGTGTGGACAAGCTTGACTTTGAGGAGGGGGCATGAAACTGGTGAAAGGCATTGAAGATTCCTTTTTTCTTTTTTTTTAATAAATAATAGAAAAAATTAATTTACCCGATCTTGTAGTTACATCCTATTTTAAATCAAGTCCTTTAAGGTTACGTTTAGTACGGAGTATTGAAAATGAGGGATAAGAATGGTGATTGATACTGAAAATATATGTTAAAATGATGCTTAGCATGAGTAATTTCTTATCACATGGGATTAGGCAATCCCATATAAATAGGATTGGAGAATACCACCTTTCCTCATGGTATTCCTAATATCACATATATGGGTTTGTCTAATCTCAAGTATTATATAATTGCTCATATTAAACACCCTTTTAATATATTTTACACTTTCAATCTCAATCTCAATCCCTCATTTTTAATATTTCGTACCAAACGGGACCTATATAGTTTTTTTTCCTCATTTTATTCAATCCTTATTGTTTACTTCGTTATTAGTGTTAATTCTTCTATTTGTTAAGCTTGCATTTGCCGTTAGTTTCAAAAAACAATAATTATAAAAGGAAAACAATAATTATATAGAAAAGAATAAGAAATAAAAAGGAAAAAAATTACAGGAACTTGATTCAAAATTAGGTAAAATTATAAGGACTGACAAATTAATTTTTCCTAAATACTAATATTGTCATACATAATTATAATTTGTTAGGATTTTATTTCGTTTCTCACTAGAATTGTTTTAATACTTATTATTTACAACTCAATTTTGAATATCTAAATTCAAAAGTATTTTATCTAATATCTTACTGGGAAAAAAGAAGTATGCAGCAAAAGAAAGGAGAAAACTGAAACTGGAAAAAAAAAATCTTAGAAACTGAGGACTTCTTGTTACTTTTTATCTTTGTTATTTATAATAATTAGTATAGAAAATGGGGCTGGAGTAAAATACATCATGGAGCTTATAAAAATTGATTGCGAACAATAATAAATCTATAAGAGTAATTTTAATTATGAAGATATTTTCTATTTAATGAAAATGACTCATCCGTTCACCTCAAAAGTGTGTAGCACAGGGGCAAGGTTGAATTTTCAAACATTAAATTGTCCCCAAAGGAAATTACATAAAATACCATATTAACAAATAGAAAGAAAATTAATTAAGTGATGAGGAGAAGTTTTAACCCCACAAGTAGTCCCTTATCACATCAAAGAATAAAGAGAAAATGTAAGATAAAAGAGTACAAAAATTAATTAAAAAATTTTAACCCCATTTTTTCAATTTTTTAAAATGAGCTTATTAAAATTTTTCCATGCAGCGTTTGACTTATGAGTAGAACTCAAAATCACACTTCATTTCATACGAAACAGCTTGTGTATATATGTATGATTTATTTTGGTAATATCATCCTAGTTTATCCAAAGAAAAATACCACAATTGACTTAAAAAAACACATGTAAATGGTACAGTTTTTAAGTCTTTTTTTTTTAATACAGATTTTATATATTGTATGTGATAAAAAGAGTATGTATTTTTGTATGCTTATTTCAAAAGCGACGGCACTAATTAAATTTAATAATCTATTTTTTACACCAGAGATTTAATATCGATACCAATTATTTTAGATAGTCAGTCAAAGTCTGCGAACGCGTTTTCTAAATAGTTACCTTCCTGCGAATTGCAGTAGTTTTTATAATAAGGTAAAACATATGAAAATGAAAAAAGTATAGGAACAGAATGTGTATATAATACTAAGAAGGAAATATATAGAAAATAGATGGTAGATATTAACATTCATTCAATACTGCATGTAATAATAATAATAATTCAATACTGCATGTTGTAGTAGTAGTAGTATAATAATAATAATAATAATAATAATAATATAATAATAATTATTATTATTATTATTATTATTATTTCTTGGAATTGAAAATAACATAAATAAGTATGGGATATAATATACATGCAAAGAAACGAACAAAAAATAGATTATAGGCAAAAAGTAAAATATAAACTTATTACAAAATCATCTTCATTTTAGTTATTTTCTTATCTAATAGAAAAACTCAACTCGTTAACTACCGGATCCAGCTTTCTAAAAATTTCCCATCACAAAATTTATTGCTTAAGTGAAAGGTACTTGAAATTTGTTTAAGATTCAGACGCAACCTTCTTCAACAGGTGCATTTTTTTTTAATCACACTAAAGACAATATTTTGATTAAAATCAATGTATTTTATGGATCATAGAGTTGCCCCATAAAGTACGTACGTTAATGTTGAAAAGAACCTTTGTCCTTTTAGGGAGTATGATTTCACTTAGGGAAAATGACACATAAAGAAGCCTCAAAATGGGAAATATCAAAATGGAAAGTTAAGCAAATGTATTACCTGATAGGGAAATATTGCTTGATTTGGGATTATGCAAATGTTGAGCAATTACCAGAAAGCCCTTGATGAGTCAAATACAGAAAATGACCGGTGAAAGTGAGGAAGTTGTGGCGGGAGCTCGAGGAAAAACTTTGGTGGGACCATGAACGTGGAAGCATGAATGCGCGAAGCAACAGCCGAACGAAGGAAGCAAGTGAGGTTAGTATTGAATGACTATATTGTTCGCCTCTCTCTTTTGTCGGTCTCCTTTATGCGTTGGTTGATTTTCCTCTTTCCCTTGGATGGCAATATTGTCGATGTGGGGCTGGTTTTAAGGCGGAGAGGGTGGCGAAATAGGGAGATGTGGGCATGTAGAAACTGTGGGCAAGGACAGTGATCAAAGGGTGAATGTGTGGGGAAGCAAAAACACTGAGGGAGAGGGGTTTGATGGCATCACAAATGAGTCAAAGTGATTAGTGTTAGATAAAGGCACAATATTGAAGTGGGATTTGAATAATGGAGTGGATTGATTCTGAGAAAATGAAGCATTAGTATGGACAGGAAAGAAATGAGTGTTTTGTTGCAAATTATAAGCATGATTGTGTCAAACCCTAATCTGGTCGTGTAAGTTGATTATGATGGTATTAAGTCATATAATAATTCGACTTTTATTATCCATGCAGGCAATGAAGGAGCTGTTCTGTTATTTTCATCTGGGAGGGAAATTTGTGACAAATGGTAAAGGTGAAGTGAGATATAATGGAGGTAGCGTGAGGTTAAGAAGCATTAAGGATGGGCTGACACTAGAAGAATTGAAGCTAATGATATGGGAGTGTATTGGTGGTGATGGAAGAAATTATGACATTAAGTACACAGTGGCCTTTGATGAGAAGACATTGATTGACCTTCATGACAATGCTGAAATGTATAACCTTTTTGAATACAATGGGAACAGCGGTCATGTGTATGTGGCCAAAAAAGGGCATAGGGATCCCCAACCAAGGGACAATACAGAAATGTAAGTAAAAGTTTGTCCTAACTATTTGTTGTCATTTATGAATTTTATCTTGTCATTTATGTTAACGAGTCTTGTCATTGTGAATGCAGAACAGAAAGAGTCATGGACATGTCACAACAAACGGAACTGGATGAGTCTCCTATTAGTTTGTGTTATGATTATGGCTGGCTCAATAAAGAAAATGCTGGTGAATGTGACAATGATGGAGGAAGTGGGCCCCCCAATGTGGATACATCCATCGGAGTTGAAGATATGAATGGTAGTGAGATGGTTCATGTGAAATGGAGGGGACTTTTCATAGGGGTGGGTCAACATTTTCCTAGTGCATAAGTATTTCAGGTGTCTGCATACAAGTTTGCACTTGGACACAAGTTTGTGCCCAAGTATGTGAGGAGTAGCAAGGAATTCATGTCGGTGAGGTGTAAAGTTGAGGGTTGTCTATGGAAGCTATGTGCAAATCATGTAGGGAAGAGTTGTGATGTCCTATGAGTGACGACATTTATAAACTGGAATGTTCATTCTACCCAAGATAGCTTGGACGTGAAGCATAGTGGAAGAGCTAGTTTGAACTCATCAATAATAATTGATGAGATCAGGGATCATGCAGACAAGTGCACTTCTGAGATAAAGAAGAAGTTGAAACGAGAGTATGGGATTGATCTAACATATAAACAGGCTTATAGAGCAAAAGAGAAGTCATTGGAAGACATATATGGCAGGCCTGAACAATCATACATGCTCATACCATAGGTATGCGAAAGACTAAAGGAAACAGATGAAAAAACCGTGGCTGAATGGACTGCTATTGGGAACCGGTTTGAGCGTGTTTTCATTGCCTACAGGTCATGCATTGAGGGTTTTTTGGGTGGCGCGAGGCATATTATGTATGTTGATGGAACTCACTTAAGCGGACCATACAAGGGGACAATGTTGTCAGCTTCAGCTTATGATGCAGATAATGAGCTGCTGCCATTTGCAATTGCAATTGTTAAGGGAGAAACACTAGATGACTAGACATGGTTTTTCTATATGATAAAAAAAAAATCCTGGGTTCTGTGGAAGTAATGATTGTATCAGATCGACACAATGCTATCATTGGAGGAGTGGCATCAATCTTTGGGGGTCAAAGGCATGCCCTTTGTTACAGACAGAGAATTTTAGTTCAGAAGTGATGAAAATGAATAAGGGGCAAACAAGGACAAATGGCCGATCAAAGGAGGATGCATTACATTTATTGGATAAAATTGCATATACAAGGACGGATGAGAAATTTGAGGCGGCAATGGATGACATGAGAGCCTTTTCTCCAAGGCTATTTGATTGGCTTATTCGTCATAGGGATGTAGATAGGTGGGCTAAAAGCAGGTTCCCATATAAAAGATGGGACAATATTACAAGTAATATAGTAGAATCATTCAATGCATGGATGGTCAATGAGAGAAAGCATATTGTACCCTAATTGATCTATGAGCACTGAGAGAATGTTGCAAGAAAGCTACATGCCTCCTATGTGGCTATGACCAAATGGAAGAATTGCGTTGGTCCAAATATAGAAAGTAAGGTGCAGCATATGGTGGCCAGGTTTGACCATATGTATGCTGAAAATTATGGCGGGGGAAGAGTGAAGGTGACAACATCATGTGGAGACTATCGGGTTGATCTTGGACTACACCAATGCAGTTGCAGATCTTGGCAAATGACGGGGATCCCTTGTTCCCATGCTTGTGCTGCCATCAAGATTGTGCATGGCAATGTTTATGATTATGTTGATAATTGCTATAAAAAGTCATCACAAGAAAAGATTTATGCTCGCAGTATGATTCATGTGATAACAATAGACATGCCTCACCCAAATGACTACTATAGGATAGGAAATGTCAGTGAGCAAGTTTTCTTGCTACCTCCCATCACATCTCGACCACCAGGAAGGCCAAAAGTAAACAGGGATGAATCACAGTTCTAGAACAAATGGATATACCAATATGGAAGATGCCACCAACCTGGACACACAAGGAGGAGTTGCAAAAATCCTAACCCATCATGAAGTTTCGAGTACAGTGGGGATAGGTTATTTTTTGGTGTACATAGTTGTATGCTCTGGCCTTGTCAACTTTTTTGGGATGGGGTTGTAGTTAGGAGCTAGGTAGAGACATTTTTTTGTAAGTAAGGTGATAGAAATTTCATTGATGTTAACTAATGTTAAACTGATGTTATATAATCAGATCAGGTTATGCTTATAATTATCGTTGTCATATTCGGACCACTTGTTGTTATTTTAAAATTTGTTCTGGTCATTGGTAGTGATGCTATCAGCATAAGCTGACAGTTGATATTAAACTGATGTTATATAATAGATCAGGTTATGCTTATAATTATCGTTGTCATATTCGGATCAGTTGTTGTCATTTTAAAATTTGTTCTGGTCATTGGCAGCGATGCTATCAGCATAAGCTGACAGTTGATGTTAAACTGATGTTATATAATAGATCAGGTTATGGACAATATTATCATTGTCATATTTGGACCACTAGTTGTCATTTTAAAATTTGTTTTGGTTATTGGCAGTGATGCTATCAGCATAAGCTGACAGTTGATGTTAAACTGATGTTATATAATCGGATCAGGTTATGAACAATATTATCGTTGTCATATTCGAATCAGTTGGTGTCATTTTAAAATTTGTTCTGGTCATTAGCAGTGATGCTATCAGCATAAGTTGACAATTGATGTTAAACTGATGTTATATAATCAGATCAGGTTATGGACAATATTATCGTTGTCATATTCGAATCAGTTGGTGTTATTTTTGTTGGATACCAACAGGATATATTGAAGTAAAATTGAGTGACCTGAACAAGAAATGGAAGCCAATAGCACATATCAATGGGGTTGTTGTCATCATCTGTTTTGGTGTGGTTAAACTCAGATTCATTCATGTCACTGGGGAATAAATTGGCATCATGGATCTCAACATTCATAAATTTATGGACACCAATCTCTGTTAACCATAAGTATACACAGTAAATTTTCGGTCAGCGTACAATGCACATTACATACAGCAATCTAATAGAGGACAAGTGAATTATGAGCCTAACATCAAGACACCTAAGACAGATGCATTTTCTTGGACTTTCTGCTCTTGGTTGGTTGTGGTTGTTGAATAAGAGCCAATGCCTCATCACGTTTTTTCATTCTGTTCATGATTCACCAACCACCATGTCAGGTCACGACGAAAGCCAGCAACTTCTTCCTCTGTGTAGGTAAGGGTCACACCAGGTTCCCATCTTCTCAGCCACATCATGCAGTGCACCCCATAATCCCTCCTGTGGACACAACAATATCAACACAGTTAGTTAACACCTTTGACATGTTCATTTACCACACAGAATTCGAATTTGACAAAACTGACAGGTTATTCTGTTGGGGAACGTCTGCAAATTTCATAGGAGACATTGGCTTTTTCCCAACCAATCCTGGCTTGACCAAGTCTAATATAATATTGAACCTCATCCTCTGCAAAAAGATTCAGGACCAACATAGAAAGTTTAATGATTTTACAAGTTCAAAAACTAGGGTCAAGACAATGAGTTTTTTCTTACACACTCATCCACAGCCATTTCCACTGGGTCTTTGATGACAACCTTCTTCTTCTTCTTTCTGTCCTTAGTTCCGAAATGGTCACTCATAGAGTCTAATATGTGGAAATCCAATGTGCTGGGCTGAATGGCAACGCAAAACCAATGTTGGCCAACAAGAGCCGGACCAATTATGAAATCACATTCAGCTAAGTTGTAGCAAGGAACTCAGGAAGAAAGAGCTTCTTATATTTTCAGGCTTCCCAGGTTGGATCATGTGCCATCATGTTCTGCATGACATGAAATTGTTAATCCATCAACAGAGAACAAGTCATTTCCAATTCAATTGCTGTCATTGGTATTTGTATTCGGAATTATGCAATCTCACCATGAAATCCACATCGAAAATGTGTCTCTTCCCTGGTCCCAACTCTGCCTCCATGTCCTCCATCACTGCCTTGCACACCAAATTAAGTACCTACAGAAGACAAGTGAAAACATCATTCTGATACAATAATCTCACCAAACATTATCAAACATAAGCATGGGTACAGACACAGAGCATTCTAAAATACCCTGTTATTTACTCTGTTCACTCCACCCAGGGAAAACAGCTATTGTTGTCTATATCTTCATCAAACATTTTGATGACAGTCCTGCAAACATTGTTAAATGTCAGTGACAGAAAGTATGGTGTTGGGGACATCATCACTTGTCATCCCCATGTAGTTTATTGTCATTTTCAATTCTATTGTTGTCAATGTTAGTACACACCGTGTCATTTAAAACCAAAAGGCTAGCGAGGGATATACTTACATGTTCCCCTCTTCCTCTCCCTTGGGTCTACGGGATATTAAAGTGAAAAAAATGTCCCTTTTGTCCTTTAGCCTCTTCATCCTCGGAGCTGCCTTGAACTCCATCCATTGAGATTTAATTGTGGTACACTTTGCCCTTGTTGACCCCCTAAGCTGGGTCAATTTTTCAGGCCCTCCTTCCTCCCCACTGTCACTGCTCACCCATTCATGATCCAACAGCAAAGGAACATTGGTTGGGGTCATTATCATACATATGTATCTTCCTCACCCTCATTCATCTGAATCCCGAACCTCCTTATCATCATCTTCGGCCTCTTCAACCACATAATCATGACTGACTTCCATGTCATCATGGTCATCTTCCTCCTCATGAACCACATGAGCTCCTTCCCTAGCATCATGGTCATCTTCCTCCTCATCGTCGTCATCATCATCATCATCTCCACGACCATCACGGTCACCCTCATCTTCCACCTCCTCAACCATGTAATCATCACTGACTTCCCTGTCATGAAGGTTATGTTCTTCTTCATCCTCATCCTCATCCTTCTCATCATCTCCTGTGCTAGTTTCATCCTCATCAAGTTCCTCATCTCTGCTTCTCACTCCAACCTCTCTTGCAATCTCCTCCACCACTTGGTCAACATCATCAGCTTCTTCAACATTGTTACCACCTGCATCACCAACTGTTTCAACCCCTTCTTTAGTAGTGGCATTCTCATTCCCTTTCCCCTTAACTTTGGTGTTCAATCCAATCTACACTTTGAGTAGCTCATCATCAAGACCCTTCATTAATGTCCTCTGGCTTTCTTCAAGCTTCTTAACAAAACGAGCCCTCAACTCCTTCAATGCCTGCATACACAGTAAATGAAGATATCAAAAAAGTTGATCACAGTTATCGAATGCCAGTATCTCACTGGTCATTTGTAAATAAAGTCTTGTCATCTCAAGTATCAACCTTGCTAATAGACTTACTTAAACTCAGGTCACGTATATTTTCTAAATTCTAACATACCGGATCTAAAGACTGCAAAATTGGACTGTCCTCATGTCCTGCTGAATAAACCTCGCTGCCATTGCTTCCATGCAGTATTGCCATGCTACTACCTCTCTCTTTCTCCACCCTCTCCTTTATCTTCTCCTTGGTCCAATATTCAATGGGGCTTGTTAAACCGCGGTGAACAGGCAATTCCAGTGGGAAACGCTCAGCAAAATACAACTGCAAAATCAAATAAAGATAGGTCACACTTCTACAACAATAACGTAAAACAAAAATATAGTGACTGGTCAAAATATTGACTTACTAGTAGTAAATGGAGACACCCTCCAACATTGCAGGTTCCTTTCTTCTTCTTCATCATCTTCACAAAGTCTCCCATTTCCTTCTACAGGTTCTTGATTATATATGTTGACCAATCATATTTCCGAAAACCCATCCATCATGTGATGCATCACTTTCAGCAAACCTATATGTACAGTTGTGCTTGCCCCAGGACATAAAAAAGCTCTGACTGTATAAAGCATAAATAGAAACTCAAAATTGTGTGTTTCTTTCCCAGATAATATCCTCTTCAGTATCTGGGTAAATGGAACCTTCCAATAAGTGTCCTTAACCTCTTGTATACGGGTCATCCTCACTAACATCAGATTTCACTTCCTCCCCAACACCTAGTAACTCATGAGCATCTTTTGGTCAATTGCTTGCCCTTGCCCCTAATGGTCAAAAATGCGTGGTGGGTCATAGCATCTCAACAATGACACAAGTAGATTATGTGGAAGTTGCTTCACATTCACATTAAGCAAGTTCCCAAATCCCATCCTCTCAACTTTCTGCCTTAACCACCTATTCTTCTTCACATACTCAGCCAATGATAGAAATCTGGGCAATGAGCACCGGTGTACAAGGGAACATCATACTTCTTCTTCTCACCTTTCTCTGGCTTCATTTTCTTTGCCCTCTCATTATACCTATCTTTCTCTTCCTCACTTAGGGCCCTCCATTCCTTCCCCACTTCATTTTTTTTTCTTCTTGCATTTTTACATTTCTCCCCTCATTTTGCCATAACTCCCTTCTGAACAACACAAGCCCACTGTGTACTCCTTTGCTTGCAGACCCTTCCCCTTCTTCCAACACCATCTCATATAGTTCTACAAAGTCATTAATGTACGATCATTATGTCATAATTGTTATACATATACTAAATATCTAGTTCTTTCTAGGTATGTTATGGTCATTTCCAGTTCCTTCATTGTCATTTACAATATGGCCATTACACACTAACAGTAAGGATGTTACTATGAATATGGTCGTTTCCAATTAATTTATTGTCATTACCAATATGGCCATTACAGACTGACAGTAAGGATGCTACTATGAATATGGTCGTTTTATTGTCATTACCAATATAGCCATTACAGACTGACAGTAAGGTCATTACTATGCATATGGTCGTTTCCAATTAATTCATTGTCATGTACCAGTATGTTATTGTCATTTCTAGTTTGTTGATATAATCTTTCTGGTCAATTAAACAGTAAGGTCATTACTATGAATATGGTCATTTCATGTTCCTCCATAGTCATTTACCAGTATGTTATTGTCATTTCCACTTCCTTCATATAATCTTTCCAATCAATCAACAAAGGTCAATACTATGCATATGGTCATTTCATGTTTCTTCATAGTCATTTACCAGTATGTTATTGTTTTTCCAATTCTTTCATATAATCTTTCCACTCAATCAGATAATTTTCCTACTGATTTGAAAACCCATTTTTCCTTAACCTCACAGTTCTCAACTTCATTATAATAAACAAATAGCATGCCACACAGACTCAGCTTAAAACCCTTAATCACTGTTCCTGTCATTCACAAACTTCATCGCGTCATATCTAAATATTGCCTAATCATTGCTTCCCCCACACCCAGAAACGTCGACACACACAAAAGTTAAATGCCTAAACTTACCTCAGTCAAATGCCGCTGATGCTTGTTAACTGCAATGGTGAATCACCACATGCCACCCTTTCCTCCGCACAATCACACAGACACGACCACGTTCGCCCTTCAAATAGCACACCCTTCCACTTCGAACTCCTCTACTCTCTTACACGCACATACTATTTCAGGGTCATCAACTATCCAACTTGTTGGTATTTTTAGGGCAGCAACGGAGATGGTGGAAGCAAGAAACCGGAAGCACGAGTCGTAGTACTCGAGTGGCAGTTGGCGTCTCTCTCTCTGCTTTCAAACTTTGACTGCCACAAGGGTTTTTTAGTAATTGCACAACATTTGCATAATCCCAAGTTAGGCAACACTTCCCTATCCAGTAATACATTTGCTTAGCTTCCCATTTTGGTATTTCATAATTTCAAGTTTCTTTATGTGTCATTTTCCCTTTCACTTATTATACCACATTTTCATTTCCATTGCATTACTTCATTTACTTTTAGTCTTGTATGGATGCATATGGAGAGTACCTTTTAAAGAACATTACTACTCAAAAGTCAAGAGACTTTAATTAACTGGATGGATCACATGGGGTGCTTGACTTGTGATTTGACCCAAAGAATTTTTTAGCAATTGTTTTCTAATTTTTTTATTATTCATTACTTTATTACAAGGTCAAGTCTGTTAGACAACAGCTAGAGATTACCCCAAAAAAATGCAAGTGAGAAGACGTCAAAGCGTCAACAAATAGATAATAAGTCCTCAAAAAATGAAAACAAGGAAAATATTGGCCTTTAAATTCAAATTTGTATTTTATTTATCACCCTTTTGGACTCACTATCCATTTGACAAGAAACAACTTCATTTACTTGTGCGTTAAATTTTTATATTGGTAATAATCAATAACTTTTTGGAATCCTTTAAATTATATGAGCATGGTCGTTCATTTTTAAGTTTAAGCAAAACTTGAAGGAAATTTTAGAGATTATTTACTTTTTTTTCCTTACTGAATACTCCTCTGGCCCTATTTATAAGACAGGGAGAGAATGTTTTTCTTAGTTCTATTTATAAGTCAATTCATTAAATTTTTAGCATGAATGTACTATTTTGTTATTAATTTATTATATTGTAGAAAATTATTTTTTTAAAAAAGGCACATATATTAAATAGGAGTAAAATTGAAAAGTTATTATGTTTTAATAGAGTTAATGTTATTTAAGGTTTTTCTTAGTCTGTGTGAAATATGCTATGCTAAATTTCTTATAAATAGGATTAGGGGAGTATAAAATATGAAATCAATGTAAAAATTAGCTAGTCAAGTATGAAATCATATGTTTAAAAATATTCATTCATTTTAAGGGGCGACGTAATTACTTTTAGGTGAAAAGAATGGCAAACTCCCGTGCTCTGACCTTGGCGGACTTTCCAATGCTCCGTGAACATCATGTCGCGGATGAATCGGACCTGTTGCAAAGAACAAAGAAGAAGAGGAGAGAAGGTGCGGAGCTTAGGATTCAGGAGCAAAATGGTTATGTTGTCTCTTATGCTAATAAATTGAAGGGTGAGAGTAAGGGGGAATTAGAGACGGATCGTATGGAGGAAGAAGGCTTAGATAACCTTAGCATTACGATTGTGCATCATTTAAAGGGGAATATGAAGATTCCTGAACTGGTGTTTTCGGAGGAGGGGCAGAAGAAACTTAGGAAGCCATTTGCTAAAAATCTAATTGTCAAGCTCCTTGGGTGGAGACTTAGCTTACGATCGATGGAGCTGAAGCTCCAGAATCTGTGGGGCAAACAGGGAACGGTTTCAGTGCTGGATCTAAGGAATGATTTCTTTGTGGTAAATTTCACAAATTGGGAGGATTACCATAGAGCCTTGAGTGGGGGCCCTTAGCTTATTGTTGATCACTACTTGACTGTAAGGGAGTGGAGAGGCAATTTTAACCTGCTGACGGAGGTGCTAGAAGAGGTACTGGTATGGGTTAAACTCTCAGATCTGCCCCTAGAATGTTATGAGGAGATTGTGTTGCAAGCAATTGGTGATCAAATAGGCAAAACAGTCAAGGTGGACTCAACTACACTAATGCAGACTCGAGGGAAATTTGCAAGAATTGGAGGGCAGGTAGATCTGTCTAAACCTCTACTTCCTCAGTTTCTTATTGGAGGAAGGGTGTTTAATGTTAAATATGAAGGTTTATATTCCCTATGCTATCATTGTGGCATGTATGGGCACAGTAAAAAGGATTGTGCAGACAAAGTGGAGGAAACAAGTAAGACGAATGAGGATATGGAGGAATGTGAAGGGCAGGACAGATCTGGGAGCCTTTATGGAGAAGGGACTTTAGTCCAGAAAAGGAGGGGGCTAAGGAGAGCAGGAATGGAGAGAAGAGGTTTTGTCTCTTCAGGGGGGTTGGAGCTGGGCAATCTAGATTTAATGGGTTAGAGGTTAAGGAGCTGGACAGGATCGAGAAAGTAGTGGGAAATGATAGAAGTCTAGTTGTTTCCTCGATTTCTATTGAGGGAAAGAGAAAGAATAGAATAGTTGATAATAGAATGTGGGAAGAAGTGGCTGAGGAGTGGAAGAGTAACAATCGTGAAAGGGCAATTGTTCCTGTGAACACGGTATTGGTAAGAAATAGGCAGTTAAATAAGAGTAAAAAGGAAGGTAACACACAGGGGGATGAAGTGAGGGAAGCCCCTCAAGGTGAGAAGGAGAAGCAAGAGAGGGGTTATTTAAGAGAACTAGATCCGAATGTTATAAGCCTCAGAGAAGGTAGGTTTGAGAGCAAGGAGGCTTAGATAGACAAAGAAGGGGGGAAGCTGTCGGATAAAGAAAGAGATAATGATAAGTTGTTTATAGAGGCAATGGAGGAGAGTGCTGAGATACGGGTTGATTAAACTTTTGTTTTCTTCTTAATGAATATGAACAAAAATGTTCTAGCTTGGAATTGCAGAGGTGCTAGAGGAAAGGAGGTGAAGAGGGATCTAAGAATGATGATTAAGATGAAGAAACCAGAAATTGTCAGTATCATGGAAACTAGAGCACCTGCGAGAAATGCCCAAAATTTCTTTCAAAGTTTAGGGTTTATAGACATGGAAGCCATTGAGGGGGTAGGATTTGCAGGGGGAATTTGGGTGGCCAGGAACAAGTCAAGGGTCAGCCTAACGTGTTTAGAAAAGAGATAGCACCATGGATTGTTTCGAATCCAGTTTGATGGAGAGGAGCCATGGCATATTGTCTTTGCTTATGTGGCTCCAAGAGACAGAGAGAAAGAAGATTTCTAGAGGAATATGGAGAGAATAGCAAAGGAGTGTAATGGGCGTTAGGTGGTGTTGGGAGATTTCAATGATATCAGAGGAGCTCATGAGAAGAAGGGGGGAGCTCCTATCAATTATAGAAGATGTGATACTTTTGAAGATAGAATTAACAAATGTGGTTTGTTTGAAGTAGCATCTTGTGGTAACAGATTCACTTGGAAAGGACCCCTTATTCATGGTTACCAAAGGGTGTATGAGCACCTTGATAGGGGTTTTTGTAGTGCTAATTGGAAAATTAAGTTTTCGGAGGCGATTGTTAAAGTTTTGGCAAGACTGGGTTGTTTGGATCATCACCCTATTCTATTGAGCATGGAAAGGTATGAAAGAAGAGGAGAGCATCCTTTTCGCTTTAAGGCAGCCTGGTTTATGCATGATTCTTTTCAAAACAAAGTCAAGGAAGGTTGGGGAAGAGAAGGAGTGGCTACAGACAGACTTGTGAATTTGCAGAGGACACTTAGCAAGTGGGACAAAGAGGTGTTTCTGAATGTTCACTCAAAAAAGACAAGACTTCTTGCGAGATTGGAAGGAGTTCAGAAACAGATTGCTGCATTTGATAGACATTATATGCATTTGTGTAAACTAGAACAGGAGATACAAGGGGAGCTTAGAGATGTTTTGAGATAGGAGGACTTGCTTTGGTTTCAGAAGTCCAGAACCCATTGGATTAATGATGGTGACCGTAACACTAGATATTACCATCTAAGGACTATTGTAAGAAGAAGGAGAAATAAAATTGCCATGCTTAAAGATGAGAATAGGGAATGGATTGAGAGTCAAGAAAAGTTGAAAAGTTTGGCTCTGGAGTTCTATAGGAACCTCTTTACGAATGAGGGGACAAGAGGGAAGCTTGAAGTAAGGGTGTCTTACCCTAGAATTAGTGAAATGAGTTGGGATCAATTGGAACGGCCAGTGAATTTGGAGGAGATAAGGGAGGCAATGTTTTCTATTGGGGCTTTTAAAGCACCGGGGTCAGATAGTTTTCTAGCGGTTTTCTTTCAAAAGGAGTGGCATGTGGTTGAGGAAGAGGTGGTGACTTCCATTAAGAAACTATGGAATGGAGAGCTAGAGATGAAGGAAGTGAATGATACTTTGATTGTCTTGATTCCTAAAGTTGATCAGCCTGAGAATATGAAGCAGCTGAGACCCATTACTCTATGCAATGTGTTATATAAGTGAATCTCAAACATCCTGGTTAAAAGGCTTAAAGGAATTTTGGGGGAGGCTTGTAGCTCCAAATCAAGTAAGTTTCATGCCTAGTTGTCACATCCAGGACAATATTATTGTAACTCATGAGTTACTGTATTCTATGAGATTTATGCGAGGTCAAAAGGGTTTCTTTGCTATAAAAATGAATTTAGAGAAGGCTTATGACCATGTGAGATGGGACTTTATCCAGGAAGTTTTGGAGGAAAGGGGGATGAAGGAGAAGTATCGTGATATGTTAATGAGATGTATTAAGTCTGTAGGAACACGCCTACTTTGGAATAGAGAAAAAACTGAGGCATTTTGGCCCTCAAGAGGAATTAGACAAGGGATCCCTTGTCCCCTTATGTGTTTGTTCTAGTAATGGAACGTTTGACTCATATTATCCAAGAAGCAAAGAGGAAGGGGGATTGGAAAGCTATCCGTATTGGAAGAAGGGGACCAAGTGTTACACACTTAATATTTGCTGATGGCGTTCTTCTTTTTGGGGAGGCAACACTACAGCAGATTAAAGTAGTTAAAGACTATTTGAGAAGGTTTAGTGAGGCTTCTAGACAAAAGGTCAACTCTACTAAGTTTGCCATATTGTTTTCTAAAAATGTCTCTAATGATAAGAAGAAAGTTTAGCCCAAGATGCAGGTTTTAGGGTGACTGATGATTTGGGAGTTCACCTTGGAGTTCCTACTTATTATGAAAGGGGTAAGACCAAAAGTTTTGGGGGATTGGTAGAGAAGGTGAAACAAAGATTGGGAGGTTGGAAGGTCAATATGGTAAGTATGGCAGGTAGGGTCACGCTAGCAAAATCTATTATGAGTGCTATCCCCCTGTATTCTATGATGGTGATGAAGATTCCTACGCAGATCATTGGCAGTATTGAAAGGACCCAAAGGTCATTTATTTGGGGACACTTAATGGAAGAGAGGAAATTGCATCTAATCAACTGGGAAACTGTCCAAAAACCCAAAGACAGAGGAGGTTTGGGGGTCCTAAACTTGCAGCATATGAATGAGGCTTGTTTGATAAAGCTGGTGTGGAGATTAAGGAATGAGGGAAGTGGACTCTGGGTTGACGTTCTCAGGTATAAGTATAATGAAGGGAAGGCCTTTAGCAGTACTGTTAAGGTGCAACGAAATGCTTCTTCTGTCTGGAAAGATATTGGAAGTGTGTGGGAAAAACTTAATGATGGGATCTGGTGGGGTGTAGAGTCAAGAGAGAATGTGAATTTCTGGAGGGATGAATGGGCAAGAAAGGGCGTTGTGTTACTCAATGAGCGACGCTATGAAATAGAGGGAGAGAAGTTGAATTGGGTGGTAGCTGACCTAGTTAAAGATGATGGTTCTTGGGATTGGTCTCTACTAAAAGAACTACTCTCCGATCAAGCCTATATGAGGCTTCAAGCCCTTAGGCCACCGACGAGAGGGGATAAGGAAGATCCCATTTTTTAGAGGAATGATAGTACTAAGTGCTATAGTGTTCGTAGTGGTTACAGATTACTCAGAGATTGTCGACTGGGGGAGAAAGAGAAGATTTGGGATTTGATTTGGAAGTGGAAAGGGCTAGAACGGATCAGAAATTTTCTCTAGATCTTGGCTAACGATAGCCTTCACACAAATAATCTAAGAAACAGGAGATGGGGGTAGCAGATGAATGTGGAATGTGTGCAAAGAGTGAAACTTCAATCCATGTGGTTAGGGATTGTGAGCTAGCTACAAGACTGTGGTTTGGTTTGAACAACAAAATCAAGCCAGGATTTTTCAACAGCAGTACCAAAGAATGGCTTGTAGAAAATCTAAAAGTAAAGAGTTGTGCAGTGGTGTACCTTAGGCTGTGCTTTTTGGAGTCGCTTGCTGGAGCTTATGGAATTGACGAAATCTTCGAATCTTTGAGCAGAGGATAGAAGAGGCGAATCCTTGGCAGATCTGATCCTTTGCTATGGAGGTGTTTAGAGTGGCGAAGGCTAATAAAGAGAAGAGGGGGTGTCATATAGATGCTGATGAGAATGGGTGGAGAGTGCCAGAGATAGTTTGGGTGAAGATTAACTCAGATGGATCGAGTAGAGGAGACCCTGGTCGTGCTGGCTGCGGTGGTGTGCTGCGAGATCATGAGGGAGAATGGATTGTTGGTTTTGGTAAGGGATTAGGTTGGTGTATAGCTTCTGAAGCAGAGTGTTGGGGAGCTTTCCTAGGGCTACAGTTGGCGCTAGAGAAAGGCTACCAGAGAATTCACTTGGAAGTTGATTCTGAGAGCTTGGTGAAGGCTTTGAGAGCAAAGATGAAGGAGGATGAACCAATTGATGCACACACTAGAATGGTTAGAGATGCCGCAGATCGTTGTGCAAGGATTTGGATCTTGCATACTCAGAGAACTAATAATGGTTACGCTAATGCGATGGCGAAATGGAGTGCGAGGTGGGATGGGTATGAGGAAAGACGTCTTTTTTCAAAGCCCCCACCTATAGTGCAAGAGGTGTTCAAAAAGGATTAGATAGGAAGTAGATGGCATGATGCTGGTTGAGTTCTTGTCGGTCTTGCCTTCCTTGTAATTTCCTTTTATTTTTCTAGGCTGTGGGCCCCCTATCTACCAAAAAAAAATATTCGTTCGTTTTTTCAAATCAATATTATTTATTTTGTGATAATTAAGTTTAGAAAGAAGAAAGATATATGTCAAATTATGGGCACATGAATAAAGATCAAATTATCTTGATTGACCAAAAAATAGAATAAGATCAAATTAATTAAGGAAGTATGCGATAAGTAACTTCAAAAAAAAAAAAAAACAAAGGTGCGCATACCTATAGAGTTTTTTTTTTTGGCCAAAGAGCATACTCGTCGAGTTGAAAAGCAGAAAATTGCATAGTAGTCTTAATTTCATATTCACAGCAACACTCAATTCAATCTCTCTGTCCGTTTGGCGTGAGAGAAATAGAGGAGAGAAAAAATTTCGAAGAACTCAAATTAAAAAAATTAAAGAAATAAGATTAAAAGCTTTTAATTAATTTTTATTATTTTTTATTTTACATCTTTTCTTTATTGAAATTTTATAATCCCATTTTTTTCAATTTTTAAAATTGAGCTCATAAAATTTTTTCCTCCTCTTCCTTCCTCTCCATTTTCCTCATACCAAATATCCGGTAATATAGAGAAACTCACTGGATGACTATGAATTCAACATTACATTATTTTATTTGACGTATGAAAATGTTGCGTAGAGAAAAGACAATACATAACGCGATCTAAATTGTAGAAAATGCCAGGAAACCATGTTCTAAGAATTTAAAGAATACCTACCTTTACGCTGTGTTTGGCTCGATGGAGGGAAGGGGAGGGGAGGGGTTTTAATCAAGGGAAGGGAAGGGGAGGAAAGGGGAGGGTAGCTACAAAGGGGAGGGGAGGGATTTTAATGATCTCCTGTTTGGATTGATTGGAGGGGAGGGGAGGGAGCAATTTTAATAATACCTTATTTTGTTCTAATAAAAAATTGACTATTTTAGCCTCATAAAATTTAAATGAATTTTTTCACTTTTTTATTTTGTTAAGATATAACTATATATATAATACAATTCACCAATTTTGATTTACAAGACATAGTCACACACTCATAGAATATCAAGATAAAAAGTCACGAGTGATATATTTCAATCAGAGAAAAAACCTTGAAGGTGAAAGAAAATACCAACAACCTCTTGGAATTAGAAGAAGAGAAAAAAAAAGTTTACAAATACTCACTAATTTTGGAGACAATTATCTTAATAACCTCTTGTTAGATGCTCAAAAAACTCTTTTATATAGAAATGTTTACGACTGATTAGAGGTTAACAAATCAAAAGGGTATATAAGAAATTGAAATATTATCTCTCATCTCCCCTCCAAAAAACCCCACTTTTGGAGGGGAGGCTAGAAAGGAAGGGGAGGGAAGAAGAATCCCTCCCCTCTTTAAAAAACATCTTAACCAAACGAGGGAAGGGGAGGGGCTCCCCTCCCCTCCTAAAAAATTACACCAGCCAAACAAGGGGAGGGGAGCAACTCCCCTCCCCTCCCCTCCAAAAATCCTGTACCAAACATAGCGTTAAAGAATTTAAGGAATTGCTAAAATTTAAATTAAAAAATTAGAAAATTTTAATAGGTTTTAATAATCCCACTGTGTGTTCTACGGAGTACCAATGGAATCCAAAATTCAGTTTTAAATGTTTCACTTTTTTATCGGGCTCAACATTAAGTTGTCCCCAAAAGTAAGTTACATAAAATATCATATTAAAAAATAGATAGAAAATTACGTGCACCATGAGAAGCTTTAACCCTGCAAGTAGTCAATTATCACATCAAAGATCATACTGTATTAGTCATACAGACGTAAGCCCATAAAAAACATTAGTGATGAAAGGAACCTTTGTTCCTGTAATTTCACTTCTTAGACCATATTTTCATTTTTCATTGTATTATTTTATCTATGGTCAGTCTTGCAGGCCATATATGGAGTACCTCTAACAGAATGTTAACGTTACTTGTGGGAAGAAGCATGGATGGAAGTATTGTCTATGTAGTGCTTGACTTATGAGTAGACCTCAAAATCACACTCCATTTCATATGAAACAGCTTATGTATTTGTATGCTTATTTCAAAAGCCACAACACTAATTAAATTTAATAATCTACTTTCTACACCAGAAATTTAATATATAAGAAAAATAAAATATAAATTTATTACAAAATGATCTTCACTTGAGTTGTTCTCTTATCTAATATAAAAACTCAATTCGGTAACTTCTAGATCTAGCTTTGCTAAAAATTTCCCTTTTTAAAATTTATTGCTTAAATGAAAGGTATTTGAATTTTGTTTAATGGAACGGAGGGGAGGTGAGGTGAGGTGAATAAAGAGGAGAGGAGAGGAGAGAAGAGGTTATGAGTGTAGTTGGGTTGGAAGGAAAGAGAGGGGATGCGAGATTTCTTACTTGGTTTAGGAGGAGAAGGGATGGGAGCTAATTATAAGTTGGCAAATATATCCTTATCTTTTTATTTAAACTTTTTTATTATTTTATTGCGATATTTATATCATAATTATTATTTTCTAATATGTGAATATAAAAAAAAAAAACAGATACCTTGATATACAACAAATAGATTATAAATAATCATATATAAAAAAAATGTCGATAAAAAATATATATTATAATCTTTAGCATATTATATAAATTATAAATAAATTTATGCTACAAGTTTTAAACTATTCCATACTTAATTATATAACATGCGCAACCTCACATGCTTAATTAGATAATACACAGAGTTTTGTGTAAAAAATTAAATTAAATTAAATTAGGTATATATGAACACACATATCAACAAATTTGGTGATTGATAATATCATTTTAATAAATCTTAACGACTTCAACTCATATAAACCAATAAATAATAGTTTTATACAGAATAAATGAATAAAAATTGCTAATAATAATGATAAGATCAATGAGGTTGGGATCAGGCGAGAGGAAAAGATGGGGAAGATTAATGGCAAAGAGCGTGGGAAATGATGAGATCAAAGAAAGAAAATATGCCAAAAAAAAAAAGAATCTTTGAGGAGTAAAAAAAATCCGTAGAGGAATAGTAGAGGCTAAAAAAAAAGTAAAAAAAAAGGTAAAGAGCAAAAAAAACACTATTTACTAAAAAGAAGAAACTTGGAATATTCAAAAACCAACATGACTAATTTAGTTAAGATGAGACATAATATTTCTCTCCCCTCCAAAAAATTCCAAATTTGGAGGGGAGCGGAAGGAGGGGAGGGGAGCACTAAAAGATAACATTTTTTCCCTCCCCTCCCCTCCATTAAGCCAAACAAAATTTCTTCTCCCCTCTTCTTCCCTCCCCTTCCCTCAAAAACTTTCCAACCAAATAGTGTGTAAGATTAAGAGGCAATCTTTTTCCACAGGTGCATCTTTTTTTTTTTTTTTTGGGTGTACAACTTATCAATAACTAAGGACCCTTTTGAATAATATTAAATGATTTGTTTTCTATTTTCCCCCTTATTGACACACTCATTAATGGTGAAATAATATTTATTTAGAGAGCACTCACTAGAAATAGGCATGTTAGACTTTTCAAATCCCCAAAAGAAGTTGATGCAATGAAATAGAAAGTAAATCACGTTAATAATGAGAAAAAGCTTTGATCTTATAAATAGTTTGTTCACATTAATTAAGGACCATATTTTTATTATCATTGTGTTTGATGGGTCATAGAGTCATCATCAACTATCAATTATATTATTAAAAAATTATAATACCCGATTTATTTGAAAATGGATTGGGTATGATATTATTGGATCCGAACATATTCAATTAATAAGATTTGAATAACATATTGATTGAAATTTGAATATATTGAATTAAATAAAAAACATTATAAATAAATGAAATTTCAATTGGAGGCTCAAATGTCAATTATTAATTAATTTTGAATTTGAATAATATCTTAGTTGGATTTTGAATATATGGCATTAAATGTGGAGTATCATAATTAAATAGTATGTGAATTGGAGGCTTAAATAGAGAAATAAATAAATAATTTTAAATTTTCATCCATTCTTCCTTAATTTTGCATCTCTAATTAAGCTCTATTTGAAGGAATAAAAAATCATGCTCCTATAAAAAGTAAATCTTGAGCTACAATAGATAATGCAATTTATTACAATTTTAAATCTAATCAAATATGTT
The DNA here is from genome assembly GCF_004799145.2 of Neltuma alba. NCBI lineage: Eukaryota > Viridiplantae > Streptophyta > Magnoliopsida > Fabales > Fabaceae > Neltuma > Neltuma alba. The sequence goes on along the minus strand of NW_021636742.1, from coordinate 487,761 downwards.
AATCCGTGTATCGTACGGGGAAAAATTTCTAGTTATCCCATAAGCTACGTTAATGTCCTTTTAGAGAGTATGATCTCACTTATTATACCATATTTTCATTTTCATTACATTCTTTCATTTATGGTTAGTCTTGTAGGCCATATACAGAGTACCTTCAAAAAAAATGTTACTAATGGGAAGAAGCATGTGTGGACATACTGTCCGTACTCTCTTCACAAACATATATGCCAAAAATCAAGAGACTTTAATTAACTGGATGTATCATATCAACCACACCTAATATTTGCAGGCACATGGAATGCTTGACTTGTGAGTAGACCTAAAAGTCATGCACCATTTCGAACAAAACAACTTCTCCACATGTGGTTCATATACATATACATATACATATACATATACATATACATATATATTAGTATGATAATATTATCTTCCTTTACCTAAGGATTTTCCAGCAATTTTTTTTTCTGATTTCCTTTTTAATCACTACTTTATTTTGAGGTCAAGTTTGTTAAGCTATAGCTAGAGGTTACCCGAAATAAATGTAAGTGAGAAGACCTCAAAGAGAGGGGGAAAAAAAGGTCTTTGAAAATAGGGAATATATTCATGTGCTTGACTTGTAAGTCACATTCTGTCTCTTGTGTGTATTAAAGTCATATTTATATTTTATATATCACCCTTCTGTAGTCACAATTCATCTGGAAAGAAATGGCTTCATTACTTATGTGTTAAAATATTATATTGGTAATAATTGATGACTTTTTGAAATCCTTTAAATTACATAAGGATGGATCATTTTTAAGTTTGCGCAGAACCTGAAAGAAATTTTAGAGATTATCTACTTTTTCCTGATTATAAAAGATGAAATCAATTTGAAAATTAGCCAGCCAAGTATGAAATCATTTCTTAGAAAATTTTAAAACTATTCGTCCGTTTTTCGAAATAATTATTAGTTATTTTGTGATAATTGAGTTTAGAAAGAAGAAAGATATATACCAAATCGCGGGCGCATGGATAAAGATCAAATTATCTTGTTTGGCCAAAAAATAGAATAAAGAACAAATTAATCAAGGAAGCATGCCATAAAAAAATTTTAAAAAAAAAAGGAAACAAAGGTATGCATATTTCTTGAGTCGAAAGGCAGGAAACTGCATAATAGTTTTAATTTGAAATTTAAAGTAACATTCAATTTAATCTCTCTAATAGAAAGAAATTCAGTGGATGACTATGAATTCAACATTACATTATCTATTTGATGGCACGAAAATTTTACGTAAAAAATGAAAATATATATCATAATCTAAATCCTTGTAAATGCCACTAAACATGTTCTAAGAATTTAAAAAATATCTATCTTTGAAGAACTTTAAGGAACTGCCAAATTTTATTTTAAAAATTAGAAATTTTTAATTGGCCTTGATAATCCTACTATGTCTTATTTGTAGTATCAATAGAATTCAAAATCCACTTTTAAGTGTTTCACTTTTTAAATGAGCTTAAGGAAGATCTCTTGTTTGAGCTGGGCTCTTTGAGCTCAAATTCTTTCATTTTTTTTAATGATGAATGAGCCCAAAAAAAAAAACCCCAATTTGTTAACCATGCTATGAAGTCTTGATTATTATTAGATTGTTTAGAAATTAACAAGTTCATCTCAGTAGTTCATAAGCCAACATTAGTTATTCACAAAAAGCCTTTTGCAATAAAATTGTAAACCACTAGCGCTAAAGCTTCAACCACCGTTTGTTGCCAATGCTTTAGCCACTGGTAAAAGTGAGGACTTTGAGAAGAAAGAGAGTGGGAGGGGGTGGAGGGGTAAAGAGAGGTGGCTTTAAAATTAGAGGCAAATTGGTAAATCCCTAATATTCACAAATCCTAAATTGGGCTTATAAATCAATTAGGGATTTGTTAGATTTGCTAACATCATTTGAAATTACCTATTTCAGATGGCTTCTAAAAGGATTTTTCCTATTAAAAAAAAGCATCATCGTACAACAATACTTGGTGTACCTCTATACTCGCATCCCAAAAAGCAAAATACTACCTCTAGTTGACTTTTAATTTAATTTTAAATGTAAAACTCAAATTCACTTTGTATCTCATATTTAATCATTTTTTCAAAGTAGCCTTTGTAGTAGTTATATATGTTAATTATTCTATCAAATGGTAATTCTAGCTAATATATATTATTAGTAAGGGTATTTTGGAGAAAACAACACCTATTTATTACAAACAACTAACTTAACAAATTTTCTTAATATGCTCAAATTAATCAACTAACTCATATATTAAAGACTGGAAATAGTATAAGCATGCATGGATACATTATCCCTTCACTCTACATTTTTTTTTTTGAAATAGTAAGGCAAGTTAAAGCTTGAAACAAAGAATCGATGTCTAGCTACTAAGAGGGGTTGACATCCCTAGTAGCTTCCTCTTAATCTAGATGTAACAGACTCAAACAAAAGTTGGGTGGTCTTGCTATAGTTTGTAGCTCCATTGGATTTTCATGAGCATTTTTAGTAAGGCAGTCAGCATATTTCAAGGCTCCACGTTACACATGTACTATCTCAAGATCTCAAGGTTCAGCAATGAGGGATCTAATCTCCATAATCTCTTCATACAATAGATGTACCAATAATCAATTTAAATAGAAAATTTATGCACCCACAAAACACTTATATTCATCACTTTGAATACCCACACAACCAAATAAAATAGCAGCCCCACACACCTAAAAAATGGAGCACCTAACATACCAAACGGGGAGAAGAGCAGGGAGAAGAGTGTTTAACTTACCCTATAACTAGCCATGGAGTTTCAAGCTCTTAAACTCAAAACTATCAGGGAGAAGATGAGCTGAAAGTTCACAACTTTTAGAAACGGAAAATCATAACTTTTTTACAACAAAATGACAAGGAGAGTTGCAATACATGTCCTCATTACAAGCTGAGTTGTCCACTACGAGTTTTGGCATTTATACACATTGTTGTTTTGAGTTTGTCAATAGATAAGAAGATATGTTGTGGAAAGGAGGAGAATGCATAGGGTTTGCTATCTTAGGGCTATTCAATCTGATTTATAGCATTTAAACATCTATGCTTATCTATTCATGGAGAACAAATGAGCATATATTCATATACTCATCTATTTTCTTTTGACAGACGCGTATATATGGCTTTTTTCTTTTGTTTTTGAAAACAAAAAAGAACGGGGCACGTAAAATGTTCATTTTGTAGTAGTGATATATGAAACATAACGAAATTCAAAACGAATCCAATCAAATTAGAAAATTTCAAATTTCAAATAATTTTATATATTATTGCATCATACACAAAATCACTCTAATTTACAAGAATACATGTTACCCAAAAAAAAACAAAAGGTTAAAGAAATAGTACTTAAAATGTGATTTAACAATTACTCAACTAATAATGTCCCTAGCATTTTCCATTAACAAAGCCTTGATCTTTTTCAATGATACTACAACATCAATCATAGTAAGTCATGCTTCAGGTAAATCATTGCAACATTTTAATGCTAGATCAAAAACTGACGATATATGAGATAATATATTATCAGTATTTTGATTTTTTCTATGCAATAAATTTGCATCTATAATATTGATGATTGAATGTGGTGTGGATTTGCTCACCCAGTCTTTCAAACTTAATCCTTGAACAAACATCCTATCTGTTGGCTTCTTCCTCGTAAACATTTCCATCAGCAAAATACCATAACTATACACATCTGCTTTTTCACAGACGACTCCTTTTGATCCATACTCTATATGTCATGTTGAATGATCAGTATAAAAGTCATGGTGTCAGAAACATAAGGTTTGTCCATTATTAAACTTTTTTTTTTGTATCATCCATCCAAATATTTACATATGAAGGCATGAAATATTTGCTAGAAATTGAATAGTATAGAATTTTATAAAGCATGCATGATAAACAAAAGAACATAGAAATAAATCAACAACAGTATTACTAATCTATTACCTGGTGCCATGTAGCCAATATGTAACATCCCGAATTTTCTGACTCAGGATGAGCAGAAAAGAGAAAATTCATTAAAATTATTTAATAGCCCATTTGCAATTGGGAAAAGTTATGAAATATTGATTTTCAAAGTTTAGAAATATTTTGGAAAAGTTCATTCCCCAAAAGTGGCTTAAATAGTTTTAAAGCTATTTTCATAGTAAAATGGTTTATTTTCTCAGAAAATTCTAAGAAAAATATTTAGAGGTTTCTAACTAACTAGAAAATTTAGGAAAATTATTTTATGAGGCAACGAAGTTATTTGAGGCATAAAATCCTTAAAATAGGTTAAGGATTAATTTCTGGAATTAAGAGCTATTTTCTTGGAAAATTCAAAAAAAATAGTTAGGAGTTGACTTTTGACCCGAAATTTTTAGAGAAGTTATTTTGTTGGTGAAAGAAGCTAATGGATAATACAAATCTGTATAAGATACTGTGGAATAATTTCCGAATGTATTTTATGTTTTAAAACAATAGGAGGAAGGATGAAATTAGAAGTAAGGAATGAAGTGAAGGGCATATTGGTAATTTCAAATTCTCTCACCCACTTGAACCATCTGATTCACTCGTTCCCTTCCACAAGTTTCACTTCTTGCGACGCTGAACAGAGAGAAAACGTAGGAGGCAGAGGGAAGTGCGTCACCGGCGAAGTGGTGATCGGAGGGGAGAATTTTACATGCAATAGTGTTTTCTGACTGAGGTAAGACCGACTAACACTCTCCTACCTTAATTTCTTTCGTTTTCTGCGTCTTGAAGGAAATGATGATAGATTAAAAATCTGGGTTATGAAAGAAAGCTATGAATCGAATGAAATATTGGAGGGCGGATGTAGCTAGAAGCTAAAAAAGAAATTGAATGGTAGTGTTGCATGTGCTGTTGGGTTATGTTATTGATGATTCCAAAGCTTAATCTTCCAGCCCCTGTTCTGCTTTATGGCGCCTAACTCTATGGAATTTAAATGGGTGAAGTTTGCCGAATTGAAGGAGGTAGATTGAAGTCCAAACAGATTATAAGGGGGTTTGCATGTCACTTTCTCCTTCAATTTTGGGTAACTCGTGACTGATCTGCGAAGATTTTATTGCTCTTCTTCTCTGGTTCTTAGTGTCTGAAACAGGGGTAATGGTTCAAAGAGGTGATGTGGGTTTAATGAGAAAGTGAAGAGCATAAATGGGGGGTGTGTGTGTGTGTATTTATATACGTATATATATGAACGAAGTTTGGGTGTGTGAGGATGGGGAATAAAATTGAAACACACAAATATATATGGATAGTTGATTGTGACACAAAATACTGAAGTTAGAATTAGAAACTGATTGTAATTAATTTGTTGGATTTTCCCTGGATGTTAAATGAATATTTTATGACTCAGGAATTGGAAGAGGATGGTTAAACTGAAGTTGTGATGCTTGAAGTTTGCTGTTTCATTGGGTTATGGCGTTAGGTTCCATAAAAGATAGTGAAAGAAAACTTAAACATTAAAAATGATTGAGGAACAAATATGGATAAAAAAAGCGTGTGTGTGTGAGTGAGCGAGTGAGAGAGAGAGAGAGATAATGTGACGTAAGGAACTTAGATTTTAGTGGTTGTAAGACTATTCAAATGTCTTGTTTAATACTTGCCCATGTCAAATATTTCCCCAACTATCTAAGCCATGTTTGAATATAATAATGGCTGGTTTGAAACCTAAGAGGGAAGCTAGAACATTTACAGATTTAATGAAGATTGATGTTAAGAAATGAGGCAAGAGTTTGCTCCAATCTTTAAGTTTGGACGCGGTGAACAGAGAGAGAACTGATTGAATTGTTAAAGATTAATCCCTAGAAGTTGCTGATTATTAATAATAGTATTAGCATATAGTTCATATAAATTAGATATCATTGTAGGTGAAGTTGTTGATGGTAAGATTATAAAATTTGACGCTATTGAATAATGGTATTATACTGTCAAAATCTGAAAGAAAATTTTGTGAAAGGAATACACATATCTATGGTTTTTATGAGTGTGATGACGGTGGATGTTTGGATTGTTGGAATGTTAATCCTGAAGCTACAAATGCTTTATTGTTTGAGGGCTGCACATAGAATAAATAGTGATTTTGTTATATAAATTATAGTTGAAGATTTTAGAGTCAAGATTGATTTTATTAAGTTTTAAAGGATAGGCTTAAAGTAATGTCTTGAAGTTAGGAATAATTTCCACATTATGAAAAGTAGAGGAGTTGATTTAAAATTTATTGTTGAGATTGCTTGAGGTTACCAACCAATGAATAGAAATTTTAAATGATTAGAGGATATGCTAGCATAGATTAAAGTCTGTATAAGAGGATTATGAGGCTGTGGGAGAATATATGCACGTGGGAGTATGCTTTTAAATCTGGAAAATGCTTCTAGATCAAGTGCAAGGTTATGTGAGTCATTGGAGATATAAATATACATGTGTTGTTGCATGTGCTGTTATGAAAACTCAATATATAGTTACTATTTAGTATCTCTAGATGATGAACAAGTATTTTAAGTTATTAAATTGAGTTTAGAAACTTCAAATGAAGTGGTGCTGGTATGGTTTAAGGATGCGACATGGTCCTTAAATACAATAACTAATATATTATCTTTGAGCAAGATGACCAGTTACTAAGTAAAGTAACTGCGTGGATTGAGATAAGGAAAGAAGCCTTCCGAAGAGAATAGTTTGAATAAGAAAAATTATCTAGGACGACCAACTAGTAAGGGTAGAAATTAAAGAAGATTTGGGATTTAAAGAGTATTATTTAATTTATGAATTACAGTTGGATCAAACATTAATCTATCCTTACCAATATGATAAGTTTTGTTATCTGCCCCAGCCTACCAAGAAAAGCAAAAAGAAAAGAGAACGGTAAGGTTTGATTTGGAGGGAAGCGAACCAAGTAGTAGTTCTTTCCTACCTTACATTTGTGTATGATTATTGCATGTCTGTTTGTGCCATGTTGCTGTTTAAAGCATAAGAACATGTAATCCTTATTTCCTTGCATGGATTATTTAGCCGTGATCACGTGTAGTTGATAGACATGGGGCAGTATCTGCCAATTATTTGTGCATTATTTATTCAGCTTGTCTATCTGTCATTGCGCATAAATGCTTAACTGCGTTAGCTTGCAAGGTTATGTTCCACTTTGGCTTGTTTTGCATGCTTTGCGTAATCTGTACATTTGTTTGATGGAAATTATTACTACGGGGATTCTTTAGAATCTCACCCTCCCATTTATGATGAACAGCGAACACTAGTAGCTTGAAGGATAAGGAGATTGTTTAAGAAGAAGGTGAGCTGGTTGAAGAGCAAGATGCTTGTTATATTCTGTACCTATGTTGCAGAATATTTTGATTAGTTAATATTTTTACTATTGTATATGTTATATGGGCAAGTAACTTTACTTGCTTTATACAAATATTATTTTGTATCCTCTATAAGGAGGGGAACACTATCGGGTGCAAGTATGTGCTGTCAACCAAGAAGGTTGCTATATTTTCAATATAATATTATAAGATTACATAGTATGAAATCATTCTAGGTGATAATAGATTAAGTTGAATGCAGGGTTGATTTTTGGGTCACTCATTAGTTATTCTGAAGGTTTGAAATATTTGATCAACGGATTCCAATGTTAAAGGGAAAAAAAATTCCTGTCTTTTCCCAGGACGGAACCTAGCATTAGTTATTCACAGACGTTAAAATGGTCCTATTAGCATATAGAAATTTAGGTATTGCACAATAGTAGCCAAAGATTTGGTATAAATTTCTAATTGCTTTTCACTAAACAATTTAGCAATACCAAAATTGCTAAGATGAGCCACCATATCTTCATCCAACAAAATATTATTTATATTATTTCATTTCACATCACAGTGGACAACTAGTATAGAAGAATTGTGATGAAGATACTCCAAAACTGTTGCCACATCTATCATTATGTTCAACCTCTGCAAGACATTTAAATAATAGTTATGAGAGTACAACCATCTATCAAGACTCCCATTTACCATGAATTCCATTATTAGAGATTTGAAATGATCGTTTAAGCTACTGTTGATGGTTTTAATGAGATTACGATGGCGTAAATTGCATATAGCAGCACATTCAATGCTTCTTGCATGTCTAAGTTATTAAATACTTTGACAGCAACTATATTTTCATTCGGAAGAATTGCTTTGTATACCAATCCAAAACTTCCAGAGCTTAGAAGATTACTTTTATCAAATCTATTTGTTCCTTGTAGAAGTTCATAATAAGATATCCTAGTTGGTGTATCCAAATTTGTTAAATCCTTTTTCGTTGAATAATTATCATCATGTGTCTTACGCTTTAAAAAGATAATGCCTGAAACAACCAAAATGACAAGTATGATGGGCAATAAGCATATTATCATCAGCATCATTTTATTTGATATGTGCTTGTTTCCTCTCCTACATGGTTGAACTTGTAGTTGGAATTTTCCACAAAGATCTTTATTCATCATAAAAGATTGAGCAACAAAATTTTGAAAAGGGCCACCATATGGAATTTCTCCATGCAATAGATTGTGGGAAAAATTGACGTAGTTAGAGTAATGACTCTAAGGACTTCGAAATCACCCTAGACAAGTAATTATAAGAAAGATCCATAGACTCCATGCTTATCATGCCACTAAACGCTTCAGTAATAGGCCCTTGCAATTTATTGTGAGCTAAGGATAGAGTTTGTTAAGTTTGCAAGCTGCCCATAGTTGTAGGGATGCTTCCTGAAATATGGTTTATGGACAAGTTCAATAGTATAATTGCTCTCAAGTTTGATACCTCTAGTGAAATCATTCCACTTAGTGCATTAGAGGATATGTCTAAAACTAAGATATCTTGGAGACTCCAAAGAGAAGAGGGTATATGAGATATCAATTTGTTAGAGCTAAAATTCAACTCCGCAAAGAAGTATTTCTGAGACATCCTGGAATTACTCCTGAAAACATGTTGTTGACAAGATACAACTCACTCGAACCTTTGAGTTGGCAAAGTTCATTTATAATGAACCCTTGCAACTTGTTGTTACTTAGACTTAAATGTTGAAGGTTATGTAATTGGTTAAGTATGTTTGGAATCAGCCCTGTCAAATGATTCTCATCCAAATCTAATTCTATCAAGTTTGTTAAAGTTCCAAGGGTAGTGGATATAGCTCCATTAAATTTATTCGATGACAAATCTAACTTAACGGCTTAGAAGCATTTGATATGCTATTTGGAATATGTCCAGTTAGTTCATTTCTTTGCAAATGTAACTCCTGTAGGTTGGGAAGACCAATTCCTAAATATGATGGCAAAAGGCCATAGAGGAAATTCCAATAAAGGAACACTCTTTTCAATGTTGAAATGTTAAATATATTAGAAGGAATGGGCCATGCAGATTGTTTGTTCCCAAAGCTAAGATTTCAAGTCTAACAAGATTGCCTATATCCTTGGCTATATAACTTGGAAATAAAAAGTTGAATGGACTCTTTAAAAGAAACCAAAAAATATACATGCATATTATAACATAAAAAACTATACTTCTCTTACTAATTCCAAAAACTTAATATTTATTAATGCTAACATTTGAATATATTAAAAAGAATAGGGTCAAGTCTAACACATTAAGTTTATCAAGTCTGCCTATTTTTTTAGGTACAAAACCTGGACATGAAAAATTTGATGGAAATCATGACTTTTATATAGTTTAGATAAGAATATATAAAAATAAATTTAGAATTAAATATTCTGATCTTTCTTGCATTTTGTTCGAATTACATGTACCTTCTCTTTATTTTGAAAACATATACTTAATCCAAATTGTTAATTTTATTAAGACTATTCTAAAAATATTTTTTAATTAAATATTTTTATTTATCAATTTACCCTTCATAATACTAAAAAGTTTCAAACAAATTAACCTTTTTTTTTCCTTTTCCTGAATTTTCATAATACTAAAAAGTTTTAAACAATTTAACCTTTTTTTCCTTTTCCTGAATTTTATTTTTTAGTAAAATATATTAGGTAGATACATATATATATATATATATATATATATTTTGGTCATCTCAGTCAATGGCCCTTACCTGTGCACCGACAATACATAACTCCTTATGGAGTATACAAAATAGTATATACACAGGCAAGTAGAGGTCACTTGCCCTTAAATACTTAATAAGTCAATTAATTATCTACCAAAATAAATATTTCACAAGTACAAAAGTAGCAGGCATTCCTGCTATTCATACATGCCCACCTTCAGCTCTTATGACTTCCTTACCCTTAGAATTGCTTGCCCTGACTGTATAATATAGGAAGGGAGGGTGAGATTCAAACGAATCCCCGTAGTAGTAATTTCCATTGAACAAATGTGCAAATTACATAAAGCATGCAAAACAAGCCAAAGTGGAATATAACCTTGCAAGCTAATGCAATTAAGCATTTATGTGCAAAGACAGATAGACAAGCTGAATAAATAATGTGCAAATAATTGGCAGATACTACCCCATGTCTATCAGTTACACGTGATCACAACTAAATAATCCATGCAAGGAAATAAAGGTTACATGTTCTTATGCTTTAAACAGCAATATGGCACAAACATACATACAGTAATCATACACAAGTGTAGGGTAGGAAAGAACTACTACCTGAGCCTTTCGCTTCAAAATTAAACCTTACTTGCTTCCTTTCTTTTAGCTTCCTCGGTGGGCTTTTGCAGATATCAAAACCTATTATATTAGTAAGGGTAGGTTAAGGCTTGGTCCAACTATAATTCATAAATTAAATAACTCTCTTTAATTCCAATATTTTTCAATCTCTACGCTTATTTAGTAGTTGGTCATCTTGAACAATTTTCCTTATTTAAACTATTCTCTTTGGAGGGTTACCTTCCTTATCTCAACCCATATAATAGTAAAGTAACTGGTTATCTAGGTCAAAATTTATTTTTGTCTATTATAGTTAAGGACAATTGCCATGTCCTTTCTTCCCATGTGACTCCACTTTTATCAGGTGGTTGGTCGACATGGAAAAGTAGAACAAACTATATGTATATACAATCAACATTTAACTTTAATTTAAACAGGCCTATACTACTATCTTATTTTAAAATCGAAAAATAACTTCAAATCAATTTCGTAACTGCCATAATCCCAACACAAGACTATAACTTAAACCTTTCTTCTTAAAAGTTTCTAAACTTGTTTTAACAACAATCTATCATCTTCATCTATATAATTTTTAGATCATTGACAAGATAGACACTGAACACTATTATTTAACTTTTCCTTCAACTCTGGAATTTTTTTTTCCCCAACCTTTCCTAATTCTATTATAGGCTTTCCTAATTCTATTATAGGCACTAAGTTAGCATCCTTAGCGATGCTTTGCAACCGGAGGAACTTGTTTGATACTTGAAACTAACAGCAAGTTCCTTTGGATCTCACCTCCATGCCCTATCTCCCTGAATTAAGCTTTGGAATTAAACTTTCAAATCAATAGACTTTTAGTCATAAATCTCTTCTAATCGCTAAACACCTTAATCATCTCATATAATTAGATTGAAAGTTCTCTCTCCTACCAAGATTTTCAGACAGCATCCCATTCCTCTTTTATGCAAGGCTTAGTTCAATTCATTCAACCCTGTCAAAACCAAATAGACTTCCTTGATCAAGCTGTTTTAATATGGAAAGTTTCCCCCAGATTTAAGGACAATACTTAATTAACCATTTTAGGGTCCTTAACCATATTATAGCACTTCAAAACATTTGTTTATTTCATAGGGAAGTATCCAAACGGAACTTTTTATTCATGACCCCACATTAGTCCTCCCATCATGCCACAACTTATATACACGCATATATATATACACACATCGCGTCCTGTTTCTTCAAATTCACAAAGATTCAACACTTTATTAGCACCATACTTTATTTTCCTATTTTGCAGTAACCGAACTGCTCATCACCAAATAGTAAGTCCAAATTAAATGACCATAGAACCATAACATTTAGTGAGCTAGTTGATACAACCACACATACGTAACATCATTCTTCTCTTCCTTAAGTCATACCCGAGACTAGCCCAAACCAAAACAGTTTTTTTTTTTTTTTGCCCCCCTTTCCTTAGCTTCAAAAATGGCAGCGTCTCCTTCTATTTTTAAAGCCCAAAATTTTGAACACATACAACACCAACCATCACTATACAAGACCATAAATCACGCATCAACAGAAGGAACAAGTATGGAAGAAGATTCAGGAGGCTAACAATAACTATGGTCCCTGTTTTTGGTAACCATAACAGAGTAGATGAACTCCATGAAATCCACTCAACTCAACAAGGTTCAGAAATTAAGTCTTAGAGGAATAAACTCCCATGCTTCGAAGTTCCCAAAATGGAGCCATAGAGAAAATAAAATCCTATTCTGTCTCACTTAAGAATGAACAATCAGCAGCATGCATGCTTTAAAAACTGATACATAAGCCTCATTGTGACCCTTGGACACGATTTCAGAACTTTGTTCTCCTGTTCTTCACCTTCTCCCACTAAAACCAGATCTCTCTCCACAATCACAGCTCAAACAAGCATCCAACACAAAAAATGAGGATGGCAAAGGGTTCACAAACTTCACCTTAACCAGAAACTACAATTGCATGTGAATTTTTGTGGCCTACTCTTGCAGCTCGGAGCTCCGTCGTCCTCTCCATTTTCTCTTGCCTTCTCTAGTCTCTCTCCGTTTTGAAAACTCAGCATAATGAAAAATGAAAAGGAAAAGGTGTTCTGACAGAATATAAGGGCAGGGGACAGCGAAATGACCATTATTCCCCTCACTTCATTCCCTACTTCTAATTTCATCCTTCCTTCTATTGTTCTGAAGCATAAAATACATCCGGAAATTATTCCACAACATCTTATATAGATTTATATTATCCATTAGCTTCTTTGATCAATAAAATAACTTCTCTAAAAATTTTAGGTCAAAAATCAACTCCTAACTATTTTTCTTGAATTTTTCAAGAAAATAGCTCTTAATTTCAGAAATTAATCCTTAACCCATTTTAAGGATTTTATGCCTCAACTATCTTCTTTACTATCTCAAATGATTATCCTAAAATTTTCAGATTAAATATAAATCTCTAAGTATTTTTTCATAATTTTCAGAGAAAATAAATAATTTTTCTCTTAAAATTATCTATTAAAATTATTTAAGCCATTTTTGTGGAAATAACTTTTCCAAAATGTCTCTAAGCCCTAAAAATAAATATTCCATAATTTTTTCCAATTTATTTGGAAAATAAATAATTTTAATGAATTTTCACTTTTCTACTCATCCAAAGTCATAAAATTCGGAGTGTTACAGAAAACGCTGAATGGACTTGTAAATAGAAAAAATAAAATAGTTAATAATATATTTGTATAAGTGTACCAACTTTAAAGGGAAAATAAAGCAGGAAATATTGTTTGCATATAGGTACTATATATATAACTATACGTGTCTTACGCGCTGATCCCCAAAACTTGAATATTTGTGTTATACGGATTAATCGATGCATAAATATTATAAAGGGGGAAGCAAATTTTGTCTATCAAATTTCTTATCTTTTAATATTGCAAGTCAAGAAGTTATGGCAATTTTGAAATTATGTATTTCTTTATTTATGTTTGCGTCATGACATTTCTTAATCTGGTGTTGCATTTTTTCTCTGCATTTTTATTGAAAAATTTTAAAAAATATACTTAAGATATGTCCTTAGAAAGTTAATCAGACAATGTTAAAAAAGTATAATTATTTTCAAAATTAAATTTGTTACTAGCTAACTGAGTCATGTACAGGAACAATTCAATATCAATATTTATCGCCCAATTTAGATTTTTGGTTTAGTAAAAATATTATGTGTATGTGAGAGACTTCCATTTTTAGAAACACAAAGAAAGACTTGCGCATTTAGAAACACAACGATACTTATTTTCAAAAAAGAAATAACCCTTTCAATTCATTATACTGTGTTTTATGCTTCAATTCAGTTTATTATTCTGTAATTTAAATTAGATTAATTTATAATTTTAGATTTATTTTTGTTATCTTTTTCAGATTTGGTGGATTAATTCTGAGAAATTCCTATATATCATGTAAGCTGCATCCATTTCATTCAACAAATAAGATTATTAGTTTAAAATAAAAATTAATAATAACTAACAAAATTAATATATATGTCATGTTATGCAAATTAAAATTAAATGTTCCAATTTTAGCGCCAAAAAAAAAAAATTAAATGTTCCAATTTCCAAACATTTTGTTTGTAAGGCTTACTTACTCATTTTTTCAAAAAAAGCTTCAAAAAAATTTTTCATTACATTATAATAAACGGTTGTTTTCAAAGATTGATAATGAGCCTTAAAAGATCTGTTTGGACTAATATTATAACAATATTCCCTTGGGAGAATTGTAATAAAAGATCTTGGAATACATAAAACTGCAATTTAGGTTCTCCAACTCATAAAATTACTACCAAAGACCGGGTCCTAAATATTAATTATGAAATGTTGAGAAAAAGATGAAAATGCCCTGTCCTTCTCTTTCTTTCTCTCTCATCCTCTCTTCTTTTCTTCTTCCCTCCTCAAACTCACACCTAGCACCCCAAAAGAAGACCGGATTGATGCATACAACTACGTTAAACAAGCATTGTCCCTAGTCAACAAATATGATCCTGATCGCATTCCTCTGATTCCTCAACAGTGTGGCTTCTCTTCCTCCCTTTCGATTGTTCACAAGAATACTGGTTGCTCCAAGTAAGCCTCTCTTTTTCTAACTATGTATATTTATTTAATACTCTTTTTAATATCTTCCTGCCTTCGCATTTAGGACTGGACGATTTTTCAAACGAAGCAGATGACTAAGAAAATATTAAGATTAGAGCAATACTGAAAATATTATAAGGTGGAGTATTAGAAGCTCCATACCCAACTTTGTTTGCGTGTCTGTCATTATGTTCCCACAATATAAACGTGTATGTTTTTTAATTTACGATACGTAGCAACTTAATTAGAAGATAGTACTAACTTTTCTCTTAGTTATGCAGGGTTGTGGAGGATGGCTTTTGAATCCAGAGTCAATGACATGAAGCCACAAGTTTGCTACAATAAAAACTATTTGTAAAAATAATTACTCTAAATAAAATAAATTCTTCATGTAATGGAGTTGTTATTTCCTATTATAAATTTGTAATTTTCTATTTCAGAATTGTTTTTTTCTATTACAGATATGTAATTCTCTATTCCAAACTTGTTATTCCCTATTATAGATTTTTAACTTATTATTTCAAACTTTTATTCTTTGTTGTAGACGTGTAGTTTCCTATTCCATACTTATAATCTTCTATTTCAAATTTTTTATTTTCTATTGTAGACTTGTTATTTTCTATTTCAGACTTGTAATTTTTTATTTTAGACTTGATATTTCCTGTTATAAATTTGTAATTCCTTATTTCAAACTTGTAACTTTCTATTGCAGACTTGTAACTCCCTATTTCAGACTTGTAAGTGCTTATTTTACTAAACAGCCATTTGCATAAGGGCCATGCAACCATTTTTAATTTATTTGTTGATAATTTTACTAAACATGTAACGGGAAAATTTGTGAAATGAAAATAACTATTTGCATAAAAATTTTTGGGACTTGTATTAAGACATATGCATATTGTTTTACAAAAACAAGTAATAGGAATAATAACTTACATAATAAAAGTCACAAACTTGTTAAATTCACATACTAAACTTGTATTTTCAAGTTAACACTTGTTATTTCAAACACATTTAACTTGTTATTTTTAATTACAAACTTGTTAAATCTACATGCTGAACTTGTTATTTTTAAATAAAAACTTATTATTTTAACTAACTTGTTAAATCCGTAAATGTTAAAGGTTAGTATTAGATATTTTAGTTGTGAAGAAATATTACATCTTTATTCAAAAATAAACAGTGAAATAAAAATAAAACAAAAGAATAAATTATGTTAGTTCCTTCTCAACATAATTCATTTATTTATTTTTAAGTAATATGTTTGGTGATGTTAGTGATAAGAAAACATTAAGTAAAAATAGTTGTTATTATAGCCATATTGATTTTTTTATTATTAGCCATAAGAGTGTTGTTACTTCCCATACAAGTGTTATTATAATATCATTTTTCTATTAAAAAACATAATTAGTATTCTTAATTTTAAACTTATGATTTTATGTTTAGGACTTGTTATTCTGCATACTGAATTTGTTATGTCCAAATCAATACTTGTTATTACAAGTCTGCAACAGGAAATAACAAATCTGTAATAGAAAGTTACAACTCTATAATAGAAAATAACAAGTTTATAATAAGAAATTATGAATCTGTCGTATGAAATTACAAGTCCGCTATAAGGAATAACAAGTCTATAATAAGAAATAACAAGCCTGAATTAAGAAATTATAAGTTTGCAAGAGAAAATAATAAATCTGAAATAGAAAAGTATAACTCTAAAATAGGAAATTATAAGTCTGCAATAGGAAATAACAAAGTCTATAATAGAAAATAATAAGTCTAAAATGAAAAATTACAACTTTGAGATACGAAATGACAAATCTGCAATTGGAAATAACAAGTCCGAAATAGAGAATTACAGTTCTAGAATAGAAAATGACAAGTCAAGAATAAGAATTACAAGTTTCTAGTGGAAAATAACAAGCCCAAATAACCATCTAACATCAGTGACGTCAAAGCTAATTTTGAACATTTCCACTATTGCTCTAATGACAGACACGCAAACAACGTTGAATTTAGAGCTTCTAATACTCGACCTTTTAATATTTCCAGTATTGCTCTAATCTTAATATTTTCTTAGTCATCTGCTTCGTTCGAAAAATCCTCCAGTCCTAAATGCGAAGGTAGGAAGATATTAAAAAGAGTATTAAATAAATATACATAGTTAGAAAAAGAGAAGCTTACTTGGAGCAACCAATATTCTTGTGAACAGTAGAAAAGGAGGAAGAGAAGCCACACTATTGAGGAATCAGAGGAATGCAATGAGGATCATATTTGTCGACTAGAGACAATGCTTGTTTAATGTAGTTGCATGCATCAATCCGGTCTTCTTTTGGGGTGCTGGGTGTGAGTCTGAGAGAGAGGAGAACGAAGAGACGGAGAAGGAGGGAAGAAGGAAAGAGAAGGAGAGGATAAGGGAGAAAGAAAGAGAAGGACAGGGCATTTTTGTCTTTTTCTCAATATTTCATAATTAATATTTAGGACCCCGTCTTTGGTAGCAATTTTATGAATTGGAGAACCTAAATTGCAGTTTTATATATTCCAAGTTCTTTTATTGCAATTCTCCCTATTCCTTTTCCCATTGGTGTAACAAACCATTTCAAAAATTAGATGACAGATTTTTTTAATTTTTAAAAAATAATAGAAAAATGATTAAAAAAGAAGAAGAAATGAACAAAAATACAACAAAATGTAAAGCAATATCCAAAGCGCAGGTTCATTCAAAACGTGCCTAATAAACTGTCATAAGATATTTCCACAAATGAAAAAAATAAAAACAAAATCTCATTTTAAAATTATTTTTCATTCTTGAGATTAAAACAAAAACAAAAATATGCACATGGTCTAAGACAGTCACATAATTAAAATTCTCACCTTGCAAACTATTGTTGTGAAGATCGAGGATTTGAAGGTTTGTCAGTTTTCCAATCTCACTTGGAATGATTCCTGGAAAAATTATGTATAGTGAAGCCACTTTATTAATCAAAGTATAAATGATGTAGTTAAGAGTAAAATTTAAAAAAAAAATGTCTTGCACATTTTAAATATCAAGTGGTCCCATCGGTTATTGATCTTATCTTTCTTTTCATTTATGTTGATCACAAGTTTAATATAAGTCCCATTATATGAATGAAGAATATGAATGAATGAAATGGCCAAGAAAAAAAATTCCATTTCTGTTTTCCTCTAAATGAAGAAAATATCACCAGAAAAAAATAGAAAAGGGTTGCTGCTTTGTGATTATAAATCATTGGCCATATTTAAGCCTCCACTAGAAAAATGTACGATAATAAAGAAATAAACAGAAAAAATCTCATTTTAAATTTATTTTATTATTGAAGAATATTAAAAAAAGGAAATAAAAGAAGAAAAATAAGAAATAATAATCTCAATACTTGTAAAGAGGTTGGCATTTAAATATAATTCATTAACAACTCTTCTTGTGAAAACGCTGAATAGACTTGTAACTAGGAAAATAAAACACTTTATAATACTTTTATATAATATGCATAAAGTATAAATATAATGTAAAGAGATGCCAAAAAAAAAAACAGAGAGAACCAAAATCTATCTACTATTGAGTAAAAGGGTAATTGGGTTCACGTATAACACTGAATAGTTGATCCAAATTTATATAGAAACACATACACTAGAGACTGAGCTTTGAGAGCTTAAAGCCCAATACTCGTAACTAAACATTACAACGACATACTCCTACCAATTAAAAAATATAAACATCAAATCTTTAAGAGCAACTGATTTTTTTTTATAAGCTTTGTTCTGGATGTGTTGGATCATTTAATGTATTTTTTTAATTTTATTCCCAAATTAATTATAAGCCTCACTCATATTATCTTTTTGACCCTTTTTAACTCATTCTATTTCCTTTTTTTTTTTTTAACTCATCCTCATTCTTATTAAACCTCACCATAAATAAGGATGTTTTAGGATAATAAGTTATATATTTCATATATTTGCTATTTTTAACTAATTTTAACTAACTTTTTGAATTGCATAAGTTATTTTATGCTTATATTTGAATTAAAAGGAACATAAATTCTTTAGAAGACTTTTAACACCCCTCCACTTTAAAAAATAGAAATGGAATAAGCACAAAAGATATTATTTGCATATAGGCAATATATATTGTTAGTGGTAGTCTCACCCAAGAGAGGGGTGAATTGGGTGAGTTATAAAAATTTTGCGAAATTAAAACAATGAACTAACGGAAATAGAGAGTGTGAGTTAGAGAGATTTCACCATAGAAAAGTGGACATAGAATTTATACTGGTTTGGTCTCAACCACTTGACCTACGTCTAGTTCTCAGAACACCTTTGAGTATTCCACTATGTTCCAAGATTGATCGGGCTCTTGGTGCCGCAGTATAGTAATTGATACTCTCAATCACTCCCACTTACTACCCGTAAGGTTACAATCCCACTGAAGAGTCCACACTCTTGAGTTTCTCACAAGACGTGATTAATAATGAAAGATACAAACTCTCTTACAGAGTAAATAAATGATAAACACTGAAGCTCGGTATATGGAAGAATAGAGTATTGAATGTAACAGTAAATAATCAACAGAGGGTAGCTTGCGTATTCAATCTATTCATCTAATGCTTCTTCACGCTTTTTATAGTTGAGGTAGTTTAGTAACTGTTAGACGGAAGAGCTCCTAGCCGTTGAGAGTCCGGTTGCGTATTTTCCCAGTTGCAACGGTTTTCGCCATTAACTCTTTGGACAAGGTAGGTTACAGGCTACTTAGACAACCGCTGGAGAGCCGTTGGATTTTTCATCGTAATCTGTAATAATACTCTAACTCAATAAGTTTTTCTTTGCAGAGTAAGATTTAAAGCTAAACCGAACAAGTGATAAATGAACATTCATAGTTTACAAGTAGAATCAATCAGTTGTTAAATGTGTTGTGCAATAACTGAATATGCTTGATCGAAGTAATGATTGATTACGGGTTGATCGATCAGGTTATCGATTTTCTAGAGTGAGAGCTTTTGAAACAGATAACTAAGTTTATCGATCAAGTGATGGATTAATGATTTATCGATCAAATGATCGATAAAATGAAACAGTGACTTTATACTGATATGTAGAGAAAAACAAGGTCACTTTTGATTTTGAATTACTTAAAAGGATAATCAAGATAAAAATGAAGGCTGAGAAAAGCTTTGAATGAAAATAGATAATTGATTTTGAGAATCATCATAGCTGACTGAAGTTTAAACAGAAAACACTCTATGATTGAACAAGTGATCGAACACTTGTTGATCGATCAGGTTATTGATAAACACGGTGTTATAGAAGCAGATTTTAAAGCAATAATGATCGAACACATTATCGATAAGTAAATGATGGATAACTTTATTGATAAATGATGAGTGAAAATATGTTCAGTGAAAACCACAGACTATGTAGATTAATCGAACAAGTGATCGATTAATGAATTATCGATCAAGTGATCGATAAAGAGGTTTAATCCTGTCAAGTCAAAGAACTGATTTATCGATCACGTTATGTGAAAAACAAAGTAGACATGTAAGTGCGGTGATCGATCATATTATCGATAATTTGATTATCGATCCGATGATCGAAGAACCATGATTTGAAAATGAAATACCGGTGATCGATCATGTGATCGATAATTTGCTGATCGATCAGATGATCGATAAGCTACTGAAATAAGTACCTGCATATAGAGAGGGTTATGAAGCAATGTTCGATCATATTATCGATAAATGATTGATCGATAAATGGTGACTAAAGTAAAACATAGAATGAGTAGAGCGCATTACCATTTATCTGCCTTCTCATCGATAATCTGTTGATTGATCAAGTTATCGATAAATGCCTATCAGATTTATATCTTTTTATCTGACTGATGTTAAATCATCTTGATCGATAATTTATTGCAGACTTTTATACACAACTAAGTTAACAATGATCGATCAATTAATCGATCAACGCATTATCTAACAAGTTATCGATCAAAGTTTCTGCTAAATTCTTGATTGTACTGAGATATTATCTATGAGCTTATCGATAAGACCTGATCGATCAACATACTGAAACACAAATTTCTTACTTTGTTATCATCAAAACCTTAATCCTAACATATATAAATATATATGTGTATATATATACGTTTCTTACGTACTAATTCCAAAAACTTGAATGCATGTATTATACGGATTAATCGATGCATAAATATTAAAAAGAGAGAAGCAAATTTTGTCTAACCATCAAATTTTGTTAAAAAAAAAATATCGCAAGTCAGTATGTTAAGTGTGACTAAATAATTTTTTGCACGTTTTCCAATTAATCATGTATGGCATAAAGCACTAGACTACCTTTTCAGCAATTTATCTTTGCATGAAAGAATTTTTTGGGACAATTTTAGTGAGAATTCATTAGCAAAAATTTCAGATAAAAAAACATAAAATTACATTATTTCAATTCAGATACGTAATACTTTAAAATTATAGAAAATGAAGGAAAATCAAATTAGAATTTTGAAATTCATGAAAAATTATAAAAAAATTTATTTTTTTAAAATAACTTTGGAACCTTTTGTTGAAGCATTTTATCTTTTTTGCCTAAGGCAGTGGGGTTGATGGGATTTAATCTCCCAACCAGGTGGTTGCTAAAATTAAAAGTAACACTGTAATGCAAAAAAAAAATAATAATAATACAAGTTCACTCTTTTATTTTAGCTTTCACTCATAATAACAATTTATTTAAAAATCAAAATATCATAATTTCAGGCTTCTTTATCTGAAAATTTTCCAAATCATTAAGTATATTTGCTTAACAAGGGAAAAAAATTTCCACATAATGTATAATGAGTCTACATTTGTTACATTTTCCCCCTTTTTGGGTGTTTCTTTTAACTTCAAATTAAATAATTATTAATAAATTACCAGTGAAATTTTTTATGTTCAAGAGCGTTATTTAATTTTACCAAGAATTGAACGTACAGAATTGTTTCCATTTTTTTTTTGCCAGAAAATTGTTCCAATTCAATGCGAATGAATTAACATATTTGTGCGTATTAGCAATTTATAATATTAGTAAATAATAGTTTTCTACTTTTTTAATGATATATTTCATTTACATGTTATGCCTACGAGATAGAAAATTTATATTTTTCTAATAACATTGTTCAAGGCTTACTCATTCTGAAAAATAACACTGATATGCTCTAATTGATAATATAGAACTAGATTTATTTTTAAAAAAACTTGCCGCCAACAACAAAATGTGCGGAAAATGACCGACATGGAAGGAATGCCACACCACATGAAAGTTAATTACAAATTTTGATTAATTTATTTTTGTTCAGTTTAAATATTTTATTTCATGTTTTGACATGTGTGAAAATTAAATTATATATACAAGAAAGCATATCCGTTTGAGATTAAAAGAAAGCATCAAGTTCCATGTCTTTAAAATTAATCTAGCAAAATTATTATTCACTAAATTTGTAATATTTAAATTAAATTAGTGACTTATCAAAATAGTAAAAACAAAATTTTAGACAACCGCATAATTAAAGCTCTTACCTTGCAAGTTGTTTCTGCTAAGATATAGCCGCTCAAGTTTGGTCAAATTTCCAATGTCAGTTGGTATGTCTCCTCCATTGAACTTGTTACCCCCCAGTTGTAAGTCTACCAATTCCTTGCATTGATGCCAAATGGAGGGTATTTTGCCAGACAAATCATTTCCATCCACATAAAATAATTGGAGTTTTGGAAGCCCAGAACATATATATGCTGGCAAACTCCCAGATGAGCTATTCATGTTAAGCGCAATGTCTCATCGCACTGAAATATTAAATATAGAGTTTGGTATAGTGCTTGAAAGCTGATTACTTCCAAGATATATTGCATGAAGCTGTTAAAGATCACCAATTTCATTTGGAATGGCTCCTTCCAATATTAAATGATAAACAATATGTAAATATCAACTTTCATAGCGTGCGCATTAACTATCACATGTCATAATAAAATGATCAAATATATGCTTTGAAATAATTAATATGCGCAACAAAAATTATTATTTCATTGTATAAATATTGAAAGACATAATTAACAATTAAGTTAAATACTAGAAAGTAAATGAAAGAGAAGTTAAGAGTGTGTATTCTTTTAGGTTTTTTTTCCTTCTTGCTGTTGGGTTTGACCATGCACATGGAAGAATTTTTTAAAGTATGTATTTTTAATTCATATTTATATTTGTCAATCAAGTGTTGCATTTTATGTCTGCATTCTTATTGAAATTTTTTTTGAAAATATACTCAAGGATAAGATATACCCTTACAAAGCTAAGCTAATAGTGTTAAGATATATAATTATTTTCAAAAATTAAATTCGTCACTAACTAGCTAAGTCCTATATAGGGACAGTTCAAGATCGTTGGTGTAGTTGAAAAAAATATTATGTACATGAGACATATTTGCAGTTTTGAAAACACATAGCAAGACTCATGCTCTTATATCAGAAATAACATCAGTACATTCTAAATAATAAACACAACGATACTTATTTTCAAAATAGAAATAAACCTTTCAATTCAGCTCAGGTAATAACACAGAATAAATATTTTGGATATGGGGATTCATTACACTGTTTTATGTTTCAGTTCAGTTTTTTTTTTTTTTTTGTAATTTTGATTAATTTAAATTTATTTTTGTCATTTTTTCAGATTTACACCAATTCATCATTTCTTTCAAAGCACATATTTTTTGGAAGACTCCAAAAAAAATATTTTTGTTATCTACAAACTTATTCAAAATAAAAGTGAATAATATATCATAAAATTAATATTTTATATTATCCAAATTAAAATTAAATGTTCCATTTTCCAAACATGTTGCTGGTAAGGCTTACTCATTTTTTTTATTAAAAAAAAACTTGAAAAAGTTTTTAGTAGCATGATAATAATAAATATTGAAGGATTTTGAAGCATTTTGAAAATCATTTGTGCAATTGTTTTAAAGCATTTTGAAAATCATATCGAAGGATAGCATATTAACAAAATTAAAGCTGGTTTAGTTTATACGAATATAATATGGCACATATTTTAAAGGAGTGTGAGGTTTGAATTTTATTGTTGAAATGAAAATCATTTTAGCGGTTAGTCTTCAAATACTTTTGTGAATATACCAAGAGATTACCCAAAGAAATTAGCGATCAAGAAGATATAAAAGAAACAAATAAATATATCAAAGTCTTTGGAAATAGAGAAACTACTAGCGCGTTTAACTTGCAAAACACAATCTTTCTATTGTGCATTAAAGTCAAATTTGCAGTCGTGGTTACAATTCATCTGACCGAAAACAGCTTCTAAATGTCTCCTTTTGAATGGTAAAGAAACAGCTTCATTTGGTTATGTGTTAAATTTTATATTGGTAATAATTGATGAACTTTTATACATCGGAAAAAATAATTGATGATTTTTTTCACACATCGAAAAGAAATAATTCATGATTTTTGAAATCCTTAAAATTATATAAGCGATGATATTTTTAAATTAAAGCAAAGCATGAATGGAATTTTAGAGATTATGAAATTTTTCCCGAATATTAAGTCTGAAATAATCAATAAAAATGTTAGCTAGTAAAGTATGAAATCATCTCTTAGAAGATTCTACAACTTTTAGTTAATTCCTTTAAAAAATGTTTATTCTATTGATAATTAAATTGAGAAAGAAGATAGGGTGCTCTCGCACCAATAGGCTGAAAATGGAACACCGTATGTTATAGTAAAGATCAAATTAAGAAGCATGCATGCCATAGGAAATAAAATAAAAACAAACATGTGCATACTAATCTAAAAACATAAAATTGCATTGCATAGCAGATCTTAATCTTAAATTTAAATTAACACTATAGAAATTCAATAGATGACCGTGAATTTAACATTACATTGTTTGATTTGGGGTTATAAAAAAGTCGCGTGGGAGAAAAAGGAAAGACAGTATATAATCTAGATCTAAATCCTAGAAAATGCCAACTAAACATGTTCTAAGAATTTAAAGAATATGTTCTTAGAAGAATTTGAGGAGTTTTTAAATTTATTAAAAAAGAAATTTCCAATAAGTCCTATAATATTAAACTTATTAATCTTTCAAGTGTTTTAATTTTAAAGCATATAAATAACACCTTAATTTCTAGACTAGCCAAACAATGACATTGTCAAAACACTAATCCTGAATATATTTGGGTTAGCAACCAAATAAAGAGAAAGCATTAATGGAAGAGGCAAAAAAAAACTTTAATTATTTACTCGATCATGATGGATAGAGAGAATATACTTTATTTTTATAATATAAATTGTTATAAAATTACTAATTTTAAAAAATTATCCTTGAGTAAATATTTAATTATAAATTAATTAAGAGGAGATATAATATACCAATAGAAGTTTCAAGCTTAATAAGGCGCGCTTTTCGTTCAGAAGTAGAGTTGTAAAGTAAAGTTGTAAGTAGCCCTTTTAGGTTTCACTATGACTAAGGACCCATTTGGTATGTGCTATGTCACATCCTAAATTTTGGGCCTAGAAATACCAGAATTAGCCTGAAATAAGCATGCTACCATATCCTTTTTGGCAAGGTCCTAGAGGTTCCCTGGAGGGACAGAGGGATTCCCAGAGACTAAATTGCAAAGAGAAAGTTTTCTGGGACTAAGAAAAGAAAAAGATAGAGACTGTAATGAAATCTCGAGGCCCAGAAATGCAAAATAGAGATGAATGTAGGCTAAAAGATATGATGGAGGCCTTAAGAAGGTGAATTATGGGGCTAAACCGAAAAGGGGCAAAATCGTAGTTTTACAAAGTTTTGGGATGTAAGGGTAAAAATGAAAATTATGCCCGAAAATCACAGAAAAATCTTAGAAAATGAGAAATGGCAGGATAAGGCCTGAATATCTTAGAAAATTCCAGAAAAATAAAAATAAAGATCAGAGGCTTGTTTGAGACTAAAAATGATGAAAATACCCCCAGAAGAAATTGGTAAAATTCCTAGTGTTTTAATTGATTTTGAATATTATTGAAAATAAATTATTTAAAGTACACGGACGCCTCAGGTAATTGGAAGAAAATGGGAAAAGATACTTGAGGAATTATCATAGGTTTTAAAATAATTTTGTCCCCAGAAAGCGAAAAGGTTGGCTTTAATAGAATTTAAAGCCTATTTACATACTATCCGGGGAAAGTCAAAGTCAAATGTCTAGAGGTTGACTTTTGACTTAAGAAAAATTAGAGGAATTTCCTGTGATGAATAAATAGTATTGGTACCTGGAGACAGGTTCTCGGAGTCATGGACCGGTAGAAAGAATTCAATCAAGTTCACTCCGAAATGAATATGATTAATTATTTTAATGGAAGAACAAGGGAAGAGCGTCACTTCCTCTTTAGGCATATTATATGATACCATGTGAATTTATTTGAGGTGAAAAAATGGTTTCAAAACATGTCCCAGTGGTCCCGAGAAAGTCAGGACTCGAAAAAGTACCTGATACGGTGCAAAATGGCAAAATAGGTGGAGAAATACCTAAGGACTATATTTTGCACGAATTTTATATGAATTTTCTCCCTATTTTAATGCTTAATGATGAAGGGGCATGGGGGAGACAAGTGTACGATTGGACGAGTGACACGTGTACGGTTAGATGCAAGACACATGTACGGCCGGATGCAAAACACGTGTACGGTTGGATTGAGGACATATGGCTTGATGATGTAAGCATAAAGTCATCATGATGAGGTAAGCATGATATCATAGGATACTTGTCACCACAAGATCAAAAGAGAAAATAGACAGTCCAAATCAAGCCACGTATTTTTAAGATCAACAGTCCAAATTCAGTCTGTTTTTCTATAAATAACCCTCCCCACCCCTCAATTTTGTCCAAGCTTCTTGTACCTATGGGAAAACTCTTGCAAAATGGTTTCTAGAGAGAGAAAGAAGAGGGAGAAAGAAAGGTCAAGTGGTCCCAAGCCAGATCAAGCTCTAAAACAAGGTATGTGTACCGTTTTTGATGTAGTTTTTACTACTCTTGTTGTGGTTGAGCGTAGTTATGGATTTTAATAGTTTTTGGGAGCTTGAAACTCTTGGGGGAGGTGCTGCACGAAATTGTTAAGTGTGAGGGGAGATGAAATTGATGTTAGATTAATGTTTAACAGTTTGAAAAGAACACAAATCAAGCGGTCTTATGCTGAAATTAGTTGAATTTCATGATTGTGTAACTTGAGTACTATTTCGACCTAACCTAGTTCTTGTGCTTAGGATGTGATTTTGATGATTTTGATGCTTTCAATGTGTTTAGAATGAAAAATTATGTAGGAATGAGATGAAAGAGCGAAGTTGGAAGCATGGGAATTAAAACTGGAATTGTTATAGTAGATTTTGGTTTTGGCCTAGAACCAGGGAAAGGAGTTAGATTTTGATGAATGTAAACTGATATTTGGATTTTTTGGGCAAAATTGTGTAGGATTGCCTAAGGAAAATGTTTTTACAAAGTTAGAACACTGCATTATAAATTAAGGAAAAAGGGGATTAAAGTTAAGGATACAAGTCTTCCACATTGTGTAGTTCTTGGTCCTAATGAGTAATATGACCTTTGTGGCTGTGATTAGGACCTTGAGAGATCCAAGAGAGGGTTTGGATGTGGTTGATCTAAAGCTATATGGTTGGGAAGCAAAAGGGAGTAAGAAGAAGAAAACTTAAGGACATAAAATAGCAAACTTTACCCTACTGTTATGTGCTTGGTATTTGCTTGCATGTATGACATGTTCTATGTTTATATGATTGTATGAACTCATACATTATGATTCTGAATATGTTTGAAATGTGTCATAAGCCTATGTGTTTTATGGTTAATGCATGATGATTTCCAAATATGTCATTTTGTTATATAAATGTTAAGTTGCAAGCATGTTATGAATGCCAAGCTTGCCATATATGTTTGGGTAGTTATTGTTTGCTACTGAGATTCTCTTGAATCTCACCCTCCCTCAACCAACCATAATAGGTACTAATATCAAGCAAGGGATGTCTACAGTGGAAGCAAGGAAAGAGGAAAACAATTGAAGAAAGTTATTGTATCACATTATACACTTTGTATGATAATGTATGATACAAACATGCCACCAATATTATGTGATGTTAATGATGATGTTGGCTTGTGTATTTAGTTATGATTTTTCAAAGTTAGACCTATAATCTAGAATTTAACCAGTGAACAGTAACCTTCAAACCTAGTACAATTTTCAATCTGCGGGCTTGTTTCATGAATCGCTTGAACCATAACGCTTCCAAATACGTACTCTAAAGGGTTAAAGGTAGGATGTTTCATTTTTGGTATCAGAGCAAAGGTTCTGGCAATTGTTTAAACAGAGTACTGGTTCAAGCAAAGTCGGGTATGAGTGAAATCTCTGTCTAGGAAAGTGATAGGTTACTAAGATTAGTCCAACTAAGGTTATGAAGTTGAGGTGACTTCTCTAGGGGAAATGGATATAGAGGAAAAGTAAGGAGTGATGGAGATTAATCAAAGGGATAGATAGCCACTGCTAAGAGACTCCCTCTCAAGAGTAGAATAGTTGAGCTGAGAGAGCTTAACCGGGATAGGAGTCAAAGTTAAAGGACTCCCCCAAAGGGTGATGATTAAGAGTATAGTAAGCCAGTTAGGGGTATGAGTCAGTGCCCAACGGGGAAGCTGAGTGGTAACCTAAACCTTAAGTAATCGGTGTAACCTCAATAGAGGCAAGATAACAGGACAAGCTACTTGAGGTTTGTTCAAATTCCTGAATAGAGATAAAAATCTCTAAGGGATAGTAAACTAAGAGGGATAGAGAATAGATGATGAGTAAAGTGCCTAGCCTAGACACAACACAGCAAGATGATTAAATATTCGCTGTGTGATGTGATCAATGTATGATGATCAATACCTGACCATAAGAATGATTGGTTAGAAAGTAAAGAAAGTTAGAGGGGGTAGAGGCAGGGACAGTTCCTCTTGAGGATAGGTTTAAGCAGAAATAGATAAGAATGTGAAAGTTGATGGTTGCACTGGGGACAGATTTGGAGAGAGATAATTCCCAATGATGCCTAGAGCTCAGTTATGCTCAGATACTTGGTAACGTTGGGGACTAAATAGTATTTTTTTTGTGTCCTTAAGGCATCTATGAGATGTGCGATCATAGCACTCAGGCCAGTAGGAAATTTGAGAGATGAGACCCCTATAGACAAATGCTACTGCCCAGGTGATCGAATGAGTTAGGTTGAGAGGCTCCCTTAATAGGAATTTGGCATGTAAGAATGTGCCAGGACGGAGATTAAATAACTAGTAGGTCTTAGTCATCGAATGTCTCTCAAATTGGGAGGTAGTTTCCGATGTAGAGTTGACGCTACTCTGTCGAGAGTGAGCTATTCCCTGAAGGGAAGGAAAGGAAATGGTTATGATGGGGTTGACAACGTTATGAAGGTAACAGCACGTACTCTCAGAGCGGTAGAGTTGATGCTGTACTAGTGAAAGTATTATGTCCTCCATCAAGGCTGGGAAAGTGGGTGAGGTGACGTGCTCTGCTGTGAACAATGTGTCCTCCCACAGGAAAGAGTAATAACGGCCAAGGAAAGGCTCGTGGAAGTTAACCTTACCCCAATGAGAGTGAAGTTGGCCAAGAGTGATGAAAGGATAGAATATCCGAGGATATGATGACAATGATTTTTCAAGACCTTTCCCTGCAAGATGAGAAAGAGAATTAAGGGGGCGTAATGAAAGGGAAATGGCCTGAGGTAGCTAAAAGTTAAGGAAAAAGGAAAGGCAGGAAGGATGAATAATTCCAAAGTTAACGAAAAGGATTGAGTAAGGCCTAAGAAGGCAATACAAGCATGATCAGTCTTGGGGAATAATCAGTCAAGTTACCAGCCAGGGGTAGGTGACTTATTCTTTAACTCAGTCCATTGGTCTAAAGGCTCCAAAGAATGAAACATGGCTCGGGTATAATATGAGAGAATCTAGGGTCATAGTGGATCCTGAAGAGGCTTACGGTAGAGCGAGGTAGCTCCCGAGGTCATGGTAGACCAAGCCTAAGGGAAGGTTATTGAGCCATGAGGGTAGTGTTCTTTGTATCTCTTTGAAGTGGGAGAATAAGATGACCGGGGATGAGTCTAAGATAGGAAAACCTTCTTAGGTTGGTTGCTTAGTACAGAGAGAGTACCCTTGACTTTTTCACAGATACCATTATTGTTAATTAGACTGAGCTCAATTCTATCCTAGTCAATAAAAGAAAGTGAGGAAAGTAAGAACTAAGAGCACCACAAGCTATAAGTCCTAAACACACGCAACCGAACTTACAAGTTTATCAATCAAAGTACATATGTATGACTAAAGTTCTATCTCTTTTTAATAAAAAACTTGATTGATCAACTACTTATCAATCAGGACTTCAATCAAGTATGTACATGCTATATTTAAAGTATCTGATGAATGATTCTTTGTACTTCTAAATGTTATATGAATATTAATAATTATCATTTGTTCAGTTAGCTTTACAAATTTCCTTCTGAGTGAAAGAGGACTTACTTGTTTCTGAGGTTGTTACAGATTATGAAGCTCAACAGTTATTTAGTAGCCTTCAAACCTACCGTGTCAGAAACATTAATGGAGAACTACCGTTGCATCTCCTAAACACACACAACCGAACTTACAATGGCTATAAGCTCTTCAGTGCAATGGTTAATCAAATCTCTCCAACTATAAAAAGCATAAAGGCATTGAATGAAGTATTACTTATTTACTTTGTAAGAGATTTTGATATATCTTTTACTCATTTTCTAAGAGTGACTCAAGAGTGTGGACTTTTGAGAGGGATCGTCACCTTATGGGTAGTAAGGGGGAGTGATTGAGAAATAAATTACTATACGGAGACACCAAGTTCCCATTTAATCTTGAGATTATAGTGAAAATCTCAGAGGCGTTTTGAAGACTGGACATAGGTCAAGTGGTTGAAGACTAAACCAGTATAAATCTTGTGTCTTTGCTCTGCAGTGAAATTCTTCCAACTCAACCTTCTCTGTTTTATTTACTGCACTGTTTGAATACATCAAATTTTTATAACTCACCCAATTCACCCCCTCTTGGGTGAAACTGCAACTAATATTTGGTGTTAGAGCAGGTCTTTTCAATAAAGATTTAATAGTCTGAAGAGAGATTCTATGGCAGGTCTCAGAGATAGTGTGCTACCCGAAGGATATTCAACATTAAAGCCACCTGGCTTTAATGGAGAGAACTACACCTTCTAGAAGATGAGAATAAAGATCGTCATCAAAGCTACTGAATACGAATTATGGGACGTGATCGAGCATGGCAACTATATTCCAATGAAAACTGTAGAAGGTCAACACGTTCGTAAAGGCCTCAAGGAGTTTGATGAAGAAGAGAAGAGGTTGGTGACGTTGAAAAATGAAGCTATCAACATACCGACCTGTGTCTTGAGTCAAAAAGAATATTTTTGAGTTTCTAGTTTGGAAACTGCAAAGGAAATGTGGGAGGCACTGGAGATTGTCCATGAGGAAACAATCGGTGTGAAATAAAGCAGAATCAATACTCTCACTATAGAGTTTGAATTGTTCAAAATAAAGGATGGAGAGAGCATCTGAGATATGGAAGTTAGATTCTCACATCTCATCAATCACCTCATTGCACTCGACAAGAAGTATAGCCAAGAAGATCAAGTAAGAAAAATCCTAAGCGGTCTCATGAAGGAATGGGAGCCGAAAGCAACAACCATTGAGAAAACGAAGAGAGAATCGATTGGCTGTATTGCAATATTATTCGGAAGTCTAGTAGAGTATGAGAGCAAACCGAAATACAGGAAGGAGATTAACAAGAAAAGTCATAACGGCATTACTCTTAAAACTCAAGAAAGTGATGAGGACAACAAAAAGGACCTGGAGGACAATGAAATGGGTCTTATAGTCAGAAGATTCAAGAAGTTTTACAAAAACAAAGCTGGAAAGAGGTTTTAATCAAAGCATAAAGCCTCTACATCTCAAAACGAGCCCAAGGATCCAATCATCTGCTTTGAATACAAAAAGCCGAGACATATCAAAGTAGAGTGTTCTCAGTTATCTAAGATAAAGGACAAAGAAAAGAAGAAAGAGAAGTTCAGAAAGAAGAAGGCCTTTGTGACATCAATCTGGGGAGGCAGTTCTTCAAAGGAAGAAGAGAGAGATGATGAAGAGACAGCTAATATCTATTTTGTGACCCAAGAAGATAGAGATTCAGAAACAGATGAGGCAATCATTTCTAAACTTTCTTATGATGAATTACAATCTGAATACAATGCATTACATTCAGAATTAGTATGAATTGTAAAGGAGTTGGTAAGCTCCAAGAAAAAGATAAAGCTTCTGGAGGAATGCAAGTGAAGCAAACAGACATCACAACTCTAGTATGCATAGAATGTGAGCAAAACAAAAAGAAAGCCGAGGAGCTCACAAAAACCTTGGAGAAATTCACTAGGGGCAGTGAAATGCTCAAAGTAATTCTAGAAGCCCAAAGGTGCTCGATAGATAAAACAGGAATAGGATATGATCCTGCTCAAGATAAGAGGAAAGGGAAGAAGAATAGTGGTGGTCAGTTGTATCTTACATTTTTTAGAAATGCAGTTCATTCCTCTAATCCTTTTGCATTATGTTCTTATTGCACCCGTAAAGGTCATACAACCTCTTCTTGTCATCACAGGAAGAAAGGGACTTACGGGATATTAAAATGGGTGCCCAAAGGTACTTATATACCCAGGACAAACCATACTAACCTAAAAGGAGCCAAGAAAGTATGGGTACCTAAAACGTGATTGTTTTGTGTTGCAGGTATGTCTCAAAGCATCCAGGACAAATAAGTGGTACATTGACAGCGGATGCTTCAGACACATGACAGGTGACACCAAGAAGTTCTCATCACTCAAACCAAAAGAAGGAGGCAAAGTAAGCTTCAATGAAAATCAATATGGAAGAATAGCTGGAATCAGAGAAATAAGAAGTGACAAAGGGATGAAGGTTGAAGATGTCTACTATGTAGAAGGTCTATGTCACAACTTGCTCAGTGTCAATCAGAGTACTGACAAGAACAATTGGGTGATCTTCGATTTAGAAGAATGTTTAGTCATAAGCAAAGATGACTTGCCATTGAAGAAGGAAGAATTAAATGTAAAATTGAGAGCTCTAAGGGATGATAACTGCTATACTATTCAAATTGACTCAAAACTTTCTGAAAACTGCTTTGTTGGCGAAAATGAAGAAAGTTGGCTTTGGCATAAATGTCTTCCTCATGTTAATATGAATTAATTTTCAAAATTAACAAAAAGGAGCTTAGTAGTTGGTTTGACCAAAATTCAATTTGGACATAATGTTGTTTGTGATGCTTATCAGAAGGAGCACCATAGGCTTGGTCATCCTGCATTTGATACTGTTAAGTCTATCTTATGTAATGCTGTAATTTCTTTTTCTAATTTTGCTTTATTACCTCTTTGTAAGGCTTGTCAATGTGGAAAAGCTCATAAGCTTCATTTTTCTCCTTCCAATATTGTATACAATAGGCCTTTACAATTAATATCAATAGATTTGTGGGGACCTGCCCCTGTTCCTTCTCATGGTTACTCATATTATATAGCATTTGTGGATGCTTTTAGTTGATTTACATGGGTTCACCCTTTGTACAAAAAATCTGATGCATTGTAGAAATTTAAAGATTTTAAAACCTTGGTTGAAAATTGTCTTAGTGCAAAAATCAAGGTTATTCAGTCAGATAATGGGGGTGAGTTTTTAAGTTTCAAGAAATTTGTTATAGAATGTGGGATTGAACATAGATTTACATGCCCATATACCCTTGAGCAAAATGGACTAGTTGAACGCTATCATCGCTTGATTGTTGAAACTAGCCTATCACTTCTAGCTCATGCTACATTGCCATTATTTTATTAGATTGATGCGTTTTGCACTGTAGTGTTTTTACTGAATAGACTTCCCTCTACTACACTAAAAGGACCTACAGCCTATGAAAAACTTTAAAGTGTTAAACCAGACTACTCTATTTTCAAGGTGTTTGGTTGTCAATGCTTTCCACTTATTCACCCTTACAATAAGCACAAACTTGAATTCAGATCTATACAATGTATATTTTTGGGATACAGTTCACAGCACAAAGGGTATAATTGCCTTGACATTCAGACTGGTCACATCTTTGTTTCACGACATGTGAAGTTCAATGAATTGGTGTTTCCTAAAATCTCTCAAGCCAATGTCAGACAACTTGCTTAGAATAATGAAGTAGATGCAAGTTTTTCCTCTTTCTACTCTGTCACCCCTCCCTCTAAAACCTTTATAACTCCTATATCTTCTCCTTCTATCTTACTTTCCCACATAGCTTCTACCAACTCAAACACTACATCATCTTTCGCTACCTGTAATTCACCTTCACCTACGCCTACTTTACCTGTCACTTCATTTGATTCATCATCATCCTCACCTTCCAATCCCGAAAATCCCATACCTACTGCAGCTATAGACCAACCTCATCCACCTCCCCTTAATTATCTACCCAATAACACCCATTCTATGATTACTAGAGGGAAAGCTAGAGTTTTTAGACCAAAAGTATTCTTGGCTATTACAGATAATTTTGTTCCAAATACTATTAAGGAGGCTTTTACTTTTTCTAATTGGAAACAAGCAGCTGAATATGAATACAATGCTCTGTTAAAATTTCGAACTTGGGAGGTTGTACCTTTGCCTCCTGGACGAAGGGCTATTGGATGCAAGTGGTTGTTTAAAACCAAATTAAATGCCAATGGTACACTAGCTAGATATAAGGGTAGACTAGTAGCAAAAGGCTATGTTCAAGAGGTAAGAACTGATTATACAGATACTTTCAGCCTGTAGTAAAAGCTGTTACTATGCGTATTGTCCTTATTGTTGCTGTCACAAATGGGTGGAAATTGCATCAAGTTGATTTTAACAATGCTTTTTTGCATGGTGATTTACAAGAGGAAGTGTATATGGAGCAGCCATCTGGTTTTGTCAAGCTAAGCTCTGATGAGTGTACCCTTGTCTACAAATTAAATAAGGCTATTTATGGCCTTAAACAAGCACCATGTGCTTAGTTTACAAAACTTGCACAAGTACTAAGTTCACTTGGTTTTTACGCATCTTGGTTGATTCTTCTCTCTTCATTCATCAATAGGGTTCAAATATAACCTATCTTTTGGCCTAAGTTGATGATCTCATGATTATTGGCAGCTCTGAAGTTACTGTTCAGAAGCTTATTAATAGTATGAGTGCTATGTTTTCTCTAAATGACCTAGGAGAACTCTCATTTTTCCTTGGTATTGAGTTTACTAAAACTCCCTTAGGATTATTGCTCACTGAACGAAAATACATTGAGCAACTTTTGCCGAAGACTAATTTACTCCTCACTACTCCTTATGCAACACCTATGGCTGCAAATGTTCATCTGCGTGCTGATAATAGTGAAAATTTTTCCAATCCTTCTTTATATCGTAGTGTTCTTGGCATACTGCAATATATGTGTTACACTCGTCCTGACATTACCTTTACAGTTAATAAACTTAGTCAATTCAAGCATGAGCCTACTATAAAGCAAAGGAATTGTGTTGAAAGGTTGTTGCGTTATCTTAAGGGTATAGCACATATGGTCTACTTATTAAACCAGCACTTCATTTCCATGTTCAAGCTTTTGCTAATGCAGATTATGGGGGAAGTTGTTTTGATCAAAGATCAACTAGTGGGTTCTGCAGTTATCTTGGACTAAATCCCATCACATAGACCTCATGCAAGCAGCAAGTTGTTGCTCGATCACCTACAGAAGCAGAATATCAAAGCGTTGCTGATGCAATAGCTAATGTGATATGGATTATGGTGCTGTTGAAGGAGATGAAGATCACAGTTGTTGACCCACCTACTATTTGGTGTGATAATTCAGGAGCTGTTGCATTGTTAGCTAACCTTGTACTGCACAACAAGTCAAAGCATTTCGAGTTGGATCTTTATTTCATTAAGGAAAAAGTGGCTACTGGCTTAGTACAAGTGGGCTATGTTCCTTCCTTCAATCAAGTTGCTGATGTTCTGACCAAGGCACAATCAAGTGCTCTGTTTTTCTACTGTCGGGGAAAACTCAATGTTGACTCCTTGGAGGATTCTCGTCTCTTTCCTGATGAGGATAATCGTGAGTGTTAAATATTTTCCTTTTATCCTGAACAGGGGGAATGTTAGAATACAATTCAGAATTTGTTATAGTTTAGTTGTAAGTCTAGTCAAATAGTCAAACTAACTTGTATACATGTCATCTTGAGTCTCTAAATTTTAGATCTATATAAGAGCACCGTCTATACCTCTGGATGCAAGATTAAATAAGAACAAGATTGCAATTTTCTACTCATTTTATATTCTGCTTTTTGGCTCCCTTCACATATCTATCAAAAGTCTACAAACTTTAATTGATTCGATGAATGCATTAATGTTTGAACAGAGTGCTTGACTACCTTGAAGTTGCTCTTGATTTCACATGAAATGGCTTATATAAATATATATTTATATATATATGTGTGTGTGTGTGTAGTGTAGTGTTTGGGCCTGATATCATTTTATCTTTCTTATTTTTAATAATTAGTATAGAATAGTATCGGAGTTGAACAAATTAAGGAGCTTGGAAAAATTGATAGCAAACATTAATAAATCCAAACGACTAATTTTAATATTATGAAGTTATTTTCTTTCTTTAATAGAAAGGACTCATCCATTCACCTCAAAAATTAGGCACCTGGCATGGTAGACTTTTTATACATTAAGTTGTTATCAAAAGAAATTGATACAATTAAAATCAGTGATGAGAAAAAGCTTTGATGATATCATTGTATCGTATTAGTTTATAGAATAACCCCCTAGACTATGTTAGTGATGAAAAGGACCTTTGCCCCTTTTGGAAGTATCATTTCACTTCTTATACCACATTTTTATTTTCATTCCATATATATTATCTCATTAATGGTTTGTCTTGTAGGCAATATATATAGAATACCTTCAAAAGAGCCCTTGGGAAGAAGCAGTGCGGACATAATGTCCATACTCTTCACAAACATATATATCAAAAGTCGATGGACTTTAATTCATTGAATGTATTATATATCAACCACCCAATATTTATAGGTAAATGGGAGTGCTTGCCTTGTGAGCAGACCTCAAAGTCATACTCCATTTCATACGAAACAACTCATTGTTAATATCATTTTAGTTTTACCCAAAAGAAAATACCACAATTGACCTCAAAAACACATGTAAATAGTCCAGAATTTTGCTTTTTTCTTTTTTTTAATAGATTTTACATATTGTATGTGACAAAAAAAGAGTATGTATTTTTGTATGTATATATATTTCAAAAGACATAAACACTCAATCTAATAATCCACTTTCTACGATAGAAACTTGAAGGGATCATTATGTGCAAATCAAGGTTGCTTTAGTTTATACAAATATCATATAGCACATACATTCAAGCAATGTGAGATTTGAATTTCACTATTGAAGTGAAAATCATTAAGCGGATGATCTTTAAATATTTTTGTGAATATTCTTTGAGATATGAGATATATTGGGATGATGTACCTATAAGATTAAGTTTGTAAAAACTTTTGTTGATGATAACTAAAAATCGTTGGCAAAACCTGTAACGTTTTATTTTTTGATGAAGCATTATGAGGTCACATGACAAGATATTTTTATCACTGAAAAAGCTAATTACAAGATTTTTTTAAGGAAAAATCACACATAAAGAGGCTGGTGGGCTACCACTAGCGGGAGAAATATTTTTGGGTAATTAGTAAAAGTGAGACTTGATACCACAACCACTTGCATTTTCAAGGTTGATACCACAACCACTAGCGGGAGAAATTTACGTCAGAGAGAGAAAAATTATATAAATTAACTCCTTACTTTTGATTACGGTTCAAGTATATAGCGACATTTTTTATGAAATATAATTATCTTTCATTTTCTTGATCTTAGCCAAAAGGCTGAGAAAAGCATAACTGGTTTTCATTTTCTGGAGACAAAAAAATTTCTAAAATTATTTCTGAGGATTAATAATTAAGATATTTAGATGTCCTTTTTTATGGATTTTGATTTCGTAATATATTTTAAACATTGTGGATGCTTTAAATTTAACAATAAAGATATCAAATTTACTTTTGATACTTTTTTTGTTTACAAAAATAACCAAAGTCCTCAAAACTAACCTGTGTTTATCTTTTTTTTCCCCTTATGGATTCTTCTTTTTCCTGTGTGCTTATTTTGTGTTATTTATATTTTCATAATTTTGAATCGAATTGAGGACTATTTAATTAAAGAAATTTTATTTACGTGTGGACAAGCTTGACTTTGAGGAGGGGGCATTAAACTGGTGAAAGGCATATACACATTTGAAGATTCCTTTTTTCTTTTTTTATAAATAATAGAAAAAATTAATTTACCCGTTCTTGTACTTACATCCTATTTTAAATCAAGTCCTTTAAGGTTACGTTTAATACGCAGTATTGAAAATGAGGGATAAGGATTGGGATTGATGTTGAAAACATATGTTAAAAGGATGCTTAGCATGAGTGATTTTTTATCACATGGGATTAGACAATCCCATATAGATAGGATTGGAGAATACTACCTCTCCTCATAGTATTTCCCAATCCCACATATATGGGTTTGTCTAATCCCAAGTATTATACAATTACTCATATTAAACACCCTTTTAATATAGTTTTATACTTTCAATCTCAATATCTATCCCTCATTCTTAATATTTTGTACCAAACATGACCTATATAGGTTTTTTCCTCATTTTATTCAATCCTTATTGTTTACTTCGTTATTAGTGTTAATTCTTCTGTTGGTTAAGCTTGCATTTGCTGTTAGTTTCAGAAAACAATAATTATAAAAAGAAAACAATAATTATATAGAAAAGAATAAGGAATAAAAAGGAAAAAAATTACAGGAACTTGAATCAAAATTAGGTAAAATTGTAAGGACTGACAAATTAATTTTTCCTAAATACTAATATTGTCATACATAATTATAATTTGTTAGGATTTTATTTCGTTTCTCACTAGAATTTTTTTAATACTTATTATTTACAACTCAATTTTGAATATCTAAATTCAAAAGTATTTTATCTAATATCTTACTGGGAAAAAAAGAAGTATGCAGCAAAAGAAAGGAGAAAACTGAAACTGGAAAAAAAAAATCTTAGAAACTGAGGACTTCTTGTTACTTTTTATCTTTCTTATTTATAATAGTTAGTATAGAAAATGGGGCTGCAGTAAAATAGATCATGGAGCTTAGAAAAATTGATTGCGAACAATAATAAATCTATAAGAGTTCTTTTAATTGTGAAGATATTTTCTATTTAATGAAAATGACTCATCCGTTCACCTCAAAAGTGTGTAGCACATAGGGCAAGGTTGAGTTTTCAAACATTAAATTGTCCCCAAAGGAAATTACATAAAATACCATATTAACAAATAGAAAGAAAATTAATTAAGTGATGAGGAGAAGTTTTAACCCTACAAGTAGTCGCTGATCACATCAAAGAATAAAGAGAAAATGTAAGATAAAAGAGTAAAAAAATTAATTAAAAAAATTTAACCCCACTTTTTCAATTTTTTAAAATGAGCTCATTAAAATTTTTCCATGTAGTGTTTGACTTATGAGTAGAACTCAAAATCACACTTCATTTCATACGAAACAGCTTGTGTATATATGTATGATTTATTATGGTAATATCATCCTAGTTTATCCAAAGAAAAGTACCACAATTGACTTAAAAAAAAACACATGTAAATGGTGCAGTTTTTAAGTCTTTTTTTTTTAATACAGATTTTATATATTGTATATGATGAAAAGAGTATGTATTTTTGTATGCTTATTTCAAAAGCGACGGCACTAATTAAATTTAATAATCTATTTTCTACACCAGAGATTTAATATCGATACCAATTATTTTAGGTAGTCAGTCAAAGTCTGCGAACGCGTTTTCTAAATAGTTACCTTTCTGCGAATTGTAGTAGTTTTTATAACAAGGTAAGATATATGAAAATGAAAAAAGTATGGGAACAGAATGTGTATATAATACTAAGAAGGAAATATATAGAAAATAGATGGTAGATATTAACATTCATTCAATACTGCATGTAATTATTATTATTATTATTATTATTATTATTATTATTATTATTATTATTATTATTATTATTGGAATTGAAGGTAACATAGATAAGTATATTATTATTATTTTTTTTTTTTGGAATTGAAAGTAACATAAATAAGTACGGGATATAATATACATGCAACGAAACGAACAAAAAATAGATTATAGGCAAAAAGTAAAATATAAACTTATTACAAAATCATCTTCATTTTAGTTCTTTTCTTATCTAATATAAAAACTCAACTCGTTAACTAACAGCTCCAGCTTTCTAAAAATTTCCCATCACAAAATTTATTGCTTAAGTGAAAGGTACTTGAAATTTGTTTAAGATTCATACGCAACCTTCTTCAACAGGTGCATTTTTTTTAATCACACTAAAGACAATATTTTGATTAAAATCAATGCATTTTATGGACCATAGAGTTGCCCCATAAAGTACGTACGTTAATGTTGAAAACAACCTTTGTCCTTTTAGGGAGTATGATTTCACTTATTATACCACATTTTCATTTCCATTGCATTATTTCATTTACATTTAGTCTTGTACGGATATATATGGAGAGTACCTTCTAAAGAACGTTACTACTCAAAAGTCAAGAGACTTTAATTAACTGGATGGATCATATGGGGTGCTTGACTTGTGAGTAGACTAACAATGCGAGTACGAGACAAAGTTCACCACTTTGGAGACGCTAAAGTAGCTTTCAACTTTGATAAATACAGGGTGAGCTCTATAATGAAGAAGAAGTTGCAATTAAAAGGTTATCCAAGAATTCTGGGCAAGAGAGTTTAAGAATGAAGTAATGTTGGTTCCCAAACTTGGGCATCGCTAGTTAGACCCCTTGGCTTCTGTTTGGAAAGAGGAGAAAGACTACTCGTGTATGAGTTTCTTCCCAATGAAAATCTTAGACTGCTTATCTATTACTATCATAAGAGAGGGGTCTCCGCAAGGCCATCTAGGAGCGCGACAAGTGGCGCAACGAGGAGGGAGATAAATGCATCAATTTTTTAATTTTGAAATAAAGAGTCATCTCTTTTTCTAATTAATAAATCATTTAATAATTGTTTGATTATTGCATATATTGGTTGCCCCACGTTTAAGATCATGCAATATGGAACGTGGGTAGATTATTTCATTATATGTAATTTTTGCATATATTGGTTGCCCCACGTTTAAGATCATGCAATATGGAACATGGGTAGGTTATTTCATTATAAGTAATTTCAAAATTGAATTCAATTTATAGAACCGTTTATGTATGACAGCAAAAAATTAAGATCCCATGTTTACTATTTAATAAATCATTTAATAATTGCTTGATTACTGCATATATTGGTTGCCCACGTTTAAGATCATGCAATATGAAACGTGGGTAGATTATTTCATTATAAGTAATTTCAAAATTGAATTCAATTTATAGAACGTTTATGTATGACAGCAAAAAAATTAAGATCCCATGTTTACCATTTAATAAATCATTTAATAATTGTTTGATTACTACATATATTGGTTGCCCACGTTTAAGATCATGCAATATGAAACGTGGGTAGATTATTTCATTATAAGTAATTTCAAAATTGAATTCAATTTATAGAACCTTTAATGCATGACAGTAAAAAAATTCAGATCCCATGTTTCAAATTTATTTTTAATTTCTGATTACAAGTAATTTTGAATGTGGACAGTTTTTATATTAAAAAATAAATAGAATAAATTTTTATATTCAAAAAATTCAGATATCATGTTACAAATTTGTTTTTAATTTTCTGATCTTAAGTAATTTTGAAGGTGGACAGTTTTTGGAATATATGATAGCTGTTCAATTAAAAAATTATCCACTTTAACAGTGAATGAGGGCAGTTTTTTTTTCAGTACAATTAAGTGAAGTAATATGTTTTGTTTTGTAAATATATGATAGTTGTTAAATTAAAAAATTATCCACATTGTCCCGTATTTCAAGGCTGTGTTATGGGCAATTTTCTGATTTCAAATTAATATTTTATGTTTTAAATTAATTTAATTAATATTTTAAATTGTGAGTTAAAACTGATATTTCATTAAAAAGCCACAATTGGTTACTATTTGGGTTCAAATTAATATTATTTTAAATTACATTTAATAATCTTTCAAATGTTAGCTTAATATTTCTTATTTCATAAAACTAAAATTAAAGAACCAAATAATTGAATAATCTTATGTGCTCGAGTTGTTATGTTTTTGGGTGGAATTTTTTAAGGATGGTTAGTCTTTCAGAAATCAAATTAATATTTCATATTTTAATTTATTTACTAAATTACAATTAAAATTTCATCAAAACCGGCAACAGTTAAGGTGTCAACATTATGGGTAAGGTCACTATGCGCACAAAATCCACTACCCACTATGTGCACAAAATCCGCTGCCCACTATGCACACAAAATCACTTGTATCATCCCAATATATAGGCTACTATGCGCACAAAATCCGCTGCCCACTATGCCCAAAACTATATGGTATTTTGCGCTGTATAACCGCTATGTATTATGGGTGGAACTGTTACTACATCACACACGTGTATTGCTAATAACGTTCATTTTTTTATTGCAACTATAGATGAATTTTTTGCAGTATAAAGAGCAGGAGCCTATGGATTTATTCCAGTTAGCAAATTCCTCCTGTTGTTATCACACCATCAGTGTTCTCCAAGTGTTAACATGGCTCCTACATTTGATTCAGTTCGTGCTATTAACCCATGCAGACAAAATTGGAAAATCAAAGTTTGTGTGGTTTGATTATGGATTATGCCCAGACGCTACTCTCATGAAGAGATATCATCCATGGAAATGATTCTCAGGGATGAGGATTACTGATTAATTTAAGCATCTTACTTCTTGTGTTCTAAGAGTTATTTTCTTACACGGTGACAACATCCATGCTGCAGTAAAGACTGCCTTCCTTCCACGACATGGCAAGAATTTTGAAGAGGTAAAAACATATGTGGTGTCGTATTTTTATGTTTCTCCCAATACAGGCTCATACCGAACCACTGATCATCCCTACCGAGCAAACTTTATTTTTTCCACTTCTGTTCAACCATATGCGGATGATAGCAAAATAAATTACTTTGGTTTTGAATTCCGTTCATTCTTTGAAATATCATTCGATCAGTTTGATGATCGATATCTAATTGGTAGGCTATTATATAAGTGTTTGATATGTGATTATTATGTTAAAATTATTTGTGGTGAGCTAACTCTATATTTTCTTTTGTAGATGTCATCGGGTTACTAAC
Organism: Neltuma alba; assembly: GCF_004799145.2. Taxonomy (NCBI): domain Eukaryota; kingdom Viridiplantae; phylum Streptophyta; class Magnoliopsida; order Fabales; family Fabaceae; genus Neltuma; species Neltuma alba. The sequence goes on along the minus strand of NW_021636742.1, from coordinate 444,357 downwards.
TGGAGTCGGAGAAAAAGAAGAATGTGACGTCAACAGACGCACACAGTTTAGGCTTGATGTAGAGTTACTTGATGAAGGGTATACTCTGATTCTGAGTCTGTTTCTCCCAATTTAAACAAGTCAATGATTAAAAACTTAGGTTTAGAGTATAATTTTTTCTTTTTGTTTCTTTCATTTTGACAGGAAGGAAAAACTAGAGTGTACATTGTGGGGAGATTTTACTAATGAAGTTCTGCAGCATGTGTCTTGTGTCCACGCTGGTTCTACTATCATCATCATTCAACTGTGCAAAGTTAGGGAGTTTAATGATACTATTTATTTGACACCATAGTTACACCATAGTTACTTTGAACAATAATAAATCTAATTTTTTTCCATGTAATGGCATGGCAGGAAGGAAAAAAGTCTCTAATTCCATGTACTCTTCCCGTCTCCTGATTCATCCTACAATACAAGAAGCTCAGGAGTTTGTGCAGAAGTATGCCATTATATTGGTTTGAGTATAATAGAGTCTACATTTATTCCAAGTTTTATTGTATATGATAGCATTTACATTTTTTTAAAATATTTTTTGCAGATTGAAAAGTGCTAGGATTAAGCTGGGCTAAATACCTGCTCGAATTGCTCCACAAATTGTACTATCTATGGCCGATGATCTACTGGCTGTAGATGACCGAAGAAAAATAGTGGATTTACAATTTGGACCAACAGTGCGTATATAGCGTAATGCATTGTTTTCTACTTTGTTTGTTTGTATTTTTGTCATTCTTGCTATTCTTATCTTAATACTGTATATATACCTTGTGTTATTTATTACAAGAATCTATAGTGGTTACTATAGCAGATACTATAGATGTGAGATCTGATCATGGATGGATGTACATATCATGCAAACAGTATAGCTAGAAAATGGTTCCAGATGGAGAAGGTTTCTTTTGCGAAAAGTGCCAAGCTATAGTAAAAGCTGTTATTCCCAAGTAATGTCAATGTGACATATCTCTTTCGGTGGTCACAATTTTCATACAAAAATATTTATTATTTTATACAATACTGATATTTTATTAGAGGTTCATGGTGGACTGTGAGATACAGGATGACACTGGATCATGTCATGTTGTAATTTTTGACCGAGAATTATCCAAACTACTTGGATGTTCAGCAGTAGAGTTGAAGGCACGTCAGACTAATCAAGTTGTTAAACAGCAAGCATACAAATTGTTTTGTGTCATGCATGTTTTTAATCCTGTGCTGTTTATATTTTCTAACCACTCATCAATTATTTATCAAGGACGACTCTGATGAAGGTATATATATATTCTTGAGCAGATATCTTGGAAGAGGTATTTGTTCAAGATACATAATCCAGGAGATTATGTCAATGGGAATTCCAATGTGCATAAAGCCATAATGCAGTCTTTCCTGAACACATCTTATGAAGACACTGCATCAGAGGGTTGTATTTCCCGTTGGTCTCACAAAAGAAAAGGTATAGCTATTTCATTTTCTATTATATCATTTTATTTATGTTTTGGATGCATTATACAAATATATACATATGTTTCTATACATCTAAATCTTTACATTTATGCAAAACACTGAGCAGTGCCTGATAGAATCATCTGATGGTGCAAGTTCTTCTGCTAATCAAACTGTGCATGCAAATTTCTCTGACTTATCAAAGTTTGACTCAACCTCTACACACCAAGTGGCAACTGCAATAGGCCCAGGTTTTGAAGCAATGAAGTCCATAGTAGAATCTAAAGTTGCAATTATAAACATTGCCAATGTTGAGAAGGCAAACCCATTTGGTAATTTCCCATCAACTGATTGTCAAGTTGAGGTAGAGAGTAGCAAGCGCAATGCTGGTTTTGTGGAAATCCCTTCTACTATATCTGGACATAATAGTGCGAAGAATGGTATTGCAAATATGTTAAATCATCCAGTTGATGGAAATCTTGAAGTTGATGAAAATAATACATCATTTGCAAGACGCCGCAGAGCAAAACGCAAATAAATCTAGGAAGAATAGGCTTGAGTTGATGATTTCAAACTTTCTGTCATGTTGTTAATATCATTTCTAGCTCTTATTCCTAATTTGGTGTTTTTAATATGTTTTTAGGTTATGTATTTATTTCCAATTATTATGTGCATTGGTCATGTTCTTAGAGACAATTATGCTTTTTATAATGGTCAAACAATTTCGTTGGTTTCATTTCATACTTATCTGTTTATTTTATATAATTTATATTTCGTCCTAGAGCCATTAAGAAAAATATGATTGATATTTCGTCTATTTTATTATTCATGCAATATTTTAATATTTTTTACCTATTTGTCATTATAAATAACATGAAATAATGATGTGACTTCTGCTTTTTTTCCCCATTAGTCTATTGAGATGCTTATACAGACTTTAAAAAAAAAATTTAAACTGCTAATAAAAATTTAATGCGTTTAGCCAGGATGCATGGCATAAGTATTTATTTGTATTATCCACTTGTAGGACTTCCTTTTTTTTTTTGTTGGAGCAATGATCCACTTGTGTTGCAGTGGATTTAAAAATAGCTAAATCTATCCATATCTTACACACCATGTTTTTTCTAGGCCCACTAATAATTTAATAAATTTCGACTTAAGGTAGGGTGTTTGCGACAACAGTGTCAAAAAAAGCAACAAAAAAAAAACCAAAGAAAGAAAGAAATTGCTTCTAATATGATAAATAGTATAGATTTCAATTAGCCTATTATTAGCAATTAAAAAAAGTAAGCAAATTGATGATTTTCTCTATTGCCAACTTTGGTTACAATATTCCGAACCACCACTATTTTTTTTTTTGCCTTTTAAACAATAACTAATTATTCCCTATCTGGTATTCATTTTATTTTCTAGGAGTTAGCCAATGAGTCTGTTTAAGTCGTTTGCCTGCAATCTGCACTATTGATTACAGGTAATTCAAATTTATATTTTATGTGGGATTGTGTAATTTCAATTTTTGACTGCATTATTTTGTGTATTTCAATTTTTTAGGGTTGGTGCTCTCAAAGAATTTAAATTGTCGAAGTTAACATTAAATTTTTTCTTGTGTTTGAAATGTTCTCTTTTCTGTTACATGTATACTTTTCCCAAGAAAAAAGGTAACTATTTTTCTACATCATGTTTACTTTTTCTGAATTAAAAAAAAATTAACACACTACCCATGTATTGATGAAATGTTCTGATTAAACTACTTTTGGATATATTTTCCGTGTTATGTTTTTCTGTAATTGCTTATTAGGGTATGTTTAGGTTATTAAGATATTAGTTTATTCCTTTATAAGTATAATAAATGGCAATAAAAACTCATTATAGGTGATAGCGTTTTTTATTTAAAAATTTTATTTTTTATTTATGTTTTCCTTAGTTAATAGCTGATTTTGTGTTTTTTTTTATGTTTTATTTTTTTAGTTATTTGATAATAACTTCTTCCTATTTACATGGGTAGTGTAACATCCCAAATTTTGACTCATAGATACAAGTAATAGCACGAGGAAAGGATGATTATTAAGTCCAATGCAACAAAAGTCTCGAAGATCCCTCGGAAGGAAAAAGAGATTTTCTAAGGGCAAATGTGTAAAACCATAGTGTTCGGGGACTAAAGAATAACGAATTGGAAACAACTAAGGGTCAGAGGTTGTGCCAAAAACTTGCAAGAGATGGTTCCGAAGGTTAGGCCTAAGGAAGGACTAAATTGCAAAGAAAAGATTCTTAGTCCAAGTAGGGACCTAATTGTAAATAATAAAAGTTTTTGTCGGCCAATACTCAGAGTTAGTAAAAAAGGCTCAAATGACTTAGAAAAATTCTAGAAAAATGGGAATAGGATCCCAGAGTCAATATAAGGCTAGAAATGACGAAAATACTCGAAAGTCATTCCAGGATTTTGGATAATTTGAGATAGTAACTTACATTGAATTATTTAAGGTATGAGACGGCCTCAAATAATCAGGAAAAACTGGGAAACAGTAGTTGAGGAATTTACACAGATTGTAAAATTAATTCCGTCCCCAGAAACGGACAAGGTTAGCTTTAATTAAATTTAAAGCCTATTTATACCCTATCCAGGGAAAGTCAAAATAGCTGTCTATAGTTTGACTTTTGACTTGAGAAAAATTAGAGGAATTCCCTGTGATGAAAGGAAAAGAATGAAACCCAGAGACATATCAACGGAGTTATGAGCCAGTAGAAAAGAATTCGGCAAAACCGACTCTGATTAAATATTATTTAATTAATTACGTCGATGAGGAGAAAGGGATGAGATATTCCTTTCTCTATAAGTACACCATGAGGGGATTAAGTTAAGAGTCAATGAAAACTATATTGGCAATGCTTAGAAACCCAGAAGGGAGCTGGACTGACAATGTCGGGTCTCTTAAGGGTCAAAATGGTAAATTTATGAAAAATTCTCAAAAATTTCCTAAAAATAGAAAAATGATAAATTAAGCGTTTTTGAGCCATATATGATGTTTTGGGATTGAAAATAAGCCTAAATAAATTATTGCTAGATTTCTCAAAAAATAGCGATTTTTGAAGAAAATAGTGAAAATTGAGGAAATATAATTATTTTAATTATATAAGGGACTCAATAATTCAAGGAAAAATATGGGTAAGTTCCTTGGGAATATATGTGAATTTATAAAATTGTTTCCAAGAATTAGAAATGAAGGAAATAATTTATGGGGAATTTACTTCCAAAATTCTATCTGTAAAAGCCTAACTTCAGAGAAAAATGTGAAATAAATAGTTAAAGGTTATGAAAAATCCCCAAAATTTTCAGATCATACTCTTATATTAAATTTGGATTTTTCATGGAAAGAAATGAATTTTTAGAGGCCCCGACCTTTTTGTCCTAATAAAGGCCTAAAAGGAGCAAATCGGGTAAAGGATTACAGTTGGGATTGAACTAGATTAATCCCATTGCTTCCTAACCAGATTTGGGGCACCTAGTTAGCCCAAAGAATCAGAGGATTTCGTGCTCCCTAAGCCCATGCACATGGTCAAGTTGGTTGGATAAGGTTTAATCGTGACTTTGCAAAATATCTCAAGCAAGCTAGGGAAATAAGCTTGCATATGTGGCTGATTGTTTCCCTTCCATTTGGTCCGAAATTTTGAAGATATTTTGGGCAGGAAAATTCTGATTAATAGGAGAGAGAGAAGGCAGCACATGTGACAAATTTCTTGGAGAAGAAACAAAGATCAATGGCTAGGATTAAATTGGAACCGATGGCCAAGATTTGTTCTAGCTTTCTATAAATCCCCCTCCCCACCCCTCCATTTTGTCCTAAGCCATGGAAACCTTGGGGAAGCTCTTGCAAAATGGTTTCTAAAGAGAGAAAGAAGAGGAAGAAAGAAAGGTCAAGTGGTTCCAAGCCAGATCAAGCTCTAAAACAAGGTATGTGTGTCGTTTTTGATGTAGTTTCTACCTCCCTTGTTATTTTTAAGCCTCTTGGTTGGTTTGATTGGATTTTTGATTATTGAAATCCTATGGGGAGGTGCTGCACGAAATTTATTGGAATAGGGGAAGATGATATGGATGTTAAAAGCATGTTTAAAGGCTTGGAAACAACAAGAATCAAGTGGTTCTGTGTTGATTTTGCAAGAAATCCAATTTTCCCTTAGTTTGTGATTCTATTCGGCCTTGACTATTCTGAATGATTAGGATTAGATTTTGATTGTTTTGAGCTTGGAAATGGATTCTACATACAAAATTATGTGGGGATAGTATATGGAAATAATTTTAGGAAGGTTGGAATTGAAACTCAAAAGTTAAAGCTCAAGTGTTCAAGAAAGAATCAAGTAGAGATAAGTTGATGACTTGATTCTAATTATTGTTTTGCATCATGTATTGATGTGTTTAGGACCTTGGAACATCGAAGATGATGTTTAATGGTGTTGACCGAAAATCCATAGGATTGGAAAGATAAAGGAATCAAAGGAAAAGCAAAAGGAAAGCTATGTTACAAGGTAGTGAACTTACCTATATTGTGTGCTTGATATGTATGCTTGCATGATGTGGTTGTGTTGCCATGATGTGACTAAGCTATGATGAAATTTTTGCAAAGTTATGTTTGCAAGTTTATGTTATGTTTTGCCTTGGCAATATATTATGAAAGCATGAAATGCTTTAGCTTACTTTCCATGGCATTCATGTGTTAAGGTTATAACATGTCATGCATGTGCATTATGTCTTGCATGCTTATGGATAGTGTTTGCTACTAAGATTCTCCCAAATCTCACCCTTCCCTAACCAACTATTTAGGTCAATCAATAGTGGGTAATAATGGCACGAGAAGGCAAGAGAAGAAAGTGGAGAATTATTGACGTTAATGAATGATGTTATTATTCAATGTGTAATTCTCCTATTATGTAATTTATGTTATAGATGCCAATGATGCCGTGTATTTAATTACAATATTTATGGGATGAATAGAAATATATGAGGATGATTGGAAAAGTGTAGACCCAAATTATGTATCCCAAAGAAATAGAAAGAATTAAAGTAAACAGAGATTAAGGGATAAAACGTAGGTCATGAAGCAGTGAGTTTGTAGCTCCAGTTTGACCTATCAAATGAATGAGTTAAGCCACAAAATTTGGTAGATTCATAGTACACATCCCAAGCTTTAAAAGGAGAGGTAGATCTCCTCAATCGGATTTGTACACAATGAGATACGATTTTTATAGAATTAGTTATGATTGTTGAGATTGGGCTTATAATTTGGAATTTGAGCAGTGAATAGTAACCGGAGTAATTATGTTGAAAATTTTAATCCACGGGCTTGTACTTTGACTTGCTTGAACCATAACGCTTATGAATGCGTACTCTGAGGGGTTAAAGATAGGATGTTTCTAGTAGTGTGCTGTTGTGGCCATGGACAATTTTTTCATAATGGGCAACAGCCACTTCCCAAGTCAATTGCTGATTAATGGGTTAGGAGTTCATATTATTTTTAAATGGAAAAAATAAAACGGGTTAATTTTTTTAGCAAAAAATAAAACAGGTTATTAAGACATTAATTTGTTCCCTTATATATATAATATATGACAACACAAAAATCATTATAGGTAATAACATTTTATATTTAAAATTTCTACATATATTACCTTAGGATATGCAAGATCTGCTTGTACATGTTGAAAAAATATCGCTGGATTTCTTAGGCATTTATTTTTGCTCTCCTTCGTCAAATGCAGTTTTTATGTTTATCTACATTTTAGTGTATCTTTGTTTTACATGAATATTAATTCGTTCTCAGCGTTCAGTTTAACTTATCATTCTTACTCACTCATTCCCTTAGTGCATATTAACCATGGCATAATAGATTATAGTGTAATCATGTTACATAAGGGATTATATGTTCTGGAGTTCTTTTTCTTTTAAAAATTTTTTTTCCATGTCTTTTATTTTTTTTCCCTTCAGTGCAGCGGTGAACACACAATGATTTTAATCAGCCAGCATGGTAGTGCATAATTAAGGGATGGCAATCAATGTTTTTGAACCGGTGCTAAAAAAAAATTTAGTTCTGTTGCGACTGTAAATAAGTAATAATATTATATGGAATTTTTGTATATATGACTCCCTGAAATTGATTACAAGAATTAAAAATAATTCCTTTGAATTTTTTGCTGGATAAATTTTATTTTTTGTTCAAAATAGAATGTGGGGGAGGTCATGTAGATGGTAATGCACGAGGCTAAAAATAAACTGTATATAATATTTCTTGTGCGGATACGATCTTGGGTCTTGGTGTGTGGCCAGATTACGATCTTAAGTCTAAATATATACTTTTCTTATCTATATTTTTAAATAGATAGATTTCAGGTCACGCGTTAGTGAGAATATATGGAATGACTCCAACATCAAATCAAAATTAACTAAAAAGTAATAATCACTAATATCTCCTGACCAACTCTTTTTCCCCCTCGATTTTATCATACTCTAACCAAAATAATGTATGTCAATATATGCGTGAAAACATGCAATTTCTTATTTAACTAAATCGTCACAGGTGAAAGACGTGCTTCCTTTCAACTGCCACCACTTCCTCACGTCTTCAATTCAAATGTCACGTATACATATATCTTTTTAGGTTAGATGTATTTTTATTTTTTGCTCACTATTTGAAAATCGGTTGCCCACTATGCGCACAATTATATAGTATTCTATTCTTTGTAACCGCTACGTATTATGGGTGTCTACTGTTGCGTCTATAAAAGATTCTTCATCAGACCATATTTACGTGTGCTTATATTGTCTCGGTGTTTTACAGTGGATTTGTTGGTCACATATAAAACATGTCATATTCTCCCGCGTTTGCACCAGTCCATCTAATCAATTCCGATCGTGATGCTTGGTGTATCAGAGTTAGAATTGTGCATTTATGGCCAATGCCACCACGATATTCTAGGGAAGAAATTTCTTCTCTTGAAATGATCTTGCAGGACAAACACGTTGACACTCAACTAATCTTTTCTCATATGTTGTTTTTGTTTTAGATATGTGGTGTGAGTAAAGATGTAGAGATTTTTCATATTTGTTATACTAATTTAATTTTAAGGCATATGAACTAGGGTGATCAAGTGCATGCCACTATCCGCAGCATGTTCGTTCCCCATTATTGCAAGAGCTTGCACCAAGGAAAAACCTACATTATCTCGCACTTTCGTGTTTTTCCCAATAAGGGGACATACAAAACTATACGGATCATCTTTATAGAGTGTATTTCAAGTACACAACCTTTATAACAGCCTGTGAAGACAATGGACATATACATCCTTATGGTGTTCAGTTCAAGAGATTTACAGAGATAACAAATGCACAGTTTGACAGTAGATATTTAGGGTCCGTTTGGATCAGCGATTGGAAAAGTAGCTTATAGAGAAGTGAAATTAAAAAAAGCTAAATTGGATAAGCTGAATTGTGTTTGGATTAGAGTTCAGAAAAGCTAGATTGCAAAAGTGAGATTGGTAAAAGGTTGTTTGGATTATGATTGAGTAAAAGTAAATTTGGTTGTAAAATGACCAAAATAGATATGAGTTTTAATAAATAATGAAACATGATTAAAAAAATAATTTCACATAATACAATGAAATTAAAATAATTTAATATGAAGAAGTCATAAAAAATATTTTAAATATAAAGTGAAACATGAAACAATAAAAGTATATTTTTAGGAGCATATTTAAAAATAAAAATATATTTCTAACTTATTCATTACTTTCAACTAATTTTAATTGATTTTTTATTATCTACAAATTAGTTATAATAAGAACCAAAAGAGGTAATAAATTTTTTAACTTTTTCTCTTTCCATATTTCAAAAGCCATAAACTATAAGTCATAAGCTGTTAATTTTAGCTTATAGCTTATTGTAACTTTTCAGAAAAAAGCCCGATTGCAAAAAAGCTGATCCAAACAGATCCAATTTTGTTAATCGAGCTTATAGAGCTTATAAGCTACTTATAAGCTCCAAATAAGTGATGCCAAACAGGCACTTAGTTGGTTAGTAGACAACTTAATATAACATACACTCTTGTATTTTTATAGCTCTATTATCAAGACACTTAATAAACAACTATTTGTTTTGCGTGTAGATGTCATTGGGATGTTGAGTAGGGTTGGCTGGCCGTATGAATTTGAAGTGTGACAACCGCTCTTTCAAAACCATTTTAGATTAAATCCAACAATTTATCTGAATGATTAACCATGATAGAAAAGAAGAAACCTTAAAATTTTAAAATCGCTATCATAGTTAAAAGAAATAAACTTATAATAAGAGTAACATCGATCATTACCTTGGGCCTTGGACTTTCAAAGTCCAGAAATATCATTCAACCATTAGCCCAAACCAAACTTATATTTTCAACCATACGAACTGATAAATCAATTTAATATAAACTATAGAGCTCATTAGTCAAAAGTCAACACTTTCAAAGGAGCGTTACATGCAGAGTATAAAATGTCTCGGGCCTCCTCACGGCCCTATCATACCAGATAGTAGTAATTAAAAGTATTATTTTACATCATGAGAGTAGATGAGCCCTATGTGGCAATATATAACAAGTCAGCACATAGAACAAAAGCAGGGAGGCTATACAAGCTATAACAGCACACTATGTCTCCGGAGCCTTCCCTGATGGGCCACCACCTGAACTATCGCCTGAAAATGTTAAACCACGGGGTGAGACAAATGCCTCAGTAACCAACTTTCCAACTCATCATACATACTAACACGTGCTCGTGAGGTGTCAAGTGGGACAGTTATTAATTCTCGAGAACTATAGATATATCCATAGAAATATAATTTCAATCATCCAAACCCTCACTATGGGGGCCAACACACAAGCCACATAAATCTATCCCTCACTCTGGGGGATCAATCAAACATATGGGCCTATCTCTCACTCTGGGGGACGAATAAGAAGCCACAAAGGCCTATCCCTCACTATGGGGGACGAAAGAAGAAGCCAACCAATGTGCACCAATGGCGGCCTTACCACGTGGTAGGATAGGACTCAATCCCAAAATCCAAATAACAACCAATCATTCACAATATAATAAAAATATCTCAATTTTTTCTCAGTATAATCCGTAAGATATAAATCATATATCTTTTCCAAACTTCTCAATCACAATTCCAAAAATCCCACAAGACAATTTTCATAGCTCAAAAGATATAATATATCTACTCAAGTTCCAAATATCAAATATTATTCTAAAAATAACAAAATACTCACAAACAACATATTAGCACATATAACAAGTGGAAAGTGGTTACCTCTCACCAAAGCAATATTAAGGATTACCATAAGGTCAATCCTTTGCTCACCCAATAATTAATCTACACAATTAATATAATCACATATTAATATAAACTAATTAATTAATTAATTAAACTTCTCTATATTATTTAAATTTTTACTCTAAATTCCCGCAACTCTCATAACTAAAAAATTATTAAGTATTTTAGAAACAACTTAAAATTTCTAACAACCCCAAATTATTTATTTACCATCTCCAAATTATTTACCTTAATAAAAAGGATTTTTCATAATTTCCAAATATAAAATTACTATGTTCTAAATTCTAAAAATCTTCATTTAAGTTTAAACCTCAAAATCACACTATCAAAAATTCAATAATACTTCAAATATTTATAACTAAATAATATAATCAAAACTTTAATGGTATAACTACCATACATATATTTCCATAAATAATAAACTTTTTAGCTACAATAATTATTTTAAAACCTCCAATCACCCAATAAATAAAACTAAACCGATTAAAATCTCAATAATATATCAAACAATCCAAATAAATTATTTGACTTAAATTTAATCAGTAAAAATATGGTATATCCCATAAATAACAGATTTTCAACTAAATAAATTAATTTAAATACTAAAACTAGCAAATAGAGAAATCTAAACCGATTAAAATTAACAACTCATTTACTTCTAAATTTCTATAGTCATCTTTTATCAAAACTCAATACTTATATCATATATAAATCTCAAATTTTCTCTAATCACTATGATAATACTACTATTAGGAAGCATAAAATATATATGAAATATTTATGAAGAAAGTTTGATGAAAAGAGATAATTTCATGTACCTAAAATATCTTCAAAGCTTGCCCTTTACTTCATCGGTATGCTCCTCTCTCTCACACACTTCAGCTCTCTCTTCCTCTCTTTTCTTCTTCTCTTTCTCTCTTTCTTCTTGCGCCTACCGGAGGGAAATGAATTGTGGGGGGTATTTAACACCCCCACACAATTATTGGGGGAGGGGGTTTTTCAAACCCAACCCCCACGTTTTCCACCCTCCCCCCAATTTTCCACCCCCCTCCAACTTTCCACCGAAATATCGGTGGAAAGTTGGACTTTTTTTTTTTAAATATTATAATAAAATATTATTATATTATATTATATTATTTTTCAATTATTATTTTTTATTTTTTATTTTTTAAGGATATTACATGAAGTCAATGGATGCAAACACCGCAGAGTAGATGTCGAGCTTATAGATGAAGAGTAATATCACTCAAAGCCTATTAGTATTTTATAGAATTTTTCATCCGAAACCATTGTTTCAGTAATTTCTTATAACATTTCAAGGTTCCTTAAAAATTGCAGGATGGAGTCTTTGAATTGCACTTTGTCAGGAGCGTTTGTAGGTGAAATTGTTGACTTTCTTTCTTATGCTACCATGGGGTGTGTTCTTGTTATATTACAACTGTTCAAAGTTCGACAAGTTTGTGGTATGGTTTTGAATTTAAATGGTCAATGTGTATAGATCTTGTATATTATACATTTTGTTATCTGTTATCTCACTTCCTTCGCTTTTTTTTTAATTGGTTAATTAACCAGGATGGACAATGATTATGAACACCTCATTTTCATCAAGACTCTTTATCCAACCTTCGTTTGATGAGGTGGCTCACTATCTTACTAAGTAAGTAAATAATAATTCTTACTCTGTGCACCCTTTACTTTCTATAACTTGCAAAAAAAATGACATGAATTCAATGAAACAATATGTTAGACTAAAGGCAGTTGGGATAGATGTTGAACAAGCTCCGGCACGAACAACTAATCAGTTTGTTGCTCATATCAAAGATGAATTCTTAACTATACAGGATCGGCGTAATATTTCTAAACTACAAGCAGGACTTGTATGTATATCCAGTTGTAAAGACCAACACGTATTCATTTTTTCATTGAGGAAACTGTTGAAATATCACCGCAATGTATCTAATGTTGATCTAAAAATTCTAGGGTGCAGTTGTAATTGTTCTAGCAACTATTGTTGATATTCAAGTGGGACAACAGTGGTGTTATTATTGTTGTGAGGATTGTGACACTGAGGCTCTCATGGATGGTGATGAGTTCTTTTGTCCAAACTACTACGAAATTGTGATGGTTAGTGACCCAAAGTTAGTAAATCAATAGTTATTAGCAATATAAATCAATTCTTAATTGCATGTGCAGCTACAAATGTTGTTGACCTGTTTTGAGTATCTTAGGTACATGCTGCATTGTATTGTGCAAGATGCATATGGCACCTGCGGTTTTATTATTCCTAAATGTGGACTCTCGGGGTTGTTGGGAGATGCAGCTGCAGATTTGGGTCATCACTATATTCGACAACAAAAAACTATCGAGGTTATAATACAATATTGTATGCTTTTGTGTTGCACAAATATATTAGCTTGTACTCCTACCACATTCGTAAAAATCACATATATATATGTGTATATATACACATATATGTGTATATGTATATATGCGCGCACATAACAATACAACTTTCTACTATATACTCAACAATATATACATGTCTTTTTCAACCTAATGATGTTCTTCATGCTTAACTATGTAGATTATGCATTTTAATGATGCCATTGCAAATATTAGAGATAAAAGCAGGGGAATCCAGTATCTTTTCAAAGTGTGCGTCACCAATGACTATATAATGGGTAGATCCTAAAATTGTTATGTGCGTGCATTGACAAAGGACAAGAATTTGATTAAAGCATACATGGATAACTTCAATGACGAAGTGAAGTTGTCAAGTGAATTTGAGGATGAGTTATTCACAGATAAGGTTCGTAAAAATTTACTATTGTTTTTTTCTTTGTATAAACTACGCTGGATCTTCTTAGACTGTGTGTGTTATTGTTCTATTCAGTGTTCACAAATGTCAGTGGTGGACTCAGATGGCGGTGGTTCTTCTCCTGTTTTGTGCGATACAAAAACAACCTCCCATGTGTCCAGAGGAAAATACGAGATCAACACTGACAGCAGGGTTCCACGTACAGCACGGAAGAAATTGGACTTCTAAGTCACCAATTGGAATATTTTGTGCAAATCTCTTCTCTGCAATCAAATTTATTTTCGTTCTTCTTCATCAAATGCAGTTTTATGTTTATCTACGTTTTGGTGTATCTTTGTTTTACATGAATATTAATGCGTTCTCAGCGTTCAGTTTAACTTATTATTCTCACTCACTCATTCGCTTAGTGTGCATTAACCATGGCCTAATAGATTATAGTATAATCATATTACAAAAGGGATTATATGTTCTGGAGTTCTTTTTCTTAAAATTTTTTTTTTATCGATCTCTTTTATTATTTTTTCCTTTAGTGCAGCGTGAACACACAATGATTTTAATCAGCCAGCATGGTAGTGCATAATTAAGGGATGGCAATTAATTTTTTTGAACCGGTGATCTATATTATGTAATCACCTAAGGGTTTAACCAGTTACAAAACAATATATCAAATTACGTGTCTAAATGAAGTGAATATTATTTAAATGAACTCATCTATGCTAAAAATATATTCAGAATTTTTTAAAAACGCATACATGTGGCGCATACATGTGGGAGTTACATGAATGTCTTAAATGTACATATGAATCAAAGTTAAATTAATTAGTGTCAAGTATCCAATGCATTGCAAAATTATGATAACATAGGTGAGGTTTTAATTTGCGTTTCCACCAAGTTGATCATACCAAGATTATGTTAACTGAGGAAACCCAACTTACGTCATTTGAAACAATTAAATCCCAATTACGGTTTTACTTATGCGCAGCGAAACAGTTTACGGTTAACATAAATACTTGTGCAATTGTGTCACCGAGTTTTTTCTATCCTATTTATACTGTCAGTTCAAAAATTACACTATTGTCAAATTATAAATGGGAGTATACCCCTAGAATAATTAATGAGTAACTAGAACATGCGAATTCAAAATATGTTAAATTTTCTATCTAACATTTTAATAATTGATACATTAAGATTTATAGAAAAGGCCTTATTTGCCTCAATTCAAGTTAATAAAACCACCTTACTGGCATTTGTTTATGTTGTGATTTATTGTAACTTTTGTTACTCCTCCTATCCTTAATATAAGATCTATTTAACTAATTTGATTAGATTAAGAAAGTTAGGTAAGTTAGTTAATTATAAGAAATATGACATATTTTTTCTAAAACACTATAATCATCATCCTTAATATTCTCTCTCCCTCTTCTACTTGATTATGGTTAAGGAAGTATCCATAGGGGTGATTTAGAAAAAAATAATAAATATAAAAAATAACTCTTATATTTAAAACCAAAATTAACTCAACAGTTAGGTTCTATATTAAGGACCAGATGAGTATTGATTATATTAAAATCTTTATTGTGAAGATTTTTTTTTTATACACTAAGATAGTTTGCCCATGAATATTCTTCACAGAATACTTATTTAGAAAAAAAAATTATTTCTGTTGTGACCGTGAATAAGTAATAAGATTATATGGAATCTTTGTTTTTATGACTCACTAAAATTGATCACAACTTACAAGAATTAAAAATAATTCCTTTGAACTATTTTGTTGGATAAATTTTATTTTTTGTTCAAAACAGAATGTAGGGGAGGTAATTTAGATGGTAATTTACGAGGCTTAATTTAGCTATGTGGAATTTAGCATTTTTAAATTTATATGTTGATTTTTTTTTCCTCTTATCTGATTGCAATTTTTATGATCCTCCAAAATAAACTGCATATAATATTTCTTGTGCGGATACGATCTTCGTTCCTTTTTTTGTGTGTCGCCAAATTACGACCTTAGGTCTAAATATATACTTTTCTTATCTATATTTTTAAATAGATAGATTTCAGGTCACATGTTAGTGAGAATATATGGAATGACTGTAGCATCAAATCAAAATTAATTAAAAAGTAATAATCACTAATATCTCCTGACCAACTCCCCCCCCCCCAATTTTATCATACTCTAAACAAAA
Organism: Neltuma alba; assembly: GCF_004799145.2. NCBI lineage: Eukaryota > Viridiplantae > Streptophyta > Magnoliopsida > Fabales > Fabaceae > Neltuma > Neltuma alba. The sequence continues at coordinate 428,522 of NW_021636742.1, read as the reverse complement.
TAACTAAACAAAATAATGTATGTCAATATATGTGAGAAAACACGCAATTTTTTATTTAACTAAGTCGTGACAAGTGCAAGACGTGCTTCCTTTCAACTGCCACCACTTTCTCACATCTTCAATTCATATGTCAGGTACGAGTGTTGTGTTTTCCTGCTGTGCACTTATGGCGGCATACTCAAACTAACTACCTCACAAGCTTTCATATAAAATATAGAACAGATTACATAAAGATAATGAATTGAATGAAGTGAAGACTATTCAAAGACAGCAGTCTCAATTCCAGCAAGTCTCAGCACGGCTAACGATGGCTCTTGCCCAACAGCAGTATTTTCTCTAGGTTTCTTTGTCTCATTTCTATATCAAAACGATGGCATATCACGATTTCTCACCTCGAACTACTTTTTTCTGTGACTACATTATATTGCTATTTTATCTGATGAATGATTACTTAGCTGTGGCATAATCTTCTATTCACACAGTAGCCTACTATTCTCCATTCATGGAATCTACCATGTTTATCAATATTCAACCTATCAGATATGTTGTTTTTATCATGGCTGTTGCAACTCGATAACATTTCTCATGTTTGCCGATCTATTTGATTGTATTTGGAATCTATGTATAGTATGACCTGTCTAATAATTATCTTTGTATAATCTGCAATTTCGTCAGAAAATACTATGTTTGCCATGGCACGAGCTCAACGCTTAGATATACTCAGGAAAAAGAAGAGAAAATGTTATGGATATGTTGACGATGTGTATGAATTTTTTGGGTTATTTAGCTATCTATTGTGGACATTCTTCGGTATTGGCTTAACAATACATTTACATGCTATCTACCTCCTCAGAAAACTCAAGTGTGGATACACAAGCTTCGCGGCCGAAAAAACAAAAAGTGGCATCTGACCGATCAGCGTTGAGAATAATAACAAATAGTAAGCTTCCCCAATAAAGAACCATGTATCAACATTACAGAATTTTGTTACGATAAAGTTCTATCTGGCGAAAATAATTTTCTCTGATCACCTAGATTTTTCTAATAAACAAATGTTCTGGAGTTGACGGTTTCTTTGACTAAGTTTGGCGTATTTTATATCAAAACTGAATAAAATTATTAAGTGAAATGTAATTAATCCAAATATCCACAAATAACTGGTACATATTTAATGTTGATAACATATCATGTACATATTTTGATATAAACATGTAAATGTTATCATATAAGAATTTTGATCATAGCACAATATATGAATAGTATAATTTTTATTCAATTAAGATAATCTTATATAATTTTTGTATTCTGGAGCTGACAGATACCTAAATATTTATCATTTTTTCATATTCTCCATTGTGAACATCGAGATGAATATTAATTAATAATTATCACATATTGTATTATTATTGTCAGAGTTTTCATTATCTAATATAATAGGTGATAGTTCCTAAAAAAATATGTATTAATTGTTTGTTACTCATTGTATCACTACTTAATTGGTAAATACAGTTTAGTATGCTTCTTTTTCACGTTGATAACTGTTTAAAGGATAGCTCAATTACCTTTTTTTTTTTTTTTTTTTAAAGATCGTTTGGCAATGCTAGTGCCAAATCAAACCCTTCACAGCTTAGCAAGGTTGCAGAGGCTTGATATTCATCGCAAGAAAGCAAACAAATTACCCTAGAGTTCATTCCAGGAGCATGGTCAGTCTAGCACTTAAGCAAGTAATGTTTATGGTAAAACAGTGAATACTTAATTTGCCACATTTTTTTCTGCTTTGTTTAGTCATCACCTTATATTAAAACCCATTCCAATTTTTTTAATTTACTAACTCGCAGAATTGCAAAGATACAAGGACTTGGGTGATCAAGATTTCATCTGTTCTTATTGTAATGCTAAAATGTGGAGCAATGAATGTCTGAAAGGGTACAAACATGAAAGTTTGCCGCGATTCGGAATGTGTTGTCATCAAGGGAAAGTTCACCTTCCAGCTTTACAAGATCCTCCTGCTGAATTATTAGCTTTATTATCCAGAGAACACCCTTAAAGCAATCACTTTCGATCACATATTAGAACATACAATATGATGTTTGTGTTTACATCAATGGGTGGAAGAATTGATAGAAAAATAAATGATGGACGAGGCCCATATTTTTACAGGATAGATGGGCAAAATGTGCATATGATTGGGAGTATACTGCCAATGGATGGTGACACACCTAAGTTTGCTCAACTATACATCTACGACAAATCAAATGAAATTACTAACAGAATATCTGTCGTTAGGTAAAACTAAATTATTGTACATCACCATTAAATTTAAACTAAATTATTTTAACATTTTAGTACAGCATTTTATGATTTAGAATTTATTGGCCGACAGCTCACTTGCCTACAGTTTTATTGTTGAGACTTGCAGTGGTGAGACTAGCAGCTCATCAATAGTAGATGTTTCTCTTGTACGATTGATACAGGAAACGTTGGATGAGCACAATGAATTAGTTAAAATCTTTCATCAAGAGCGTGATCTCTTGGCTACTAATGAGGAACAAATTATCAAAAATTAAGCTTGTGCATAAGGGGGGAAGAAATACCCAACAATATAACTTACCCAGCTCAAACCATGAAATAGCTACTTTGATAGTAGGAGATATTGGGTCAACAGAATACGAAAGAGATTTGATCGTTCAATATAAGACAGGCATGTTACGGAGGATATCTAAAAAACATAGTAATTTTTTGCCATTGCAATATCCTTTACTATTTCCTTATGGCAAAGGTGGTTATAGTGAAGATATACCTCATATAATATTCACAGATGATGAGCCAAACAAACCCTCATATGTTTCATTGTGTGAGTATTTTGCTTATGTAATCCAAGATAGAGATAATGAATTCTCTACAATTCTACGTGGTGGAAAGTTATTCCAACAGTTCAATGTTGATGGATATACCATGATTGAAGCAAGTAGGGTTAATTTCTTACGGAATAATCAAAGGCAATTGCATGCTAAAATGTATAGAGGATTAACTAATGCAATTCTCTTAGGGGAGAGGGAGGTAGGTGCACGAGCTAAAAGAATTATTCTTCCATCTTCTTTTATTGGAGGTCCATGTTACATAATGGGTAATTACTAGGATGCAATGGCAATTTGTAATTGGGCTAGATATCCTTATCTCTTCATAACATTCACTTGCAATCCAAAATGGCCAAAGGTGACTAGAGCACTAGAAAGACGAAAATCGAAGTTGGAAGATCACCCAGACATTTTATGTCAAGTTTTTCACGTGAAATTAGAAGAATTGATGCAGGATTTACAAAATGGTGATATCTTTGGTCCTATTAAAGCAGGTATTAATATTGATAATTTATTCCTTGCACATAAATTTGTATTACTATATTTTAGAATACTATTACACACCATTGCTCGCACTATCTTCTTTACTTCAATCTTATATTTACTAATGAATTTTTACTTAACAGCCTTGTATACAATAGAGTTTCAAAAGAGATGTCTCCCCCATGCTCATATCATTCTATTTCTGGTAAATGAGACCATGCTTGATACACCCCAAGATATTGACCGATTCATAAGTGCTGAGATACCTAATGGGGATGAAGAACCAGAGCTTTATGAGGCAGTTAGCATTTACATGATGCACAGACCTTGTGGCATAGCTAATCCTAAATCCCCATGTATGGTGAATGGAAGCTGTTCAAAATTTTATCCAAAATCATTCAATTCTAGCACCATTATACATGAAGATGGCTACCCGCGTTATAGAAGACTAGATAATGGCCAAGAAGTAATGAAAAATGGAATACCATTGGACAATAGAAGTGTCATACCTTACAACAGCACGTTATTATTAAAGTATCAAGCACATATAAATGTTGAGCGGACCAAGCATGGAGAGTCAATCAAATATTTATTCAAATATGTGAGCAAAGGACATGATCGAGCTATTGTAGCTTTCTATGCAGAGACGTCTTCAAGTTATTCTAGAGAAAACCATGATAAGATAAAGATGTATTATGATGTCTGCTATTTATCACCATGTGAAGCTGTTTGGAGAATACTTAGTTATGATATAAACTTTAGAACACCTTCAATGCAAAGGCTGTCTTTTCATCTCCCTAATCAGCAATCAATTATCTATGAAGATAACGCTGACTTATAGGAGGTGGTAAATCACAATGAGGGAAAACTCACAATGTTTGAAGCATGGATGAATGCAACTAAATTATATAGGGAAGCACGAAGCTTGACATACTTTGAATTCCCAAAAAAAAAATTGTGTACAAAAAAAAATGGTAATTACTGGGACTTTAGGAAATCGGGGTTTGCAATAGGGAGATTATACTATGTGCCTCTTGGATCTGGAGAGATCTATTATTTGCGTTTACTGCTAGCTATAGTCAGAGGTCCTACATCATATGAAGATTTAAGGACTGTTGATAGCATTCTCTATCCAACATTTAGAGATGCATGCTATGCATTGGGCCTATTGGAGGATGACAAAGAATATATTGATGCTATTAAAGAAGCAAATCAATGGGCTTCTCCAAGTTATCTTCGTTGTATGTTTTCGATCTTATTGTGCAACTGCATATCTCGACCAGAAATTGTGTGGGAGCATACATGGAGAACAAAAAGTAAATGCCATGCGGTTTTTCAATTATATATTTTAGAATGCTTTATTCGTATTAGATATTCATTTTTGGTTTATTTAAATATATATTAGAATGCCTTCTTCATATTAAATACTTATTTCTGTTTGGCTTTTGTTATACCACATTCTATCTTTGTCTAAATATCCATGACAAAATAATACACATTTCTGTAGGTCTTATATTGAGCAACACTGAACTACACAATCATGCTTTATTAAAAATTGAAGAACTATTGAAAATTCATGGCAAAAACCTTCAGGATTATCCATCCATGCCTTTGCCAGAAGATTGTTCTGATAGAAGCACAATAAATAGATTGATTTTGGCTGAGTTGGACTTTGATAGAGTTGCTCTTCAACATCAACTGCATGAATATCTCAATCGTTTCACTAATGAAGAAGCCATAATATTCAATTCTATCATGAATGCTGTTAATACAAGTTGTGGTGCTGTCTTTTTTGTTTATGGTTATGGAGGGACAGGTAAAACATACTTATGGCAAGCATTGTGCACATCACTGAGATCAGAAGGAAAGATAGTCTTGAGTGTTGCTTCCAGTGGAATTGCCTCACTATTATTACCTAATGGAAAAACTGCACATTCACAACTTGCCATTCCCCTTGCAATAACTGAGGATTCGGTTTGTAATATACTACAGGGATCACCTCTTGCTGAACTTTTGATAGAAACCACGGGATGAAGCTCCTGTGGCAAACAAGTACTGTTTTGAGGCATCAGATATAACCCTACGAGACATAATGAAGCTTCCAAACCCCAATGCTGTAAATCAAGTATTTAGTGGAAAGACAATTGTCCTTGGTGGCGATTTTAGACAAATTTTACCTATTATACCAAGAGGTAGTTGAGAGAATATTGTGTTCGCCTCTATCAATGCATCTTACGTATAGAATGATTGCAAAGTATTTACACTAACAAAAAATGTAAGGCTGACTACAGGTAATTCGTCGCAGTCATTCTATATGTAAAATGCATTGCCATAGTTTTGCCAATTGTTGCAATGACCTTACTGCTGATCTCTGTCTTCAGTATTATTTGTTTGAGAATGAGGAAAAGCAGAGAAGCAATTCAAAGAGTAAGTCAAATTAAAGATCTCCTTAGTAGCTCAAGTAATATGTACTTTCAAAAGAAAATACTTATTTTGAAAGCTAATATGTTTGAATTCCTTCGCAGAGGAAGCATAACTTGATGATGAAACTGAATTTATTGAGTCATTATAGTTAGATTTTGAAACCATCAGAACTGCAACAGATAATTTCTTTGATGCAAATAAACTTGGACAAGGTGGATTTGGGCCAGTTTATAAGGTAGAACAATAACAATGTCAGGATGAATAGATGAAACTCACTGCTTTGTGGAAAATGATTCATGCTAAAATATAGTTTCCAAATTTTGACAACTGCAGGGTAAGCTCTATAACGGAGAAGAAGTTGCTGTCAAAAGGTTGTCCAAGAATTCTGGGCAAGGAGACATAGAATTTAAGAATGAAGTAAAGTTGATGGCTAAGCTTCAGCATTGCAATTTAGCTAGACTCCTTGGTTTCTGTTTGGAAAGAGGAGAAAGACCTCTCATCTATGAGTTTCTTCCCAATAAAAGTCTTGACTACTTATTATTTGGTAAGTTACAAGTGCTTTCATATCGAGAAAAAACTTACATGTTCTTTAGCTTAATTACTTTCTATGTTATCTCTCTCAATTTTAAGTTAAACTGAATGATTCGATGAAAGATTGCATCCTTTATCTTAGTTCTTTTGGTTTCAGGTATAAAAGCCAATACACACACCCATCCACACACGCATGTATATATATCGTTATCATGAAGTTTAATATTAATTATAAGGACAAGAGGCGATGAAGATACGATCACGTAATCACTCAGTTTTTAAGGACAAAATAGCATGTTAGTTTTCATTTCACAGAGAATTTTTTCCACATCAAGTCCTGAGATCATATCAATATGAAATTGTAGATCCAAATCATCGTGCTCAACTAAATTGGGAGATGATTCACAAAATTATCATGGGTGTAGCTCGTGGCCTTCATTATCTCCATCAATATTCCCAACTACGAATTATTCATTGTGATCTCAAAGCAAGTAATATTCTTTTAGGTGCAGAGTTGAATCCCAAGATATCTGATTTTGAAATGGCAAGATTATTTGCTGTGGATCAATCTCAAACTAACACTAGTAGAATTTTTGGAACCTAGTAAGTATAACATGTCTCAACAACACGTCAAAATAAAACAAACTCTGAGAAGCATGCAACGATAATATTTTTTTAATTAAATTTTTTCATATTGACATATACAGTGGATATATGGCTCCAAGTATGCAATGCGTGGTCAATTCTCAATAAAATTGGATGTCTTTAGTTTCGGTGTGCTAATCCTAGAGATTATATGTGGGAAGAAAAGCAACAGCATCTTTCATGAAGAGAATATACTGAATCTACTGAGCTCTGTAAGTCTTTGCCCTTATTGAAGCTCAGACAATGTGACTCATGCACATAAAAACATCATGAAACAGCAAAACTGTATACTACAGTTAACTACTGTTGACGAGAAAATTCTTGTAGGTATGGAAAAACTGGAGAGAAGGGACAGCCTCAAATATAGTAGATCCTGTATTAAACAATGAGTCAAGCAATGAAATAAAGAGATGCATCCATATTGGGTTGCTATGTGTTCAGGAAAATGTAGCTGATAGGCCAACCATGGCTTCAGTTGCTCTAATGCTTGATAGCCACTCTATAACTCTCTTAGGACTATCCGAACCTCCATTTTTAATGTATAACAGAAGCTTACCAGAAACGAATTCGGGGGAGAATAATTCATTGGGGGCCAGAAGATCAGTTGAAGGAGGAAGAGACTATGTTGAAGCATCAATAAATGAAGTTACAATAACTGAGCTTCATCCTCGCTAAATTTTAGCTTGCAGGCAAGATTCAAAGATCATTTTTAATGCGCCGATTATACTACTGGAAATGAAAGCTTGCAATTCAGCTAGAAATACACAGGCCATGTATTGATGCAGAAATCTTACTTTTCAAAAATAAAATTATTAACGGACTTTTTCCCAATTTTTCGCATCTAAGATCTTTTGTGATTGTATATTTGTAAGAAACATCGAGTGTTTTCAGTGGATTGACTCACATAATTTGATCTGTAGGCCCCGTAACCACATGAGATTATGTACTACCAAGTTCTTCCTTTGTGTGCACTGTGAAAGATAGATTGGGTTTGTCCAACTTGATTTAACCCAAACGAGTCTGAATTAACTCGCTTAATTTCCAAAGTTAGGTGTGTGTAACCCACACACACACACACATATATATATAGTTGGGTGGAGGTAGTGTTGTCAATGAATGAACACATTTTTATATGTTTCTTGATGAGTCCTTATTTTATTATGATTTTTCATATCTTATTTAAGGATTTTATCATATTTAATGAGTTTAAATGCATTAATTATGATTAATTTGAATTAAAGAATGATTTTATCAAAGCAGAGCAAAAGGGGACAATTTTGTCATATTCTTACCTTTTCTCTTACAAAAAATTGATTTTAGAACTTTATGATATTATGTTATCTTAACATATTGTGCAGGTTAGTGAGGACAAATTGAAATTAGGAGCTGAAAAGAGAAAAAAATTTAAAAAAATTAATTAAAGTCAAGGAATGAAAGACCAGAGCACACCTTTTTTGCAGATAGAATTTTAGGCATTTAATTTATTAATTGAAGGAAGCAGTGAGTAAGGGGGGGAAGCGGAGGCTACGACTTCTCTCTCTGAGCTACACGACATCCATCATCTTCCATCCGTCACCATCACCTTCGACTTCCTTTCCGCTCTTCGCCTTCACTAACCGACGACCTCCATTCCATCTTGTTTTGGGGTCTCTATTAAGATTTAGTGTATTGTTCTTAACTCGCAAAATCTTTTGAACAAAGAAGGTCATTAATCTATTTTCATGGAGCATTCACCTCATGCATTTTATCATATCCATTCCCATTCCACTTTCATAAAAGAAAATATAAAAAATAGTAGTTTAGATTTATTTCATTACATCTTTAATAATTAGTAACATAAAATTAATTTTCAAAACCCAAAACCTTTTTTCCTTGTCAATTTATTATTTTTTATGCTTAGTTAGCTTAGGATTGCAAATAAAGGTTCTTCAAAGTGACAATACCATCTCTGATTTTTAATATAAGAGTTCGCTTGATTTTTATTTTGGTTTGAAATATAATACTTCAATTCATTTTGGTTCTCGTGTTTATTTTTTTTCAAAGGTAATTCTTGTAATAATAATAATTCTATCCAATATGCTTGATTAGTAAAAATGTTTTAGGAAATATAATAACTATTTATTACAAATAACTACATAAGTTTTCTTAATCTGTTCAAATTGGTCAACTAATTCTTATATTAAAAATTGAGGTAGTAATTAATAAACTGGTACGTGAACACAGACTTTTTTTTTTTGGGCCAACCTATGTGCAATACAGACTTAGTTGCATAGACTTTAAATTCTTGTGTAGCAGCTCATGCCTTTAGAATGAAAAAGAGAACAAGACTTTAGTCGTTGAAAACAGACGTGAGAAAAACTTCAAAGACTTGATCAATTGCGTTTGGACCGCCTTATTTAACTGGGACGAGATGCATATAACGTGGCCCCACTAATTTTCAGTAATGTGTTAGTATTACAAGTTTTTTTTTTTGGTGAGTATAAATATCCCATTATAAGAGACAATCTTATTCAAAGTACTATTAAGTACTAAACATGATCACATTTTTCAGTGGGAATTCTAGCCTTAAGGGTAGTTACTTCTGTTAGACCAATGTGACATTATTATCATATCTTGAAGTTCATTCTTCACCAATCCGAATGATTCACAGTCTGCAATAATTTCTATGCTTCTGCTTTCATTCCTTTCTCGTTTTCTCATTCTCACCTCCCAGGTCACTTCGACATACAACTATATATACCTCCTGTTTCTCAGGGAAATATCACTATAAAAATTCAAGCACCTACCAAACCAACCTGAATATCTTTTTTCAGATCTTACTTCCAACACAGAAATTGACTATGGCTTCTACAATTTGTCTCTTGGCCAAAATCCTGATAGAATCAGCGCCATTGGGTTATGCAGAGGAGATGTTGAACCAACCAAATGCCTTTCTTGTCTCAAGAATGCCTTAGTTCTTGTCCTAAATAATTGTCCAAGTCAGAAGGAGGCAAAGGGAGGCTATGATAAATGCTTTCTACGATACTCAGACAATGATGGGGGTCCTGGACAAACCTGAGTTTTGGCTCTATTAATGGACTGGTGGGAATAACGCAACAGATCCGGTAAAGTACAACCAAGCAGTCAAGGAGTTGTTGTAAAAGCTAAGAGTTAAAGCTGTGAGTGGAGATTCACTTCGCAAGTATGCTGCAGCAAATAAATTGGGTCCAAAATCTCAAACTATATATATATGGTGCAGTTCAATGCAATGTGAGTACGAGAAAAAAGTTCAGCACTTCGGAGATGCTAAGGTGGCTTCCAACTTTGATAAATACGGCGTGAGCCCTATAATGGAGAAGAAGTTGCAGTTAAAAGGTTATTCAAGAATTCTGGGCAGCGAGATCGAGAGTTTCAGAATGACGTAATGTTGGTTGCCAAGCTTCAGCATCGCAATTTAGTTAGACTCTTTGGCTTCTGTTTCTTCCTAATAGAGGTCTTGACTGCTTATTATTTGGTAAGTTATATATAGATGCTTCTATTTTTCCTTTTAAAAAGGTTCTAAGTGTTTTAGCTTTATTAATAATTTGTATTCTGTCTCTCTCATTTAAACTTAATTAAATGAATCATAAAGGACTATGTCAGTTTTATCAGTTCTTCGGGTTTTAGGTGTAAGCAAATGTGTATAGTTATTCAGCACAATTTATTTTACTGTAAAATACTACCTCCGGTCCTAATTATAAGAGCTAGTTGACTAATTTGAGGAGATTAAGGAAATAAGTTAAGTTAGTTATTTTTAATAAATAGATGTTATTTTTCTTAAAATATTCTTGCTAATAAGATGTGTTGGTTAGAACTACCAGGCCATTATTAGAAGGATTACCTTGAGGAAAATACATAAATATTAAAGATAAAATAGATTGGGGTATTGTATTTACTATATAGGATCAAAATAAAAGTCAAATAAAGTCTTATATTAAAGACAGGAGGTATTATATATTTGCTATATGGAATTCTAAGATCGTTTGTGTGGGGTTGTAGGTGCAAATCGGAATAATAACTTAAATTGGGAGATACGTCACAAGATCATCATAGGCATAGCCCATGGCCTTCTTTATCTTCATGAGGATTTTTGACTTTTAATCATACATTGTGACCTCAAACAAGTAATATTCTTTTAGATAGGGAATTAAATTTCAAGGTATCAAATTTTGGTATAATAGTTTGCCGGGGATAAGTGCGACAAGTAAAATTATTGGAACCTAGTAAATATTGTACACCGCAACAACTTATAAGAGAGAAACTTGAATATTGCTATAGTATGAATATCAATATATACATTTCAATTAAGCTTGTTCGTATTAATATAAAGTGGATATATAGTTCCAAAATATGCAATAAATGGATAATTCTTAACCAAGTCAGATTTTTTAGTTTCAGGATGCTAATTCTACAGATTGTAAATGGGGGGAAAAACAATAGTACTCCTTCAGTCCTAAATATAAGATTCTTTTTATAGTATAATTTACACCACAAAAAGATCTTATAGTTAGAACCAAAAGAATATCTTTAATGGAGATATCTCGGTACACCAGACTTTGTAAGTTTTTGCTCTTTTGAAATTTATGAATATTGCATATTGCTTACTAAAATTAACATATTTATGAGGACATACTTGTAGGCATGGCAAAAATGGAAGAAAGGGATCGGATGAGCCCAAATATAATAGATCCTGTGTTAGTCAATGGTTCAAGAAATGAAATAATGAGATGCATTCACGTTGGGTTGCTAACACGTTGCTATGTGTTCAGGAAAATGTTGCTGATAGGCCAACTACAACTTCATTTGCAGTAATATGCTGAGCAGCCATTCTGTGTCTCTCCCAGTCCCATCAAAACCTCCATTTTTAATGAATAGCAGCAGTTCAACTAACTGAAGTTTTTGAAGGATTCTAGTTCACCAGAGGCTAAAAGATCAACTGGAGGGGAAAAAAACGCTGTTCGAGCGTCAAAAAATGAGGTCTCCATCAATCGCCTCAAGATTCTGATTTCGTAGCTAGCAACTCCTTAAAACAACATACTAAGAACAGTCATAATTCTCTGTCCTTCTTTTTCCATTAACATCAACCTTTTGCAACTGCAAAAGCCTTAGATGTTTCTCATTCTCAACTTCTTGCAATATCATATGCGGTCTCTGATCCTTCATACATACATAACTCGAAGTCCACATATCTATATGAAGCTCATAATTCCAAGTACGTGACTTAAACACACATATCTTCCACACATCACACGTAACTCTAAGACTCTTAAAACGAAATCTGAAAGCCTCTAAGGAATCAAGTTACTAACTATCATAGAAGGCGTAATGTTCATATCTAACAAAGCAGCTCAGTTTGATAATCCTTCCACCAGTCTTGTTCCCCGAACAATCTGGGATTTCCGACACAGCTTTCAACAAGCATTTTTTGCAATCTTGTCCGGACAAATATGGCGTGCACTGAACAAGACCATAAATGGTTGAAAGTCGAGTTCTCGTGTTTCCCGCAGCGTACTTACGCTGGGACTCACCAGCTGAAGCAGCGTTTCTTAGACTTTTCAAAAGACCATCAAGCGCACCGGTGTACATGTCTGGATCGGTTTCATTATTTGGGTTCGCCATGCAGAAGGAGAACTCAGGATTCTCGTACATCCCAACAATTGAACGACTTGAATATCGTAAAATGCAAAGTTCATCGTACAAAACTGCCTTCTTCTGGTTTGGACATAGAGTTGGGAGAAGCTTCGCGGCGTTGTTGAGACAACTCTTGCAAGAATCTGAACTCACATCTCCTCTGCAGTACCCAAGTGCATGAACGCGGTTGGCATCTTTGCCCTGAGAAGCACTGTAGAAACCAAAGTCGTCGACTTCGTCTGTGGCCGAAGCGAGATTAGAAAGAAGGACCTTGAGGTTCGTGCGGTAGGGAGATATCTTTGAGTAGTAACCATTGTCAATGAAACATTTGTGAATTTCAACGGTGAGAATGACAAGATGACAGAGGAATGAAACTAGAGCCAAAGAAATGACGACGGACGAAGAAATTGTCATCATCATTGGGCTGATCGAAGTGTGAGGCAGAATATATATTCTGAAACAGATTTATATAGTACACACGTCCACAGGTCATGGAAAAGATAAGAATTTGACTAGCAATACAATGGTCAAGTGGTAGGCTCATTAATTACTCATAATTCTAGCTAGCTTGCATATTCGATTTCGTTAATTTGTCGTAGCTTCCCATGATATATAGACCAACATTAGTGTCCACCACTGAAATGGGATTATGAATGGCCATCACGCCTGCCTGGTATTGGGTCGTTTTTCGTCATTCGTGATGCAGAAACGCTTATCAAAACACAACGGCTAATACATTTGGCACTTAGTTAGGTTACTTAAGTATCTAGTTAGAAGTTCAATCCTTGATGGTGTGTTCAATGGATTCAAGAAGTCTATAGTATGAGAGGACTAGTCACTGCTACTACTAGACTACTGCAATCTTTAAAAGCAAGAACGTACTGAGGGAAGAATCTCGTTTGATAATTAATTAACCTTTAGGAGGAGATGCTTGTGATGATGAATTCTCAGCCACGAGATCGAGCGTAGAACCGATCATTCTCATGCCCAATGTTGCAGTTGGGTTTGATAATCCTACCACCACTACTACAAAATGACAAATACTTGACGGTTATTTTGGATCATATTTGATAGTTAAAAACCATCAAGTATACTGACATCATATATTTCAACGATAGATATTTGACAGTCAAATATTTATAGAAATAGTTTTATAGTTTTTCTTAAAAACCATCAATTGTTCGAATAATAATTGACGGTTTTAATTAGAAACCTTAAGTATGAGTAAATAATATTTGACAATTTTCAAAACCGTCAAGTATTGTGCATCATTGGGGAACAATACTTGACGGTTCGAATTTAAACTATCAAGTATTGCCACAATATTTGACGGTTCCTTCTAAAACCATCAAGTGTTATGACAATACTTGACGGTTTTAGGGAATAACCATCAAGTATTATGGGAATTTTTTTTTTAATAAGGGTTCTACTGTGCCAGCATCCCCCCTACAATTTTGAAACCTCATACGATATTCAACAGAACCATTTAGGCCAGTATTCAAACCAATTTAGCCATATGAATGTAGCCAAAACCAAAAATTTACATTATTATATACATCTTAATAAATCAAAACCAACTGTCATATTAAAAAAACTTGTGTTTAAGGCAAGTAAAAATTCTGGACAAGTACAAAAGGTTAACCAGTTCCAAAATTAGCCAATTGCCAAAGTTGTTCAATGCCAAAAACTAACCAACAGCAAAAAATGAACCAAAACCAAAATTGTAAGCGAAGCTATACATGCAATGTCTTGTACTTCTCTATCTCTTTTGTGCCCACTGACGGAATAAGGTCATCGCCAACTCTTCAATGATTTCTTCCATTTGAGCGGATGAATACACTGTGCAATATGTGTCGGCAAAATACTGTATGCAGCCACAAATTATGACATAAGTTAGATATAAATGTAAAGCTATAGTAAGTACAATTCTTAAATATATAAATTGAACTTTAACAAATGCATATTACCTGCATAGGGATTGTGTCAGCTGTGCACAAGATCTCCTTCATAAATTTCATCACACAATAGGGAGTAATGTGTCAAACAGAGTTTCACATACATTTTTCTCAATATGCATAGCATCAAGAAAATGTCTCACATTCAAGGCTATCCAATACAGCAGTATAAAGATAATAGACATCTTCTTCCACCCACTTGTCCCAACATGCTTCGAGAAAGGTTTTTCAAATTCACAATCTATATCTTTCACCTTTTGAAATACATCCTCCCCAATCAACGGTGTAGGTGCCTTACCTTCTTCTAAATTTCCATTAAAATATTTTTTGAATCTCCGATAAGGATGATCATGATGCAACCATCTACGATGTCCCATATATGAATTTTTCATTGCATGCTTCAACCTTATAAAATCTGTGCTCTCTTCACAAATGGGACAACCAAGTTGCTCTTTAATGCTATACCCTGAGAGATTACCATATGTAGAAAAGTCATTAATTGTGCCAAACAACATAGCTCTCAACTTGAATGTTTCTTCCTTATATGCATCATATACATCAACTCCATTCTCCCACAATACTTTCAAGTCTTCGATTAATGGAGCTAGATATATATCTATGTCATTTCCTGGTTGCTTTGGCCCAGAGATTATCATAGACATGATTGAATACTTGCGTTTCATGCATAACCATGGAGGAAGGTTATATATAAACAAAATCACCGGCCATGTACTATGAGTGCTATTTTGCATCCCATACGTGTTCATCTTGTCGATGGCTAATGCAAGGCGTAGATTTCTATCTTCTTTCCCAAATTTAGAATACTCAATATCAAACTTCTTCCATTCTAGAGAATCAGCAGGATGCTGAAGTATGCCATCTTTAATTCTTTCATCCGCATGCCACCTTAAATTTCTCGTATCTTCTACATTACTATACAAACGTCTGAATCTTGGCATAATGGGAAAATACCATAATGCCTTCTTCGGGCTCTTCCAATTCTCTTGGAAGAACGATGCATTATACTTAGGACACTCAGTTAGTGACTTATACTCCTTCCTAAACAAAATGCAATTATTGGGGTAAGCATGTATCTTATCATAGCTGAGGCTGATAGAGCGCAACATTTGCTTTGCGTCATACGTTTTTCTTGGAAGCTCGTTTTCTTTTGGTAGTATTTGTTTAACAATCAACAGTAGTTTTGTGATGCTTGTGTCACTTCACCCATTTCTTGCCTTCAAATTATACAGTTTCAACACTATAATTTTTTAAAATCGGTACAACCTTCATATAGAGGTGTCTCAGCATCACACTTCACTCTGTTAAACATTTCAAGACAATTGTCAAGTTCCCGTTCAATCACATTTGTCATCTCCTCAACACGGTCAACTTCACATGTACTCATATCAAGATTAGATGATCCACAGCTTTCACTATACCCTCGACTACTATTACTCGCATCTCTTGTCTCTCTGTGCTTTGTCCAATACTTGTAACTTTGATCAATTCCATTAATAATTAAGTGGCTCTCACAATCGGATGGCAAAACCCACTTCAGAAGGAAACATTTAAGACAGGGGCAAATAATCCTCTTACCATCATCAGTGTGCTCAATCGCAAACTTAATAAACTCTTCTACCCCATCCCAATATTTCTTTGATAGACGATTGACGGACATCCATTCCTTGCCCATGGTCCCCAAATAAGATGAATTATTTAGAGGAAAATGTGATCAACGAGTCAAAAATATTATGAGAATTAAACAAAAATAGGAAGTCAATACATGAGGCACTATTGATCACATTTATCCCTCTTTAATTCTACTTGTTAACAACTAGTAATTCTAGTTGTTAGCAACTAGTAATTCAACAAAAATTCACTTTCACTTCAGTTTGAAAAATATTCTACTACTACTCATGTGCTATTCTATTTGAAAAAAATCTGGCAACATAACGGCTTGTAACTTAGCATTCCCAGGCTTTATGCCTTCTATTTAACTTCAAATGGTATTAATTAAGTAGAAAACTAGCAGCCAGGCAATTTCAATATATAACAACATACAAATTAACTAACATTCAAAAACATAAAACATACAGCCTTAGTAAATTTCAATTACAAAAACTAAAATTGAAACATCAGCAATTTCGATAATTTAGCAAACAATTTATGGCTAAACCAGAAATTGAAAAGACCCTAAACCCAAAAACTGATCAAAATGCTAAAAAACCCATTCAATCGAACAGAAAAACTATAATCCCCACTCTATTGATCTTTTCTCCTGCGCATTGTGAACGGTCCTAACATCATCCTATCATCCTCTTTCAACTACAATCATTTCGAAGGAAGCACTAAAGGAAATAAGGGGAGCGAGTGACGAAGGAGGACTAACCTAAAGCTGTCAAATCTGGAGAATAATGCGCGACAATGATGATGCAGGAGGATGACACAGTGATGAACGAGGACACAGAGAGGGATGATGATGGAGGATAATCAATAAATAAAAAAAGGGAAGGGCCGAAAATGAGGAGGGCATGATGGTTCAAACCAAAAGGAGGTGGTAGAAATTTTAAACCCAATAGAGCAAAATGAATAGTAAAGCGGGTTTTAAAACATAATACTTGATGGTTTTTCTTTATAATCATCAAGTATTTTGAAAGATTATTTGACGGTTATAATAAAAAACTATCAAGTATAATAAAACTCGATGGTTCAAAGAGAAACTGTCAAGTTTACCTCATTAATTCTTAACGGTTATAATATAACTGTCAAGTATTACTATATTATCGAATGAAACTTGACAATTCTTATTAAAACTGTCAAGTTTTCTCTAGACATACTATATTTGATGGTTTTTTTTATAACCGTCAAGTATTTAGTGTCAAGTATTCCTCATTCTGTAGTAGTACACCTATCTTCGACAAACAATAACTTGGAACTTCTAAAATAACCAATATTAAGCAGTTTGAGCAATCTTGCTAAGACAAATTAGGAGTGAACTGAGCTACACCAAACACAGTTTGGAAGTTGCAACAGATTCATTTGCTACAACAAATTTATGAAGTGAATCTCCACTCTCAGCTTCTACCTGCCTTAAGCAATGGGACGAGTTTTTTTTTTTTTGGGCCAAGTCAATCTAATTACCAGGTTGGATCTATTCAAACCCTTCTTTTAAAATGTTAAACCAGACGAATCTCATAGTTGCCTTAAGAATGCCTCAATTCTTGTCCTAGAATCATGTTCGAATCAGAAGAAGGCAATGGGAGGCTATGATGAATGCTTTCTATGATATTCGAACCGGAATATCGTGTCATGTCAGAATCAAGCTACAAATGGAGATTCACTCTGTAAGTTTGTTGTAGCAAATGAATCTCTTGCAATCTTCCAAACTATATTTGGTGCAATTCGATGTGTTAGCAAATCACTAGATCCATCTCTCTTGGCCCAATATAATAAAACCTGTATGCATAACGGCACCTGATATCAAGACTAGTTCAAATTAAAATCTTAGGATATTATATGATATATATCATATTGTAATCATGCAACAACAGTATCGCGAGATTATCTCAATGTATATATTATATATATTGTAGCTCTCTCAATGAATAGATCATCACGGATTCATCCCAGTTTTATTTCTTTACTTTCTTTTTCTTTTTCTTCACATTAGAGCCGTAAGGCTTAAGCCACTATGAGTCCATCAAGTTCTCAAAAGATCTCTATTCCTGCTGGCTTGGCCATTCAAAAGGCCACATCCCTCGCAACTTCTAGTTCTTCCTCAATGTCTATCAAGCTGGATAGACAAAACTATCTCTTGTGGCAATGCACTGTTCTGCCCATTATTCGCTGACATCATCTCAAGGGTTTTATCACTGGTACTACTCCATGCCCAGCAAAGTTCATCACGGACAAAGATACCATCGAGAAGACCACCACCAATCCTTCCTTCAATGATTGGCTTGCCACCGACCAATTACTCCTCGAATAGCTATTTACAACAATGAGTCTTGAAGTAGCTACTCAACTTGTTCATTGTTCAACATCTTTTAAACTTTGAAAAGCTGTAAAAGATCTTATAGGATTACATAATCAAGCTCGTATTACACTTCGAAATGAACTTCAATGAACGCAGAAAGGATCCATGTCAATGGATGATTATCTTGCCAAGATGAAATCCATCTTTGACAACCTGCAACTCACTGGTAATCCTATCTCATTTGTTGATTTAAGATCTCAGGTCCTTACAGGTTTGGATGCTGACTATAATCCCATAGTGTGTTAACTACTTGACAAAGATGACCTCTCATGGGTTGAGTTATGAGCTACACTACTCACCTTTGAATCACATTTAAAACAATTCAATGAGTTTACCAATCTCAATATTGGTACTCGCTTAATTAATCTCATTGCTCATGGCTATGGACGATCTCATAACTGTAGACCCCCACATGGGAAAGGGGGCTCAGGCAATCATGGTCAAGGATGTCACTACCAAAATAATGATAGAGTTCAATGCTAGTTGTGCTGTAAGTTTGGTCACTCTGCTAAGACTTGTTATCACAGGTATGACAGGTCATATGATGACGGGTCAAATACTGCGAAATCCACTCCCTATCACTTTGCTTTCACAGCTACTCTAAAGACTCTTAATGACTCAGATTGGCACATTGACAGTGGTGCCACAACCCATGTCACCAATAACATGAACCAGCTAGACAATCCTCGTTCTTACTCTGGTAAGTCACCCCTTTATGTTGGTAATAGTAACACTGTAAAGGTGTCTCATATTGGTTCTAAGAACTTGTTGATAAATAATGGCACAAATTTGAAACTTAAGGATATTCTACAAGCCCCTCATGTGATGAAAAACTTACTTGATGTTTGGAAGATTGCAAATGACAATGGTGTTTATGTTGAGTTTTATGCCTCTGTCTATTTTGTGAAGGACGAGAGGACAGGAAGAATACTACTTCAAGTAACTCTTGAAGGAGGAGGACTTTACAAGTTGATTCGAACAATTGCAGCAAATAACAGTGCTTCATAGCATGATAATTGTATTTTTTCTCTTCTTGTTGAGAATAAAGCTGGCTCTAGTGATGAACTAGAAGTATGGCATACGTGCTTAGGACATCCTTTGTATGGTATTTTGTCTAAAGTTTTGCAACGCTGTAATTTTCCAGTTCCAAGTAGCAATAAAACTCCCTTTTGTAAGGCTTGTCAATTTGGAAAAATGAAAAATTTGCCTTTCGACAGATCTGAATCACATGCAAAAAATCCTCTTGATCTTATACATTCTGATGTTTGGGGGCTAGCACCTATTCATTTGATTAATGGCTTTCGATTTTATGTTCATTTTATAGACGATTACAGTCGCTTTACATGGATATATCCTCTTAAAAATAAAAGTGATGTGAAAGCTGCCTTTATCCATTTTAAGAATATGGCAGAGACTATGTTTGAATGAAAAATTAAATCCCTGCAGAGTGATGGAGATGGAGAGTTTAAGAGCTTGGCTAATATTGTTAATGACTCAGGCATACAATTTCATTCTTCATGCCCATACATGTCTCCGCAAAATGGTCAAGCAGAACAAAAGCACAGTCATATAGTTGAATTTGGCCTTTCTATGTTAGCTCAAGTAAATATGCCTTTGAGGTACTAGTGGGAAGCCTTTCAAACTACTGTTTATCTCATTAACTTACTTCCTACACCTGTTCTTGCAAGAAAATCTCCTTTTTATACACTCTAGGTTCCAGATTATAGTAGATTAAAGATTCTCAGTTGTGCCTGTTACCCTTGTCTTAAACCATATAACAAGCACAAATTGGAGTTCCACACTACACGGTGTGTTTTTCTTGGCTACAGTGGTGTTCATAAAGGATTTAAGTACCTCTCTACAACAGGAAAAATCTTTATTTCTCAGCATGTGGTATTTAATGAAAAGGACTTCCCTTTCAAGGATGGATTCCTTTATCACACTCAGCCTACTGAAGTTCAAACCTTTTCAATTTCAACTTTCCCAACAAGTCTTCAACACTCACAACCCATCCATCATGCTTCTAATAACGAGTTATATACACCAAATCACTCTCTTGGGCTAACATTGTAGACCCACCTACACCACAGGCAGAGACCACATTCTCTCAATCGAATACTGATGATTCTCTCCCAAGCAGTGAATTTATGTCATCTCCTCAGTCATCCTTGTCTTTCCTCAATCTACTGAACAACATACTGGCCATCAAATGGTCACACGTTCAAAAAGTGGAGTTTTCAAGCCTAAATATCCGTTTATTGGTGTCCTTTCACACTCCTTAGTAGAAAATGATGAACCTACTAAAGCTTCTGATGCTTTGTAGATCCCACAATGGTATGAGGCTATGAAAATTGATTATGATGCTGTCATTCAAAATGGAACTTGGGAACTTGGGTTTTCAAGAATAAATATAATGCTAATGGGTCTCTTAACAAACGAAAGGCAAGACTTGTTGCAAAGGGATTCCAACAAGACGCTGGTGTGAACGTTGGAGCTACCTTCAGTCCTGTTGCTAAAATCACAACCAGCAGACTTGTTCTATCTATTGCTGTTTCTTTTAACTGGCCAATCAAGCAATTAGATATTAATAACGCCTTTCTTAATGGTTGGATTACATAGGATGTTTACATGGCTCAGCCGAAAGGATTTTTTGATCCCACAAAACCAAACCATGTTTATAAACTAAAAAAGGCATTGTATGGGCCCAAGCAAGCTCCAAGAGCTTGTTTCGAACAACTTCATAATGTGTTGCTCCAGTGGGGTTTCTACAACACTAAGAGTGATAATCTCTTTTCATTCTATGGCATTCAGACTATATCATTATTACTCTTATATATGTTGATGATATTTTGATTACCGGCAACAATCTCTCTCACCTATATGAGTTTACATCAAGATTTCATGCAATTTTTAGTCTAAAGGACTTGGGTGATGCTCATTACTTCTTGGGTCTTGAGATACAGAGAGACTCAAACAAACTGCACCTTAGTTAAGCAAAATATGCAACAGACATTCTCAAGAAATTCAACATGCTCTCTACACCGTGGAAGACGCCAATGGTTACTAGAAAGCTACTTCCAGTAGCTGAAGGAGAACATCTTACAGACCCAACTAAGTTTCAAAGTGGTATTGGAGCCTTGGAATACTTGACAAACACACACCCTGACATCTCTTACACTATTAACCATCTTAGCTAATTTCTTAGCAGTCCCACTATAGCACATTAGCAAGCTATAAAGTGGATTTTACGTTACATCAAAGGTACTGTTTTGCATGGGTTATGGTTGAGAAGATCAAAGCACCTTGACCTTGCGTCATACTCGATACAAATTGGGCTGCCTGCCCAAGTGATAGACTGTCTATGACTGGGTATTGTGTATACATTGGAGGATCCCTTGTCTCATAGTCATCCAAGAAGCAAAGCATCATTTCTCGATCAAGCATAGAGTCAAAATATCGAGCATTGGCAAATTTTGCAGCTGAGATTGCTTGACTTGAGTCCCTTTTAACAGAGTTGAAGTTCCCACTTAAACAAACTCTGATCATATATTGTGATAATGTAAGTGTTGCGGCACTCATTGAGAACCTGTTTACCGCTCTCGTACAAAGCATATTGAGATTGATATTCACTTTGTGTGAGATCAAGGGCTTGCTTATCAACTTTCTATACACTATGTTCCTACTCATGAACAGATAATTGACCTGCTCACTAAACCTCTCGGTCGCACTCAGTTTGTCTATCTACGTAACAAGCTCAGGGTATGTTTGGGACCCTCTCGCTTGAGGGCGGCTATTAGCAAATCACTAGATCTATCTCTCTTGGCCCAATATAATAAAACTCGCATGCATAACAACACGTGATATCAAGACTGGTTCAAATTAGAATTATAGGACATTATATGATATATATCACATTGTAATCATGCAACAATAGTATCGCGAGATTATCTTAATGTATATATGATATATATTGTAGCTCTCTCAATGAATAGATCATCACAAATTCATCTCAGTTTTATTTCTTTACTTTCTTTTTCTTTTTCTCAGTGCACTTTTGATCTATCTCAGTAAGATTGCTCAAACTGCTTGACATTAGCTATTTCAGAAGTTCCAAGTTGTTGGTCGTCTAAGATCGGTGGTAGGGTTATCAAACCCAACTACAATATTAGGTATGAGAACACCTATTTCTACAATTCCCTTCCTGAGGATTCGTCACCATAATCACCGCCTTCTCCTCCTCCTATGAACTCCACATCAACAGCTATTAATCAATTGGTTGGTCTCATCAATTGTTAATATGTATGCACTTAGAATTTTCATTTTTAGATAATAAAATCATGTATATTAAGATATATAACTTCCAGCTTTGATAATTGCAGGGTAAGCTCTATAATGGAGAAGAAGTTGCTGTGAAAAGGTTGATAAAGCCCAATTTTTATATGTTTTATCCCACATTAATTCAGAATTTAAGTGATAATTTTAAGCTTAATTGGATTTTTATGCATAATTGGATTAATTGGTTGATTTTTGGATTTTGCAGAAAAATTGAGATTTTGGATTAAAAATATAAATATTTTGTGATTTCCTTTTTTTTGACTTGGAAGTAATTTTTCTTATTTCTTTCGCAACAAGTCTCATATTTTTAGAAAGATTATTTTTAGAAAGTTTTGCACTTTCTTGCTTAATTTTTGTGCATATCTAATATTTAATTTTTGATATATATATTTTTATATTTGGATATAATCTACATTAATGGATGCACTGAAATTCTTATAGGTCAAGAAAGCATATAGGAAATCCAATGGTGCAAGATTATTTCTTGGGATTTAAACATAATCCAATGGCTAATATCAAATGGGCCAATTAATTACTAATGGGCTTGAGCTTTGGATCCATAAAAATTTTCTTTTCTCCCATCAAAATAATCCCTCTAGACACGCCTAGCATCACTTTTCCTTCTGTATTCATATAATTTTAATGTCAAATCCCCTCCTTCAACAATATTCCTCTAGCCGCATGCCCTCTCTCATATTTCATTGATTCCATTCCATATTCACCTAACAATTTCAATAATTTCCTCTCCTTTCTCACTACACGGTCAAATTCCCATTTACACCTCATCATTCATGGCTATGGCATCTAACAACTTTGGAGGAGGGAACATTTTGATGGCAGCTTAAGCTTGCTTGGGAGACAACTTAGGAAGAGCATGGAAGAAGCTGGAGCCTTGGGCTAACACTTGAAGACCACAGGGAAGTGATGTTCCATTTACTTTTTAATTCAAGGACTTGAAATTATTTAGTTTTAAATAATTTTAAGTTGTATTTTTGTTGAGACAATTTAGTTCTAGATTGTCATTTTTATTCTTGGATTGGATTGATATTTGGATCTTATTTGTGCTGAGATACTTGTTGGAATTTATGTTTAGAACCTTTGCATTGTTAATTGAATTTATAATTGAGTTTTCATTATAAATTTAATTATCAGTGTGGTTCAAATTGTAAAATTTGGGTTCTTTTGCCTCTTAATTGTTTGATTAAGTTGGTTGATTATCTGATCATTTAATTAGATAATTTCAAACATAATTTCTAGAATTAATTTGAATTATTTTCATTGGTTTTAATAAGTTTAATTAACCAACCTTACACTGTTATGAGTTCTCTAATGGTTTTAGTGTTTTTGAAGTTGAGGGTTTCCTTTATTTCAAGTAGGTAATTAAGTTTATTAATTCCACTCTCTTATCACCTCCCTTTGGTGTAATTAACTGATTAAGGTTATGAAGGTTAAATTCATGCAAATCCTGAGTTGTCCTATCTACCGGACCTGAAGAGAAATTTCTGAATTTTTACTTGCTAATTCTCTTTGCTTTCTGATTAATTTCCTTTATTCATCATTTTTATTTTCCTTCTAAAAAAACACCCCCCAAAAATTGCATTACATTCATTTAGGTTAATTTAATTTTCATATAGATTTTAGGACATTTGCATCTTGCATTTAGAATTAAAATTTTGCATTTTAGTTTAGGTCTATTTTATTACATTTTTCATCACCTAAATTTTTACCTAAAGAAACCCATAACTTGCTCCTTGAAAGTAATGACCTAGGTTAATCCTAAATTACAAATTAATTAGGACCTAGTTTAATTGAGTGCTTTAACGACAGAGGTATCATCAATTTTGGCGCTGTTGCCAGGGAGCAATGGTTAGACCTTAGGTTTGAGTTCTAGGTGATTTTGCATATTTTCTCTGCGTTTTTTTTTGTGCATTTTTTTTCTTTTTCATTTCACTTTGATTTGTGATAACATCTTAGTGCATGACTAGATCCTCTAGTAAAGAATTGCTTGAATTTGACCTGAGATTAAGAGGACTTTTTATCAAAGATAGAGAGCTCAAGCTAGTAATCTTATAGGAAGTGATTCTTCTGTTAAGTTAATTGCTGATTCCTCTAACTCTTCTGACTCTTCTGATTCTGACAATAGCATGGCTACCCCTACTAGGACTATCAAGGAATTGGTTTCACCTGATTTGCTTTTTCAAAATTGGTGCATTAATTATCCTGATATTAACACTGATTTTGAGTTAAAGTCTGGATTGATTCACTTACTCCCAAAATTTAATGGTCTTGCAAGTGAGGATCCATACAATCACTTGAAGACTTTTCATATGATCTGTATTGCTATGAAGCCTACTGGTGTGTCTGAGGATCAGATTAAGATGCGTGCCTTCCCACTTTCTTTGGAAAGTTCTGCAAAGAATTGTCTTCTTCGGTTACCTCCTGGATTCATTACTTCATAGGACCTGCTAAAAAAGTTATTTTGGGAAAAGCATTTCCCAGCATCTCGTACATCCTCCATCAAGAAGGATATTTGTGGTTGCCAACAAATGTCTGGGAAATCCTTATATGAGTATTATGAGCGCTTTAAATCATTGTTATCTAGTTGCCCTCACTACCAAAATTTCAGATACATTGTTGATTTAATATTTTCATGAAGGGCTCTTGCCTCTTGAGAGAGATTTACTAGATTCCGCTGCTGGAGGTGCTCTTCTTGACTTGACTGTTGAAGCTGCTTGGAGATTGATTGAAAAAAAAAGTTGAAAATACCCAACAATTTGGTACTAGGTAGCAAGTTAGAGTAAATGAAGTTGGATTGCATTCATCTTATTCTCAGTCTCGCCTTGAGAGCAAAATTGATAAGTTAGCATCTGCTATGGAGAAAATAGTTGTATTTCAGATGAAAAACTCCCAGAATATGGCTCCATCTGTGGGATCTTCTTCCCCTTTCACCCTACAAGTTGACTCTATAGCTCTAATTGGGCCACTTTGCTCTATTTGCTTTCTAGCTACTCACACTACTGACTCTTGCCCTTACCTAAATGATGGAGTTGACTCATGTAATGCAATATACCACAGTAAGCCTATGACACAAGGGGGCCAGAAATATGATCCTTACTCAAATACATACAGTTCTGGATGGCGTGACCATCCAAATCTTAAATATGGAAGTGGCCAGCCTCAACAATCACAGTTCAATCACGGTGTAAACTCTTCTAGTGTTAAAATGTTCCAACAAGTTAGGCAAACCGTGCCAAATTAACATGAGAGTTCAAAGTTAGAAGGCATGATGAAAATCCTGATTAATAAGTTTGAACAAAAGGATTTGCAACATAGCCAAGAGATTCAGAATCTTCAAACTCAGATTGGGCAGTTATCTAATGCACTTAGTAACATGCAAAGTCAAGGCTCAAGGAAGCTACCATCTCAAGTAGTAGTTAACCCTAATATTGGCACCCGGCTGAATCCTAACATTGGTGGAGTTAATGCTATATCTCTCAGAAGCAAAAATTCAATTACCTTCACAGATCCCATTACTAGCTATGCTTCAAAGGATGAGGAAGCTATCATTAAAGATTCTTCCCCTGCTTCCATATCACATGATGAGTCCACTTTATCAAAACCACATGTGGCATAGCAAAAAGAACAAGAAAAAAATGGGGAAGGGAAGAAAGTAAGCGAGCAAGTCTTACCTTTTCCTACAGGCGTGATGAGGGCTGAAAGGAAAAAGAAAGAATCTGAGATGTTTAAAGAGGTTTATGATATCTTCAAAAAAGTGGTGATCAATATTCCATTAGTTGATCTAGTTGCACAAGTGCCTAAGTATGCGAAGTTTTTGAAGGATTTGTGTACCACCAAGAGAATATTTAAGCATGACGGTAAGGTTGACTGAGGGGAAGTAGTCTCTTCTCTTTATAAGAGGCCAATGTGAGTAAAGTGCAAGGATCCTGGCCTCATACCTTGCACCATTGGTAACATTGAGTTTTTAGATGCCTTGACAGATCTAGGAGCAGCCATCAATGTCATGCCAAAATCATTTTTTAATTAACTTCAAGGTGTGGATCTTAAGCCTACAAATCTAATTGCTTCCCTTGCTGACAAACGCTGTGTAGTTCCAGAAGGAGTCTTGGAGGATGTCTTAGTGAAGGTAAAAGATCTCATATTTCCTGTAGACTTCTATGTTCTTGATATGGATGATGCTAGATTTAGGCAAAAGGGACATTCATCTTTGATTTTGGGTAGGCTATTTCTTAAGACTGCCAAGGATGTGATAGATGTGCATGCTGGTACTCTTACTATGGAATTTGTCGGTAAAATCTATTAGATTTGATGTGCTTGACTCTATGAGACATCCACCTGATAGTTGTGGTAAGATTGATGTTAGTTTTGTTGACATTATTACTAATGATGCTTTCATAGATTTTAGAGATAGTATGATAAGTAGATCATGTGATATTGTTGACTTAGATGATTCTATCTCCTGTTCATGTTCTGGAATTGGTAGTTGTGATACTTTTACTGGTATAGATATTGCTGATATTGATGTTTTCACTAATTTCATTGAGATTGTTACACACTCTAGTATTGATTCTTCTATACCTGTCCATAGACTTAGCACTTTCAGTTATTCCTCATCTAGTACTTCTATTGATTCATAAGGGCTTTCTCAGTTACTTAGTGTGATTGATGCTATAGATGCAACGAATTCATCTTCATTACTTGATTATGAGCTATTAGCTTACATTGATCATGTTCCTAATATAGAGGTCTTTGATTTTGACCCTGATGTTACTTCTGACATGAGTGCCACTGATAGCACTTCTTTTGTGAATTGTGGTGTATTACCTAATTCTTTTGCTATTACTGTTCCTACTAATGATCCCCAAGTTAGGAAAGTCTACTCTTCTGCTTGTGAGTCTTCAGTGCAGGTTTCTAGTTTGACTAACATTGATTTAAAACCCCTCATACCTTCAACTGAGGAAGCTCCCTCTTTAGAGCTAAAGCCACTTCCTGATTCGTTGAAATATGCCTATTTGGGGAAAGATGAGACATTGCCAGTGATTGTAGCTAACGACATAGCTATTGATAAAGAAATTCACCTCCTAGAGGTGCTAAAGGATGAGAGCTATTAGATGGACTCTTGTAGATATTCTTAGAATTAGCCCTAATATGTGCATGCACCGGATTTTGTTAGAGGATAGTGCCAAAGCTGTGCATCAGCTACAGAGGCGACTCAACCCATTGATTCTTAATGTGGTAAAGAAAGAGGTTTCTAAACTTCTTTCTGCAGGTATAATCTATCCCATTTCTGATAGCGAGTAGGTTAGTCCGGTTCAGGTAGTTCCGAAAAAGACTTGTATTACTATTATTCATAATGATAAAGGTGAGCTTGTTGTAACTAGAGTCCATAATAGTTGGAGGGTATGTATTGATTATAGGAAGTTGAATTCTGTGACCAGAAAAGATCATTACCCCTTTCCCTTTATAGATCAAATACTTGAAAGATTGGCTGGTACTTCCCATTATTGTTTTTTGGATGGTTTTTCGGGATATTTTCAAATTTCTATTGCACCTGAGGATCGGGATAAGACCACATTCACATGTCCATTTGGAACCTTTACATATAGACGCATGCCATTTGGATTATGTAATACACCTGGTAGTTTTCAGCGTTACATGGTCTCTATATTTTCTGATTTTCTTGAGCATTGCATGAAAGTATTTATGGATGATTTTACTATCTATGGTGATTCTTTTGATGCATGCTTAGCTAGTTTAGATAGGGTTTTGGAAAGATGCATTGAATATAATTTTGTGCTGAATTTTGAGAAATGTCATTTTATGGTTAAAAAAGGCATTGTTTTAGGACATGTTATTTCACGTGATGGTATTGAGGTTGACAAAGCCGAAATTGATATTATTTCAACTCTTCCATATCCCTCTTATGTGAAAGATGTGCGCTCTTTTCTTGGACATGTTGGATTTTACAGGCGATTCATTCAGGACTTTAGTAAAATTGCATTAGCATTGTCTCATTTGCCGTAGAAAGATGTGGGCTTTGTTTTTTATGATGCTTGCAGGTATGCTTGGGATGAGTTGAAAAAGCGACTCACTACACCTCCTATCATTCAGGCACCTAATTGGAGCCTTCCCTTTGAGCTCTTGTGTGATGCTTTTGATTATGCATTGGGTGCAGTTCTTGCTCAGAGAATAGAAAAGCAACAACATATCATAACATATGCATCAAGGACACTAGATGCCACCTTGGCTAATTACACAACCACAGAGAAAGAGCTGTTTACAATTATGTTTGGGCTTGAAAAATTTTGTTCCTACATCCTCCACACAAAAGTAACTGTCTTTACAAATAATTCAGCTATCAAGTACTTGTTCAAGAAGCTAGACTCCAAACTCCACTTGATTAGATGGGTAATGCTGATACAGAAGTTTGATATAGAGATCCGTGATAAGAGCGATACAGAGAACATGGTAGCTTATCACTTAAGTAGGATTGAGGCTCCTGTGGTAACATCTTCTTTACCCTTAGATGATTTTCCTGATAATAGACTTTGTGGAGTTGATATGACTGTTCTGTAATATGCTGACATTGCTAATTATCTGACTGCATCTGTTCTACCAACTGATATAAATAAGCATCAATTAAACAAGTTTAAGAGTGATGCTAGGTTCTATATATGGGATGATCCCTACTTGTGGCACATTTGCAATGACCAGGTTATGAGGCGATGCATTCCTAATAGTGAATTTGAATCTATCTTGATGTTTTGCCACACCCTTGCTTGTAGAGGGCACTTTAGTGCTAGGCGTACTGCTAGGAAGGTTTTGGAAAGTGGGTTATTCTCGCCTACTTTATTCCATGATGCCCACGAGTTTTGTAAGAAGTGCTCTAGGTGCCAATTTGTTGGCAATATCTCTAGGAAGCATGAGATGCCTCAACAACCTCTATTGTTCTGTGAAGTTTTTGATGTTTGGGATATTGATTTCATGGGGCCTTTTCCTACTTTATTTGGTTATGTTTACATTTTGTTTGCTATGGATTATGTCTCTAGGTGGGTTGAGGCAATCCCCACTCGTACTAACGACTCTTCTGTAGTGGTTTCTTTTGTTAGGTCTCACATTTTCTGCAGGTTTGGAATCCCAAGAGCTATCATTAGCAATCAAGGTACTCATTTTTGCAACCGAAGTATGCAGAGCTTACTTATCAAGTATGGTGTGATGTATAAGATGGCTACTCCATACCACCCTCAGACAAATGGTCAAGTGGAACTCTCGAACAAAGAAATTAAGCTCATTCTTGAAAAGACAATGCAACCTAACAGAAAGGATTGGAGCAAGAGGTTGGATGATGCACTCTGGGCATATCATATAGAATATAAAAGCCTGATTGGCATGTCTCCATATCGGATTGTCTTTAGTAAGGCTTGTTATCTACCAGTAGAGGTGGAGCACAAGGCATATTGGGCCATCAAAAGCTGCAATCTTGATCTTGCTAGTGCTAGTGCTGAAAGAAAGTTACAATTGCAAGAACTTGAAGAGCTTAAGAGAGAAGCATATGAGAATGCTCGGATCTACGAGGACAGAACTAAGGCTATCCATGATAAGCTCATCTTGAGAAGGGAGTTTCACGTGAGATAAAAAGTTCTACTTTATGTCTCTAGACTTAAACTCATGCCTGGTAAGCTCCGTTCTAGATGGGAGGGACCTTTCATTGTCACTAATATTTTTCCCTATGGAGATATAGAGATTAAGAGAGAGCTAACAAGAAGATGCTTCACAGTCAATGGTCATCACTTGAAGCCTTACTACGAGGGATTCTCCACCCAAGACGTAGAGATTATCACACTACGAGATGCCACGTAGCCCCGGTTGTATTCCTTCCCTTCACTCTTTTTGCTTTGCATTGTCATATTATTAAGCTGGGCTGTGCTGGATACCACTTATTTTTGTGATTTGCCCTATGTGTTATGCATTGAGGATAATGCATTGTTTAAATATGGGGGAGGGATTTCATTCTTTTATTTTTTTTTCTTTTTTGGTGTGTTTTTACTTTTGTTTTAGTTTTCCTCTTTAAAAAAAGCTGGAAAAAAAGGTGTTTTGTTTTGTTTTGTTTTGAGTGTGAAGATTGCAAATTTGAAGTGATTCAAGTACGATGCATTCTTAATTTGAAAAGTGATTGATCATGTCTTGAGTGGATAAACTAAGTGGCAATGGATTTGACTTAGGTGAATTTAAGCTAGTAATCATGTACCTAGTGAGGTTTTGAGCATGATGCATTTCTTCTTTTCATGTGTGTATACTCCTATCTCTTTCCTCAATCTAGAACTTGACTTGAATCTTGTTTGAGACCATGTTTGTGCATTTGCATTCATAAAGATGATAAAGGCATTCATTTCCATTTTTCTAGCCAGATAAGCAAAAAACCTACCCTTTTCATGCATTTATCCTTCACTTAACCCCTTTTGAGCCTTCATCATTTTTTCCCCCTTAACCCATAGCCCAAAAAAAAAAATCCTACTTTTTCTGAATGTCTTAAGAGTTGAAGAGTACTAAATTACATGTGCTTGGGATGGAAGAACACATTAGAGTCATGGTTTGGGTCAATTTTGAAAAAAAAAACAAGAGAGAAAAAAAAGAATATGTAATAAGATTCCGCTCCTCTAGTTTAAGTTGTGCTTAGTAACCGAAGATCTTCATCACACTACTACAATAAAGGCCTTTTACTTCTATTTTGCATGACTTTTTACTTCTATTTTGCGGGAGACATGAAAAGAAGGGACATAAAAAGTACCCCCTTTTTACTTCTGTTTCGAACAGAAGAGAATAATGGTATTATTTACATCTGTTTTAAACAGAAGTAAAAAATCACTTTTTTTTACTTCTGTTTCTTCAAAAACAGACATAAACTCACGTCTGTTTTAGTGTAAAACAGAGGTTAAAAATATGATTTTTTTTTACTTCTATTTCGTAAAACAGACGTGAATGTGCTCTTTTTAAAAAAAAAAATTCACTTCGTATATACCACTTCCCCTATAGCTATAATAGCTACTTTCTAGCAAGTTGAAATAGTATGAACCAGTCAATATTTTCAGCCAAGACATATCAACATCATAACTTCATCAATATATTGACATATTAACTAACTAGTCAAAAAAGAAGAACAAATTGCAAAAGTCAAAATTGATAACCTATTATCTCTAAACATAAACTTGATCAATCCTTAGACCACCATTTTTGAAGTAGTTGCTATGCCAAAAGGTCTCGGATGAAGTCAATATCATCAATAGTATATGAGCAGTCATTATCAAAAATCTGTAAATTGACAAATGAACAAAATAAAATAAGTAACAATTCAATTTAAAATTTCAACTATTACAAAACTAAAATTATATTTACTTACCTCATCAAATTTTGTAGTACATCTACTCTCAGTAATTTCAAACATATAACGGATAATGTAATATCCGCACTCTGTTGACCATCATTGCTTAGCACACTACAAATCACATGGAAATGATAATCCAAATTCATATATAAAATAACTGCCATCAATGAAAGAACTTCAATTCAAAGTACTCATGTTGGGATAGACCCAAGTTGTTGGGCCATTTTTGTTAGAACACCTCCCACCGGTTATATAATAAGTCTTTAGAGCCCTATAAGCAAATGAAAGCACAAGTTAAATAATTTATAGTGAAAACAAAATTATCGATCTACATTAAGCTACTTACGTGTTGAAAACGCCCCTCATCTCAGTGCTTGGACGATAATCCAAGGGATCAAACTAGTAGATGACATTGTTGATAGGACAAGAAACACACAAACTCCAATGACAACTACATCATAGAGTAAGACTTATACATTATTGGATATCACAATAATTCTTAGCAATTTAAGTATGTATAAATAAATATAATTAAGCTCCTTGCCCTTCAATAATTGGTACCAAATAACAAGGTAATTTAGTGTCTCCAATCGTATTGCCCACATATCTGATTCTCATATCTAGTGGGTTGTTATTCTTCTAGACACTTATAGGGCATAAATATCCATACAAATTTCTCTTCTCCATTGATGACATGCATTTGTTATGGAAGAAGCTATCATTGAATTGAAATAAGATAATTATTAGTATGTGCAAAGTAAGAAATTAGAAGTTTAAGTTAGAAATGAAAAAATAAACTTTCATGATTGCTAATTGAACCCATGCTATGTCCAACTCCTTCAAAGATAAGAACTGCCTGATATCTTTGTTGTCAAGTCCAAAGAAATATGATTTTTCTTCACCCACAATCCCTACAGGCATTTTTATGTTGAGCTTGTTAATTGTTTTATATTCCTCATATAATTGTGCCAAGCAGGGATATCTATTAACATCTTTCTGGTCCTAATGAAACATCAAATAAACATAACAAGTATTATAAGTATTATGTTAAAAAAATTCACACAATATAGCATGACATTTTCTAACCATCACAGGTATTATCTCCTCATCAATAAGGTGTCTAGGCCAAAGAATGAAAGTTCCAATTGCCTGACCTAACTTCACAACTTCAGCAGTCGGAAATGGCAGATCTGTACTTGTCTCTCCCTCTCGAACAGTCGTAACTATAACACTTACTTGGTCCTCTTGAATTTGTTGGTGATGGATGGTGTTCCCTTGATTGTAGAGGAGAGCGTCAGCAACAACACGCATCCTTGGGACCTATAAACGAGACAACAAGGTTGTCCAAAGTCTAGCATGGGACTACTAGGATCATGCTCTCCCAATACCCCCAGTGGATTACAACTGTCTTTAGTGTTAAGAAAGACGGGGGAATCCTAAATGAGAGAAATGCAAGTATTAAATTAAATAAGAAAAACATTAGTAAAACTCAATATCTATTTAAGTGAAATTGATTACAAACCTGGGGTGTGCATTGTTGTTGAAATGTCCCAATTTGCATGCTAGAGACCATACATTTCATCTCATCACGAAGCTCAACCATAAGCTCTTGTCGAAGTGACTAGCGTAACTAGGCCTCAATCTTGACCTCTAGCTCAGATTAGAGCTCATTATGAACTTGGTCTCGAAGTTTAGCTATCATCTCATCAGTGGGTTGACTTTGTAGAGAAGCTCATGAAGTTTGTCCAAAATATTGGGCAAGACCAATTGTCCTCCCTTCTCCTCTAACACGTCCGAGATTGAATCCAAATTCAAAACTAATGATATCAATTGAATCCGATTCATTCCAATTACAACATAAAACATCTCATAATAACTCTATCATCATGCCAATTCCTAAAATTTAAAAAGACATAAAAATTACTTTTACAAGTAGTGGAAATTTTACATATAACATAACAAAAATCCAAAGATTATGAGAACAAAGCTTTCTATTGACAACTAGTTAATGCATAACAATCTTTTTAATCTTCAAATCCATTATCCAATTAATAAACATCCAATTTTTAAAGCTTCCTCTTGAATGTAATCAACATTCTAATTCAATACATATAGAAAAATTCTCGTTTAGACATTTTGACAAACACTTTTTATGTATTAATTTTCAAACAAGTTAGTTAATAAGGATTTCAAACTTCAAATCCATTACCCAATCAATGTAAACAAATTTCAACCTATCTAAATGCTTTTTCATTAATAATTTAATGTATACCCAATCCTTAATCTAAATTCAATACATATAGAAAACTATCTAAATGCAATCTCTCTTAGGCATTTTGACAAACACCTTATATGCATTATTTTTCTAACAAGTATTAACAAGGCTTGAAACCTCTAAATTTTCTACCCAATCAATATATACAAATTTAAAACTATCTAAACACAATTCTTCAATAAAAGTTTAAACAAAAATCTTAGAAACCAACTCAAAATTCCTCAAGTCACACAAACCGACGTACAACATATTAAACCCACAACACAACCATTGAATGAACTTATCTTCACTGCAGGTCAAAACTGTTCTAGCTTGCCTTCAAATCAGAGAGTATCACGGGCCTGAAGAGAGGAGGAGCATAGTGAGCTGCTGTACATGTGAACTTCACTGCTTCAGCCTTGAGCGAACGACGGCGATCGCAGCTGATGCAACACGAAAATGGCAGCTGATGCAGAATGACGGCAATGGAAGGAGGGCTAGCTGCAGAATAATGACCTTGAGAGAGCTAAAATGAGAGGGAGAGTTTCAGAGTAGCTCACAGCTGCTACAAGTAGAAGACAAAAATGAGAAGGAGAGAGCGAAAAATCAAAGTTCACGTGCGCTAGCTGCTGGCTGGTGATGGATATGAAGCTGATGAGTGCAAAATTTTTTTAAAAAATAAGCCACTTCACATCTGTTTCTCTAAAAACAGACATGAAGTGACGTCTGTTTAAAAAAATAAACATGAGTTCACGTCTATTTGTGATGAATAGATGTGGCTTCACGTCTGTTTTCTCTAAACAAACGTGAACTCATGTCTGTTTTTATTAAACAGATGTGAAATCATGTCTATTCTTATTAAATAGACATTCACGTCAGTTTCGTGTAAACAGACATGAAGACTATATATTTCTCCTCTGTTTTACAGAACAGACATAAATGAGGGAGGTAAATAACACATTTTATTGGAGTGTCACCAATATCGATCGTCGCGCCAAACAGCCAGTAAGGGCTATAAGCGTGCTAGTAGCATCTTAGTGCCAATGAGTTATCCATGCTTGAGTAACCAGGCCTTTATATCACTAATATGAGGGTTCGCATCAAAAGAGCATATATATAACGGCCTGAGAAAGTTAAAAAAAAGAAGAAGAAGAATGACCCAATTCAAATTTAATTTAGTTTCTTGCATTCCATTATACTTTTTCATTGATTCTCTTCATTTCCTAAGATGTTCACCTTTGTTTTCCCAAACACTCTATCCTTTCTTTCTTTACTTTAGCCCTATTACAACCTAATAAAAGTCCTTTTGATTTATGCTAGTAATTGCTTTATGATTAGTGGAGAATTTAGACTCTTGTCAAGCCTATGGAAAGAGAATTGGATAGGATGGTTTTGAGTGCAAACATAAGCCAATACACTTTTGAGTGATGAGTGACATACACATTAACCTTGGTGAGGGATTTCAAACTTAGATTCCCCTTTGTCAACCAAATTGCCATGATGTTTGTTTTCTTGACTCATGAGAAGATTACTTGGATAAGAGAGATATTAAATGCTTTGACTTACCTTTTGCTTGTGATTAGAACATTCACTTTTGTTTAATTTTCTTTTGTTTTTCTTATTGCTCTTTGGTCTTCATTTGCTTTGCCCCAGAGTGCAAAGGCTAAGTGTGGGGGAATCGATAAAGCCCAATTTTTATATATTTTATCCCATAGTAATTCAGGATTCAAGTGATAATTTTGAGTTTAATTGGATTTTTATGCATAATTAGATTAATTGGTTGATTTTTGGATTTTGCAGAAAAATTGAGATTTTGGATTAAAAATATAAATATTTTGTGATTTCCTTTTTTTGACTTGGAAGTAATTTTTCCTATTTCTTTAGAAACAAGTCTCATATTTTTAGAAAGATTATTTTTAGAAATTTTTGCACTTTCTTGCCTAATTTTTGTGCAGATTTAATATTTAATTTTTGATATATATTTTTTATATTTGGATATAATCTACATTAATGGATGCACTTAAATTCTTGTAGGTCAAGAAAGCATACTAGAAATCCAACGGTGCAAGATTGTTTCTTGGGATTTAAGCACAATCCAATGGCTAATATCAAGTGGGCCAATTAATTACTAATGGGCTTAAACTTTAGATCCATAAAAATTTCCTTTTCTCCCATCAAAATAATCCCTTCAGACACGCCTAGCATCACTTTTCCTTCTGCATTCATACAATTTTAACGTCAAATCCCCTCCTTCAACAATATTCCTCTAGCCTCACGCCCTCTCTCATATTTCATTGATTCCATTCCATATTCACCTAACAATTTCAATCAATTTCCTCTCCTTTCTCACTACATAGCCAAATTCCCATTCACACCTCGTCATTCATGGCTATGGCATCTAACAACTTTAGAGGAGGGGACATTTTGATGGCAGCTTAAGCTTGCTTGGGAGACAACTTGGGGGGAGCATGGAAGAGGCTTGAGCCTTGGGCTAAGACTTAAAGACCACAAGGAAGTGATGTTCCATTTATCTTTTTAATTCAAGGACTTGAAATTATTTAGTTTTAAATAATTTTAAGTTGTATTTTTGTTGAGATAATTTAGTTCTAGATTGTTATTTTTATTCTTGGATTGGATTGATATTTGGATCTTATTTGTGCAGAGATACTTGTTGGAATTTATGTTTAGAACCTTTGCATTGTTAATTGAATTTATAATTGAGTTTTCATTATAAATTTAATTACCAGTGTCGTTTGAATTGCAAAATTTGAGTTCTTTTGCCTCTTAATTGTTTAATTAAGTTGGTTGATTATCTGATTGTTTAATTGGATAATTTCAAACATAATTTTCATAATTAATTTGAATTATTTTCATTGGTTTTAATAAGCTTAATTAATTAACCTCACACTGTTATGAGTTCTCTAATGGTTTAAGGGTTTTTGAAGTTGAGGGTTTCCTTTATTTCAAGTAGGTAATTAAGTTTATTAATTCCACTACCTTATCACCTCCCTTTGGTCTAATTAACTGATTAAGGTTATGAAGATTAAATTCATGCAAATCCTAATTGTCCCATCTACCAGACCTGAAGAGAAATTTCTGAATTTTTACTTGCTAATTCTCTTTGCTTTCTGATTAATTTCCTTTATTCATCATTTTTATTTTCCTTCTTAAAAAACAGCCCCCCAAAAATTGCATTGCATTCATTTAGTTTAATTTAATTTTCATATAGATTTTAGGACATTTGCATCTTGCATTTAGAATTAAAATTTTGCATTTTAGTTTAGGTCCATTTTATTACATTTTTCATCACCTAAATTTTTACCTAAAAAAACCCATAACTTGCTCCTTGGAAGTAATGACCTAGGTTGATCCTAAACTACAAATTAATTAGGACCTAGTTTAATTGAGTGCTTTAACGACAGAGGAATCATTAGAGGTTATCCATAAATTCTGCACAAGCAGACATAGAATTTAAAAATGAAGTAATGTTGGTGGCCGAGCTACAACACCGCAATTTGGTTAGACTCCTTGTCTTCTGTTTGGAAAGAGGAGAAAAACTACTCATATATGAATTTCTTTCTAATAAAAGTCTTAACTACAAGTTATTTGGTGGGTTATAAGTGCTTTAGCATAATTAATTTGTGCTCTTTATGATCTCTCTCTCATTAAAGTTTAGGTGAATAATCTGTAAAAGATCAAATGCTAGTTCTGATTTAAAGGGCAAGAGACATTAAAGACACAAACTTGTAAGTTGTTTGTCGTAGGACAAGATATCATGTTGATTTTGATTTCACAACAAATTTTTATTTACCAATTCTAACATCATGTCAACATAAAATTGTAAATCCATACTGCGGTGCTCAACTAAATTGGATGTTGCATCGCAAAATTATTGTAGATGTGGATTGTGGCCTTCTTTATCTTCATGAGAATTCTCAAAGCAAGTAATATTCTTTTAGATGAAGAGTTGAATCTCAAGATATCTAATTTTGGCACATTACTAGAAAAATAACATTTAACATCACAAAATAACGACGATTAAGAAGAAAAACACTATGGCAAAAAAGGTGGTGGCATTTTTGTAAATAAGTAGCTTGACGATTGATTTTTCGCGGCAGTTATTAAGAAAACCGCTTTGGACATTAAAAATACTTTCCATGGTGGTTTTCTTAATAACCGCCATGGAAAGTTTTAAAATAAACCGTGATGGGGTCCAGTTTTACTCATTTTCATAGTTTCGTATCAGTGCACCATAGTCCTCCTCTATCCCACCAGCAACAAACTTCCATTACCGGCCATTCCCCCCCTTTCCCACCGTTTAAACTCCTCCATTTAGCTTGCGGTGTCTTGCTACCGTCCACTGCCATTTGAACGCCCATCTTCTCACATTTGAATCGTCTCTACTGAGTGAGTATCCTCTTCTTTCATTCTTTTCAATTTTTCTTGGTTTCTTAGATGTTTTGACAATAAAAATCTGTTGTATTTCAAATGTGTTTGTTAGTTTTACATTGTGGTTGGCTTGCATTGTTGATTTTACATTTTTTATGTGTTTGAAGTATTGATTGGTGGCATTTGGTATGAGAAAACCTCAATTTCTTCTTATATACGGTATTAGAAACATGTTTAAATGTTTGAAGTTGATTAGTTTTAAATTTTTTGATTTTTTTTAATAATTTTTTTATATTTATTTTGAATTTTTGGTAATTTTTTTGTAATAAACTTGAGAATTTAATAATAAATAATTTGTTTAGTGTTTTGTGAATTTTTTTTTGTTATGAACTTTGATTGATGATAAAGTGTTGCTTAAAATTTCACTGCAAATGGATATCATTTGTATTCCAGTTTTACATTCAAAAATTTTAGCTTTAAGAATCTTTATTCATTGAATTGGTTTGAAATTAAATTTTTATTTTTGTTTTATTTGTTATATTTTTTTTTTCAAATTTATCCTATCTTTAATTTGTTTATTATATTGTTAAGTTGGTTTAGTTGATTGATTGATTGATTTGGTTATTTTTTAAATAATTTGGGATTTGTTATAAAAAAAATTAGAATGGAGGTCTTAAAGGGAATAATATTTTTACAAAAATTTACTTCTTTAAATATATATGTGTTTTAATTTATTTTTACAAAAATTTAAATTTTATATACAAATCTATGTTTATTTTTTCTATAAATTTAAATTAGAAACAAGTGTTTGAAGAGAAATTATATTTAATTAATTTAATCTTTTTATAGAACTTTATGCATGGTGAAATATGTCATCAAGAATAGTTTTATTTTTGGTTAAAATAATTTTTGTTTAATTGTTTTACAAAACTTATTTATGTTTGTTTGATTTTATATTTTTATCAATATTTTCTTTCATTCACTATATATAACAATTTTTAAGAAATTACTTAATCTAATTTTTAAAAGTAATTACAATTTTTAAAAGTAATCTGATTTTAAAATTTTGAGTGCGTTTTGTTTCTAATTTGGTGTTTGCATATTTAATTGTTTATTTATGGTCCTTTTAAATAATTACAATTTTTAAGATTCTTTATAATAAATATAATTTTTTCTTGGTCCTTCACTCTAATTTTCTCTTTGTTATATATTTAAGGGGAATTTCTATCAAATTTTTTATTTTTAAAAAAGAGACATTCCCTTTAATTTGTAATTAAGTGTTAGTCAATTTTAATTTAATATTTAATTATTTTATTATTTCAATATTTGAATTAAGGAGTTAGAATTGAGCTTAACAACTATGTTCATTGACTCTATAGAACAATAGATCGTAGTTGGATGAAAGCTAAGAGAATTAACAAAGAATATGAGGATGTGGTTGAAAGGTTTCTTGAGTTTGCTCAGAGAAATGCCCCTACTAAAAGAGATAGATTATACTTCTGTCCTTGTGTCAAATGCTTAAACAATAGTTGGCGGAGTATTTCTGAGATAAAAGAGCATCTTATTTATGATAGGATAAATTTATGGTATACAAACTGGATATGGTATGGAGATATTAGAAAGACTACACTGTCTGAAAAGGAGAAGGTTGTGAATGAAGACTTTGGTGATAGAATTTTGGATATGTTTTGTGACATAAGGTCTGAATCCTCTACACAGTTCTCTCCCACTTTTGAAACTTTATGTAGTGATGCGAAGATGCCTTTATATCTATAGTGTAAAGATGATTACACAAGGTTGACAATCATGTTGAAATTGATGAACTTGAAGGCAAGAAATGGTTAGACTGATGCTAGTTTCACAAAATTGCTTGAACTGCTGAGTGATATTCTTCTAAAAGGGAATTCACTTCCAAAACGAATGTGCAAGGCAAAGAAAATTTTGTGTATGATGGGTTTGAAATATGAGAGGATATATGCATGCCCTAATGATTGTAAATTATTCAGAAATGAGTATGAAGGGTTGAATAAGTGCCTTAAATGTGGGACTTCAAGATGCAAAGTTAAGAAAGATGATGGTGATTATAATGAGATGACCAAAGGTTCTCCTTTGAAGGTTCCGTGGTATCTTCCAATAATATCACGATTTAAGCATCTATTTGCTAATGTCACAGAAGCAAAGAACTTGAGATGGCATGTCGATGAGAAAATATGTGTTGGAAAGTTTTGTCACCCAGCAGATTCTCCTCAATGGAAAACAATAGATCAAAAATTTTCTCAATTCGGTAGCAAGGCAAGAAACCTTCAGTTAGGGCTTTATATGGACAGAATTAATCCATATGGTAATCTGAGTAGCACACACAGTGCTTGGCCGATGCTCCTTATAATTTACAACTTGCCTCCTTGGTTATATATAAAAAGCAAGTATATCATACTATCTTTGATGATCTCGGGGCCAAAACAACCAAAAAATGATATCGATATGTATTTGGCACCTTTGATTGAGGACCCGAAGAAATTATGGGAGGAAAGTGTTGATATGTTTGATGCATATAAGCAATAGACTTTTAATTTACATGCCATGACTTTACCACGATAAATGACTTTCTGACATATGAAAATTTGTCAGGATACAATGTTCAGAGGTATAAAACATGTTTGATATGCAAAGAAGGCACCCATTACATGCAATTTAAACATGGCAGGAAGACGGTCTACCTTAGTCATAGAAGGTTTCTTAGTCAGTGCCACCCTTACCTTAGGCCAAAGAAGGCATTTAACGGCTCACAAGAATATAAAATGGCTCCAATACTATTAACTGGAGAATAAGTTTATCAATGGGTAAAGGGAATTAATGCGGTGTTCGGTAAAAAGAAGAAGAAGACTGTTGGTGAGAGGAATATGTGGGAGAAAAAAAAGATCTATCTTTTTCAATCTTCCATATTGACAAAGTCTTGATGTGAGGCATGGTCTAAATGTGATGCATGTGGAGAAGAATGTGTGTGAGAGCCTTGTTGGTACACTTTTACATATAAGTGGAAAGACTAAGGATAGAATCAATGCAAGACTTAGAATAAGAAAACTCCATCCACAAGATAGAGATGGTAAGAGGGCTTATTTACATCCAGTTGCACACACATTATCAAAAGAGGAGAAAAGAAGTTTCTATGATTTTGTCAATAGCATTAAAGTGCCATACAGTTATTCTTCTAATTTGAGCAAATTTATTTCAATGCAAGATTTGAAGATAACGGGGATGAAGTCTCATGATTGTCACATGTTGATGCAACAATTACTTCCACTTGCTATTTGAGGCATTATGAAAACCGATGTGACAAGTATTATTACAAGGCTTTGTAAAGGTTATGTGATCCTTTCCTAATTGAAAATACACTTTCCTCTATCATTTTTTTGACATTATGGTCCACTTGATAGCTCATCTTGTGTGAGAGATAAGAAATTGTGGCCCTGTATGTTTGAGGCGGATGTACCCATTTGAGAGATATATGAAAATCCTAAAAGG
This sequence comes from Neltuma alba, assembly GCF_004799145.2. Lineage (NCBI taxonomy): Eukaryota > Viridiplantae > Streptophyta > Magnoliopsida > Fabales > Fabaceae > Neltuma > Neltuma alba. Next base: position 386,041 of record NW_021636742.1, on the reverse strand, counting down.
GTACTCTAAGAATCTTTATCGGCCTAAGACATCAATTGTTAAGAGTTATGTAGCTGATGAGGCAATTGAGTTTTGTAACGCATATCTTGATAGTGTAAAGGCAGTTGGACTTCCTCAATCTCGACATGATTAAGGGAGAAGCAAGGGAACACGGGGTGTTATAGTGAGGTCTATGTCAAGAGAAATTGTAATGCAGGCACATCTATACATTTTAAACAACACGGATGAAGTTTTGGCTTACTTGAATACTCACAAGAATATGCCGAAGAACTTGAATCTAAGAAAGAACAATATGCAACTAGCTAATGAACATAATAAGTCATTTGCAGAGTAGTTCAGGTGAGGTCAATATACCTGATAACCACAATGTCTCAGACGAGAAAACAAATATATTTTGCACGTTATAAGGAAGGGTAAGTATATTATCGTATTTGAGATACACAAGTTGTATGTATAAGATTATAATTAACATGGTTTGTATTTTGCAGTTATTTTTAGACCCTAATTGTTTGTGTCCTTTTTTATAACAAAGTCTACTAGTTTGATTCCCTTTGTGGAAGTCCATCCGAAGAACCAGAGATGTCATCGACACGTTAATTTATGTTTATATATTTATTACATGTGAAGTTTATAAAAACATGCTCTAATATCATTTTTTTTTAATTATTGATGGGTTTTTCATAGTTTCAATGTTGTGGCAAAAAAGCAAAATAAACAACTACCAATATGGCTTCTCCCAAAAGCATGTTGTTTTAAGCTAAATATATACTTTTAAATCTTTTTCAATAATTAAAGTGAATGTTTATAATCAAAGTCTAATATTCAATTTTATATTCCATTTTGTTAGTACTGTTGTCAACAAGGGAGTGTTGAATGCGAATATTATGTCATCCGCTACATAAATGACATCATTGAAATAGGGGTGACTGAGAAATTAGACGAGGTAAAGATAAGTTATATTGCATATAATTCTTCAATTCTTTTCACATTTTTGGTGAAGTTGACTATGTTATTTTTTATTTACAGGTATTTCAAAATGCTGCCTCATATCACATGGATGAAATCAACTTGATGAGGGACACTTGTCAATAACATTGCTACAGAATTTTGAAAGTTAGAGAAATAGTTAGGTTATTCCTCAAAAAATTCATTGCTATAGTTTTTCTCTTAGTTTCCCCCCTATACATGTTTCTTAGTTCTATTATGCAGACAGAATTCACTTGTTACTATTCTTTGAAGAAACATATTCCCTTGTACTTTGCTTCTCTACTTTAAGCTTTGTGCAAAATTTCAATGCTTGTTGGATGTATATATTAACTAGTTTGTTGATTATTTGTTCATATGCTCATCTTGAAATTGTTCTGCATATTTTACACTGCTTAGATTTATTTGGAGTTGTAAACTGCAGGGAGGTCGAAAGAAATTCACACAGTATTATAAAAAAATTAAATTTTTAGCAACGGTTATTTGAATAACTGCCATTAAAATAATTTGCCACAGCGGTTATTAACTAAACCGCAACTTTCCATAGCGGTTTTCTATGGTAGTTTTTTACAAAACTGTTGTAGAAAGTCAATTTTTCATGGTGCTTGTTTTATTTACCTTTCAACGTCGACTGTATCCACTTCACCTCCAAAACTGTCGTGAAAAACCCTCAATAACTGCCGTTAAAAGCCTTTTTGCTGGCAGTGGCATGACAAAAAATTTTTTTTGATCAAACTTAAAATAACACTAGTGGAATTGTTGGAATCTTGTAAGTATAGTAGCTAGATGTCAAACAAGTTGTCAATAAGAAAGAAACTTGGAGATCATTAATAAGATAAGAAGAACAGCTCATTTTTAATTAAAGTTGTTGATATCGATGACACACTGTGGTTATAGGCATATGACTCTAGAGTATGTAATGTATGGCCAATTTTCAATTAAATCAGATGTCTTTAGCTTCAATGTGCTAATACTGGAGATTGTGAGTGGGAAGAAGAACAGCATCTTTGATGGAGATAATGTACAAAATTTGAGGCTTACCGGAGATGAACACTTTGGAGTATATATAGTTCATCTGAGGCGACAAGATCAGCTGAAACAGGAAGAAACTATGTTGAAGCCTCAATAAATAAAGCCTCCATAGCTGAGCTTCATCCTCGCTAAATTTGGCCTTCGCCGGAAGAAAACCAAATGAAAGCTTGCAGTTCAACTAGACTGTATCTATATATATTGGCATAACGTGTGAAGTCTATAGAGATTTGAATTACTACCTCCGGTATTTAATATAAGAGTTAGTTGGGATTAGATTTGATCTTCAATATAAGACCTTAACCTACTTTGTCCTCTTTAAATTTATATTTTTCCCTCTTAAAGTATCCGTATTAATTGTACATATCAAGGAAGTTACTATCAAGAAATAGTTTTAATGTACATGACGAAGTATGGTAGTTTAGGAAAATCTTAATACATATTTATTACAAATTACTAATTTAATTAATTTTTATAACATCCATAAATTAATTATGTACATATACTATGGACAAGAGTTAATATTTATACGTGATGAACGTCTGGCTTCTCTTGCCCAGTGTATCAGCTTGAATACACTAGTGCTTGAATGCACTGCTACTATCGGGAGTTTGTTAGAGAAACCTTGATATAAATTTAATTCATATTCATGATCTTGACAACTCTCTGATTTCTGATTCATGGACTAAAGTCCATTGACGAGACGTTAAATATCGAAGTGGTAGGGGGAAAAAAACAAAAGCCGTATTAATTAATTAATTAATTCAACCAAAGGGATTTTTTTAACTATCTTCTCTACCTTTTCACTTAATTAATTTTGTTGATACATATTTTTTACTAAATTTTTAACAAATATACATATAAAATTTACAACACCCAATTTACTGAATCATATGTTCTGTAACAAATTTACATTTATTCATATGCAAGTTTTCAAATGCACATGAACATTTTAGTAACTAAGAATAACAAAATTTGCAAGTATAATGGATTTCTCAATAGATTTCTCAAAATTTTTCTTATCGATGAAGCTTTTATCCTGATATTTTTTATTAATTTAATGCTTTCTCTTATGAATCAATAAAAGGCCTCTGATTTGATGCATATTAAATTGTTTATGGTTTCTTTTCTAGGGAGATGAATTGGTTTGATATTCAATATTTTTTTTCATCAATTCCCTATTTTTATTCAATATATGTATAAATTTGCAAAAATAAATTACAAGTGATAAGCAAATTTTTTGCAGTTGTAACAGTTAAAAATAATAAAATTTACAAAAGTCTGCATGAATAAATGATATTTTGATCATCTAGCATCAAAACATCATTTCACTTTCGTCTAATACTGCAATTGAACTTCATAATCTTTTCGAGCTGAATTGAATGGAAATAAAATCACGTAAATTGTCCTGTAATGAAATTTTGGCTCTTTAAATTTATTCTCATTTTAATTTTGATCTCTTCAATTTTAAACTCTCAATTTGGTCCCTTAAATTTCTTTTCATTTAAAATATTAATATCTATAATATAATAAAAACCTGGATCATTTTGCCTCTAAAATGATCAAAACCTATTATTTAAAATTTGAGGAACTAAAATCAAAATGAGAAAAAATTTAAAGAACTAAAAATTATATTAATTTTCTTATTATTTATGGGTCAAAGTAATTAAGAAAAAGAACAAATTGGTACGTACATCTGACGTGCTGTAACTCAGGGTCTTTAACATTGGGGTCGGTCTTCAACCACTTCCATCGCATTCAACCTTCGCTAATGCAAAAAATTGACCAGCAGATGTCTCATTACTCGTTAGTCTCCGTTAGACGACATGCCTAACTTTGCAATTTACCCATAATAAGTCAAGTCAACTCTGTGGATGAAATTGACATTATTAATGAGATTGATGAGTACTTTACAACAGAAACCTCACAGAGCGAAACGAGATAAGAAATCTATGAAGCAGAGCTAAAGGCTTTAGACTTTAAACCTTCTCCGAATGCTATAACCCCTTGACAAAGTTCAATGGCCAGAGCTTACTTAGCATTGCTTCAATTTCTCTGTGTTCTTATCACTCAATTATTATGTGGAGCCAGCAGCCAACCAGAATTTCTGGATCATTATTGCAGCAACAGCAGCAACACAGCAAATATCACCTACCAGACCAACCTCAATACCCTTTTATCAAATCTCGGTTCCGACACACAAATAAATTGTGGCTTCCACAATCTCTCATATGGTAGTTATCCAAATACAATATATGCTGTTGGGTTATGCAGGGGAGATGTTATGTCAGACTTTTGCCGTAGCTGCCTCAAAAATTCATCAGTCCTGCTGCCAGAGCTCTGTCCAAATCAGAAGCAAGATATTGGGATGTACGATGAGTGCATGTTATCTGTCACGGCTCGCTATAACAATGATGAAAATGATCGTAATATTCCCCTTTAAAGGCAACTTAACGTCTCAGTACAATCAATATCCAAGAAAAAATGCCAAAAGACACGATCAAATAAGACAAAGGAATTGAAAGATAGCCACAACGGTCCAAGGAAATCAGAATATTGCAGAGGGAGAGAGCATAACAACCAGAAGGAATCTCATAACAAACTCTGCCCTATACAACCCCTTTCTGTATTATTTATTAGCCTCGTTGCCAGCTCACACCGCCAGCTCACGTAACTTCCAGGTCCTTCTTCGCACACGAGAGCTGCGCCTGAGGTTTGGGTTCACGTGATTTGCATCCTCCTCATTCACTATTCCAGTACGTGAAGCACGTTCTGCATGCGAGTTTATGACATTACTTCCCCCTTTAGCTTTGACCTTGTCCTCAAGGTTAAAAGTTGGATCCATAGACTTGATATCAGCATAGTCTTCCCAAGTAGCTTCGGCCAGCTCGTCCCACTGGATCAGAACCTGTGTGACCCAATCCTGATTCTTGCGAACTTGTCGTATAGCCTCCACCTCCAGTGGCGTCACAACGGGACCCTCCGGTGAGTTATGTAGTGGTAGTGGAAAAACAGGGGATGGTGGCAGAGCACCTTCAAACTTTTTTAGGAGAGAGATGTGGAAAACAGGATGGATGCGAGCCATATCAAGCAACTCCAACCGATACGCTACAGACCCAATCTTTTCACAGACACGAAATGGGCCAAAATACCTCATGGCGAGCTTGTGGTAGCGACGGAGCTGGACGGAGTGCTGATGATAAGGTTGCAGTTTAACATAAGCAAAATCACCGATTTCCAACTGGGCCTCCGTACGCTTGCGATCCGCAAAACGCTTAATACGGTCCTGAGCCTTCTGAAGGTTTTGTCGTAATGTCGTCAACACCTGATCACGAATCTCCAGTTGCTGTTGCACATCAAATGGTCCTTCAGACAAGACCAAGTAAGGAATTAAAGGTGGTGGGTCGCGTCCATAAACAATTTTAAAGGGGGTCATTTGTGTGGAGGTGTGGTATGCTGTATTATACCAAAACTTAGCCCAAGGTAAGAATGACAGCTATTTCCAAGGTTGGTCGGCGACAAAGCAACGCAAATACATTTCTAAGCAACGATTTAACGCCTCCGTTTGACCGTCAGACTCTGGGTGGTAGGCAGAAGAAAAATAGAGCTGGGTGCCTTGCTGTTTCATAAGGTGATGCCAAAAATGACTAAGGAAAACCTTATCTCTGTCCGAAACGATTGTTCGAGGTATTCCATGCAACTTGACCACATTAGTGATAAAAGCATCAGCAACTTGCTCACTTGTGTAATTATTCTTCAGGGGAATGAAATGACCGTATTTGGACAGTCGATCAACTACCACCATAATAACTGAAAATCCCTAAACTACCGGTAGAGCCGTGATGAAATCCATGGCTATATCCTCCCAAATCTGCTCTGGTATAGGTAACAGACTAAGAAGACCCGAAGGGTGCGTTTGTGAAGCTTTCGCCTGCTGACAAATGCAACATTGGCGCACATAATCTCTAATATATCGTTGCATCCCCTTCCAATAAAAATGAGTAGCAATGCGGTGAAAAGTTCGCTGGTAGCCAGCGTGACCCCCCAAACCGAGTCATGAAATTCATATAGGACCTTTTGTAATAAGTCGCAGTCATCATGAGGCAAAACCAAGCAATGACGGCGAAATAAATCACCCCTAATAACCTGTAATGCAGCATCCGTCACCTGCCCTTGAGCCACCTCTGTTTTCCATTGTTGAATCAGAGGAGGGCACCGAACAGCCGATAAAATAACATCCATGAATGAGTTTACTATCTCACTTAAAGCCATCAAGGATGATCGAGATAATGCATCGGCAGCTTGGTTGGCAACCCCCAGTTTGTACTCAATAGAGAATCGATACCCCATCAACTTTGGATGACAAGCTTCTTGTTCTGGTGTTTGTAGTTGCTGTTCAGTGAGATGCCGTAAGCTAGCATGATCAGTACGTATAATAAAATAGTTTCCAAAAAGATAGTGACGGAATTTCGCTACCGCCTCTGTAATGGCATATAACTCACGAGCATAGACTGATTGTTGCTGCATTCGACGTGAGAGTTTCTTGGAAAAGAAAGCTATGGGATGATTAGCTTGACTCAACACCGCCTCAATGCCGTGGCCAGAAGCATCCGTTTCGAGCACAAACGGTTTTGAAAAGTCAAGTAGGGTGAGTACAGGGGCCTGAATTAGCGCCTGTTTCAGTGTATCAAAGGCTTGCTGGGATTCCCTTGTCCACTTGAATCCATCCTTCTCCAATAACTTGGTCAACGGTCCTGCAATATGGGCATAATTACGGATAAACCGTCTATAATACCCACTCAAGCCTAAGAAACTCCGTAGATTAGAAACAGTCGTGGGTGTAGGCCACTGTTGAATAGCTTGAACCTTGGCATTATCCATTTCCACGCCAATAGCAAAGACCACATGACCCAAATAATCAATCTTCTGAAGTCCAAAAGAACACTTGGATAATTTCGCAAATAGCTTATGCTAGGCCAGAATGCGTAAGACCAACTCAACATGATATACATGCTATTCCCATGTGCGACTGTACACCAGTATATCATCAAAAAAAATAAGAACAAAACGCCGCAAGTAAGGTCAGAACACTATATTCATTACTGCCTGGAATGTTGCCGGCGCATTGGTAAGCCCAAACGGCATCACAAGCCACTCATATAATCCTTGGTGAGTTCGAAATGCCGTCTTCTCCCTATCTTCTTCCTTCATCAGGATCTGGTGATAACCAGAACGGAGATCGAGCTTAGAGAAGTAGTGAGACCCATGAAGCTCATCAATCAACTCATCCACGGTCGGCATGGGAAACGAGTCTTTGATGGTAATAGCATTAAGTGCTCGATAATCAACACAGAACCTCCATGTACCATCTTTTTTTCTAACCAAAATGACAGGTGCTGAATAGGGACTCGTGCTAGGCTGTATTAGACCTTCACTCAACATATCAGCAACCAACTTCTCTATTTCTGATTTCTAGCTGAACGGGTATCGATACGGTCGCACCTTTACTGGCCCTGTCCCTGGTTGCAATTCAATACGATGAACATGGTCTCTGGCAGGTGGAAGACCATGGGGTTTATCAAAAACAGAGGCATACTGTTGAATCACCCTTGCCAAATCTATTGGTACTAATGCTGGTATTTCTGGAGTAATCTGATGCGTTGTTTCCTCGGCCACTGGGCTTCCATGGATCACAAACATCTCAGCTATAGCATCGGTGTGGTATATTCTCCTCATGTGATGGAGTTGGGCTTGAGCTACCCGTGGAGCTCGGAACCCTTGAAGAGTAATGAACCGACCACCCTATTCGAACTTGATTAGTGAGGATCGGTAATCAACCACGTGAGGACCCAATGTTTCTAACAATGCTGCACCAATGACCATGTCCACCCCAGCCACAGGTAAAACTACCGCTGTGATAGTGATAGTATAGTCACCAATCTGTACTGGTAAATCAGATACAATGCTCTGGCTTTCCATAAGCTGACCTGTCCCCACTAAAATTCGTACGAGGGGTACCCTCTCTACCGGTAATTGTAAATGTTGTATGATCCTGGGATGCACAAAGTTATCGGTACTGCCACCATCCAGTAATACTTGCACGGCAGTGCCGTGAATCTGCCCATTGAAGCGTATTGTGGCTACTCCTTGTGATCCTCGAAAAGCATGCAATGATAAGTGATGCACTGTGGTATGATCAGGCTCTTCTTCTACTTTATCCTCGTTCTCCTCTTGCGATTCTTCCTCATCAGTATGAATCATCATCAATTGCTTGTTGGGACAGCGGTGTTGTGGGGTGAATTTCTCATCGCAAGTGTAACAGAGTCCCTTATCTTGACGAACTTGGATCTCTGCTGGAGTGAGTCTTTTTATGGGCGGTATTTTTGGAGTTGGGAGCAACGGTGGGAGGTTGGACTTAGTGCCATTCCCAGTATTCATTTTATTCCACGAGCTCGCAACGGAGCTAGGAGAAGCCTGATTCACAGTGGGCGACGATGAATAGGACGAACGTAATCTCGAAGTAGACGTTCCGGGATTGACTTTCTCAGAAAACTATCGTGCTAGAGCCACGGCTTTGTTGAGTGTAGTGGGTTGCTGAACCACCACTTCCCTTCTCAAGTCAGGTTTAAGAGCACCCAGGAAGCAGTCTAATAGGATTCCATCGCTTAACCCTTCTGACCGGTTTGCCAGAGCCATGAACTTCCCATAGAAGTCATCTAACGATTCCTGCATGGTCAACTTGAATAGCTGTGCTCGAGCACTATCAAACTTAGTAGGCCCATATTGATCTTCAATCGCCATAGTTAGCGCCTTCCACGTCGGGATCTGATTGTTCTTCTCGAGCATCTGGTACCACGGGATAACAAAGCCTTCCATATTGGCTGCGGCGATCATTAGCTTTTGATGGTCTGGTAAATCATAATAGCGAAAATACTGGTCTGCTCTGAAGATCCAATTCAGCACGTCCGTCCCATCAAAACGAGGAAAATCTATCTTCACTTGCTTACCCACGCACATATGGGTGTTCACAGAATCATGTTCAGGGGCTCCCACACTGCTGGACGCTCCCTGTTCTGTTCGCCGATTCATGCTGTCTACGGTTTTCACCAACGCGTCCAGTAGTCCCTCAATACGATCAAACCTTTCATTGGAAGACTCAATGTATTCTTGTGTTTTTCGGACCTCTGCCTGCAGCTCCTTGAATCTCGTATTTTCTGCCATGGGAGAGTAGAGTTCTCTCAACGAGAGCACCAAATGTCACGGCTCGCTATAACAATGATGAAAATGATCATAATATTCCCCTTTAAAGGCAACTTAACGTCTCAGTACAATCAAATGCCAAAAGACACGATCAAATAAGACAAAGGAATTGAAAGATAGCCACAACGGTCCAGGGAAATCAGAATATTGCAGAGGGAGAGAGCATAACAACCAGAAGGAATCTCATAACAAACTCTGCCCTCTACAACCCCTTTCTGTATTATTTATTAGCCTCGTTGCCAGCTCACACCGCCAGCTCACGTAACTTCCAGGTCCTTCTTCGCACACGAGAGCTGCGCCTGAGGTTTGGGTTCACGTGATTTGCATCCTCCTCATTCACTATTCCAGTACGTGAAGCACGTTCTGCATGCGAGTTTATGACATTATCTTACTCAGACACTTCCATATTAGGCAATCGGGTGGATCCTATTGCTACATTCTATATGTGGAACGCAAACTTTGTGAAAAGTTGGGATCACTATAATCAGGTCCTTATTGGTTTGCTGCAAAATCTAAGTAGCAGAGCTGCATCTGGTGACTCGAGTCTAAAGTTTGCTACAGGAAATGAAGAAGGACTTGACCTTCAAAATATATATGATGTTGTTCAGTGCATACCTAGTTTGTACGAGTCAGAATGCAATATCTGCTTGCTTTGGGCCATCTCAAAAATTCCAAATTGCTGTAATGACAGGCCAGGCGGTAGGGTTATTACATCCATTTGTAACTTCAGATATGAAAGTAGCCGCTTCTATGCAATTACAGCTGATGTGCCCTTATCAGCTCCATCGCCGCTACCGTCTCCCCCTCCCCCTCCACTGCTTACACGTCCATCACTTCCATCCGCCAACACAACATCTTCATCACCTCCTCCATATGCAAATACAACATCCTTAGAAGGTACTTTTATTAGCAGTTAAACCCCCAAAACTTCCCCTTTGTTGAGAATTCACATTCCAGCCGGGAGGAATGGGTGGTTGTTAGCAGATAAGTAAGGCTTCAAAATCAACATGCTTTTCTATTATCTCTCTTAATGAACTGGGATTTTTTTTTCCAGTATAGAAATCACAAACTGTAATTGCCATTGTTATGCCAACTTCTGCATTTGTTGTGCTGCTTATCTGTGTTTGGATTTTTGTAAGAGTGAAAAACCAAGGAAGAAAATTTCCAAGTACACATTGATATGTTGCTAACAGCCTGACAATGCTGAGCAAAGTCAAAATTTATTAAATGTCTCGTGGCTTTTTCTAGGCGTTTGTTCCGTAGAACTTACATCTTTAATTAAACACCATCTAAGGTAATGGCTTATAAACATATTTTGCCCAGGTGAGATTGAAGCTGATGATTCAATTGACGTCACTGAGTCAATATAGTTCGAATTTGACAGCATCAAAGTTACTACAAATAACTTCTCTTATCAAAACAGGCTCGGACAAGGAGGATTTGGACCAGTTTACAAGGTAGATAGATATAACACTCACAGTATTATTAACATAGCACCCCCGGTCAAATTTTGATACTTGTCATCCAACTTTCAGGGCAAGCTCTCTAGCAGAGAAGAGGTTGCAGTAAAAAGGTTGTCTACGAATTCTGGGCAAGGGGACATTGAATTTAAGAATGAAGTGCAAGTAATGGTGTCACACCTTACTTATATAATATCTTAGAGTCCACTTAGAATCCTTTTAGACCACATTGGATGGTCTTGAGCTCCAAAATCTCATTTAGGACATTACTTTTCCGAAATTACTTTTCACTGTGCAAATTTCAGATTACAGGTCTAACTTTGATAAATCATAACCAATTCTAGAAAAAATTGTATGGAAGAGTTCCAAAATTCTACGAAAAGCTCTTTCAATGCTCTTTAAGGGAAAAATATTCAATTGAACTTATCCTCACCCAAAACGTACAGTTTATGATTAAGATTACTGTTCATTTGGTAAAATCTGGACTTTCCAGATTCTGTGCCTCAACTTTGAAAATTTGTATCTCCTTGTATACACACCCAATTGAGGTGATTTACCACTCATTTTAAATCTTGGGATGTGTATTATAATTCTACCAAATTTCGTAGCTTAATTCATTCATATGATAGGTTAAACTGAAGCTCGAATATAACTGCTCCAGGACCTACGTTTTATCCCTTAACTAACTTTTGCTTTAATTCTTTTTATTTCTTTGACATACATAACATGGGCTTAATCTTTCCCATTCATACTCATATACTTTCATTCATGCCATAAACATTCTAAGCACATACATTGAATTGATGGCATTCATAACATAATTTACAATATAGGAGAATTATACATTGAATAATAATATCATTCATTAACATCAATAATTCTCCACTTTCTTCTCCATGCTTCTCATGCCATTAGTGCCCATCATTGATTGACCCAAATGGTTGGTTAGGGAGGGGGTGAGACTCGGGAGAATCTCAGTAGCAAACAATACCATATTAATCATGCTAGATGAATGCTCATGCACTAAATGCAACTTGTTTATTCTCTTGTTAATTAGTGACATACTAGCATGCTCAAAGCTAATTCTTGATGCATGGCCATGGAGACATAATCTACTCATCATGAATAGCAATTACAGTAGCTAAAACATGTCACAATGACATTCAAATAACATGTACACAGCAACATACAAGCACATAACATCAAGCAATGACAATAGGTAAGTTCACTACCTTACACCTCAAGCTTTCCTCTTACTTCTCCTTTGACTCCCTTGACTTTCCAACCATGTGGGCATTTGGTCAACATCACCAAACATCCCTTTGTATTTTTCAAGGTCCTAAACATAGTCATAATGATCATACAATCCATTAGAACCACTAGATTACATAAAGTTCAAGACTAGCTCTCTTGAACCTCAACCCTTTCTCTTGCTTCTAGGGTCTTCTTTCTAACTTTTCTAGTATAAACCTCATCATTTCTCATCCTTCAGATCTATTTCTTTTCAATTAAGACCACTTTAGATGGCCTTAGATTCAAGAAGATCAAATCTGAAAATTTTGCTTCACAGGTACTGTTCACGCAGAAATTCCAAAATTTTTGCTCAACTTTGAAAATTCATAATTAATTCTAGAAAAATCAAAATTGAGTGGTTCCAAGTCTCACTGAAAGCTCCTTAAGTTAGCTTTAGATGAAAAATAGTTTTAGAAACCAATTCTATGCTGAACAGTACCATAATTGTACAGAATTTGACACTCTTCCAAAAGTTAAACACTGTTTCCAGATTTCAAATCCTAACTTTGAAAAATCACCATAAATCGTACACATATCCAAATGAAGTATTCTACCCATAGATTTAAAGCTTACAAAGTGTAATTTAATCATGCCAAATTTTAGAATCAAATACGAAGAGTAGCTTATTCGAAATAGGTACCAAATCATCACATACCTTGATGATTTTTTAAACTTAGGTAGACTTTCTCTCACTAGAAATAGCTCTTTCTCTCTCTAAATGTAAGAGCGGCAGAGTTTCCCCTATAGTTCCTACCTTGGCCTAAATGTGAGGGGAGGGAATGCCTATTTATAGCCAAAAATTTGACTTGAATGGACCAAAATGCCCTTGGTAGCTAAAAGAAGGAGTAAGGGCAATCTTGGAAGTTCAAGTGGACTTTTGCATCATCATTGCATCATCTTCTTACATCATGCTTACCTCCTTCTTCTAGAAGGTGCCATGTGTTGTAAACATGGTGGAAGAGAAGGGAGATTAGATTTTAGCCGTTAGATCAAAACTTAATCCTTAAGTTTTCTCTGAATTTACTTGGCCCACGTTTCTCCGACTTTCTTTATGGCCTTCCGGAACTCAGAAAGTTCTTCTATCAGCTCCATAAATTCTTTTTAATTCTAGAAAATATCTATAAATTTTCTTAGACCATAACATTTCCTTTAAGCCTTGTATAAAATTCATTTACTAAAATACCCTTTTATCAGTATAATTGACTCTTTAATTTATTAAAGCCATTCCATTGGCCTTTCGGTTACGAGACTAATTTTATAAATTAGTACAATCTTTCAATCACTTAACCTCATTTTTGTATATATTTTTGAGGTCTCTTGCTATTTTAAATAATTACCTCAAATAGTGTACTCTTTATCGGCCATAACCTCATAAATTCCATTTAAGCTATCTCAGAGGTATTTTTGTCATTTCTCTTCACAGAAGAGTCTTAGAATATTATTTTCTATTTTCTGGGATTTTTTTAAAATTTTCTGTATACTCTTCCATTTTTACCCATGTTGGTCATAACTGCCGGAATTTACAGTTTAGTCCCTGTTTGAACTTAACTTCATACAATCCTCTCTTTGAGGTTTCTAACTTAACCTTTGGCCTATATCTAGTCTCTTTTCTCTCTCTGAGCCTTCAAGATTTTACTGGAACCTCTAACTTGATTATACTTGAGCCCCTGAAAACTTTTACTTTGCAATTTAGTCCCTGATACTGCTTTGACTTCCTTTCTCATCTTTAGGACTTCTGCTCAAATGGGGTCTGGTAGCCTATACAATTGAGGCTATTTTTTATACTTCTAGGTCCAAAAGTTGGGATGTTACAAATGGCCAGGCTTCAACACCGAAATTTGGTTAGACTCCTCGATTTTTGTTTGAAAGAAAAGGAACGGCTTCTAGTATATGAGCTTCTTCGTAATAGAAGTTTGGATCATTTTATATTTGATAAGTTAGACATTCTATTTCTACATGGAAAATGAAATTCATTACCCTTTGTTGCAAGAATAAATGAGCAAATACCTAACTCTACTTTATATGATTATGTCTTGAATTGAGATAGAGATCCGATTAGACGTGCACAATTGAGATGGGAAACACGCTATAAAATTATAGTAGGAATTGCCTGAGGCCTTCTTTACCTTCATGAAGAATCTCAACAACGAATTATTCATTGTGATCTTAAAGCGAGTAATATTCTCTTAGATACGGAGATGAATCCTAAGATTTCAGATTTTGGCATGGCAAAACTATTTGTTATTGATCAAACTCAAGCCAACACAAATAGAGTTGTGGGGACCTAGTAAGTACAAAAACATGTCATATATTAGTTTCTAAATGTCATACACCAAACAGAAGAAGAAATTGAATATAATAGTAAAGAGAAGTGTAACATATTGTATTTGATCACTTTGACATGTAGTGGGTATATAGCATCAGAGTATGCAAGGCATGGAAGATTCTCAGCAAAGTCTGACGTCTTCAATTTTGGTGTACTAATTCTAGAAATTGTGAGTGGCCAGAAGAATGGGGGGTCATAATATTGAGAATGCAGAGCATCTACCAAGTTTGGTACGATTTCAGCCTTTTCACTATTTATTTCTCCTTGGCTTTGAAATTCTTGAGAGTTTAAGAAATTAATCATCATTGGTCCGCATGAAACTTAGAAGTTTCGAGCTAATACTTACCAAAATTCAGCAATTTTGTTGCAGGCATGGAAAAGCTGGAGGAAAGGGATGGCCTCTAACATTATAGATTCCACGTTAAAAGATGGTTCAAGAAATGAAATAAGTGCCTTCACATTGGTTTACTGTGTGTTCAAGATAAAGCTGCTGACAGACCAACCTTGGCTTCCCTTGTGCTTATGCTCAACAGCCACTGTTTCTCACTTCAAGAACCCATGAAACCTGCATTTTTTATGAATGACACAAGTTTATCAGGCAGACAATCTGAGGATTACAGATATAGTAAATCTGCAAAATCATTACCAGTAAATGAGGCCTCAATAACTGATATATATCCTCGGTAATTTGACGTGTAGAGGTGATACTCTCAATCAATATAGCTAAATGCTTTAATCCACCCCCCCCCCAAAAAAGAGAATGATAGAGTTTTGTGATTTGCATAAACAGGAAAGGATGCGATGTATTTTAGTTCAAAAGTTCTCGGTATTGCAAGTAGAGAATTTCATGTCATGGGAACAATGCGGATAAAAACAGCATTGATTCTCATTATTCAAGGTTAGTTGACTTGCAGAAATTGTCGCTTTTTGTATGAATACTTATGCTTAATAGAATCTCACTTGTCTCAAGCATTAATTTTCAACAAACCTGGTAATTGTTATTTGTTCCGCAAGCTATCTGCATCCCATCAATTTAGAGTTATAGAAAATGTTTGGTAAAGATTTATTATTTGTTGGAAGGCCATTTGAATCTGCCAAAGTCAATGAAGTGCTCATACAAACTATCGATAGATATTGAGTTCCC
This sequence comes from Neltuma alba, assembly GCF_004799145.2. Taxonomy (NCBI): domain Eukaryota; kingdom Viridiplantae; phylum Streptophyta; class Magnoliopsida; order Fabales; family Fabaceae; genus Neltuma; species Neltuma alba. Next base: position 370,545 of record NW_021636742.1, on the reverse strand, counting down.
CTGTGTTATATAATAGCAACTAAAATAATCTGGTTGGTTCATCGTATCTAAACAAAATATTGGCACCCAAGTTTCCTTTACTATTTTTTAAGCATAAAATTAAAACCTTGTATAAAATTAAAAGACTAAAAAAATATCTTAGTCTAAATTTTTTTTGCGGTTCTTCTATATCCAATTGATAGCTGAAGGATTTAACTTTTTATTCTTGATTTGATATACGTTTTTCTATTTCCTTCCTTTCCAATAATATCTCTCACTCTCAACTTCGTTTCTTATCTGGTGTTTTTTCTATCTTGTATTAATTTCATTTTTTATTTCTTTATATATACCCACAAACATGCACAATTTTGAATTTTCATAAAAAATAATAAAATATCAACCATATACACTAAATTTAACAGTATATTCGTTGCGCCCCCAGTGTTCTGCAGAAAAATAGAGCAAGAAGACGACTGCAAACATGGTTAAGAAAGTAGAAACTTCGGCACCCTAAGCTCAAAGAAATTTCATTGCCGAGAAACCATTCAGCGCATGATGGTGACGATCCCTATCAAGTTTCCGGGAAAATTCTACAACAGAGAAGCTACTACACATTTCTCCATTGAAGTTGTTATGAAAGCTCATTTTTTCCCACTAGTCATCTCTCGGGATGGCAATTTGTATAGTTTCTTTTACCCTCTTTTCTCTCCTTTCTCATCTTCTCTTTCTCCCCGCCTTCGATCCTCCCGATTTCCAACATAGCCACTGTTTCGATTCGGAAAGTCACCACACAAATAGAAGCACGTATCAAACTAACAAAAATCAGCAACTATGGCTTCGTCAATATCTCTCATGCCCAAAATGCTGACGGGTTAATGCGATTGGGCTCTGCAGAGGCGGGGTTAAGCAAGACGAATGTCGAAGTTGCCTCATGAATGCCTCGATTCTTCTCCCAAAGTTGTGTCCAAATCAGAAGGGAGCAATGGGAAACTGTGGTACTCAAGAGTATTCGATATCAGAGACGGCGGAATCTGATTCTTCGTCCCATTTAACAGCAGCTATGAATCTTCTGTCTCTTATTCTCTCATATTGAGAATGCTGGAGGTAGTATCACATTACCCCTTTTATGATCCTGCAACTGATGGCTCACCAAAACCTTCTTCTCCAGCGTCAGCCTCTCGAGGTACGTACCAGTCAAATTATTCTGCGAAAATTTGGTCACATAACTAGGTGATGAAGTTTGATGGAGAAATTGTGATGTAATTAGAAAATTTGTGAAAAATTATTCTCTTTTTTTATGCACATCTTACAAGAATGTAGAGATCAGAGAAGCTTTGGGTTCTGCTTCTTTGAGTCGGCTTTCAACTCTCTGTTTCTCTGTAATCTTCATCTCCTCAAACGATAACTTTTTGGTGGGGCTTCCCTTTCCATATATGGGAGGACAGGATGCATATCTTAAAAGATACCAGCATGTCATATTAGGATTCAAGATTTAATGTGCTAGGGGATTTTTTCATGGAAACCTCTTTTCAGGAAAGATCAAGACATTACTAACAGGTTGTCGCTATAGTTGTGCCAATTCTTGCCTCTATTGTGCTGCTTTATATTGTTTGGATCTTTGTACGAGCAAGAATGAACCGAAGAAGATATAAATCAAAGTAAGTTTACATATTCTGTCATCGCAAACCATATAAATGTAAATCAAAACATTAAATTTCTTGCAGCTTTTGAAAAGAGATAGAAAGAAGAGGAAAGTAAGACCCACTTGACCAAAGTAAGTTGTTGTCGCTATGAAGCTTCTGGAGATGGGGTTCACCTTTTCTTTTATGCTTGTGCCTTCCATTTCTCCTGCTGGACGTCTGGGAATTAAAATCCATTATTCATTAGGATCCTATTTGGGAAGGAGAAGTAGAAAGAGAAAGAACTGAGTCACACTTTCCTCCCCTTTGTTTTCTGTATTTGATTTATTCACTCATACAAAACTTGATCTTGATACATTATGAACAATTATAAGCCCATTTAAATTCTATCTAAGGAACTAGCTTAAATTCTATTTTCTAGATGAATCTGAAAGTTGACAGTGCAATTGGACTTGCTGAGTCAATACAATGTGTACTTGAGACCACCAAAACTGCACCTCATAAATTCTCAAATGAAACTAAGCTTCGACAAGGTGGATTTGGACAAGTTTACGGGGTAAAGAAAGAGATAAAACTCATGTTGAAGGGGCTGTTGGCGCGTACATTGATGCGTCCTGGTTGACTTCAGGGTAGGCTCTCCAATGGACAAGACATTAATTGCAGTCAAAAGATTGTCTAGGAATTCTGGGCAAGGAGATATTGGGTTCAATAATGAGGTGTTATTGATGGCCCAACTTCTGCATCAAAATTTAGATAGACTCATTGGTTTTTGCTTGAAACAAAATGAACGGCTCTTAACACGAGTTTCTTCCTCATAGAATTCTTGATTACTTCATATTTGGTAAGTCTTGAACGAAAAATTCATTACTTCCTTGCTTTCTTGCATGACTAAATTTATGAATTTTTATGCTCCATCATCACTACACTTTAAACTACGTTATTTTAAGGGAAGATTGTCCATAAGTCCACATAAAAAAGATTAAATATAAAGAGGTCAAGTGAAATTCAATTTTTAACAAGTTATACAAGTTTGATTTGTAAATGACGCAATTTGACCCGTAAATGTACAAGTTTAACTTGTAAACATAAATTGTTGAGTTTGTCTTGTAAATACGAATTTGTTGTTGAGACCTTCTTACATTTAATTTTCTTACGTAAGAGCTATGGATAATTTTCCCTTATTTCAACTTGTATGCATAGATCCTACCAAGCGTTCACAATTAGATTGGGAAACTCACTACAAAATAATAGAAGGCATTGCCCAAGGTCTTCTTTACCTTTATGAGGAACCTCAATAGCAGATTATTTATCGTGATCTTAGGTCAAGTAACATTTTTAGATGCAGAAATAAACTTTAAGATATCTGATTTTGGCTTGGCACGATTATTTGTCTTAGATCACACTCAAGTCAATACAAATCGAATAGCAGGAACACTGTGAGTATCAAATGATAGCATGAATACAAAAATGTTTATCCATAACAAACGAAAAAAAAGTTTAATATAGTTGTCAAGAGATATAGTGATGATTACATTGATGGTTCAGTTGTTGTGCGTTGATTCTTGAGATGATAAGTAGCCAAAAGAATGGAAGCTTTTACTACAAAGAGAAGGTAGAGCATCTGCTAGGTGTTGTGCGCCTTTCACCTTATTGTCATGATTTCTCAACCTTCCATTAGAATTAGAAAATCAGTCATTATAAATTTATGCTCAAGGAATTGAAAAGCTTTGAACTGACCGAACACGCAGCTTCATGCAGGTATGGAAAAGCTGGATGAAAGACTGTCTTTAATATTGTAGATTCCACACTAAAATATGGTTCAAGAAATGAAATAATGAGATGCATTCACATTGGTGTGTCCGAGCATCTTGCAGACCAACCATGGCTTCAACTGTTCTCATATTTAGCAGCAATTCTTTCTGTCTTCCATCTCCAATTCAACTTGGATTTTAAATTAATTACAGAAGCTTCCCAGAAACCCAACATGGGGAGTATAGTTTTGATTCAACAAGCTCCGGAAAACAAGAAAGCAAATCCGTTGAAATATTATCAGCCAATGAAGTCTCCATAACTGATCTATATCCTCGATAAAGAAGGATATAGAAATGGTTGTCGGAGATGCTGTTTATCATTTTTCTAGAAATTTTACAGATCTGGATATAAGTATTGAGGATATTTATTTTTCTTTTATGTCTTTGGGAAATCTTCCTTCTACAACTGAATATATGTTGATATAAACGATGTTGTTATTCTGATTATTAAAAGGTTTTGTCGGAAAGCTTCATCAATCCAGATCATGCCAATTGCATCTTTGGCTGAAGTTTTCAAGCACTTTTTTGCCAACAATTTTCCAAACATATTTATGCTTCTATTTCATTTAATTCAATTATGAACTTTTTTTGTTGTTGATAAATTTATGAACTTTATTGATCTGTTAACATTGTCTTTCTTATGGTATTCCCGTTATTATATTTTTGGATTATATATAGAAGGCTAAAATATACTTTTAGTTATTTAATTTTATACAATATTTCATTTTAGCTCCTTAATTTTAAAAAATAAACTTTTAGTTTTCTAACTCTAAAACTGTTAATAAAAAAATGATGATATATATTGAGCCATTGAATGTTAATTAAACACAATTAAATGTTAACATATTAAGTTTAATTTTTAAAATAATTATAATTGTTACAAAAAATATCATTTAAGACTGATAATTTTAAAATTAAAAGACTAAAAATATAATTTTTAAACTAAAAATATAATTTTTAAAGTTAAGAGGCTAAACTGAAATTTTATATAAAATTAAAGGACTAAATATATATATTAGCTTATATATAATTAGTTAATTAATTAATTACAGTGCATAACAATTATTTGATTATGCTCAAAACTGTCAAAAGAAATTAATTGAATAAATTATTAATGAATCTTTTATCCATTTTTAAAACCTGCATTTTGTCCAATTTTTAACATCATTAAAAAAACATTCTGTTAAAAATTTTAATGGAAATGGATTTTGGGCTTTTGGGTTTGTTTTGAGCTTGCGGCCCAAGATCAGCCTTAGAGTATTGAAATGGTACATGCCATGATAATAGCTCTTCAAGGTTTAATTGTCCATTCAAAGGTTTTAGATTGTTTTAGGTATAAAATTAAGAGAATTGATTGTTTCACTTCAAGGAGTAAAAAGGAATTAGCATCATTCATCCCTTGTATATCATAATCTTTAATTTACCTCGTCTCATATGTGTTTTTAATGAAAATATGTTAGGTTATGATTCAAAAAGTACTCAAAAAAGCTTTCTCAATTCAACAAGTATTTAATTTCATTAATTTATCAATCCCATGTTGCAATTAATAAAACCGAATTTACATAAGCCACATGAATCCAGAGAACCTAATCCTTTTATTAGTGGCCAATCAATAAAAAGCATTAAGCAAAGAGTAAAATAAATATATATATCATTAATCACAAAAGAGATGAGTGATCAAGAGTTAATCTATACAAATATTCAAACTAATCTTAGAGCAAATTGTTTAGCTACTCACAGTTAGCCACAAGCCATAAATACAGAAAGAAAATTATAGCCCTAATTGATTATAAGAGAGGAAAGGGAAAAATAGGGGGAAAAAACACCAAGAAGAAGGGCCCCCAAATCTCTTCCATAGATCAATTTCTTGCTCCAAGCCCATTAAGCACATAAAATCTTATCACAGCAGCTTCCAAGAATAATCAAGAGGTTTAGAACTAGTGAAAACATCACTTCCTTTTGATTTATACAGCATATGGAGTTCTAGGATGCGTGTTGTTTTCAAAATGCAGAATTTTAATAAATCTCCGTTAGTTGCAACCAAGAAAAGCCAAGATTTTTCCTGGCTATGGCCAATTAGTGTATGCCCTTTTGTTGGCTGAGGCTAATAGATCATTGTTTTGGTCTTTTCTTTATTTGATTTTTGCATTATGTTATAGTTTTCTAAGGATGTGTTTAGATTAATGGTAGCAAAATTTACTTCTATTCTATCTGATTTTTTCAAACGTGAGTTAGAATAAAAGTCAATTAATATAATATGATTTATGTTTGAATTGACATTTATAAAAAGTCAATTTAAAAAGTTGAAACTTATTTGGATTGATAATTAAAAAGTAAGTTTAGATGTAAAATGATTAAAAAGGGCATGAGTTTTATATAAGACTCAATTAATTAATTTAAAAATATTAAGGATTTACATAAATATTTTAGAAAGATCACGTAACATATAATATAATTAAGTAATTTATTTAACTTTTTTAATCTATTTAAATAATATTATTAAAATATTTATCATTAAAGTTTACAATTTTATTTTTTAAAAACTAAATTTAATTATATAATGTTATTAGATTTATTAAAATCTAAACCCTAAACAATATAAATTAAAAAGATAATAAATAATATAAATGTGTTGCTTGCTGTTGGTGTGACAACCGCTCTTTCCAAACCATTTTAGATTAAATCCAATAATTTATTTGAATGATTAACCATGATAGAAAAGAAGAAACCTTAAAATTTTAAAATAGCTATCATGGTTAAAAGAAATAAACTTATAATAAGAGTAACATCGATCGTTACCTTGGGCCTTGGACTTCTAAAGTCCAGAAATATCATTCAACCATTAGCCCAAACCAAACTTATATTTTCAACCATACGAACTGATAAATCAGTTTAATATAAATTATAGAGCTCATTAGTCAAAAGTCAACACTTTCAAAGGAGTGTTACACGCAGAGTCTAAAATGTCTCGGGCCTCCTCACGGCCCTATCATACCAGATAGTAGTAATTAAAAGTATTATTTTACATCATGATAGTAGATGAGCCCTATGTGGCAATATATAACAAGTCAGCACATAGAACAAAAGCAGGGAGGCTATACAAGCTATAACAGCACACTATGCCTCCAGAGCCTTCCCTGATAGGCCACCACCTGAACTATCGCCTGAAAATGTTAAACCACGGGGTGAGACAAATGCCTCAGTAACCAGCTTTCCAACTCATCATACAGACTAACACGTGCTCGTAAGCTGTCAAGTGGGATAGTTATTAATTCTCGAGAAACATAGATATATCCATAAAAATATAATTTCAATCATCTAAACCCTCACTATGGGGGTCAACACACAAGCCACATAAGTCTATCCCTCACTCTGGGGGATCAATCAAACATATGGGCTTATCCCTCACTTTGGGGGACGAATAAGAAGCCACAAAGGCCTATCCCTCACTATGGGGACGAAAGAAGAAGCCAACCAATGTGCACTAATGGCGGCCTTACCACGTGGTAGGATAGGACTCAATCCCAAAATCCAAATAACAACCAATCATTCACAAAATAATAAAAATGTCTCAATCTTTTCTCAGTATAATCCATAAGATATAAATCATATATCTTTTCCAAACTTCTCAATCACCATTCCAAAAATCCCACAAGACAATTTTTATAGCTCAAAAGATATAACATATCTACTCGAGTTCCAAATATCAAATATTATTATAAACATAGCAAAATACTCACAAACAACATATTAGCACATATAACAAGTGGAAAGTGGTTACCTCTCGTCAAAGCAATATTAAGAATTACCACAAGGGCAATCCTTTGCTCAACCAAAAATTAATCTACACAATTAATATAACCACATATTAATACAAACAAATTAATTAATTAAACTTCTCTATATTAGTTAAATTCCTAATTTAATTTAATTTTCATTCTAAATTCTCACAACTCTTATAATTCAAAATTAAGTACTTTAGAACTAATTGATAATTTTCTAACAAGCCAAATTATTTATTTACATCCTCCAACTTATTTACTTTAATAAAAAGAATTTTCTAAAATTTCTAAATATGAAATTAGTATATTCTAAATTCTAAAAATCTCATTTGAAATTTAAACCTCAAAACCGAACCATCAAAAATTCAATAGTATCTCAAATATTTATATATATAAATAATCTAATCAAAATTTTAATGGCATATATATATTTTTTTTCATAAATAAGAAACTTTAACTACAATAATTATTTTAAAACCTTCAGTCACCCAATAAATAAAACTAAACCGATTAAAATTTTAATAATATGTAAAACAACCCAAATAAATTATTTAACTTAATTTTAATCAGTATAAATATGATATATCTCATAAATAACATATTTTTTTATTAAAAATTAATTTTTAAATACTAAAATCAACAAATAGAAAAATCTAAACTGGTAAAAATGATCTACTATAACAGATCTACAATGTTGTGGTTAATACTCATCAAAACTAAGTACTTGCTCCGAACTCTATATCAAAAATTTTCTCTAAGCAACACAAAATTACTATCATTAGATAGATCTGACTGAGTAGGACAATTTTCACTATGGAAGTTTTGTAATTAGAAATAGTTTTACTTACCAAAACTATCTAAAACGATGAAGAAAGAAGGGAGAGAGATGACCGACGCTACAACCGAAATAAATGCGGAGAGAGAGAGGAAGAGAAAAGAAAGACGGTGGAGGTTAAAAAAGAAAACACTAGGGGTAAATTGAAGTTAAAGACCCTAGGTAAAACGGAGAAAATAACAGTTTGAAACCCTTTTTTTTAATATTTAAATCCTTAGAGTAGAATTTAAGATGTTACAGTTGGCAGGAAAAAAAATAAACGTGTTGGCCTACATAGGGGTTGCTTACATAGGGACACGAAGGTAAAAAAAATTATTGGGTCTCACTCATTGCAACGCAGCTAAAGGCAAAAGCAAGAAAAAGTTGCATTGAATAAAGGGAAAATTTCAATCTAAAACTGATGTAGCAAATTTACCCTCAAAACAATCTGAAACTTAACTACAAGAACTGGGGGGAAAGTGAAATTAATTGGACAAAGAAAAAGATGCAAATATTCCTGTTAACTTTTGGTCCTGAAATTGAACAGAAAAGGACCGAAAATCAAGATAAACTTTCATCATACTCTTTCCTCTCTCACACTAAAATCTCTCTCGCATGTTCTTTCCTTTCGCATCTCAAAACTCACCATTTGTCTACTAGTTGTGACACTCTGAAAGGTCGCAGAAATCGTCCAAAGGAGATTCATTGTCGTTTGTTGTACTGGTTTTGTCACTCTCAAGACTTGTATATGGATCTGTTATTAGGTGTGAATGGATATGTTATTTTTCAAACATGAAAAGTCTCTATTTTGTGAGGTACTTAATTGTTGCTTGTTATATTAATAGTGGATATTTTGTCTGGCATATTTGTAAGTCTAAGAATCCTGTTACTTAAATGGGTGCTGTGAAAGCTAAATCTATAGAAAAATGATAATTTGATGTTGCTAAAATATGTATGTGTATTATAAATTTGTAAATTCGAGTTGCCTAGGAAAATGGCAATTCATGTTGTGAAAACTTGTATATCTGTTGCTAATTCACAAATTTCTGATGTAAACATATACAGTTAGGATATTAATAACAACAAGTAGTAACTTTACAGCATGATGTTCTAGAATTTTGCCTGTCATAAGCAAGGATGGTGCAAGAGCATAGAGCATGGCAAGTGGAGAAACACCTGAACCAAGTTCTGGAATATGAAGTCAGTTCCTGTTGCAAAATTACTTCAACAAATAAAGACACAGCAGAAAAGAAGGTGATAACATGGCAAATTGTTAAATTTTCCATTTGACATGTAATTTAAGCTATTTGGAACTATGTTAAAAGTTATGAATAGAGAATTTAAATAATTTTCTTTTTGGGGAATATATATTATGAGCATGTTGCAAGTTAATTAATTGTAATCTTTAGTCTTTTTCTACCAATTTGCAAGTATGTGATGTATTATTCACAACTGGAATTAGAAAATATGCAACGAGGATAAGTTGATTTATTATAAAAACCCGTCCATTTACAAATAAGCTAATATAACTAAAAAGTTGAACATAATAATATAACAAGTCTGGAGAGATTGTTCACAAGTAAAATTAGAAAATTTGCAACACGAATATGCACATTGACAATAAGAACTCGTCTATTTGTAAATAAAGTAATATGATTAAAAAAATCAGACATGTTGATTCACAAGTCTGGGAGGACTTATTTAAACTGAAATTATAAAATTTGCAACATGCATACGTATATTAACAATAATAATATGTCCATTCACAAGTGATAGTTGAATTGAAGAAGTTGAACATGATTCACAAGTCTGGGAAGGCCTATTTGCAACTAGAATTATGAAATTCGCAACATGTATATGTATATTAACAACAACGTGTCTATTTGCAAGCGAGCTGGTTGAATTAAAAAGGTTGAACAATTCACAAGTTTGGGAGGATTTATTTGCAACTGAAATTAGGGAATTTGCAACAAGAATACATATATTAATGACAAGAATACGGCCATTTGCAGGTGAACTAACTAAATTGACAAATTGATCACAAGTTTACGAGCGAGTGTTCATTCTTAACTAGAAATAGAGAATTTACAATAGAAATACGTATATTGACAATAATAACACGTCTATTTGTAAGTGAGCTAGTTGAATTAACAAATCAAACATAAGTCCACGAGCAAGTGTTCATTGACAACCAGAATAAGAAAATTTGCAATAAAAATACATGTGTTACCAATAGTTACATCTCTTCCATTCATAAGTGGAGTATTTCAAATAAAAAGTTTATGCACAAGTCTGAATGTTTCATTCATAACTGGAATTAGGCAATTTGTAATAGGGATACATGTATTAACAACAAAAATACATCTATTTATAAGTGGACAAAGTTTTTCATACACTTACATTGTTGTCAGCGAATTTCAATGCAGTCTAGTACCATTATGATATTTTTCAACTATCACATCATTATACATTATAGATTCCAATCCATCACCAAAAATATTAAATGGGTTGTCATAGTTACTTTTCCAACCAATCCAAAAATACATATCGAGATTCGTTCATGTGCAAAAGCGGCTCTATATTAAACCAGAAAAGACTATTTTCAACAATAAAATCACATAAGGGGCAAGTCTTTCTAGTATGACTAGCTTCACCACATCTTAAGCAATGATATACTTTTTTCTGCTAGAATTGTGATTCAATCCTCCTAGTTTTAAGCCTTCCAGGATGGCGAGTAGTCAATGGTGGTTGCAAGTTCTTCACAAATGCACCTCCCACATAGGAGATGCAATTAATTGTTTTCCACTACTGTTAGCCTTTTGTTATCTGTAGCTGCATATCATTCAAAAATCAATTTCAATTAACTTTTAATAATTAAACACAATATATATTTGCAATAGAAATTTGCGAATTAGCAATAGAGATACAAGTTTTCTTAGCACGGAATTGCCATTTTCCTAAACAACTCGAATTTGTAAATTTATAATATAAATACATATTTTAGCAACATCAAATTACTATTTTTCTGCAGATTTAGCTTTCACAGCACCTATTCAAGCAACAAGATCCTCAGACTTACAAATATACTAGACAAAATACCCACTATTACTATAACAAGCAACAATCAAGTATCTTATAGAATAGAGATTTTTTATATTCAAAAAATAACATATCCATTCAAGTCTAATAACAGATCCATATATGATTTTTGATAGTGAGAGAACCAGTACAACAAACGACAATGAATCTCCTTTGGATGATTTCTGTGACTTTTCAGAGTGCCACAACTAGTAGACAGATGATGAGTTTTGATATGTGAAAGGAAAGAGCATGTGAGAAAGATTTCAGTGTGAGAGAGGGAAGAGTAGGATGAAATTTTATCCTAAATTTCAGTCCTTTTCTGTTCAATCTCGAGAGCAAAAGTTAACAGGGATATTTGCATCTTTTTCTTTGTCCAATTAATTTCACTTCCCCCCAGGTCCTGTAGTGAAATTTCATATTTTTTAGGGGGTTGATTGAAATAAATTTGCTACAACGGTTTTAGATTGAAATTTTTCCTTGAATAAAAGTCCCACACAATCTTTTTTTCCCCCAAATAACTCTCCAACCCATGTTTCACACTTTCCATGATATGTTTTGTAGGCTAAACGGTAATCCAAACATAGCCTAAGTATCTTTCCAACTTCCTGAGCAATAATATCTACTTCAAATGGCTTCATAAATAATTGGGAGAATTATAATGAAGTCTCAAAGAAAGAAAATAATTACAAAACAAGTCTTAAAAGTTATTATTTTCGACTATAAAATTTATCATTACAGACTGTTTAGGTTGTTATTAAGACTTTTTAGTAATTATTTTTTTCTTAGAACCTGATTGTAATTATCCCCAAATAATTGTAATTACAAGCTTCAAACCACCTATCAAAACAAAACAATTTATGAAAACCAAAATCGATAAACTAGAGGCAAAATATTCATAATTAGTTAAAAATTGACAGCTTTTACCCAAATATCAACTATACACATTTTCCTATCATAATTACTATTCACAAAAAAATAATAACCAAAAAAACATGCTGAAATAAAATGAATTTTATAAGGTTAATTACCGACATGTGCACGTATACAAACGTCAATGCCAGAGTCAAGCTTGGGATCCAATTCCATCAACAAATCCATCATTTGTTATTGTTGTGTTGCCACTTGGCGAGAGCAGAATCTATTATTTAGCTTTTCAAAAGTAAAGCTCAATAATAGACACTAAAATTACTTTTTGGTACGGAGTTTTGAAAATGAGAAATAAGAATTAAAATTGGGGTTGAAAACATATGTTACAAGGATATTTAGCATGAATGATTTCTTATCACATGGGATTAAACAATCCCATATAGATAGGATTGGAGAATACCACCTCCCCTCAGGGTATTCCCCAATCCCACATATATAGGTTTTGTCTAATCCCAAGTATTATACAATTATTCATAATAAATATCTTTTTAATATAGTTTTATATTTTTAATCTCAAATTCTATTTCTTATTTTTAATACTTCGTACTAAACGAGACCTAAAAATCCATGATAGCTTAATGTAATGTGCATGCCCCGCTTTTGAGAAAAAAGCCCACCAGAATATAATCTGTTGAATTATTTTCTTTCTTTGACTGGAGACTTTGGAATGAAGTAATTCACGAGCTTGCCTAATGAGATCAAGCTTCATCATGGATGATGAAATTAAAGCATATACTGTACAAAACCGAACTCAGTGAAGCTACTTGATAGAGATAGATGGCCAGAAAAAGGAAGAGAATTTTTTTTTCCTTGTACTGATGTTTAGAAATAGAAATAACATTAAAAAAAATGATGAATTAGTCATATGAAGATAGACTTTCATATTCTTCTTCTCAACGTCCTCGCATTCTTCTCCAATTTTTTTCTGAATCAAAATAACACGCAAGGGAAAGGAATGGATCCTCTCTCCTTTTTGTTTCACACTATTGAATTAAAATTTTGATGGCACAGATGTAACATCTTATAAAAATATTATTATAATTTTACATGCATTAATATATAAATAAATTTCGGCTGTTAAAATTTGATTTGAACGGACAATTATTGTAAAATAGATTCTTTTAACTTTTTTTTAACTACAGTTTTGTTTAGATCAAATTTGGACACTATAAACTTACTAGTTACTAATGCATTTTTCAAGTGTAATTATAATAATACTTTTATAAAATGTTAAAATGAAGGGTGAAATAATATCTTTTTATTAACATGATTATGGTTGAAAATATAATATCCTTCTCCCCTCTTAATTATCTAATTTCGTAAAACAAAACATAAAAAAGATGTTCTGACTTTTTTTGCCGTTTTTCAAAATAAATTTTAACTTCTTTATTTTCAACACAACCAAAAATACATTTTCAAACATGTTTTTATTTTTTATTTTGTTTGGTTTAGTTTTTTAAAGCAAAAACCAGTTTTGAAAACTGAAAGCCAAACAAGCTTTATATATCTAAACAAGCTTTATATATCTCCTTACGTTGAGACTCTTCCATTTCATACCCTGACTAACAGTCTCCTCAGCCAACTTACGGACTACCCAATGGCTATTGATTCTGTGAGACCCACTTCCTTTCATACTCTTCTTATTCTCCATTCTCATTTCTATGATTATTGCTTCACTTCCTTTGGAACCTATGCGCCAAACAGCACCTACCAGTTCAACCTCCACATCCTCCTATCAAAAATCACTTCAAACCCTAACGTCCATTACGGCTTCGACAATCTCTCTTACGGTCAATCCCCAGACACAGTCAACGCAATCGGACTCTACGGAGCAGACGTTACTCCGACCTCCTGCCGTGACTGCCTCAGAAACTCCACCACCGTCACGCATTCCTGTTATAATTACAGCACCGCAATTTCAATACACGACGAGTGCCTATTGTTCTACTCAGGATATGTAATATTCGGTATCGTCCCGACTCTGGATTTCACTATCTACAATAGGAGCGTAAGGGATAATATAACAAATTGGGATCATTATAAGCTAGTTGTGAATGGCTTACTTGGGAGTCTGAGTCGGAAAGCAGCGTCCGGTGACTCTCGCAGGAAATTCGCCTTCGGGAATACTGAAGCAGGATCGGGGGGTAGGAAGATATACAGCGTTGTTCAGTGCATGCCTGATTTGAATGAGTCAGAGTGTCGTAATTGCTTGGACGGGGCTATCTCGAAAATTCCAGAATGTTGTAACGGTAGCGAAGAAGGCAGAGTTTTTAAACGGAGCTGCAATATCAGATTTGAGAGTTACAGATTCTATGAAGCTACGGCTGACGTGCCGACTTCAGTATCAGCACCGGCAACGGCACCGGCACTGCTAGTTTCTCCTCGTTCCGTCGATATGACGTCGTCACAGGGTACTTTTCAGCTTTTCTTAAATTAAGAGTTTCTCGTTGTTTTTTTTTTTTTTAATACTTTTCACTCTTAATTTATCTTGATTAAAAATTGTTATTTCCATAAAAATATGCAAAGACATAAATACCATCCAATCCTCATCCATAGGGGAATGAAGGAATGACGCTTGACACCTATATAGTAATAACTTCAGTTTGTGATTAGAAAATGTCAAAATTTCAGTTAAGGACTTCTAATATCCTCAATAATGATGCCAAACTCCATAACTACTCTTCACAAAATATTACATGTATAATTTTTCTAAAAAAATTAATTAGAAATTATTATATAAATATCAATTTGCAGAAGACTGTATGTAAATCTTTTCAGTAAATATTTTCAAAATGTTTTGTTAACTTTTAAAAACTTGACACTATTATGTGAAAAATCATCAATTATATTCTTAAAAATTTGTAATACCTAATTCGTTTAAAACAGGTCGGGTATGACATTATGACATTTGAATATATTCAATTAATAAGATTTGAATAATATTTTGGTTGAGATTTGTGCATATTGAATTAAATGACGAGCATTGTTATTAAATGGGATCTCAATTAGAGGCCTAAATGAAGAAATTAATAATTAATTTGGAATTTGAATAATATCTTAATTGGGATTTAAATATATTGAATTAAATAAAAAAATCATAATTAAATAGTATGTCAATTAAGGGTTAGATGGAAAAATAAATAAATAAATATATATTTTTATATGTTCCTCCTAATTTCAAAAACTCTTAGATGGAAAAATAAATAAATAAATTTATATTTTTATATGTTCCTCCTGATTTTAGAAACTCTATTTCAAATTTCATTTGAATGAATAAAAAAATCACACTTTTGTAAGCAGTGAATCTTGAGTTACCTTAGATAATACAATTTATTGAAATTTAAAATTTAATCAAATATTCTAGTCGGTGCATCGTATGGAGGAGAAATTTCTAGTTTAGAAAGAATAGATGAAAATTTAAATTTATTTATTTATTTCTCTATTTAAGCCTCTAATTGATATGCTATTTAATTATGATGCTCCACATTTAATGCAATATATTCAAATCCTAATTAAAATATTATTCAAATTCAAAATTAATTATTAATTTCTTCATTTGAGCCTCCAATTGAAATTTTATTTATTTATAATGTTTCCCATTTAATTCAAGATATTCCAATTTCAATCAATATATTATTCAAATATCATTAACTGAATATACTTAGATTCAATAATGTCATGCCTATCCATTTTTAAACGAATTGGCTATTATAAGTTTTCAAGTTGATAGTTGATATCATATCAAACCCATTTTTAAACGAATTCAGTATTATAAATTTTCAAGTTGGCAGTTGATTGTTGCAACAATTTGACACTTATCATTCCCAATTTACTATTAACTAATTTTCCATAAAACTCAGCATGGTGCATATCCACAATTCACTATAGACTATAAAATAATTTGCAACTAATTTTCTAAAAATTCAGCATGGTGCATTTTAGGGGAGAATGTAATTACGTGATTTTATAAGAATAAGAGGCAGAGGTTTTTGTACTGAAATCTTAAATCTTTTTAATCTCAAACTAAAATTAATCTGAAGTATTGGTCTTACACTCTCATCAGGACCAAAAAACAAAGAAAGAAAAAAGAAGTGCCACGTGAAGGGTCCTGAGTTTAAAAAATTGATTAATACCAAAATTTAATCAAACTATAAGTACTAACATTAATATTACTCCTTAGAAAAATTGTAGTAGTAGCGTTTTTGTCCTACAGAGTAGTTGGGCTTTACACATCCAACATGATTGTTTCTATGGGCTTTATGATTTGGTCTTGTATTTTTGTTTTGTGATGTCATTTTCTTTTCCCCTGTAAGCTTTTTGGGTTCTGCTCTTACTCCTTAGAAAAATTGTAGTAGTAGCGTTTTTGTCCTACAGAGTAGTTGGGCTTTACACATCCAACATGATTTTTTCTATGGGCTTTATGATTTGGGCTTGTGTTTTTGTTTTTTTGTTGTCATTTTCTTTTCCCCCGTTAGCTTTTTTGGTTCTGCCCTTTTTTCGTTCTACTGGAATGCATTTCCCCGGTCCAAAAAAAATAAAAATAAAAACATCCAACAAGTTTCATTATAAATCTTTTTCTATTAATTATTGTTGTTTGGTTAATGAACATGATCTTCTTTCTTAGGAAAACACAGTAAGTCACGAGTTGTCATTGAGATAATTGCGCCTATAGTTGGCTTTGTGGTACTGCTTAGCCTCGTTGGGGTTTATGCTGCAAAAGGAAGGAAGCTGAGGACAGCTATTCAAAGTAAGTGCACATGTATCCAATCAATATGGAAGCCATGAAAAATCCAGTGACATAATTAAAACGACGAGCTTGAATTCCTCTGTACCAGGTGAACTTGAAGCTAACGATAATGAAATTAAGCCTGCTGAATCAATACAGTTCAACTTTAGAACCATCAAAGTCGCTACAAATTCCTTCTCTGATGCAAATAAGCTTGGGCAAGGTGGATTTGGACCTGTTTATAAGGTAAGGATATAACAATGTCATGTTAAATAAATATCAGTTCCGAGTCTAATTACAATAAACGTTGGTTCTTAGTCAACTTCAGGGCAAGCTATCCAATGGACAAAATATTGCTGTCAAAAGGTTGTCTGGGGTTTCTGGGCAGGGAGATACTGAATTCAAGAATGAAGTGCTATTAATGGCTAAGCTTCAACACCGAAATTTAGTTCAGCTGTTTGGTTTTTCGTGGGAAGCCCTGATTACTTCATATTTCGTGGGAAATTCTCTTTAAACAAAAATCACCTCACTTTTTGTTGTGTGAATAAATGAGGAACTAAGTTTGAGTGAAAAGAAGTTAAAAAAGCTTTCTCAATTTAACTAAAACAAATATTAAAAAAGCCAACTTAGAGTTACTAATCCTTTGCTAGTTTCTTAAACCTCATTTCACTGAATTAATTAATTTTAATGTCAATTTTGTTAATATAGAGTTCAATTAGCTACAAATGCCTATCGGTCCACTTACAACCCTCTCTTAAATTAATTATGTAATATCTCATACAATTATCTAAGAAGCTAAACAATTCAATATCACTCATCAACAATTATATGGGGTAATTAGGTATATTTCTATTCTAATCCAAATTAGATTATCAGCTAATCCCATATTATTTAATCTAAAAGCTTAATCAAAATCTCTTTTGTCAAGAAAAATTTTAATTCTCAAATTAATAATTAATGGTAGCCAGTCATCAAATAGAAAATTAAAGCAAGAGTAAGTAATTAAAATTTAATATTAAGCATCCTCAATTCAGTGAAGTGAAATAGAGCTCAATCCACTAACAAGTTCATAGTTTCTCTAAGCAGTAAAACACACTAGCCACACATGACTTCGAGCAATCTCAATTCAACAGCAACAAATTCAAAACAAGATGACATACTGGAATGGAAGAAGAATATAAACAGTGGAATGAATGAACTAGATGATGGAATAATGGAAAACGAATTGAATGTGAACGGAATGAGAAGAACCCAAAGCCCCAACAATGCAGTCTCTCCCTTCTCTCGCCAGAAAACCGCCTCTGTTCTGCTCCTCTTCAGCTATTCCATCGAGCTTTCTCTGAGAAGGAAAGGGAGAACATCAGCTTGCTCACCGTCGGTCTCGATTCACTAGCTCAGTCTGTTGAACTCGTCCAATGTCCCGAGAAGAAGAGAAAGAAGAGTGAATGGCCGTCCCTCTAGTCCAGAACCAGCGTCGGCTACCCCTTCTCGTCGTTGATCTCCTCTGCTGAACCTGTAGACCTGAGCCCCCAAACCCGCGGACGAAGAAGATCGACGGAGATGATGGACAGTCCGCAAAATGCCGACTCCTCCTTTCGAACCAGAACCATCTACCAGAACAGTGTCCAACTCTCCCCCTTCCGTCCGTTTGGGGCCTTCCTACAAGACGATCATGAACAGTCATAGCTAAGTCTCCAATGTGGGGTGTGTTTGCATTCACGTTTGGACACCAAAACTTGCGATTCAAATGGCAAACGGTGCTTTTTCAGAAAATGTAGGGTATGTTTGGATTGGCTTTGAGCAAAACTGACTTCTACTCCAACTAACTTTTCTAACTGAAGTTAGAGTAAAAGTCAATTATGGTATGTTTGGATAGGTGCTTTTAAAAAGTCAGTTGAAAAAGTAAAAGTTGTTTGGATGAATATAAAAGTTAGTTCAGTTGTAAAATAACTGAAAATGGCATATACTATATTGAATAATAGTGTTTGATATTTTTAATATGATAATTGTTAAAAAAAATATAAAATTATTATGATAAAATAAAAATAATTTATTTGTAAGACTATAAAATAAAAATATATGTCACCAAGAAAAATTTAAAAACACATTATAGATAATTAATTAAATATATATAATGGACAAACATGAACATAAATTAAAATTCATCTCGTCTCTAATTAGAGTAATGAAATTACATAAGTAATTAGATCGTACTTAATAGACAAACATGAACATAACTTAAATGAAAATTTATTTGGTCTCAAATTAAAGTAAATAAAATGACATAACTAATTAGATCATAAGCTTTGCACAATTTAGTCTCTAATTGAGTCACAAACACGATTCATTTGTGCAGTAGATGTTAAACTTGACGAGGATGCCTCACCAGCTGGATGATTATTGTCTTCATCTATTGTACTTCAATGCTCAGCTTGTATAAAGCGGTCATCAGTTGGAGATTTTTTCCTGATAAAATTATGGACAGCCATTGTTGCACAAACTTTGCGGACTTATGCTTGAAACTTGAATCTGGGCATGTCTCTTAAGATTGCAAACCTATTCTTCCAAACCCCAAAAGTTGTTTCAATAGTGCATCTCAAACTTGAATGATAATAATTGAAGGCCTCATTCTCATTTCTAAATCCTGGCAACGATTAAAGTCTGGAAGGTGATAGCGCTCACGTCTGTACGGGGTAAGGTATCCCACTTGTGATGAATAGCTAGCATCAACCAAATAAAATTTGCCTAGAAAATCATCAACCAAATAATGCAATTGAAGCTTAATTTTAAAATAATTGATTTGAAATTTACAAAAATATACCTTCAGATGGATGAGGAAAATTCATGGATGGAGTTGAAATAGCAGATTGAAAGACACGAGCATCATGTGCACTACCTTCCCAGCCTGCCAACACGAACGTGAAGCACATATCCCAATCACATACGGCCATGACATTTTGACTTGGAAATCCCTTCCTCCCAATATATTTGTCTTGCCTAGCTTGACTAACTTGACATTTTATATGGGTGCCATCAATTGCGCCAATTGCATCCTTAAAAAATAGAAAGTATCGTGGATCATTTGCTATTTTTGGGTGGCAATAGGAGAATGCAGGATCAATAGGCCTGATATTTTCTCGAGATAAATTGAGGCAAGCATCCAACACTCTGAAAATGCTGACTGACAGTTTCTCTTGAACGCTGAAACCTTTCTTGAATCATCCTATTACACTGACCATGCGCAATTGTATTCAAGAACATGGTAACAGATTCATGGACACCTATGTACTTAGAATTTTGCAACCCATGTTCAACCAATTTAGAACATAACCGATGGAATATCTCTGTTTCCATTCGAAACATTTCCTTAGACCGTCCTTTATGCCCGTACAAAAGTTCTTGAACCCATAAATAACCTGTTTGTTCGCTAGTTCTGCATGGCTGTTTGTATAGAAAAGGTGTCACATACAGACCTATTAGCCCACTTAATTGTGATAATTATGTTGTGTGTTCATATAAGGCGGGAAGTAATTGAGACCCTTCGTCGTCCCAACCCTCGCCCCAATTATCTGTTGAATCAGACATGGATTATGTTACCTATGAATAGTTAAATACTAAATGTGAGTACTATTTTCACAAAAAAAGAAGAGAAAAGGTAAGTGATAAATAGCCATTAAATTGTAACATAACAATTATACGTAGTCATGAAACACAACATTAAACGTAGTCATGAAACACACAACATTAAACAAAGTCATGAAACACACATAATCATTAAACACATTGTCATGACACACAATAACCAAATACATTAAGATAGATAAACAAAAATCACAATAAGTCACTAGGCACAACTCAAGGATTCTTGGGTGCAGCATATGGTGGCGGATTTGCAGCATTGTGCTTCAACCAAGCCACTAATACCTCCCGATTTTCTATCAAACCAGCATATATGTCCCTGAATGTCTTGTTTGCCAGCAGATTACAGCAGATGACACATAGATGAGTGTCACTGACAATTTCAGGCATACTTAACAGATCAGTGGTAAGCTTAGTAGTGTTATCACTATTGGAGATTTTGTTTATTGCCTCTGTTGTACTAATTGAAGCCTTCTCAATCGAACTCACTGAATCTGCTATTCTTCTTGTCACTGGCATCTTTTGCTTCTTGTACTTGTCCAACCCTTCACCTCTCTTCCTCTTCCCTTGACTCCCTGAAGCACTAGGTATAGTGGGTGCAGTGTTCAATGTGTTTGTAGTTAAATTGATGCTGTCCAAAAAGTTCGAAACTCCTGCACGGCGTCCAGTGTTATCTTCACTATCCCCTGAACCTTCTTGCCTATCCCCTGAACCTTCTTGCCAATCCATTATTGGTTGGTAGTCATTTGGCTGATCACCCCTCTGTGGTGCAGGCTCGGTCCAAAATGGTGCCCACATATCATCTCCTGATGCCATAGTGTCCTTGAATATAGTTTCCAATTCAGTACGAAACCTTAGCCCATAGTGCCTAAACATTTCATATGCTGGATTTTCCTACAAAGTCAAAAGTAAACTATAGTTAAATTGATTCCAAAAGTATAATACTACTTATAAATTAACATATGCTACTTCATACCCGTAATTTCCTCTCCCACCACTCATCAGATGCCACCACCGTGTTCCTTTCAGGGTCCCACCCTATGCCGGTCTCCTTAGCAATTAGTTTATCAAATGTCTTCCACTCTTTCCTCAAGTTATCTAATCTATTTTTCAACTATTTTTTTTCATATCCTCTCCCTGTCTTTTCATTGAATTCTCTATGAATATTGTCCCAACCTGGTTTTGTAAATGAAGATCCTTGACAAAGCTTGTTATAAATCTGATCAACACATATTTTGAGAAACACACCTATGGTGCTCACATCCCAATGTGCTTTGCCTTTATTGTTACTCGTAGTTCTTGTTGAAATTACATATATATCAAAGCCACAATTAGTCAAGAATCAAGTAGTATAATCAAACAGTATAGACCCACAATATATGTAAATCAAATCACAAAAAGTGAATTAATTCAAGCTCTGCCTTACGTTACAAACATGCAAAAAAATAAGAACTTATCGATATTTGGATTTAGCACACAATTACACCACCTATTCTCAATCATGATACATGAAGCTCATAGCACCAAAAATACTCTTTTCCTTTAACTCAAAAATTCCAACCACGCAATATAACATAATATCTAACAAAATTAAGGCCAAACTATTGTTCAATGTAGACAACCAAGGCAATTTCAACAAATATATAATTTCTTTTCCCCCCTTGCTTCACACATTCATTCGTCCCCATCTTCCCATCACCTTAATTCATTCATTCATTAACTCTGATATGCCTCGGTCAACACCACTTCTCTCAGTAATGGACTTCCATTAATTCTTCCTTAGCCTTAGATCTCCTATCATAGATTCTCGAACCTTCGACAGACAGAATCCCCATAAATAAAATTCTCCGATCAACAAAAAGAGGAGCGAAAAAACCCATATGCTTCGATCAAAACAGCATTCACACGTCCATAAATCTTGCACCATAAACCAACACCATACACCATTAATTACAGCCATTTAGTTCACATTCACACATATGCACACACAAACCGATTCAACACGAAGAAGGAGTAACAGCTTAAGGGAGTGCACATATTATTGTCTGTCAAACAGCATCTACAATCAGAGAAGGAAGAAAAAAATGAAGCCTTCAGCGGTGGAGGGAGCTGAGAGTCGAACAGGGAAGAGAAGAAAAACACACCAGCGATGGCACGAACAACCTTCAGCGGTGGAGGGAGCAAAGCCGTCGACACCCACGGATAGAGACGGCAGAGAGAGCGACGGATGGAGATGCAGCCACACCCAGATCTGTTTTGATGGAGGGGGAGCAGAGCCGTCGACACCCACAGACAGAGGCGCTAGAGAGACCGACGGATGGAGACGCAGCCGAGACCAATGGACGAAGACGCCAGCAAGAGCAATGAAGAGAGAGTGCCGAGAGTGAGGGAGTTGAAACACGGCCGAATGCTACACACGCCCTTCTCAGAAGTTACTTCTCAGCTCCGTCGGGTAGAGATAGGCGAGTGCCGAGAGTGAGGGATCAGAGTGTTTTGCCTTGGGTCCAGTAGAGCTGAGGTTGGAATGGTGAAGCTTTGAAGAGAGGCAGCTAGGTCGGTAGAGATAGGTGAAGCTTTGAAGAGAGGCAGCTGGGTCCGGTAGAATAGGTGAGAGAAATTAATATTCATTAATTTAACGGTATAATGCATTTTGAAACGGTGGAAAAGTTGCTTCTGGGAGCGTTGAGAAATAAGGAGCTTTTTTTCAGAAGTTAGGTTGAAAAGCTACCTATCCAAACAATCAGTTTACCCTCAAAACGCCCCCAACTGACTTATTACATTTTTCAAGGCACGTTTGGATCTCAAAACGGAGATCCAAACATACGCGTAGTGTTTGGCACAACGTTTATATAATCTAACTTTTAGATCTCAAATGGACTTATGGAAGAAGCTATTCAATCCTGCTTTTACCGGTGGAAAGTAACAGTACCGTGGAAAGGTAGCATTTTTTAATTTCTTTCTAATAATAAATTAATTTTTTATTTTAAATGATTTTATTTTGAATATTTTCTTACAATTGTCACATTGTATACATTTAATATTAAATATGTATTACCTCTAGTCCTTAATATAAGGGCTAGTTAATTAATCTGGGGAGACTAAGAAAGTTAGTTAAATTAGTTATTTACTATAAATAGTTATTGTTTTATATTTAGAATCAAATTTAATATCAAACTAACTCTTATACTAAGGACTGGAGGTAGTATTACTTAATAAAATTCATATCCTTTTTGTTCATTTTACATATAAACTAACTTTTTTATTAGTCATCCAAATAAGTTTACATTTCTCAAACTGACTTTTGTACAAATATAAATCACATTATCCTATCTGACTTTTACCTAATCTGACTTTTGTAAAAGTCAGATTGAAAAAAAGTTACTTCTCCTACCGCTAATCCAAACACACCCGTGGTCTCTCAAAACGCTGCGTCTTGTTTTTCCATAATCGGTACGCGGTCCTCATTGTTCCAAGCTTCTCATGATCCCATTCAAGAATTTGCTATACGGTGCGTTGCTTGCTGAAAGAAGGAGAAGAAAATAAAATAAATAAAAGGAAAACCTAACATGAAAAGGAAAAGAAAATAAAATGAAAAGAAATAAACTATAAGAAATTGAAATAGGATAAGATAAAATCAACCAAATGTTAAACTTAATATTAATTATTTTAATTTATTTCAAACCAAAATATTTACAAGGTAATCCCCAAATAATGCTCATAACTAATTTCTTTTCAGAACTTTTTGAAATCAGCAAAAATCCTGTTAATAACTCTTCAAAAATTACTCAAAATATTCTTTCAAGATATTCAAAATAATGAGTTATCAGTTAAATTGTATAAAATCAATTTTTTCAACGAATTTTGATGTTTATAGTAGAAAAGACATATCGAAGCATAAGTCTTGGAGATAGTACCTTCTGAGGAAGGTGAAGCTTTTAATTTGGTGAATCAGAAACCCCTATGATACATAGAAAATTTATATATTATTTTTAATATAAGGAAATACACTTTGTCATAGAGATATTTAAAAGAGAAAATCACAAAAAAAGACCCTAGAATTTAAAAAACGTAGATAAGAACCCTTAACAACTTCATTTTGGATTTTAACAATTTCATGACATATTATTATTATCAAAAACTATAGTGAAGTTGTCAAGAGTCTCTATCTACGTTTTTCAAATTTCATGATCTTTTTTTGCAATTTTTCCTATTTAAAAGCTGTGTTATTTATGTGAGTGGAGAAATTTATAGACGCGACTTCAAAATTATCACCTTTACTTCATTCTCTATTACTGCTTCAGTCGCACTACTGTGCTTGCTATAACATTATAAAAATATAAGTTCTCCATATTTAATCTACGAGGTCAAAGCTTAATTTACACGTCTAATTAATCGTCACATTTTAAAATTTTACTGTCAAAAATTGTTTTTATTGCGTGTAATAGCGTTTCTTTTAAGAGGGGAGCAACCAAAAAAAAGTGAATCAAAACAACAAGGCCGAGTACATTTAGCACTTAGTTGGGTTGCTTAAATGTCTAGCTAAGAGTTCGATCCCTGACAATATGTTGAACACATTCAAAAAGTCTATAGTATGAAATGACTAGTTACTGCTATGAGACTACTGCAAATTGAAAAGCAAGAACGTACTAAGGGAAGCATCTCATTTAAGACTAATTAATTACCTTTAGGAGGAGATGCTTGTGATTGTGAATCCTCAGCAATGAGATCGTAGAACCGATAATTCTCATACCTAACGTTGCAGCTGGGTTTGATAATCCTACCACCTATCTTCGACGAATAACAACTTGGAACTTTTGAAATAGCCAACGTCAAGCAGTTTGAGCAATCTTGCTGAGACAAATCAGGAGTGCACTGAGCTGCACCAAACACAGTTTGGAAGTTTGCAACAGATTCATTTGCTGCAGCAAATTTACAAAGTGAATCTCCAACCTTGATAATTGCAGGGTAAGCTCTATAATGGAGAAGAAGTTGCTGTGATGAGGTTATCCATAAATTCTGCCCAAGCAGACATAGAATTTAAAAATGAAATAATGTTGGTGGCCTAGCTACAACACCGCAATTTGGTTAGACTCCTTGGCTTCTATTTGGAAAGAGGAGAAAGACTACTCATATATGAATTTCTTTCCAATAAAAGTCTTGACTACAAGTTATTTGGTGAGTTATAAGTGCTTTAGCTTATTTAATTTGTGCTCTATATGATCTCTCATTAAAGTTTAGGTGAATAATCTATAAAAGATCAAAAGTTAGTCCTGAGTTTGAGGTGTAAAAATATATATACGTATGCGCCTATACATTTATCATGAAATTTAATTTTAATTGATTTAAAGGACAAGAGACAGTAAAGATAAGAACTTTTAAGTTGTTTGTCATAGGGCAAGATATCATGTTGATTTTGATTTCAAAGCAAAATTTGTACTTTACCAATTTCTAAGATCATGTCAACATGAAATTGTAAATCCATATCACGGTGCTCAACTAAATTGGATGATGCGTCACAAAATTATCGAAGATGTGGATCGTGACCTTCTTTATCTTCATGAAAATTCTCAAAGCAAATAATATTCTTTTAGATGAAGAGTTGAATATCAAAATATCCGATATGGCAAAATTATTTGTTGTGGATCAAACTCAAAATAACATTAGTAGAATTGTTGAAACCTACTAAGTATAATAGCTAGATGGCAAACAAGTTATCAATAAGAAAGAAACCTGGAGATCATTAATAAGATAAGAAGAACAGCTCATTTTTAATTAAAGTTGTTGATATTGATGACATGCGATGGGTATATAACTGAGAGTATGCAATGCACAACCAATTCTCAATTAAATCAGATGTCTTTAGCTTTCATGTGCTAACACTAGAGATTGTAAGTGGGAAGAATAACAACAGCATCTTTGATGGAGAAAATGTACAAAATCTGTTAGGCTTTGTCAGTTTCCCCCCTCTTTTAGACACACATGCACTGCCGGGCGCACACATATGTACACACACACATCAATAGCAAAATTGCGTACTAAAATTACTTACTTTTGATGATGATGGAATTCTTGCAGGCATGGAAAAATTGGAGGGAAGGGACAGCCTCAAATATAATAGATCCTGTGTTAAACCACATCAAGCAGTGAAATAATGAGATGCATCCACATTGGATTACTGTGTGTTCAAGAAAATGTAGCTAATGCTTAGGTGCCACTCTTTAACTCTCCCAATACCGTCAGAACCTCCATTTATGATTAACAGAGGCTTAACAGAGATGAACACGTTGGAGTATAGTTCATCAGAGGCGACAAGATCAGCTGAAAGAGGTAGAAAATATGTTGAAGCCTCAATAAACACTACAAAAAAATTGACTTTCAGCGGCGACAAAAGTCGCTGCCGAAAGTCTTTTGCGGCGACAAGTCGCCGCTGAAAAGTCGTTGCCGTAGCAGCCATGGCTGAAAACTTTCAGTGGCGACTAAAAAGGTCGCCATTAAAAGATACTTTCAGCGGTGAATTTTAGAAGTTTCAGCGGCAACAAATGTCGCCGCCGAAAGTGTTTTCTGCGGTGACTTTTTTGTCGCCACTGAAAGTAATGCCTAAGAATAATTGGCTTTACCAATGCCATGTCATCACCGTCGGTGCCACATCATCGTCTCCGGCTGCCACGTCATCACCGTCGAGCTCCGCGTCATTGCCATCGGTGGCCACGTCATCACCGCCAACCGCCACATCATCACTAGCCACCTCCACGCACTACAAAAAAATATGTCAATTGTAGCGGTTAGAGTGACACATTTCTAGCGGTTTTAACCGCAACAAATAACATTTGTAGCGGTTAACAAAACCGCTAGAAAACCAGGCGCAAGAAAAAATTTCTAGCGGTTATGGCAACCGCTACACATCATGGTCAAAACGCTAGAAACTTTCTAGCGGTTTTTAACCGCTAGAAAATGTCTAAAGGAAAAAAATTTCTAGCGGTTATAAAACCACTAGAAAATGTTCCACGGAATAAAATTTATAGCGGTTTTATAACCGCTAGAAACATGCTAAACCAAATCTATTTTGCTGGGAATTAAATAATTTCAGTAGCGCGTCGAAATTTCTAGCGGTTAGAGAACCGCTAGAAATGTTTGGGAAATTAAATTTTCCCGCCAATTAAATTTTTGGAATGGTGGCAAAAAAATTTTCTAGCGATTTGAACCGCTAGAAATTTTGGCGCAAAATTTAAATTTGACAAAATATTTCTAGCGGTTTGGAACCGCTAGAAATGTTTACCGTGCCAGAAAAAAAAATTTATGGTTTTTCATATTATAATTTTAAAAACCATTAAATAAATTATGTTGAAGAATTTTTGTTAATTTGTATAATTAGTTATATGTTACATTTTATATATTTAAATTTTGTAATAAACAATATGTAATTAAATTATGAATGTGTCAAAAGAAGTGAATTTAATTTAATAAGATAATTTAATTGAATATTTAATAAGATAGTTGAATTGAAGATGATATATTTTGTAATATTGAACCTATAGTGTTAGGTTGAGGAGTATTTGAATCAGCTGAGGAGGGCATGATAAGTGTGGAGAAGAAAAATCTAAAAGAAAAGGAGAAATAAATATGTTAGTAAATTTTAAATAAAAACAAATAAAAGATACAATGAATTATAAAATAAAATTCACTTACCATACAATAAAGAGAAAGAAACCACCATATGAGATAGTAAGAAAAAAAGAGAGAATTATGAAGAAGAATAGGAGAGGAAAGAAAAGAGATGGAGTAAATGAATGTAGAGAAGATATGGTATTTATAGAGATCAGCGACACATTTGTAGCGGTGTTTTTGTAGCGTTTTATTGCATTTTGTAGCTGTTATTCATTTTCTAGCGTATACATAACCGCTAGTATTTTGTAGCGGTTATATTTGTAGCGGTTATTAACCGCTACAAATTTAATTTTTTTATTTTTTAAAAATATGCACGAATTTTAATTTATAGATATGTATTTGTAGCGGTTATACAAATTATAATTTTGTATAATAAATTTGTAGCAGTTATGTAACCGCTACAAATTAAATTTTTTTTATTTTTAAAAAAACTGTACGAATTTTAATTTATACATATGTATTTATGGACGGAAAATTTTTTTAATAATTTATTTTGGATGCTGCTATTCTCCATCATCATCCGGCCTGAAAGGACACATTTTAAAAAAATTTGTTAAATTTATAATGTATTTGGAAAAAATTAGTAATTAGTAGTTAATTATTTAAATAATTTAAGAAAAGACATGTACCTGATAATTGGCAAATTATCATCTCCTTGAGGAAAGAAGTCTTCAAAATTCGAGGGTTGGAAGGGTTCACTGTCGTAAATAATGTCACCATCACCCATATCATAAAGATCCCGTGGCTTGAGGTGAACGACCATATTCCAGTCTTTATGTTTCTCGTCCTCGACATAGTAAATTTGGTGTGCCTCAGAAGCAAGGATATATGGCTCATCATCTTCAAATGCCCCCGTATGAATAAGTCTAGAGAAATTAACTGAGGTGATGCCCAAATGGTCAGTAGCAAGTCCCCGTGAAGTTGTCGTATTTGCCCAGGAGCACTTGAACAGTGTCACGGTGAAAAGCTGGTAACTCAACTCAATAATGTCAATTAGCTTTCCATAGTAAGTGACGCCTCCAAAGCGCATATCGCCATCACTACTGCTAGCATAACATCTCGTTCTGAATGTCTCGCAAACTCCAGAGTTTTGTGTGAGCAATCCCTGATCACGTCCAACCGTACAGAACTTGAAGCCGTTGACATTGTACGTGGTAAACCTTCGTGCATGGTCTAACGGACCGAGACAAAGAGCTTTGAATTCATCTGTGTATGGGCTGTTGTCATTACGTATTCGACGTGTAAACCAACTGGGAAACTCTTTGTGGACTCTTTTATCAATGTCAGCAGAACGCGTACGGCCCCGTAGCTGACGCCTGAGATAACTCCTAAACTCACTATAGTAAAGTGTAATTTATTAGAAGAGTCAGTAAGAAACAAATATAAAGTGTAAAAGCTAGTGAGCTTATATGATATATATACTTACTGCATGAAGGGTTCAACTTGGCTACAATTTATCAAAACGTGTCTGTGTGCCTGGAGTTTCTCTGTAGGAGTGAGTCTGAAGAATTCATATCCTCCAACTGGTTTCCCAACAGGAGGAAATAAAGTTGACGTGGAAGGACCAGGAGGAGAATCATCTACGCGACGCGGGCGGTTAAAAGATGTCTCCATGTCATCAAAGTACCTCGAACAGAAAGTTAGGACCTCATCTCCGGAATAACCTTCTGCTATTGACCCCTCAGGCCATGTCTTATTCCTAACATATGATTTTAATTTTCCCAAGTACCTGTAAGTTAAAATTGCATTAATAATTACAAGTAAATGAAAGAACAATGTGAAATTTAAAGAGGCGGGAATAAAAGATAATCTAGTACCTCTCTATAGGGTACATCCATCGATAGTGAACTGGGCCAGCAACCTTTGCTTCTCGAACAAGGTGGACAGTCAAGTGAACCATAACAGTAAAGAATGATGGAGGAAATATCATCTCCAAGTGACAAAGTGTAAGAATAATTTTATTTTGCAGCTGATCAAGCTCTTCCGCTGCCAAGACCTTCGCACACAACTTCTTGAAAAATGAACATAATTCTACCAAAACCACCGATACATCAGAAGGAAGTGTGTTTTTCAAGGCCAATGGAAGTAACTGTTGCATAAGAACATGAGAGTCATGACTTTTCAACCCAGTAACCTTTCGAGCCTGCAGATCGATACACCTTGAGATGTTGCTAGAATATCCATCTGGTACTTTTATGTTCTTCAATGTCGAGAGGAAGATATCCTTGTTATGCTTTGTCAAGGTGAATTTAGCTGGCTGAAACTTGTCGTTTTCATCAGGCCAAGCCTCTTCACGAATTCCCCAGGCCCGTAAATCTTTTCTAGCTGCGAGATGGTCTTTGGACTTTCCAGCTTCATTGAGCAACGTATATAGCACATTATCGCACACATTTTTTTCAATGTGCATAACATCCAAACTGTGTCGTAGCAAATTAGATTCCCAATAAGAAAGAGTGAAAAATATGCTTCTCTTCCGCCATTGCATAGGTTGCGTATCAGATGTCCCACGAGATCGTCGTCCCAATCGTTCGGGATCCACACTCTTACCAAACTCGACATTAACATCTTTTAACCGCCGCAAAATATCCATACCAGACAAAGTAACAGGAGGATCTCTCTTCTCCTGTTTCCCATCAAAGCGAATCCGTTGCAATCTAAGTCTGTGCTTGGAATCAAGGAACCGTCGATGTCCTATGAAGCACCACTTGCGACTGTGTGGAAGGCGACATGGCACAAAATCAAAATTGCACTCAGGACAAGCCAACCCAGTATGCACATTCCAGCCAGACAAAGTTCCCAAACCGGGAAAATCACTTATTGTCCACATCAAGGCTGCACGGAGATTGAATAGTTGCTTGTCATGTGAGTCATATGCCTCAACACCATTCGTCCATAGGTCGATCAATTCGTGTATCAACGGTTGCAGGTATACGTCAATATCATTTCCTGGTGCTTTCTTGCCAGGAATGATCATGGAAAGCAAAAAGGAGCTCTGCTTCATGCACATCCAAGGTGGTAGATTGTATGGAATTAACACCACCGGCCAGATACTGTAACTTGTGCTCATGTTTCCGAAGGGATTGAAACCATCGGTTGCCAATGCAAGACGTACATTTCTAGGATCATTGGCAAAGTCTGGAAATTTCGCATCAAATGCTTTCCACGCCTCCGAGTCTCGTGGGTGCCTTAACCTACCATCTAGATTTTCCTCAGTCGCGTGCCACCTCATATGCTGAGCCATTTTTGATGACATATACATTCTTTGCAACCGTGGTTTCAAAGGAAAGTATCTAAGAAAATAATATATTAAAAATTTAAAATACCGAATATTTAAATACTAAATATCGACTCAATTTAAAAAAATTGATGACATAATCAATTGTTTTAAGAATTTCAAATATCGAATATTTAGAGACGGAACAAGTAACACACTGTAATAATTTGTACCTGAGAATTTTGGCCGGTTTCTTCTTTTGCTTCTTGCCCTTCCGTACCGACTTATAGCGTGACGTCTTGCATCTCGTACAAATCTCTTTGTTGGCATCATCTCCCCAGTATAGCATACAGTCGTTTGGGCATGCATCTATCTTCTTATAGTTCAAGCCAAGCTTGTTAATAATCTTTTTTGCTTCGTAAAAAGATGGAGGGAATTCAGCTTGAGGGAAAGCATCTCCCAGTAATTCCAGCAACATGGACATCGCCTTGTCAGTCATACCACACAAGCATTTGATGTGGTACAGCCTCACCAAGAATGACAACTTCGAATACTTTGTGCACCCAGAATAAAGAGGCTTGTCAGCTTCGGTCATGAGGTCAAAAAATTCCCGAGCAGTTTCGTTTCTT
Source organism: Neltuma alba (assembly GCF_004799145.2). Classification (NCBI taxonomy): domain Eukaryota; kingdom Viridiplantae; phylum Streptophyta; class Magnoliopsida; order Fabales; family Fabaceae; genus Neltuma; species Neltuma alba. The sequence continues at coordinate 338,638 of NW_021636742.1, read as the reverse complement.
AGAAACTCCGGTTGAGGTCCCTCTACTTCATCTTCGTTGGGATTCGGGCTTTCGTGAACACCAAAAGCATCACGCACAGCATCATTCACGGCATCGGCTTCATCCACTCGAACTCCCATCCGTGAAACTACTGGAACTGACTCAGCACCCATATCTAGCCGTTCCCCATGTAGTTGCCAAAATACGTACTCTCGCGGAAAAGGCTTAAAGATTAAATGTTCCCTAACAATATCTTTGGGATGCCACTTTTTGAAATTACATTTAGGACAGGACACTGAATCTTACCATTTACGGCAGCATTGGCGAAAGCAAAATCCAAGAAATAGTTTAGACCAGCCAAGTATTGCGGAGTCGACCGGTGCAAGTTGATCCACGACCTATCCATCATAATAATGCTCAAATTTCGTGAAAATATGACACAGGAAGCTCAAAGAGAAGTTAAAATGGAATTCAGTTGGAGTGCTTCAGCTTATAAAGGAGGCTGTCAATGTAGTGGAACGGTCATTTTTTTGTAGCGGTTACAAAACCGCTACAAATTTGTAGCGGTTTTAACGGTAAGTTTCATTTTCCAGCGGTTATTAACCGCTAGAAATTCAAAATATCGGTTACAAACCGATAGAAATTTCTAGCGGTTTTAACAGGAATTTTGTCTCCAAAGGTTTTGAAATTTCTAGCGGTTATAAAACCGCTAGAAAGGTTCGCGTTGTAATGAAATTCGGTTGAATTTTCTAACAGTTTTAGAACCGCTATAAATGATATTATTTTTAAATATTAAATATAAATACTGCGCAATAAATTAATAACATTACAAAAATAAATATTTATTAAATTAATAAATGATTATAGAATTATTTTGATTAATTAACATGTTTAACGTGTTTAATAAATTGTAATGTTGATGTTGTAATAAATAAATAAATATTTCAATATTAATTAATACTTGACATAAATAAAATTATAGAAATAAATAAATAAAGTAAACAAATAAATATAAAATTTAAATAAATATCTAAATAGTATATAAAACCATAAAATCAAAATTCTAATAAAATCCCATACAATGAAAGCAAGATAAATCATGGGTGAGGGGTAGAAGCAGCATCATCGTGATCATCCTCTACTGGATCCTCCGACTGGGGGTGGGCAGGCCGCTCAACCTGCTGGGACTGGACTAGCGGATGGGGGGGTAGGGGCGGGACTGGTGGCAGGTGTAGGTCGGGGATCTCAGGAATCGAGATGTTTGGAGCTATACTGACCACCACATGACGCAGAGCCGTAGCAGCTGCCAAGAGCTAGTCAAGCTGCGTCTGGAGCTGACGATCACGCTCCTGTAGCTGACGATCACGCTCCTGTAGCTGACGATCACGCTCCACGATCCTGGCCTCCATCCTGGCCTCGAACTCTTGTCTGAGCTCCTCTCGCAATTCCTCTGAGGATGAGGAACCCGGCCGCTTCGCACTCGCCTGAGAGCTCCCGGCAGTATATGAAGGGCCAGCGCCACTTGAGCGGGGCAACCTAGTCGGTGTAGGTCCAAGTCCAAGCCCGCTAACTCGACCAGGGTGCTGCGGCCGGCCACGACCCGCTAAAAGTGAGGCGGTGGGATCCAAGGCAGACCCCTGAGACTCACGCAACTCGGAATCGACCTGAGTCATCCGTGCCTACCAAAATTAATATAAAGAAGTTAATTATAATATAATGATATCTACACTGTGATATTATATTAATATTTAATTTATTACTTACCGCTATCTCCTCAACCTCATCCGACGCACGACCGTCTCGAGGTCTATACACCATCGGCCACATCTCGCCATAAGTGGCGTGTATCCCCGCTCCTGCCGTATCTTTTCCCTCTGTAAATGAAATCAAAGAAATAATTAGTTACAAATTACATACATATACATATTTAATAAATTTATTTCAAGTACTCACAATCTCATCATAAGTGATCGCAAAGCTCCTGGATCCAGCCCTATGACGTATCGTCTGATGCCTGACGCTCCCAGCATTTCTCCTAGAAAGAGCCTGAAGCAAAATGTAAAAAAATTAAATTAAATGAGTCAAGTCGGATAAAAAATAAAGAAATTATAATTAATACAATATTATCATACCATCTGGTCAGCCGTCATCCTAAAATAGATGTAACTGGACGAGTCTTGCTCCGGGACTCCACCAGGTACATCTGCCAGTATCTCCTGGAGGGGCCTCGTCCCGTCACCTTTCTTCTCCCTCCACAGGTCGGCCCTCCTGTTCTTCCATGCCATCCAAGCCTCTTGATCGTGTCAGCCCTCAACTCCTCCCCCAAAATAAATTTACTCTATGATTAAAATAATAAATTAACTAAATAACAAATTATAAACAAATAATTAAGCAATTTCAATAAAAATATTTAGTTTTTAACTAATTTAAGAATATTATAAATAAAATATAAATTAATAAAAAAAAATAATAATTAAACAATTAAGTAATTGAAATGAAAAAATATTTTTACTCAACTAAATTTAAAATTATTATAAGTAATAAATTAATGAAATCAATAACAAATTATTTTCATTTAACTACTTTTAAATAATTTAAATAAAAAATATATATTCATTTAACTACTTTTAAAAATATTATAAATAACAAACAAATTATAATCAAAAATAAAAAATTATAATCAAACAATTAAATTTGAAAACAAAATATATAATCATTTATTTAAATTAAAAAAAATTATAAATAACAATTTTATATTACCTTCATCATTTCCCAACCTTGCTGCTTCTTGTCTGAGGTGATCTTCTTCCAGTCCTGCACGTAGATGGGGAACAGCGTCCACTGCTGACCAAGGAGGCGCACGTACTTGTTGTACAACTGGCCAACTTTCTTCGTCGGTTGGCCCAACTCATTGAGCGGCACAACCACTCGTCCGCTCGTCATCATAGACAGCTCTCTGGCTGTCAGCCTCCGATATGACCTGTTCCCCTCAGTGTCTGCAAAATTTAATTAAGAAATAAATTATATATCAATAAATTAATACAATTTCTATATAAATTAAATATTGATCAAAATTTTAAAAAGTTAAATAAATACTTACCGACAAATTCCACCTCATAACCAGCCTGACGTCTCGGAGCAGGACGCTGCGCAGCCTGGGGATTCTCATTCCCCTGATCCTGCTCCTCCTCCTCCTCGTCAGCAGCATCAGCATCAGCATGGGGTTGCTCATCCCCAGTAAAATGAGCCTCCTCAGTTCGCTCAATATCATCCTGCTCCATAAAACTGAGGATATCCTCCTCGCTGAGATCGTAGTCATGAATGCTGGGGAATGGCTCACCAGCATCATGATGAACCTCACTGGGTCCAGCTCTCTTAGGATCAACTGGGTCCTTCCCGTGCCGACGACTCATCCTAATAACAACAAATAGTAATTATTTATAAATAAAATAAAAAGAAAAATTATTTATAAGCCACAACATAATAAATTAAATAAAATAAAACATAAAATAAAAATTATTTATCAATAAATTACTATTTTTACCTGAAAATAAGGATCTGCAATTGAATCAAAACTCGAATATGTTTTGTGGAGAAAATTCAGCAGAGCTTCGCTTCCAGAACGATTGAAGAAGTGAAAGTGGGGGGTTATATAGGTCGAGAATTTCTAGCGGTTTTTGCCAAAACCGCTAGAAATTTCTAGCGGTTCTGGACAAAACCGCTAGAACATCATAACGGTCACAAGTGCCTCGGGAATTGACAGATATTTCTAGCGGTTCGAGTAAAAACCGCTACTAATTTCTAGCGGTTTTTACCCGAACCGCTAGAAATTTCTAGCGGTTTATAGGGAAACCGCTAGAAATTGCTAAACTCCTCGGGAAATTAAAATATTTCTAGCGGTTCATGCATCAACCGCTAGAAATTTTCAGTATCTATCGATTTATTGGCCTGAACCACTAGAAAATAAACGCTACAAATTTGGTGCCAAGTTCCCGCCAAAACCCGGGAAATTTTCTAGCTCTAAATTTCTAGCGGTTAGGTGGTAACCGCTAGAAATGTGCGGGCAATGGTCAAACCGTCGGTAATTTGCAGCGGTTTTGTTGAACCGCTAGAAATGTTCCACTGCTGATTCAACATTTTCTTGTAGTGACGTCATTGCCACGTCACTCCTCCTCGCCACGTCATCGTCTAAATATTTTCACCTTAAATGTGTCTTCTTCCAGGTTCGAACTCGTGACCGCCTCCTTTCGTGTCCAACCTTCTTACCGCTGAGCCAGATTGAATTTGTTTATTAATATTGTAAAATAAAATATATATTATTATATTATACTTTCAGCGGCGACAAAAAAAGTCACCGCTGAAAGTTTGGTTTCAATGGCGAACTTTCAGCGGCGACAAAAAAAGTCGCCGCTGAAAGTCTTGGTTTCAATGGCGAACTTTCAGCGGCGACTAAAAAAGTTGCCGCTGAAAGTCCACTTTCGGCGGCGACAAAAAAAGTCACCGCGGAAGGTCCACTTTCGGCGGCGACACTTTTGTCACCGCTGAAAGTCTTGGTTTCAATGGCGAACTTTAAGCGGCAACTAAAAAAGTCGTCGTTGAAGGTCCACTTTCGGCGGCGACAAAAAAAGTCACCGCTGAAGGTCCACTTTCAGCGGTGACACTTTTGTCGCCGCTGAAAGTCTTGGTTTTAGCGGTGACTTTTTGGTGTCGCCGCCGAAAGTGGACCTTTAGCGACGACTTTTTTTGTCGCCGCCTAAAGTCTGTTTTTTTGTAGTGAAATGAAGCCTCCGTAGCTGAGCTTTATCTTCGCTAAATTTGGCCTTCGCAGGAAGAAAACCAAATGAAAGCTTGCAGTTTATCTATATATATTGGCATAACGTGTGAAGTTTATAGAGATTTGAATAATTACCTCCAGTATTTAATATAAGAGCTAGTTGAGATTATATTTGATTTTAAATATAAGATCTTAACCTACTTTATTTTTTAAATTTTAAATTTTTTCCTCTCAAAGTATCCGTATTGATTGCACATATCAAGGGAGTTATTACGAAGAAATAGTTCTAATGTACATGACTAAATATGGTAGTTTAGGAAAATCTCAACACACATTTGTTACAAATTAATTATCTACATATACTAAGGATAGGAATTAATATTTATATGTCATGAACGTCTGGCTTCTCTTGCCCAGTGTATCAGCTTGAATACACTAGTGCTTGAATGCACTACTACTATCGGTAGTTTGTTAGAGAAACCTTGATATAAATTTACATTATATTCATGATCTTGACCACTTTCTGATTTTTGATTCATGGACTAAAGTCCATTGACGAGACGTTAAATATCAAAGTGGTAGGGGAAAAAAACAAAAGCCGTATTAATTAATTAATTAATTAATTCAACCAATGGAATTTTTTTAATTATCTTCTCTACCTTTTCACTTAATTAATTTTTTTATACATATTTTTTACTAAAATTTTAACAAATATACATATAAAACTTACAACTCCCAATTTACTGAATCATATGTTCTGTCAAAAATTTACATGTCTTCATATGCAAGTTTTCAAATGCACATAAACATTTTAGTAACTAAGAATAACAAAATTTGCAAGTATAATGGATTTCTTAATAGATTTATCAAAATTTTTCTCATCGATGTAGCTTTTTTCTCGATATCTTTTATTAATTTAGTGCTTCTCTTATGAATCAACAAAAAGCCTCTCGTTTGATATATATTAAATTGTTCATAGTTTTTTTTTTCTAGACAGATGAATTGGTTTGACATTCAATATTTCTTTTTCATCAATTCAGTATTTTTATTCAATATATGTGTAAATTTACAAAAATAAATTACAAGTGATAAGTAAATTTTTCGCATTTGTAACGATTAAAAATAATAAAATTTACCAAGTCTGTATGAATAAATGATATTTTGATCATTTAGCATCGAAACATCATTTCACATTCGTCCTAATACTGCAATGAAACCTCATAATCTTTTCGAGCTGAATTGAATTGAAATAAAATCACATAAATTGTCCTGTAACGAAATTTTCCATGAAAATTCATGCAGCTTCTGGCAAGATGACTGTCGTACATAATGCCAGAAAGGTCTACAAGACATTTTCTCTTCCTCTTGTAATCTTGGCACGCGTATTGTTGCTTGACTAGGACGCAGGTACTTATGCAATATGCAGTATGAAACGGTTGACGAAAAGCGATCTGATATTTAATAAAGGAAAAAAGAAAAGAAGGAATCATTATATTTTATTATGGGTTAATATAATTTTTGACTCTTTAAATTTATCATCATTTTGATTATGATCTCTTGAGTTTTAAACTCTCAATCTATTCTCTTAATTTTTTTTCATTTAAAATATTAGTCCCTTTAATACAAACCTGCATTATTTTGCCTCTAAAATTATCAAAATCTATCATTTAAAATTTAAGGAACTAAAATTAAAATAAAGACAAATTTAAAGAACTAAAAATTATATTAATTTTTTATTATTTATGGGTCAAAGTAATTAATAAAAGAACAAATTGGTACGTACGTCGGACGTACCGTAACTCAGGGTCTTGAACATTGGGGTCGGTCTTCAACCAGTTCCGTCGCATTCAACCTTCGCTAATGCAGAAAATTTACCAGCAGATGTCTCATTACTCGTTAGTCTCCGTTAGTTGTCTTTGGTTTGAGGAGAGGGTACGAGAGGAAAATTAGGAAAAATGACAGTGAGGTCTTCTTAAACGCAAAATATTATAAAAAAGTTTCAGAAATTTTGGTAATGAATCTGAAGCCTAAAAGAACTTGAGCAATTTAGTGAAGTGTGGAAAGATGTCTCTACCCCTAGTGAGATGCACCCAGAGTTATTAAAGTTGCCTTATTTTTAAATCTGAAAATTGACACTATACGCAGAAAGCAAGAGGAAAAAAGTACAAACTTCATTTTATTTCTTTTCCGTTCCTATCTAAAAATCTCATCCACTCCATTCACGTCAACTATTGGCAAAAATCGCTTGTATTTTTGTTTAGTGTGTATTTGGTCATTTAAGTTGGGATTTTATTATGGATAGGTAGTTAGGATGGTGATAGGTGTTTTGTTTTTGAGCATATTGTAGGTGGATTAAAGGTGGGTTTGCTCAATTTGAACATGGTTCAATGGGAATTGATGAGAAAGATTAAAGTTGGTGTGACTAGAAATCCTAGTGCAAAATAGAAAAATAAGTTGTCAATATGAGAGGTGATAATTATCAATATAACTCATTGACTTATATATTAATAATAAATGTGTTGTACAAATTTATATTAACTGGCTTTGTTAAATTTTTAACGCAAAGGTCATGACCTCTACGCCCTTCACTAATTGGTAAAGGTTACAAAAGGAGGAGGGAGAGGTAATGAAGAAAGGTGAGCAGCCACAAGAAGCAAAAGAAGGAAAATGACAAAAAGAAAAGCCACTCTAAAACTAGACATATGATGACAAAAGAATTTTTTGGTAAATAGAAGTGGCATGATTTTTTTGGTAAATGTCACAATACACACAAACAATTAGTTTGATATTAGATACATGCAATTGTATTTTTTTAGTAGGTTGTAAAATTAGTGTAATTATATGTGTATGAAGTTATAAATAAAAGCTGAGAATATATTATATTTTAATGCATAATCAGTTGTCATTATCTACATCCTTCATTATTAATACACCATTCATCACTCGTCACTTGTTGCACTATCAATTATCAATTTAGTGCTAATATAAATTTGAAAAAAAATGTGATTTCAAGTTATATAATATTGTACGACATCCTATAATATAGTCAATTCCTCTAAACTAATACACTTTGGTCATAATGTGATATAACATTGTTATTAAAAATCAATCATCACTTATATAAAATTATAAAATCACTTGTCATGAATAACACATTCATTTGGTAATGGTTTAATGTGACTTGTTAATGATTGCAATATCATTTCTTAATTTATCTACTGATACAATTTTTTTTTTTAAAAAATGATTTCAAGTTATATAATATCTATACTGATACATGAGTTTTTTTTTGTTGGTTTAAGTTACTTTGTTTGCTGTGGTTTATAATAAAGACAACTTGATCCTTACATATTGAATTTTTTTTATAATAATTTTCATGATGTCCATGTCCCCTTAAGGTTATTGTTTATTTTTTAAAAAAAACAAAAAGCAAACCAATTCTCAAAATCACATATATGAGTAGAAAAATTGCTAAGTTATAGTGTCACTGTCAACAAATCAAGATGCAGACATTAATAATTGATACATTAATAATTGATGCAAGGAATATTGATTCAAATTTGCAATTTTATTATATTTCACTTAAAATAGAATTATTATATCATTTTATATCACTTTATGATCAAAATGTATTACTAAAATTTATCTTAATTAAATGACTTTTTTTTCAAAATTTAAGCAGATTCACAATGATGTCTTTGATAAGTCATAATATCATCATTAACAAGTAAAGGTGTCATTAATGACAAGTAATTTCATAATTTAATATTAGTGATGATTCACTTTTAATAACGATTCTATATCATATTGTAAAAAATAAGGAATTAATTTTGAAGAATTGATGATATTATATGGCATTGTATGGCATTATGTAATGTAAAATCACATTTTTTTCAAGTTTATATCAACACATTAATTAACAACTAATAATGCATCGAATGACAAGTGACAAATAGTATATTGACAATGAAAGGTATGAATAATGACAATAGATTATATATCAGAATATAATATACAGTTAACTTTCATTTACAACTTTATATACATGTAATTATAATAATTTCATAACCTATTAAAAAAATATAATTGCATGTATCTAATATCAAACTAACTGTTTGTGTGTAATGTGACATTCATAAAAAAAATTATGTCACTTCTATTTACACAAAAAAAAAATTCTTTTGTAATCATTTTTGTAGGTTCAAAGTGGCCTTTTTTTTTGTCACTTTTCTTCTTTTGCTTCTTGTGGCTATTCACCCTTCTTGATCGCCTCTTTTTTCTCCTTTTATAAGCTCCACCAATGAGTCAAAGGCATAAAAGGTCATAGCCTTTGTGTCAAAAATTTAACAAAACTAGTTAATGTACACCTGCACAATACAGTAATCATTGATAACTCAAAGAGTTATATTGACAATTATCGCAACCCGTATTGACAATATATTTTCTTATTTTGTGGTAAAGGTTTCTGCAAGCCTACCTTCAAGCCACCCACAATATACCTAAAAACAGAATATCTATCATCAACCTACCTATCTATAATATAACCCCAACTTAAATGACCAAACATATATCAAATAAAAAACACAAGCGATTTTTGCCAATGATTGATATGAATAGAGTCGATGAGATTTTCAAATGGGAATAGAGAAGAAACATAATGAAATTTGGATTTTTTTTTTCCTTTTGCTTTCTGCGTATAGAGTGTAACACCCAACTTTTTTTATTCAAAAAAAGTAGAAAAAATTTATTTTGAGGAAAATTATGGAATATGAATTTTGAGGGCTTAAAAATTTTATGGAAAAGTATATTTTCTCAAAAATAGCTTAAATAATTTAAATAAATTTTCTTTCTACCTTTACTAAATCAGAAAATTCGATGTCTCACATAGAACATTGATTTTCAGATTAAAAAACAAGGCCACTTTTAGTAACTTTGGGTGCATCTCACTAGGGAAAGAAACAACTTTTCACAATTCATTAAATTGCACTTAAGCCTTTTTGGGACTTCAAATTCATTACCAAATTTTTTGGAACTTTTTTACAGTATTTTGTGTTCAATGGGATTTCAGTGTCATTTTTCTCAGGAAAGTATCTCCTCCCCTTGTTTGTTTAGAAACTTTGGAACGAATGGGAGCCAGGATTTCTCCTCTCCTCTGCTCCTCTCACCTTATTTTAGTTCCTATCAAATTGAGAGTTTTTAGAGAGAAGCCAAATGTATTGACTAATTTACTAAATGGACTTTATGATATTCTATAAATGTCATCGGAGAAAAAAATAAATAAATACTCAAATGCTTCACTTCATATGCTTTTATGGTAAAAAGTGTTAAAGATGATAAATTAGTTGATTTTTTAATTTGATTATTAACAAAGCACTTGGTAAAGATGAACGAAATTTGTTAATTTGACTTTTTTAAATATATTATTATATCAATTAGAGATTAAAAATTTTATTATACCAGTTTTTTATGCATATATTAACATGTTAAAATAAGAGTGAATTTTTAAAAATTACACACTTTGAATTAAGCGGTAGATTAATTTATATGGCATAGAAGTGTAAAATAAAATATTTAAGGGTTTGATGGTAAGTTCACCACCTCTAAGAAACGGAGAAACCAAACAAAGCATCGTTAAATATCTTTCTCCACCCCCTTCCACAATCCAAAAACAACCTTAATTTCATCCAGGAAAAAAAAAATTATTTTTGTTAAATAGCGTGTTGCAGTGTAAAGCTTGAGATGATTAGACGCGCACATGCCGCTTCTTGCTTGACTGGGACATTTTATGCAGTAAGACAGTCATAGAAAAGAAAACTGTGTTTTGCCATCAGAAAATGTCACACAGCGAAACGAGCTAACAAATCTCTGGAACAGAGCTGAAGAGTTTAAACTTTAAACCTTCCCAGAATGCTACAATACTCTGACAAATTTCAATGGTTAGAGCTTATTTAGCATTGCTTCAATTTCTCTGTGTTCTTATAACTCAATTACATGTAGCCACCAGCCAGCCAGAACTACAAAAATATTATTGCTACAACAGCAGCAGAACAGCAAATAGCACCTACCAGACCAACCGCAATACCCTTTTATCAAATCTCACTTCCAACAAACAAATAGATTATGGCTTTTACAATCTATCTTATGGTAATTACCCAAACACAGTCTATGCAGTTGGGTTATGCAGGGGAGATGTTATGCCAGACTTTTGCCGTAGCTGCCTCAAAATTTCATCATTCCTGCTGCCACAGCTTTGTCCAGATCAGAAGCAAGCTTTTGGGATGTACTGCTTTAAATTTCCAAGAAAGACTTGCAAAGAATTGGATAGTATTGTTGCTCGCTTTTCGTGGAATGGAGGGAAGGAAGGAAAGAAGATTCACTGGAAAAGCTGGGGCAGTTTAACAAAATCAAAGTCTGAAGGAGGGATGGGGTTTAGAGACTTTGAAATAATGAATGATGCTCTTCCAGCTAAGACTGCCTAGAGAATTATTAATAACCCAAATGATCTGTGGGTAAGAGTTTTGAAGGGGATTTATTTCCCTGATTCGAATTTTCTTGATGCAAAAAAGGGTGGAAAGGCTTCTTGGATCTGGTATAGTATTCTAATTGGAAGGGATATGTTGAAAAAGGAGGTGTTTTGGTGGGTGGGGAATGGAGAAGAAATTAATGTGTGGAATGATAATTGGATACCAGTTCTTAATGGTTGTCTTGCTGACTCTATGACAGTGCCTGATTACCGCAAAAATTGGAAGTAGCTAAGATGATTCAAAATGGTTGTTGGAACTTAGATGGAATGAGGGGTTTGGTGGCAGAGGAGGTCCTGGAGAAAATTGTGAAGGTGCCTCTAAATTACATCAGCAGAAGCGATGAACCAGTGTGGAAGGCAGCTAGAAATGGAAAATATGAAGTAAAAAGAGGGTATTATATGATAAAATGCAAGAGAGACGCCTCTCCGAATAGAGCAGGTGCTTCTACTGTCTTAACAGTAGAATTTTGGAAGAAGATCTAGAAAATTAAAGCCTTGCCAAAAATTGTTCATTTTGTGTGGAGATGTTTGGTAAGAGCAGTACCGGTTAAGGAAGAGCTTGTGAAGAGGAAGTGTGGTAGACCTGCAGTATGTCCTATTTGTGAGGAAGAGGTAGAATCAATAGAGCATGCTCTATTTACTTGTCCTTGGGCGAAAAGCGTTTGGTTTGGAAGTGAACTGTCCTTAAGATTTGAAGGAGACAAGATGAGAAGCTTTGGGGAATGGTGCTTGAAGGCTCTGGTAGAAGAGAAGTTTCTTGATGATTTCCAAATAGCCTATGTTGCTTGGTTAATGTGGCTGATCTGGAAGGAAAGAAATAAGGCAATTTTTGAAGCAAAGAAAGTCGAGCCTAGTAAAGTAATCCTTGAGGCTGGTAGAGCTGTGAGGGAACTGTGGGATGCTAAAGAGTGGAGCAAGAGAGTGGAGGTCCATGATGGGAAACAGATTGCTCAAGTTAAGTGGGAAGCACCTATGAACGGCTCTCTGAAGATCTGTAGGAATAATGAAGGAGAATTGCAATGGGGTTTTGCTGATAATATTAAGGCGAGTTCTGCCTTTGCTACTGAAGTGATGGCGTTACAAAGAGCTCTAGTGTGGTGTGTGAGTTTGATCTGTGCAATGTGGTTTTTGAGACAGATTGCTCAGAGTTGTATTGGTGCTGCAGGAAAAGACTATCAGATAATGCAGATTGGAGATCAAAATGGGAATTGCAGACTATTCTCGCTAGTTTGGAGGATCACAGGGACTTTGATATTGCTCTAGTGCCAAGGAAGAGCAATGAGGCAGCCAATTGGGTTGCTGTGAACTGTAGGAAGGGGGTGTGCCCTGTTGGGTGGATCTTTGATCCAACACCTTCTTTAAGGAAGATTTTGGATATGGATGCAGGCGTGAAAAGGAAGTCTGCAAGGCCTGTTTTTCCTTCAGCTGTCCAGAGGCCGCATAGATGTGGTGTTGGTTAGCTTTGTTGCTGGTTTTCGCTTTGCTGTTTTCTCTGTTGTTTTGTTTTTATTTGTTTCGTTTTTGTCTGTCTCCTTGGTGTTCTTTTTTGGGAAAATTACGTACAAGTCCCACAGAAGACAATTTATTCATCTAAAGTCCCACGAAATGTTAAAATCACTGACAGATCCATCCCAAGGGACCTCAAAGTAATATTTTTGATTTGTAAAATGACATTACTACCCCTCATATTCCAGATTCATATTTGCTCTGTCATTGCGATTTACAACCTCAGCAGCGACTATTAACAACTGAATGAGAGGGCATTAACAACCTAAGCAGTATCCGTTAACAACTTACTTTATAGAATCATATAACCTCTATATAAGTGTAAATTATAACCAAATAATATAATACAACAACTTTAACACTAAAATGGGAAGCTTTTTGATATCATTAAGAATTTTAACTAAACCCAATAGGATTATAGTAATATTTTAATGCGAAGATCCATTTACAACCTCAGCAGCGACTATTAACAACCGAATCAAAAGGCATTAACAATCTAAGCAGTATCCGTTAACAACTTACTTTATAGGATAATATAGGGATTGATAGGTCTTATTGAAACATAGATAATAGTCATGGTAATACCTAGTAAAACATTCTCATAGTATGGATATGAGAATTTTGATATCCTTGATTAACTTCTACTCCTTTAATCCTATTTATAGAGCAGGGAGAGAATATATTTTTTAATCTTATTTATAAGATACTAAGAAAATTTTTATATGGATATATAATTTTATTCTTCATTTATTATTGTGTTTATTTTGTTCAGATAACGTATAATACATATTAAATAAGTAAAACATTCTCATCGCATGAATGAGAATTTGGGCATCTTCGATTAACTTCTATCTGCTGGGAAGGAGGTGGTGGAATTTGATAAAGGTGGATAGACGTTGCTCCATGTGTTCCTTCGATTTGTAATGAATATTCCAACAACTTAATTGGCAGCCAATGCAAGTGGGGGCTACATTAGTGAAAAATATATGCATATTTTAATTTCAACAAATAAATGACAAGGATAAAGGATTCATTTCCTGTGTATTAATTAGCAACCTATAAAAGCAAGAGACGAGCTTTGTAAGAAAATCCTTAGCCTTTAATTTCACCAAATGAATTATCGAGATTCATCCTCTTTACCCCATAAATTCAAATTAATTCATCTACCACTTTCCATTTTTACATTAATGCACCATGTATCATATTTTTTTCCCCTTAAATCAACTTGAAGACTTCTAAAAATATACGATATTGTCTTTTAATTTTTTTCATTCATCTTTACCTTTATGAGTATTTGCTTTTGGCTCCATATATATATATATATATATATATATATATATCCATTTCAAAAGAAGACAAGCTATATGTAAGCCCCAGGCCATATATGCCCATTTACGTGATATGACATAACTATATGAAAAGAGTTTGTCTTAACTTACGTAAAACATTCTTATAAGTGATTTTAAATGGTATGCCACACAAGATCTCAATTGGTTGTGAAGGTATGTCAAAATCTTAGTGTGTGTGAGGCCTTTTGATAAAAATAAAAAAAAAACGAAGGCCTATTTATTTTCTTGTTTTGAAACCAACCTTTTGTTTTTAAAAACAAAAAATAAAAAATTGTTTAGTTATTAATTTTTAATTAAGTGTTTATAAAAGAAACTCAAAGCAATTTTTACATATTTTATTATTTTCTTTTTTTTGGTCTTTCTCTACTTTTCTTTTCCATTTGGAGTCTCATTTTTTTTTTATATTGTTTTTTAGTTATCCAACTCTCCATTCATCCATCATTATTATAGGATTCATTTAGAATAGCTTATAAATAGCTTTTTAATGATAATTTATAGAATATGAGGCAAATACGTGAGAAAAATTGTCTCAGTTCTTGTAAAACGTGCTTATGGGAAATTTTCACTGCTCTGCAAACGGGGCCATAGTCTTTATTTTGTCTCTTACCTTCTATCAGTTCTGCAAGTTGATTTTGAAACAATTATTCCAAACAAGTTTTTATTTGTTTAAATGTAAATATTTTAGAACAATTATTGAAACATATTCTTTTTCAAATGAATTTTAAAAAAATAATTTTATATATAAAACTATTTTAAAATTTGAAAAGAAAAAAAGAAAACAGAAACAAACAAGAATAAAGTGATTCAGGACCCATTCTCTTTGAAGATTCTCTCAGAGCTTTTTGCCATTTCCACGTCAAAACATTTTTCTCCTGAAATTCCAACGGCTTGTCAGAATAATTCATCTCTGTCTTTCTATTTTAACCTACTGGATGCTTCGCTTGACTCTATATATCCATATATTTTATGAGAAAATAAAATAATATATTTTTTATAATGATAGAAAATATTTTTCTCAGAGCTTTTTGCCATTTCCACGTCAAAACAGTTCTCTCCTGAAATTCCAACGGCTTGTCAGAATAATTCATCTCTGTCTTTCTATTTTAACCTACTGGATGCTTCGCTTGACTCTATATATCCATATATTTTATGAGAAAATAAAATAATATATTTTTTATAATGATAGAAAATATGATGATATTACCTCTAGTCTTTAATCTAAGAACTCATTTGACTTTTATTTAAATTTTAAATATAAGACCCAGTTCACTTTGTTTCTCATGTTTATTTATTTTTTTTAAAGACAGTTTTTGTAATAATGGTAGTTCTAGCCAATACCCTTGATTAACAAAGATATTTTAAGAAACATAATACTCCTCCGGTCCTTAATATAAGACCCATTTAACTAATTTGATTAGATTAAGGAAATTAGGTAAGTTAGTTAATTATAAAAAATGTGACACATTTTTCCTAAAACACCATAATCATCTTTTTTAATACCTCCTCTTCTTCTTTTACTTGATTATGGTTGAAGAAGTATCTATAGGGGTAATTTAGAGAAAATTGATAAATATGATAGATGGGTCTTATATTTAGGACCAAAACCAACTCAACAATTGGGTCCTATATTAAGGACCAGAGGAGTATCTATTTATTACAAATTACTAACTTAACTAGTTTCTTTAATTTATTCAAATTAGCCAATAAACTTTTATATTAACGACTAGAGGTAGTACATTAATTCAAAGTCTATCATGATATTTTATAATAAACTTCTCAATAAGCGTGACAAACCCAGGTTTCAAACTGACAAACATTTCGAAAAACTTAAAATAAAACCAGTAAACCACTTATACTTTCTTGGTTTTGATCAATATTGCTATTTCAGTTAAATTTTTCATCACTTGAATTGAATTGCACGAAAGGATTCTCCCTACAATAATATATTAAAAATTGGACCACATGTTTAAAACTTGCCCCGTCTTTAAAAATCACTCTGATCGATTTTCAACTCAACAGTCACTTCAAAGTGTCTCAACCTCATTAAACTCAAAACGATTGTTGGAATGGGCTACTTGTCTCTTCGGGTGATAGTTTAGCCGTGTGGTTTGATTTGATTCCAAAAAATAATGTGATATGGATAAAAAAAAATCTTGAATTGAATGGAAAATTAAACAACAATGTTGACTTTAAGCTATAATTAATTCCTAAGATCCTTTAACTAAATAAGTTTAGGTATTTCTCTCATAAAGCAATAAATGGCTTTAACACCCCATTCATAGCTTGGGATACTAAGTTTTTATACAGTATATTAATAACCCCTTTCTCTTTATTGTAACTCCAACCTGACTACTTTACATTGATTAAAAGAATTTATTAAGGATAATTTTTTGTTCTGAAAATTTTCAAAAAAGTTACCATTAAATTCATTAAATTCCAATATCAACTTTTCTCTTGGAGAGAAAGTCAACAAAATAATTTTCCGTGTAAGGGCATTCGCCATGATGAAATTTTTTTTCCTAGTTTCCCTTTATTTTGTAAATTGTAAAGAGCTTAATGGCTAAAAAATAATACATATATATATATATATATGTTTGTGTGTGTGTATCTGTGTGTACAATACTTGTTTCCCCTTCCCGTTTTTTTAATGTATTTGAAGCCTACCATAAATGTATAAAGAAACCCTATTCAAATATTTTATGTAAGCTTTTTCAATGATCTATATGAAAAAGATCAATTGAACCAATGCATTATATTCATTAATTTGTTGGCGACACATTAGCACGATTCATTAATTGAACAATACCATTCGAATCTTGACGAATATACACAAAAGGAATAATAGAAAATGTGCAACAACAAATTGAGGGAGGAAAAAAGCAAATATTATAATAATAATAATAATAATAATAATAACAATAATTATTATTATTATTATTATTATTAATTATTATTATTATTATTATTATTATTAGTAGTAGTAGTAGAACCACACGGTCACAAACTAGCCACGAAAGGTACAGATTAATTAATTAATGGAAGAAAGTTTTGCAAATATGGTAAATACTGAGCAGCATGTGCACAACTTAAAAAATTAAGTCCAAGATATATTATTTTATGTTATAAATAAAGAAGAAATATAGAAGAATCATACAGAGGAAGAGAGGATCAACAAGAGGGAGTATTTCTCATTCTGTTCAAGAGTGCTCAATACATTATACATGGCCTCTATTTATAAACACAGTTTTATACTTTTTGATAGAATCTACAAATTACATAATAATATGAGATAATTGTGGGATACAGACATAATGGGAGATATTAGAGATTATAGGAGATAATGGGAGATATATGGACATCCACAAAAATATTATTATATTCATAACACTCCCTCTTGGATGTCCAATATATATATGAATGTGCCTCGTTAAAAAAACTTCAACTAGGAGAAACCCTGTGGGATAAAAACTTAGCGAAAGAAAAAGAATACATTATTCATTGATACATTATGTAATGCTGCCTCATTAAAAACCTTGCTAGTAAAACCCAATGAGACAAAATCATAGACAAGAAAAAAAGAGTACAGTGTGTATCGACTCCCCCTTTTGGCAACATTAGTTGACATCTTTGAGCCTGCAAAATCTAATATAATGAACAACCCTTCCGAATATTGTAATGAGATAAAAATGTTGAATATGAATTTTATAATCTTCTAAAAATTGAGATGAATAGTCCTTTTATGGTTTACCCACACATAGATCATACTATGATCTCTTGACATGAGGATCAAACAAAAATACTTTATCTATATAGCCATTAAGATTAGTTTTGGGTACCTTCAAATAAAATAATATTACCTCCATGGCACCCTTAAAGTAACCAAAAATATTTTTAATTCCATTCCAACATCTTCAAGTTGATAAAGAACTATATCATGCTAATCAGCAAACGATATATCATATTCTCTATGGCTAAATATATAAATGCTTTGGTGATACTAAGATATGGTACTTATGGACCAAGTGTTTATTCATTATGTTCTGAAGGTCTAAATCGATCTTTAGTCCATATCTAAAGATCTTGCAACTAATGAAACATATAATAGATGTTGCTTATCCACATAATGGATGTGACTTATTTATATGTATTCTTCTGAAAGCTTTCATTTCAAACCTTTTCTTCAAGTAATTCATAACTGTTGAAAACTCATCAAGAGTTCTGATACTATCATTATAAATAGTACTGATAACAGACTCATTTTGAATGTTTTCATAACCAGACAAGCAATAATAAATTTGCATCATTCCTTCAGTTGATATTAACCACATATGTCTCATATAGAGATTTACTTCAATGATGTTCTTGAGAACATAATTGTATGCTTCTAGAAACTTAAATCCTTCAAAGATTTTCATACATTATGATCCATATCTATTTATGTATTGGATCGTTTATATTTATACAAGGATTTGAATCCTTCTGGGATTCACATATAATTTCACTACATAGTGAGTCACTGTATTTTCTAGACGCGTATGAGATATTTTCATATATTATCAAACTGCCAGATCGATAAGATACATAAAAATTTTAATTCACCACAAGATTGTATTTCTCTTTTCTTGTACAAATGCCCATTACACTTCAGGTGCTTGGGTTAGAGATACACAAATCTCCTGTTATAATGTTGCGTCTTTTCTTTTTTGTTGGCCAACCATTTTTCTGTCTCTATCTCATAACAGGTTTATATATAAGATCCTCACTTGATCATGTGATATCATCAATCAAATTATTGTCGACAATTTTATTCCTTTATCGGTCCCATTCTCTTTTACGACATAATATATCGAGATCTCTTTATTGCTTTCAGACACTTAAACCTCTTCAGGGGTCAAAGAGTTATGTCTTAACCTCTTTCGCAATTCATGCCTCCTTAGTATGATCATCATGATCATTTGCTCCTTTTTCTTTTCTTTTGGAACCGATCATAATCTCATGCTTTTAACATGTCTTCAAGAATATGAGCATTTTTAGCTAGAATATAAGAATTAAGAATTCTCATTTGGGTCAATAATTACATCTGGCAGACATTAGTAATGTTTTACAAATGCAATACTTTATGAACTTCTAGTTCATACTACTATATTTGAGGATCTATATTTGGTAGTGAAAATACATTCCATGTGTTTTCTTTTCCAGCTACATATTTTCTCCCCCTCATATTGGGAACATGTGATGTAGGTCTTCCAAATCCATAAATCTCCTTTAGAAACATTATTTTGTTTCATTTAGAGACAAACAAGAATAAAGAGATTCTTATTCAACAGTGATCCCAACTTACTTTTAATATCCATCTATGTGCATTATTGCAGTAGAATAATAGATATTGTACATTCTAAGATGAAAGATGTCTGTCTCCTGACCAAAAGCCAATTATAATAGGAGAATTCATAATACATTGTTGGCTTGATGCATTTATGTGTAAAATATATAAAATCAATCATCCCAATACTCAAATGGAAATTTTGTTCTCATAAACTCTGATCTAACTACTTATGGAGGCTTTTGCTAAGTATATAATCATCAGCAACAAGAGGAACAATCACTAGCAATCTCAACGAGAATCATATTGATTTCATAATCAAGAACTTATGTACTCCATATAATCATCTAAACATATTTGCAAACTTCAGGTTGCAAGTTGATTATAAACACTTGTGACCATTTTATAGATGCATCTTTCACTTATATAGTATTACTTTGATCTACATGGTGTCTAAATGGGCTCATATATAAAGTTGATACATTATAAATCTGTACGGATCTGACTTTGAACACAGCTAGTGATGTTCTCTTTGAGAACAAGCAACATATACAAATTCTTGAGTCATATATCATTTTTAAAGAATCTTCTGGTTCTTTAACAAATGACAATGCACATTTTTTATGATATTTTGTATCATTATGATCCGAGATGATCTAACCGGTCATGACCAAACTATGAATGTATAAACTTCTGGTTTATTGTAAAATTATTCTCAATTATTGGTAAACTTCTTGTTACCATGTTATACTATTTATTTTTCTCCTTAATATTCCATAAGAAATATGTTATCAATTATGGATTTTATCTTCAGGATAATAAATTATGACATAGCTCTTCTAGAGCATTAGTTTTTATCTTTTACCCAAATGGTAAAAACCTGTGCACTCATGGAAGGTTGAGCGCTACTAGCTCTTCTGGAGCTTTTTTTTTCAAAAGGAACATGAGATATAAGGAATGACATTAATATTAATAATAACAAATTCTATCCAACATGATTCACACTTGTATTTTAACAATCTCCCTCTCAAGTATGAGTCATATAAATATATTTTTCTTATTTCTGTATTTCAAATACAGTGAGTAATATATAGTAAGCTAATAACATATCTTTAACTTGGAAATCCAAATACTTTCTGATTCATATATAATAATAGATTTCAATCAAATTGAGCTCTCACCTTAAGATCCTTTGATAAGCAAATATTCTAATATAAATGTTTGTGGGTTATAATTTTTTTATTATCAATTTCTTTTCTGCCCACAAAAATAATGGGGGGAGCTACATTAGTTATTCAAGAACTATATCGATTTTGTTACTAGTTCTTCAGGAACTATACCAATATTGCTATTAGTTTTTCTGGAACTAGATCAATATTTTGTTATTAGTTCTTCTGGAACTATATCAATTTTTTGACTACATATAGTTCGTCAAAAAGAAAAAGCTATATATAGTTCTTCTGGAACTATATCAATTTTTTGACTACATATAGTTCTTCAAAAAGAAAATGGTATATATAGTTCTTCAGGAACTAAAATATGTTATTATTTCACTATATGATATACTTCACTTTTTGTTATACTTTTTTCAAAATATGAAGTATTTTTTTGGGACAAAATATATATATTTTCTCGATATTTCGTTATTCAAAAACTTTATTTCTTTATATATATTATGTAATGCTTCAAAACTTATTCATAAATTTATAAATTCAACAAAAATTTGAAAAGATCTACAAGAGCTAAAAGCAAACTATATAGTTACGAAAATTTAAATCATAAGCTTTTAGGACTATTTATAAGTCATTAGTCTTCAAGACTCTATATAGTAAATATATATATTTTAAAAATAATTTGTATCCCTTGATATTTGAACCATAAATATCATAAGTTATTATTTTCATGCCATTCAATAACATGAGTGTAATGGCTGCTGGCCATTTAGTAATAGAAAATTATAATATTAATAAATATCAAATTGAATGTCAAAAATATATGAGAATAAGATAAGAATAAAACTTGAATTTTAAATTAATTAAATGTAACATGAAATAAAGAGAAAAGATAAACTCTTTTACCAATACATCCTTCACTATATAATCATTAGTTTTCGAGGTTACATTATTTATAATTCTAATTGTCATAATTTTTTTTTATAAACAAACCATATAATGATCCTTCTCATAATCAAAACTATATGGCTTCAGACCATTTAATAAAGAAAATAAAGATACATGGCATCTAGCTATTTAATTTCAAAATAAAAAAAAAAATAAAGATGGTTTCTGACCATAAGATAAAACTTTGATGTTATATGGCTTCAAGCCAATTAATAAAATAAAAAAATTAAATATGTATGACTTCTAGTCATAAGATAGAAAATCAAAATTACATGAATGCGAACTATTTAATAAGATATAGAAAATTAAATATATATAAATGGCTTCTGGCTATAAAATAGAAAGTTCAACATGATATATATAAATAAAGAAAAATTAAATATATATGGCTTCTGGTCATAAAATAGAAAATACAAATCATATGCCTTCTAGCCTTTTAATGAGATAAAAAAATTCAAATATCTATGGCTTCTGGCTGTAAGATAGAAAATCAAATTTATATGGCAATTAGCCATTTAATAAGATAAAACAAAATTATATATATGGCTTCTAGCCATAAAATAGAAAATTCAAATTACATGGCTTCTATCCATTTAATAAGATAACAGTAATCAAATATATACGGCTTCTAGCCATAAGATGGAAAATTTATACCTAAATACTTCTAGTTATTTAATAAGATAAAATATCAAATATATATGACTTCAAGTCATTTAAAAAAATAGAGAAATAACCATATATATATGGCTTCTAGCCATAAGATAAAAACTCAAAGTTGTATAGCTTCTGACTATAGTATAAAAAATAAAAATCATATGGCTTTTAGCCATTTAATTTGAAAAGAATGGAAAATCAGAGTTATATGACTTTTGGCCATTTAATTACAATGAGATGAAAACTTAGAATTATATAGCTTCTGGCCATTTAACTTTAGATGGTAACTCTTTACGAATATTGTTGGTATCTATTGAAACTTCGGGTTCCATCGAAATAGTGACATTAAGTCAATAAGAAATAGAGGGGAAAAAAATCTCCAATCATAGCCATGAAACCCGATATTTAAAACAACAGTAGATAATCCTTTTAATTCCATATAATGGCTTAGATTATCCTAGATAAATTAAATAGGAATGCGGATACTCTGAAACACCATACATATGATGCTCAAGATATTTTTATTTGAACAGAGTAAAGGATATTTAGAAAAATAATAGAGATGATGCTCTAAAATTATGCTAGGATAGAAAGGTATATCATACGCACCTTGGTTAGAGCCTCGTGCTGATAACGTGTTATAAATAAAGAAGAAATATAGAAGATTCATACAGAGGAAGAGAGGATCAACAAGAGGGAGTATTTCTCATTCTATTTAAGAGTGCTCAATATATTATACATGGCTTCTATTTATAGACACAGCTTTACACTCTTTGATAGAATCTACAAATTACATAATAATATGAGATAATTGTGGGATATAAAGATAATGAGAGATATTAGAGATTATAGGAGATATAGGAGATAATGGGAGATATATGGACATCCACAAAGATATTATTATATTCATAACATTTTATACTCCCTCTAGTATTTATTATATGGCATTTTTAACTAATTCTCAATACTACTAAGGAATGACTGTTAAAACATTAAATCTATCTTAAACTGATAATATTTTTTGAGTTTATCCCTAACTTAAATAATTTAGATAGAGAAACAAAAAGTTCGATGAGTTTATTAAAAAGATCATTTTTAATGAAAACTGTATCAATATATTGCTACCAGAAAATCTATGTACAAAGAGGAAATCAAAAGAAAAATTATCTCCTTTCATCATCCACTGCTTCCTCTTGCTCAAAAGGGGGAGTGGTCCGAGTGGGTGACCAAATGTAAGGAAAAGTTATGTAACTATTAAAAAATTTCATAATATTATTAGTTGCTTTTACAATTTTTTTTGGGGGGGGGGGGGGGGACTTCAGTGCTATTTATGATCAGATATCAGGCGTCAAAAACGGAACCCTTGGGTCTTTTTTTTGCGTTGTGCATCACGGATGACGAAAGTGTCGCCGTCTATAATGGGTATACGGAAGGAAACCTGTTAGTGGGCTTTAATTAATGGTTTCTGATAGCCGCCCATTACAATGACAATTAGTGCGGGTGGTCATTGTTATAATGAAATCTAAATTATTTAAAATTTAATCTAAATAATTTGAATTTAAAAATCTAATCTGTCATTTTTTAATAACATAGTTTTTTTAAAAAGTGTCAGATATAACATTATATTTATTTTAAAGTGTTAATACCATTTTTAGTCTTGGAAATTTGATCTGGTTTCTCAAATTTAAAATTAATAATTTTGGTTCTTGAGTTAGTCTAATCGGCAAGGAGTCGGCTCATAACTCACAAAATCATGAGTTCAAATTTTGCTACCGATATGAGAACTTTGTTGGTGGGCAATCTGTGAATACCTCTGTAAGCACTCTCTGAACCTGAAAGCCTGCCTGGCCCCCTGGTGAGCTCTCGGGACCCAACTTATCTAAACTTTTTGATATAAAAATAATAATAATCGCGGTCCTTGAGATTTGACTTCAGTTTGGTCCACTTAATGATATTTGGCTTTCATAACAAGGTTTCAAGAACCAAAACTAAATTGTTTCGAATTTTAGGAATCAAAACTAAAATGAGGTTAAATTTCAAGAACTAAAAATAACATTAACCTTTATTTTAAATTCTATAACTATTAAAACAAAAAAAGTGTTTGATTTGGACCGTTCAAAATTAGTCTAGCTAGTCTATATTAAAATCAGCAATCAATATGCGGAATGTGATCCCTTTATAAAACCCAACGTGGAAATTCTTGAGTTGAGTGGCTCATAATGATATGTGCTGTACGTCAAATCAACAACATTATTGAAAAAAAATAATAATAATGCAAGAGTTAGTGACTATTGATCTGACCTTAAAATTTGTATCTTTTCCATTGACTTGTTGACTTGTTGACTTGTCTACTACATAAACAAGTTGAGGATGTTATTATCGTTGCTAAATTAAGTACACAGTCATATCCCTCATCACATTCCATTCCAATCATGGCAACCTCTTGTATCATTTCTTTGGCTCTAGTTTTCTTCTTTCATCATCTTATCATTCTCTCCACTGCCCAGCCCAGCTTCGTTTATTACAATTGTTCACTTGGCAAAGAAACCTACATAAAGCCAAGTGCCTATTACGCCAACCTCAATGCTCTTCTTTCTAATTTCACTCGCGACACAGTAATTGACTATGGCTTCTACAGTTCTTCCTTCGGCCAAAGCCCTGATAAAGTTCACGCACAAGGGCTTTGCCGAGGTGATGAGGAGCCATTTTCTTGCCGGAAATGCCTCAACGATGCCAAAACCCTTCTTCCAAAGCTGTGTCCATATTAGAAGGATGCTTTTGGATACTATGACATCTGCACTTTTCAATACTCAAGTCGTTCCTTGTTGGGGATATATCGGTTTCCTGATTTTTCGCACAATTTTAACAATCCACAAGATGCAGAAGACGCAGAACATTACACAATTGCGCTTAATGATCTGATGCGAAGTCTGAAAAGCAAAGCTGCTTCTGGAGACTCTACTTTTAAGTTCCATGCGGGATACAAAATAATAGGTGATGAGTCTGAAACTATTGTGTATGGTCTTGCCCAGTGTTCGCCGGATTTGTCTAGGAGAGATTGTGACGCTTGCTTAGGGAACGCTATCTCAAAAATCCCAGATTGTTGTGAGAACAAGATTGGTGGTAGGGTTATAAAATTCAGCTGCACTCTTCGATTTGAGAGGGTCCACTTCTATGATGATTAATCACCCTTTTCAGTAAGTTTTTGAGCTTTCAGGTGTTAGTTTTGTGTGACTTTTGTCCTTGGTCCAATATGTGACAATCAGAAGTATATAGGTTTGGTCGCAAAGTTGTATAAGCATGAATATCAGAAAGCTTCAACTATGTGTCTCAACGGTTATACTCCAGAGGTTTTCATCACACAAAAGAAGTCAAGTTTCTCTCAGTATTTCCCCTTAACTGTTCGAACTTTTGAACATGCATAGGTTGTTGGTCTGAAAAATAATAAATAATAACTTGCAGAAGGTGCATATAGTAAATAATTGCATTTGTCTTGATGAAAACCAAATAAAAACTCGCCTTTCAAGCTTAATACATCTGAGAATATGAAAAGCCTAAAATATAAGCATGTTTTTGAAATGGTAGCCTGGCAGAGCATATAACAGGAGTGAAATTCTAATTCAATTAGGTCTTTTTGGTGGCCAACGAAAAACAATATATAACAAGATTTAATACAACATAATTCTAAATTACAGCAAATAACGAAGATGAACCGGGGAACTTGCAAAGTATATATAAACCTTTAATCCACTACAAAAAAATTGACTTTCAGCGGCGACAAAAGTCGCCGCTGAAAGTAATGCCTAAGAAGAATTGGCTTTACCAATGCCACGTCATCACCGCCGGTGCCACGTCATCGTCTCCGGCCGCCACGTCAGCACCGTCGACCTCCACGTCATCGCCATCGGCGGCCACGTCATCACCGCCGACTGCCACATCATCACTAGCCACCTCCACGTCATTGCCACGTCACTCCTCCTCGCCACGTCATCGTCTAAATATTTTCACCTTAAATGTGTCTTCTTCCAGGTTCGAACTCGTGACCGCCTCCCTTCGTGTCCAACCTTCTTGCCGCTGAGCCAGATTGAATTTGTTTATTAATATTATAAAATAAAATATATATTATTATATTATACTTTCAGCGGCGACAAAAAAAGTCGCCGCTGAAGGTCCACTTTCGGCGGCGACAAAAAAAGTCACCGCTGAAGGTCCATTTTCGGCAATTTGTTCATTAATATTGTAAAATAAAATATATATTATTATATTATACTTTCAGCGGCGACAAAAAAAGTCGCCGCTGAAGGTCCACTTTCGGCGGCGACAAAAAAAGTCGCCGCTAAAGGTCCATTTTCGGCAGTTTATTAATATTGTAAAATAAAATATATATTATTATATTATACTTTCAGCGGCGACAAAAAAAGTCGCCGCTGAACGTCCACTTTTGGCGGCGACAAAAAAGTCACCGCTGAAGGTCCACTTTCCGCGGCGACAAAAAAAGTCGCCGCTAAAGGTCTATTTTCGGCAATTTGTTTATTAATATTGTAAAATAAAATATATATTATTATATTATACTTTCAGCGGCGACAAAAAAAGTCGCCGCTGAAGGTCTATTTTCAGCAATTTGTTTATTAATATTGTAAAATAAAATATATATTATTATATTATACTTTCAGCGGCGACAAAAAAAGTCGCCGCTGAAAGTCCACTTTTGGAGGCGACAAAAAAGTCGCCGCTGAAGGTCCACTTTCGGCGGCGACAAAAAAAGTCACCGCTGAAGGTCCATTTTCGGCAATTTGTTTATTAATATTGTAAAATAGAATATATATTATTATATTATACTTTCAGCGGCGACAAAAAAAGTCGCCGCTGAAAGTCTTGGTTTCAATGGCGAACTTTCAGCGGCGACTAGAAAAGTCGCCGCTGAAAGTCGACTTTCGGCGGCGACACTTTTGTCGCCGCTGAAAGTCTTGGTTTCAGCGGCGACTTTTTGGTGTCACCGCCGAAAGTCGTCGCCTAAAGTCTATTATTTTGTAGTGATCATAGTGACCCATGCAGCAAAAATTGAGATATGTTGAGTGAAACTCGACATCCTGTATAGCAAATATAGAAGTTGCACAACTTCTGAGCATTTGAATATCACCTTCAAGGCCAACACCTAGTTAGCCAGCATAATATTAAGGAGTAATCAACTGAGGCCATATTTGTTTATGCTTGAAACAGTATATTCTCGTTCACATGATGATGCTTGGATAGAGCTAGCAGTATCTCGTTCACAGGATATATATCTTGTTACTTCTGAGATACCTTCCCCATAATGGATCTCTGAAGCCATGGCTGGCTTGTTTGGTACATTTTCTTAAATACAGAGTGACAAGATATTGATGCATCTTATTGGTTTAATTCACTGGACGGCTGTGATATTCCACTACTTTGTTCCACGCACGCATTTTGCCAAAACGAACATGGATGATAGTGTATATTTGTGGAATTGGCCCAAAAAAATGATACAGATTAATTAGTGGAAGAAATTAAAGACGCAATGTATGGTTTACCATAATGAGCGGCACGCGCGCGCGCGCGCACACCGTTGACCACATGCAATTGATAATTGTTTTCCGAGATCTAATCCCATGTTTTCCTTGACTTGTGTCATGTATACTGCTCTATCTTAAATATAAGATTTAGTTGAGAGATTTGTTTAATAGTGAAAGTTTTCATGTAGATGATACCAACACCATTTTTTTACAAATAACTAAATAATTTTTAATTTTTTCTTTCATTTGTGGCGCATTTCGTTCCCTCCTAAGATATAAAGGTACTATCTGTATTACTATGTTACATACAGACGAACAATACTTTGCTCGTCCAACTTACTCCTCTTTCAATTTGTAACTCCTAAAATTTTCATAATATTCATAGAACAATGTTAAAAATGAAAATAAGAAGAGGCCTTTATCCATTGTGCATCACGAATGACGTGCATAAAACATTCCCATCTATAATGGGAATATAATGGAGACCCTGCAGACATAGTGGCCATTTATATTCCAATAATGTAGAAATGTGAGTGGACATATAGCTGGCTTATAATGATATGTGCTGTAAGTAACTGTACATCAATTTAACTACAGTATCGTATAAAATAATGCAAAAGGTAATGAGTACTGAGCTGACAATAAGAATGCGCATGACTAGTATTTCTAGAAACCTGAACCACATACACCAATTTTTTTAGTTCAAATACTTATCGAATCTCAACCATTTAAATTTAATATGAACAGTCAAGATATAATACGTGATATTTTTATTTTTTTAAAAAATATCTCCCTTTTAATAAGTATATAATCCAAAATAAATATAATATCTTTAACAGTAAGTTTTTATAAAAAAATAATTTATTTATTTAAAATTTACTAGTTAAAAATTTTAAATCTAAACCATCAAAACTAATTTTGAATGATCTAGATTTTACATCAGTGCTGCGATGAGCACTTAAACTAATATTTTTCATTAGTTTGTTGACTTATAGAAGCAACTTGAGGATTTTTTTTTACTAATACCTGTAGTTTACTCGCATCTCATCTCATCACATTTCATTATCTTCCAATGATGACAACGTCTGTCATTTCTTTAGCTCTGGTTTTGTTCTTAGTTTACCTTACGGTTCTCTCCGGCCAGCCTAACTTCACTTTTTACAAGTGTTTCACAGGAAAAAGAAGCCTACCCAAACCGAAGTCCCTATGAAACCAACCTCAATACTCTTCTTTCTAAAATCACTCCCAAAACCATTGTTGACAATGGCTTCTACAGTTCCGAGTATGGTCAAGCCCCCAACATAGTCCACGTACGAGGTCTGTGCCGGGGAGACGTGAATCCGATAACTTGTTGGAATTGCCTCAACTATGCCAAAACCCTTCTCCCTAAGGTATGTCCAAATCAGAAAGAAGCATTTGGGTACTATGACTTCTGCACTTTTCAATACGCAAGTCGTCCATTGTTGGGATACCTGGATCCTGAATTTGCCTATAGTTTCAACAACCCACAAAATGCAACAGACAAAAAAGAGTTCACAAGTGCGCTTAATGATCTAATGCAGAGACTGAAAAGCGAAGCTGCTTCTGCGGACTCTAACTTTAAGCTATCTGTGGGAAGCAAAATAGCTGACGAGTCTGAAACTGTTTATGGTCTTGTTCAGTGCTTGCCGGATTTGTCTAGGCCAGACTGTAATGCTTGCTTGGAGAAGGTGATCTCAGATATCCCACTCTGTTGTAAGAACAAGATTGCTGGTAGGGTTATTAAACTCAGCTGCAATCTTCGATTTGAGAGGGGTCGTTTCTAGTATCATGATTAAACTCTGATCTCTTGGAAATGTGAGTCAAAATAAATATCAGTTACCCTTGTGTGTTTAGGAATAAGTGACCCATCTGGGACTAGGAGTAAATTATGCTAAATGTAAGGTTGTTTGAAGTGTCATGGAAATCTGTATAAATAGGTACATTGGTTTGTGTTCTTAAAAAAGAGTACTTGTGTATGGCAAGTATTAACAATACAAATGAATGCTTTAGATATATCTCTCTCTCTTCGTGACTAATACTTCCTCATAAGCAACAACTAACCAAATTACATAAATCAAAATATTGATTAAAATTAGTTAAAAACAATGAACGTGTTAGAAATATAATTTATTTTTTAAATATACTCTTACTCATGAAGAGACTAAGTGAGAGAGAATGTGTAATAAGTAGTGTAAAGACATATTTAATGGAAAAAAGTGTAAAGAATATTTAAAATTTCAGACAAAAAAATATATTGCTTATATTTAGGATCAGCTCTATATAAAAAGAAGTTGTTTATATAATGTAGTATATATTGGAACGGAGGAGTATGCGTGAATTTATCTCTAGGAATAATAAAATTAATATTTTTGTTTGAAAAATAAAAAATTGATAATTGACAATATCTATTATCATATCTTAATGTGTGTAAAAAATCAATATTATAAATATTTTCTTATTTGATGGTATAATGTCCTTTAAAACACCTTTACATTTTTATCCAAAAGTAGAGAAATGACAATGCATCTATATATCATAATTCAAGCTTCATGATGAACACATAACTTAATTTAAAAAATATATACACCACAACATTGAAAAAACTATAGAATTATTTTTTGTTTGAAGAAATAAAACGTCACAAGAGCACTTAAAAAAGAAAAAAGACCTGCTAAGCCATGAAGTGGATGTTATTTTTTTGTGGCATCAATGATCTGCCGGGTAATAATTGCGAAGTAAATGCGGGAAATAAATACAAATATTTTTTTCATTAAATAAACAAATACTTTTACTATACGATATATTATGTAGGAATTGAACAAGTCCCCATTGTGGCTTCATCTCCTTAACGTCTGACTTTTATCTCTGTAAAACTGCTAAATCTGTTAAAAATTAAAATATACCAAATTAATTTTCTAAAAAGTAACGACCCCAAGTTGGCACCAAAACTAATACCCATCAAAACGGGGACTCATTAAACCCTAATTCTTGAATAGGGTTTTCCCACCAGAACTGTCTCTGCCTCGCCTTCCTCACCTGGTCCAGTTCTTCTCCTCGCTTCCTCTCCATTTCCAGTTGCCCTAGAAGCTGTGTAAGCTGCATGTTGAGCTCCCGGACGTTTGCATTCCGGCGAGCCTCCACTAGAGGGTGAGGGCCGGATTCCGACGTGGGGTTTGGACTGATACAACGATCGACGATGGATTCCACTTCCGGATGGCCGAAGAAGGCCTTGTCGGCCGGAGAGAAAACGATGATGGCGATTTCAACACCACAGAGCGTGCAAAGCTCACTGGCTTTCTTGAAGAGTCCAGAATGACGCTTTGAGAAGGTGACTTGAAGATGCCTTTTCTTTGGTATTTTCTCAATTGGGATCTTTTGGCGACCTGAACTGGACTTTCTCTTCGTGTTTGAAGGAGGAAAAAAAAAAAGCAAAATATTTTACCGATGTTGGAATTGGTGATCAACATTTTGGTATTTATACTGCTAAATATTAGGTTTATTGCAATAAATCCGATTAATTTACTGTCCCTTTTTAATGATTTGTTACTTTTTTATTATATAGTCCAAGATTAGGAAGTTATAAAATCTCAATCTCCATTTATGAGTGAAATATGTACCTCCTCGGTTTATACTGCTAGGCATTATAATTCAGATTTTGACTTTAGCAAAATCTTAATAGAATTAAGAGCACTTTTATGTTTGTCAGAGATATTGACTCTGGTGAATATTATTGTGCAATAATTAAATTCGATTTAATAATATAAGGTTATTAATCGCAGGGTAAAACCGCACTCAAACGATAGGACACCAATTAAGGATTATCATATATTCCCAAAAAAGAATTAGTGTACAGTAGACTTCTCCAGATAGAAAAAAGAACTAAGATGGGGAGGGGGATATATAGAGAAAATTAGGTTGTAGGTCTCTGTAATTTCACCTGATTTTTAATCAGGTCCTATAGCTTTTTTCTTTTTATAAGGCCTTTATAGTTTTACCTTATTTTTTATCAGGTACTATAGTTTCAGATGATTAATAAAAAAGCACTAGATGGAAGCAGATTAAAAATTAGTTGTAACTGTAAAGACCTAATAAAAGAATTACATGAACTTGATTAAAAACAAATAAAATTACACGGACTTGACAAAAAGGAAAAAAATAAGGATCTTATTAAAATTCAGGTGAAACCGTAAGGACAGGAAGATTAATTTTTCCAAAAAATTAAATATATGTAAATTTCTTATATCTTTCCTAATTATTTTCTCATCAAAATCTTGTTATATCAATTGAATACGTAAAAATATTTCAAATATTATAAACACTAATGAGATGAATATCATTTATGGTAGTGATTTTTAATAGAGCCAAGACAGACTAGATATGTGGGAAAGCCATAATGAACTCAATAAATGACATACGAGTTTTCACACTTTAAGAAGATTTTCAGATATACAAATATCAAGGAAACAAGGTAAGCTGTCCAGGATTATTTAAATTTAGAATAAATTCACATATAGATACTCAACTAAAAAAAATAAAATAAATATTAAAGTTGAGGTGAGACTTGAGAGCTCGAGAATCCGATATGTATGGAATAAATTCATTTGCTACTTCACTTCTTGATTATCTTATGCCTGTGCCACACGTGTGTATATTGTTGGATATGATATTAGAGATTTTCTTCTTGCTAGTAATTCAGTATTAACAATTTTTTGCAAATAAAAACCTTAAATGTTATCTCATTTTTGTGCAATTTATGAAAAATTAAATATATATTGGTTAATAATTAATTGTAATTGTTTGTTCTGGCAAAAAAAATGTAATTTTTTACTTTTCATATTTTAAATTGTATGCTGAAACACCCCCTTATTTGTTGGGCTATTGACATTCATTCATATAAATTTTCAAAAAAAAAATCGTATTAAGTAGGAATACAATGTTACACCTAAAAAATAGGAATACTTTGAAACAAGATAATTGATGTAATATAAAAAAAATAAATAAGATCTTATACTAAGAATTAAATCAAAGTCTTCAACAAAGATGAAGTATCGTTATTTGCTAATATGCTGAGACACTTAGGGCTTGAGCCCAATTTTGTCACCATGGGTCAACGTCATTACAGAATGGCTCAAGCCCAAACTTTATTCCGTACAAAGCCTCCTATCCCCGGATCATCAAGGATCAGATCCAACATAACAATGTTCACTAACGTTTGTATCCAAAAAAAAAAAACACAAAAGGTTGGTCAAGCCCTTCAAAGTTCAAACTACCGATCCTAAATATAAGATATTCTTTATAGTATAAATTATACTACAAAATAAGCTTTATATTTAAAACTGGAAGAATAGTTTGCTTTTAACTCTTACAAGGTTGGATTGTATGAAATGCAAAAAATAAAGCGGGCATCACCTTAGAGGATACCACATTAATTTGGTTCGTTTGATTAGATGTTGATGGCCCTATTAATCATAGAGGATCTGCCACCTATGGTTACATTATTCGAGACAAAATTGGCAGCTGGATAAAGAGATTTTATTAAAACGAAAAAAAAAACCATAAAAGCTTCCATATGACCCTATGTAACATTACTGTTTCCTTTATATAAAAAAATTTAGATAAGTTAGATATCAAAAGCTTATCGAAATCAAAATATGCCTTCAAATTCAAAGAGTGCGTGCAAAATACTTATATATTACTTACTAATATGGTCCTTATATCAAATAATAGGATTTGTATTCACAACCTTATGAATTGTCAAGTAATATTTGGTGGCAACACTATTGTTGAGTTTGGTATTTTAGAAGGTCTTAAATTTTGTTGGGACAAGAAATGTAGAAAAATCAATGTTTTTATTGAATTTTTTTTTTTGCGTACAAATGTTTTCATTGATTCAATGAAAGCCCTCAATGTATGGCTCGGCGAAATTTGCTCATGATCTTGTAGGAAATTTTTATATTCTTAACCACCAGCTCTTCTGCAAGGGTCGGTCGTGGTGAGGAAGGATAGGATAGACTTTTTCTAGGGTACTCTGCTGGTTAGCTTCCAGGCTTTTCTTTTGACTTGTATTTTCCATCAAAGTAAGTTCTTATTCAACCAAAAAAAATCCCTCAATGTTATTCAAATGAACCTTTCAAACGGCCTTATCTTTCTTTGGGCCACACACTACTGGGCTCTATACGGACACGTTTTGTTTCTCATTCAGGTAATTTTGCATCTTGGGCTTTTGAGTTGTAATTGTTTTTCCCTTGAAAAACAAATACAAAAAAGGTGCTACTATTAAAAGGAGTGCGTAGCTTTGTATTCATTTTTACTTTTAGTCATGTTTATGACTTAAGACTGGAACAAGCGATAGGGGCTTTTGTTTTATACTAACTAGATTGAGACCATTCCCGTTCTTCAAGACACTGAACAGATTCAGATAGGTATCTGTACCTGCACCTGGGGATGGAAACAGAGCAGGTGGTTTGTCAGGAACCTACAGCCTAACCTGTATTTAGCCTGGCCTGGCCTGCATTTGGCCTAATCTGGCCTGGTCTGTTTTCTTAAAAAAAAACAGCTCAGGCTTGTTTAACTAAACAGGCCAGGTTTAGGCCTTCAAAAAAGCCTGTTAAGCCTGTTAGGGTGGTCTGGACCTGTTAAAAATTTATAATTATAATATATAAAAAAAATAGTTAATGGTATTATTGTTAATGTAATCTTTTAATTTATTTTTTAATTTTAATATATAGTTAATAGTTTAATCTTTTCTTAACTTTTGAAATTTAGCTGACAAGTAAAGATAAAAATATGATTTAAAATAATAATATTAAAAAATAATGTGATCTCTAAATCTTAAAAATATAAAGAAAATAGGAAAGAAAAATTTTGTTCAAAGAATGATAAATTAATTAACTTATGTATTATGTTAATTAAAGTATGATACTCTCTTTATTCATTATAAAATTTGTAGTTTTTTTCTCTTTATTTATTTGTCTTAATTTTAATTTTTTTGTGTATTGGTCTAAATTTTAACATATAATTACAATTAGTTTTCAATAATATCCTTGTAAATTATAATTAAAATTTAAAATAGTAATTATGATACTAAAATTTAAATAAAAGACAAGACTAAAAAATTAATTATTATGTAGCCTTTTTTAATCTTAGCTTTTTTAAAAAAAAACATATAATTGTAATTTGAATTTTTAAAAAATGCAGGTTTTTTAACATGCTCCAGGCCAAGCCAGGTCAGGCCTTTATACAAGTCAGGCTCAGGCTGAAAAATAAGCCTATAATAGGCCAGAGGCCAGGCTCAGGCCAATAGGCTCCAAAACAAGCCTGTCCTGTTAAGAGCAAGACCTGGCCTGTTTCCACCCTTATCTGCACCCAAATGTCTTTGATTTGTTGAAAGCTTTGAAACATATGTACTACTTTTCCGGTTCTAAATATAAAACTCTTTTCGTAGTATAATTTACACTACAAAAAGAGTTTTATATTTAGGACTAGAAAAATACTGATTAAGGTTCTTGAAAGGAAACTTGGTATTCTACTTTGCATTTATCTATGTGATAAAGTCAATTTTTATATATTTTATCTTCTATTAATTTAATATTTAAATGATAGTTTTGAGCGTAAATGAATTTTTATACATTATTGGATTGAATGGTTGATTTTTGAATTTTTTATAAAAATTAAGATTTTGGATTAAAAATATCAATATTTTATGATTTCCTATTTTCAATCTGGAATTAATATTTTCCTCTTCTTTTTTTGAAAACAAGTCTCATATTTTTAGAAAGATTGATTTTTGGAAAGTTTTGCAATTTTTTTGCCTATTTTTTGTGCATATCTAATATTTAATTTTGATATAGATTATATTATATTTGAATATAATCTACATTAATAGATACACTTAAATTTTTGTATGTCAAGAAAGAGCATACAGAAAACCTAATGGTGCAAGATTATTTCTTGAAATTTAAGCAAGATCTAATGGCTAATATTAAATGAGTTAATTAATTATTAATGGGCTTGAGTTTCAAATAAAAAAAATTTCTTTTCTCCAATTAAAATACTTCCTTCATTCCGTAGTCATGCTCTCACGCTCACTCTCGACACAATCAAGAAAAGCTCTCTTTTAATGGTTTTCATCTTCAATGCCTACTCCATCACTTATAACTCATCAAATATCCGTTATTCCCATCCCTCCTTCATTCCGTAGTCATGCTCTCACGCTCACTC
The DNA here is from genome assembly GCF_004799145.2 of Neltuma alba. Lineage (NCBI taxonomy): Eukaryota > Viridiplantae > Streptophyta > Magnoliopsida > Fabales > Fabaceae > Neltuma > Neltuma alba. The sequence goes on along the minus strand of NW_021636742.1, from coordinate 302,635 downwards.
TCGACGCAATCAAGAAAAGCTCTCTCTTAACAATTTTCATCTTCAGTGCCTACTCCATCACTTATAACTCATCAAATATCCGTTATTACCATCCCTCCAATCACGCCAATTGTTCTCAATCGTCCACCCAGCATCATATTTTTTAACTCATTACATCATATGTCCATGAATTGCACTAAAGAGCTTGGAGAAGGAAATATGTTGATGGAAGCTTGAGCTTCCTAGGGAGATAATTTAGGAAGATTATGGATGAGGCTTAAACCTTGAGGTAACACATGAAGGCCATAAGAAAGTGATATTCCATTTATCTTTTTTAATTCAAGGACTTGGGATTATTTAGTTTTAAATAATTTTGAGTTGTATTTTGTGAAACAATTTAATTCTAGATTGTCATCTTTATGCTTAGATTAGATTAGTATTTGGATTTTATTTGTACTGAAACATTTGCTGAAATTTATGTTTATGAATCTTTGCATTGTTAATTGAATTTATAATTAAGTTTTTGTTATGGATTTAATTATCAATATGGTTTGAATTGCAAATTTGGATTTTTTTGCCTCTTGATTGTTTAATTTAGTTGGTAAATTATCTAGTTGTTTGATTGGATAATTTTAAGCATAATTTTCAGAATTAATTTAAATTCTTTTCATTGGTTTTAATAAGCTTGGTTCATCAATCTTATATTGTTATAAGTACTCAAATGGTATACAGGTTTTTGAAATTAAGTGTTTTCTTTGTTTCAAGTAGGTGATTAAATTTATTAATTCCTCTCTTTCTTATCACTTTCTTTTGGTTTAATTAATTAAATTCATACGAATCTTAAGTTGTTTCCTTTATTGTATCTGAAGAGAAACTTCTCAATTTTACTTGTTAATTTTTTTTAATTTCTAGTTAATTTTTTTATTTATCATTTTAATTTTTCTTCTAAAAAATCCTCCCAAAAATTGCATTTGCATTCAATTTAGTTTAATTTATTTTTTATATAGATTTTAGGATATTTGCATTTTGCATTTATAATTAGAATTTTGTATTTTAGTTAAGGTCCATTTTATTGCATTTTTCATCACCTAAATTTTTACCTGGAGAAACTCACAATTTGCTCCTTGGAAGTAATGACTTAGGTTGATCCTAAACTACAATTATTGGAACCTAGTTTAATTAAGTGCTTTAACAACAGAGGCATCATTAATTTTGATGCCATTATCGAGGAGCAATGGTTATACTTTAGGTTTAAGTTCCATGTGATCTTGCATATTTTATCTGCATAATTTTTTTCTCTGCATTTTCTTTGCTTTTTATTGATTGTATTTTCTCTTTTCGATTGATTTTGCTAAATTCATCCTACTCTGGAAATTAAATTTTCATTGCCTGGATTTTTGTGAGATTTGAGTTCTTAATGTTTTTGGGTGTGCTGATAATTTTTTATACCTTTTGGTATCATGTGTGGGCTATTTTGACCAAATTCAACCATTTTTATTGAGTTCTTTAATTTTTTTTGGTATCAGGTGTGAGCTATTTTGGCCAAAATAGCCCACACTTGATGTCAAAAGGTATAAAAAATGATTAGCACACCTAAAAATATTAAGAACTCGAATCTCACAAAAATCTGGGTAATGAAAATTTAATTTTCAGAATAGGATGAATTAGCAAAATCAATCAAAAAGAGAAAATACAATAAATAAAAAGCAAAGAAAATGCAGAGAAAAATGCAGGAGAAAAAAAATTATGCAGATAAAATATGCAAGATCATCTAGAACTCAAACCTAAAGTCTAACTATTGCTTCCCAGCAACGGTGTCAAAATTGATGATGTCCCTGTTGTTAAAGCAGTCAATTAAATTAGGTTCCAATTAATTTGTAGTTTAGGATCAACCTAGATTATTGTTTTCAAGAAGCAAGTTATGTGTTTCTCAAGGTAAGAATTTAAGTGATGAAAAATACAATAAAATGGATCTAAACTAAAATGCAAAATTGTAATTATAAATGCAATATGCAAATGTCCTAAAATCTATATGAAAATTAAATTAAACTAAATTGATTGCAAATGCAATTTTTAGAGGGATTTTTTAGAAGAAAACTTAAAATGATAAATAAAAAAATTAACCAGAAAGCAAAGAAAATTAATAAGTAAAATTAAGAAGTTTCTTTTCAGGTACAGTGAAGGGAACAACCTAGAATTCGCATGGATTTAATTTTTATAACTTAAATCAATTAATTAGATCAAAGGAAAGTGATAAGAGAGTAAAATTAATAAATTTAAATCACCTGCTTGAAACAAAGGAAACTCTCAATTTCAAAAACCCTTAAATTAGAGTACCCATAATGGTATAAGGTTGGTTAATTAAACTTATTATGTAACATCCAAAAATATATATTTAGATTTTAGTTTATTAAAATGAGATTAATTAATTATCATTGAAGCTAATCTTAATTACGGGTAGACTACTAATTAATAAATAATAGTTAAATAATAATTAATATATATTTAAAATATATATAGAGATAATATAATATATAAAAATATATATATTTCTATATATATATATTAATAGTGGGTGGCACACGGCTACCCACTGTTTGTTTTGGGGGAGGGGAGTTAATCCCCGGTGGGCCATGACCCACCTTTAAAAAAAAAAACAAACAAACAAACTAAGGGTTTGAGTAGGGGGGTCACGTGACCCATTACAATTGAATCATTCATCTCCTTCTTCCGCCTCCCATCCTGTAACGTCTCATTGCTGCTTCGCGTTCGTGTTCCTCTGGTCCGCCATCCCGTCGCGAGAGAGAGTGAGAGGGAGAGGTTGAGGGTGTGAGCAAGGAGAGATTCTTTGGTCTCCTCTAAATTATTTAGGTAAGCTATTTTCTTCCTACTTTTTCTATTTATTTTTAAGTTTATGGCAGAAAATAAGATGTGTTAGGGCTTGATAGATTTTTAATGATTTGAGGCTTCTAACTTATTTTGATGATATTATTGGAGCTTATGGGGTTAGAATAGAAGCCTTATGACTTAGATTTTTAGTTGGATGGTTGATTTGAGGCAATGTAAACTAGGGATTGGTTGGGAAATGGTGATTAGTGTTAATGATGATATTAATTTCGAAATTTATCTCTTAGTTGAGTTCATTTGAGGTTATATTGAGGATCCACTGCTTAAACTTTGAGGATTGTTGTTGAAATAGTAATATTGATGATTCTTGGAGAGACTTTAAGTAGTGGAAGTTGGGTGTTTGGAGTAAATTGAGGAAAATATTATAAGTTATTGATTCTAATGAATGGAAAATGATTAATGGAAGAAGGGAATAGGATTTTAATAATAATTGGAGGCATAGATGGTACATGATTAATTTTCTAAGAGTTAAAGTAAACACTTTTTGGAGATTTTTGGATGATTTGAAGGAAATATTCTTATTAATGATGTGAAGGAGAGAAATAGAGTTGGGAAGTATTAGGAATTGTCACTTGGAGGAATAGATGAATTATTATTTTTCTAAAGATATTTTTTAAGCAAGCCAATTATGGGGATTTAGTTAATAAACTATTCTAATGCTATATTAATTAGTCTTTTTTATATTAATGTATGTTTATCAATTTATTATTGTAGAGTGAGCTTGATTTGGGCTCTTGGGTTTGAATCCTCCTACTCTTAGTTCTTGTGTCAAGAACTTAAGGTAACCACTTTTTAATTTACCTTGTATGCTTGTTGATGTGATTATAAGCATGTTTTGATGTTATAAATGTTGTCAATATGTGTTATGGTGATTTTTGTATGAAAAGTAATTTATGTATCTATATCAAGATTTATGTTTCGTTAAATTTATTAGTTAAGTGGGCATGAATTATTTCATCTTATGAATATCTTATTGATGTTGAACAAATTTGATTATTGAAGCTGAGAATACTTTATGGATATGAAATTGTGTGGAATTGGATGGTTGGATTGTGCTGTGTTGGTTGTGCTGAGATATAGTTGTGGGAGGTCTGATTATTTATACCACGTGGTATAGCCGCCACTTGGCGCCCAGTGGTTGGCATTAACATTCTTAGGGCCCTCGGTATCACCTTTCCTTTGGCCGGGTCAAGGGTCAGCCCAAGGGACATGACACCTTTCCATATTCCAAGGAAAGGGAACCCATGGTCCGATATGAGCTCTGTAACTTTTGGCCGAGTTACACCTCATTATTGGAAGGCTTGGTGCAGTCTTGTAAAAGAGATGAATCCTGTTATGTGTGAATAGCTCATGGGTTCTGTCAGAGGTTACAAGGAGGTTATAAGGATGGTTGATGAAGTTCTATGCATACAAGTTACTTTTTGAATTATTATATATTGTTTTCTGTAAAGATGTTTAACTTATATATTATTTGAAGTTGTACTTTGCCCGCTTAGCTATCTTGTAATCACTCCCTGGATACTTGTTGAATTGGAATTGTGGTTACTGGGTCAATTTGACTCACCCCGTGGTTATTTAACATTTTTCAGGCGAGGGTTCAGGTGTTGGTCCCAAGGGGAAGGTGTCCGAGGCTTGAGTTTTCCTTTCCACTCTGTATAGCCTCCATTTTGTTATACATGATTTGACTGATGTATATTGCCAAACTTTAGGGCCTTTTTGTTTTAGTTAACATTATCATAGCCTTTCCGCTGCATTCTAGACTTGTACTATTGGGCGGAGCCCTTTTTGGTCATATGTGATTGTTATTTTGATTGCAATTGATAATGGGCAGTAGTGGTAGTTTTTTTTGGTGGACTTCAAATGTCCTAGCCCATTTAAAATTGGTCTTAATTGTAGTTGAGATTCCAGAGTATTGCTCATGGATTTGATACATACATGAAAAATCAAATGTTGATCCTGTCTGATTTGTTTAAATATTTTTATTATTCTAGAACAGTAGCTACTACCTCGTTACAGATTTGAATTGTTATTGACTATGGTAGATTTCTATTTGATTAGGTTTGTCCTTCCTACCATGGTTAGCCTTGTAAAGCAATTATCGTTTTGAAAATGATTATTTACTATGAATTACGGGGGTTGTTACATATTAAAACCAATAAAAATAATTCAAATTAATTTTAAAAATTATGCTTAAAATTATCCAATCAAACAACTAGAAGTTTACCGACTAAATTAAACAATATAATCAAGAGACAAAAGAACCCAAATTTGTAATTCAAACTACATTGATAATTAAATCTATAACGAAAACTCAATTATAAATTTAGTTAACAATACAAAGGCTCACAAACATAAATTTCAGTAAGTGTTTCATCACAAATAAAATCCAAATATCAATCCAATCCAAGCATAAAGGTTTTAGATTGTCTCATAAAAATGCAACTCAAAATTATTTAAAACTAAATAATCTCAAGTCTTTGAACTAAAAAAAGATAAATAAAATATCACTCTCTAGTGGTCTTCAAATATTAGCCTAAGGTTTAAGCCTCATCCGCACTCCTCCCAAATTGTCTCCCTAGCAAGCTCAAGCTTCCATCAACATGTCTCCTTCCCTAAGCTCCTTAGTGCAATTCATGGACATGTGACGTAATGAGTAATAAAAATGACGTTGGGTGGACGATTGAAAACAATCGACGTGACTGGGGGGATGGGAATAATAGATATTTGATGAGTAAGTGATGGAGTAGGCGTTGAAGATGAAAACCGCTGAGAGAGAGCTTTTTTTGATTGCGTAGAGAGTGAGCGTGAGAGCATGACTATGGAATGAAGGGAGTATTTTAATTGGAGAAAAGAAATTTTTTTAATCCAAAACTCAAATATATTAGTAATTAATTAACTCAGAGAGTTGGAAAAACAGGCCAAACTCATCAGGCTGGCCTGTTTATACCCAAAAATTGTAAATACTGGGTTTGAAAATTTTTCCTTCAAATGAGAAACGGGCTTAAAAGGACTAGCCCTGTAGGATTGAGGGTTTAAACGGACTGGTCCTGTAGGACCTAGGACCAGTCCATTTAGGTCCTCTTAATTTTTTTAAATTTTTTATATAATTATCATATTATTAATTTTTTTACATTATTAATGATATTTCAAATATTTAGTTATTATTATTATTTTGAAATTAAATTTCACATAATGGTTTAATTTATTTGGTTTTAGACAATTATTTATCTAATTAAATTTTTAAAAATAAGTTAATTTCAATTTTAATAATGATTTGATTTATATTATATGTGTTGATATTTTTAAAGCTATATATATATTTGATAAGAGAGTATTTTTATACTTATGTAACTTGTGATGTGATTCTATATTTTAAATTAGAAATTTATGAGTTTCAATAATAATACTTTTCAAATTAAAATAAAATAATAGTCAGATTATAAAATTTAAAAGTGAAATTCCTATAAAAAATTCATATTTTTGCTATGAAAAAAAGAACACTTGATTATAATGATAATAAAGTTTCAAAAAATTAATTATAGTGTTTTCCTATTACACATTTGTACTATTAATGAAATTTTTGGATATTGTTGTTTTGTTGATAAATATTTTAGATGTTGATGGATATTTAGATACCATAATATTTTGTATTTGTAACTTATTTTATTTATAGTTATGTCTTTTATTAATTATTTTATTGGTTTGTTTTTATTTTGTATAAAAAATATGAGAAATATAAAAAAAATAATTTTTTCTTAAAAGGGCCAAAAGTCTGCGGGCCGACCCGACCCAATCAACATAAGAGCCGGGCTTAGTAAATTGGAATATTTCTGAAATTTTGGCCTTGTAGGACTGGCTCTTTTAAATCCGGCATCCCTGCAGGACCGGCCCGAATTCCCAGCTCTATTAACCCATTTGATATTAGCCGTTAGATTGTGCTTAAATTTCAAAAAATAATCTTACACCATTAAATTTCTTATATGCTCTTTCTTGACCTACAAAAATTTAATTGCATCCATTAATGTAGATTATATCTAAATATAATATAATTTATATCAAAAATAAATATTAGATATGCACAAAAATTAGGCAAGAAATTGCAAAATTTTTTAAAATTTAATCTTTGTAAAAATATGAGACTTGTTTCCAAAGAAAGAGAAAATATTAATTACAAACTGAAAATAGAAAATCACAAAATATTGATAGTTTTAATCCAAAATTTTAATTTTTAATGAAAAATTAAAAAATCAACCAATCAATTTAATAATGAATAAGAATCCATTTAAGTTCAAAATTATTATTTAAATCCTAAATTAATATAAAATAAAATATATAAAAATTGAGTTTTATCATTATGTTTAAAAGATTTGCAGCTGAGCGGGCAAAGAAAAAGATTAAAAAAGGAAAGATTTGCAGCTGAGGGGCGGGACATATATGATGCTCATTGGGCATTGAACTTGGACTATCAAAAATTGTACACAAACTCACTACCACATAAAAAAGTTTTCTACCTCGGTTAAAAAAGAAAAAAAAAAAAGACAGTGACACGTTAAAAACCTTTTAACTCATCTATCCAGCATAAAAACTCTCGTTACTATGTAATACTACCTCAACTCCAATTTTTAATATAAGAATTAGTTAAGAGGTTGGGTTTAATTCTAAATATAAAATTTTAATCTATTTTATCTCCTATTTTTTTTCAAAATATTCTTATTGATTGTAGGTGGTTATAGTAAGGGATACTTCCAATTATCAAATGCGTATGACTAAATATAATATTTAGGGAGACCAACATATATTTGCAGTAAATAACTAAATTAATTAATTTTCTTAATATTTTTAAATGAGTTAGCATTTTAAACTAGATTTTTAAAGTGTGTCTACATCAGTTGGACGTAGGAATTGATTTTGTTTTACCGACGTAAGTTTAGAACATACTATTACGTACACTCATATGTTACCCCTCCCAGACCAATATGATGAAAAGCTCTTCCCGACCAACGAACGTAAAAAATTTTGTATGCAGTAGTGACGGTTTTCACTTTTATAGGAAAGAATCTTAGCATTCTATGGATCAAGAAATTAATGCTGAACTGTTGTGTTAACAAGGCAGGCTGAATATAGAAGCTCGGTTTCTGTTTGGAGTGAAACATAACTTGATTCTATCTTCAACAGTGGAATTGGAGATCAACATAAGCTTAATGCTTGTTAGTTATTGCGATAATGAAGTCCAACTCAGCATTCATGCTGGATCAAAGCATCCCCAGCTTGATGAAGTGTCAAGTAATAAGCATAATTTTGTAGAAATGAAAGATCTTAACAAGTGGCCAAAAAAAAAAAACCAAAGAAAGAACTTAACAAGTTAATATGTTTAATGATGACAACTCTTATGAGATATTATAATGTACTCCTCTGGTCCTTAATGTTGGGATTATTGAGTTGATTTTGATGCTAAATGTAATACCCAGTTCTTATATTTATTAATTTTTTCTAAATTATCTCTTATTGATACTCCTTCAACCATAAGTAAATAAGAGAGGGGATGTAATATTAAGAAATATGATTATAGTGTTTTAGAAAAAATGTCATTTTTTTTATAGTTAATTGACTTGTCTAACTTACTTAACCTAATCAAATTAATTAAATATATCTGATATTAAGGATATGTGGACTATATTAATAGTTCTCAGATTGTTAACTGTGTAAGCTAGATTTTCATATATGAGCAGTGTCTACTTCTCCATCATCATTATTAATGTTCTACAAGGTAAACTAATAGCTTAGATATTTAAATGTTAGTTTTTCTGAGAAAATTATTAAGCATTGGACATTGGAGTTTATTTCAAATGATAGGATCTTTCAAAATCATTTATAGATACTCTTGTATCCTACATCAAACTAATTCCAATTCACATTCAAAGATACCATAAAATGCTGGTTTTAATTAAACAATAATGTTCACCAAAAAACATTAAACAATAATGTATTGGACGGCTCCTCAAAATTTGTTTCTCTTTATTGTTTACTCTTCAATAATGACATTTAATTTACAAATCCAACAAGCTTGTTGTTTATATCATTATTAACCTCCATCTCCACCTCCACCTCTTATGCTGATTATCTAACAAATCATTTGGAACGATTTCAGTACTTATTCAAATTAAAAAAATCCAACAAGTTAATTAGCAGCCAAAGCAATCAGGGGCTATATTCATAAAAACAAAAGAAAGAAAGTATCTTTAAATTTCAACAAATAAATGACAAGGATTCATTCCCTTTCTCTTGTTTAGCAACCTATATAAGCAGAGCACAGCTTGGTAAAATATCCTTACCTTTTAATTTCACCACACAAATTACCGAGATTCATCCTCTTCAACCCCTAATCAGTTAACCTCCCACTGATCCATTTCTACGTTAATGGACCACTGTATCTTTTTTCTTTTTCCTTTTCTTTTAGCCAGAACACAGTATCCTTTTTTCTTAAATCAACTTGAAGACTTGTAAAAATATAGGATATTGTATTTTTTATTCATCTTCACCTTTATGGTATTTGCTCTTGGCTCCATAAATATATATATGTGTGTGTATATATATATCTATGTCCCTTTCAGAAGAAGACAAACTACTATGCAAGGCCCGAGGCTATGTATACTCCCTCTAACTTTTTGAACTGGACTTTTCGTCGAAAAGCAGACTCTCATCATCAGATGCCGCCGGCACCACCGTAGATTCATACGTGTGGTAATTATCATGCGGAGGAACCATAATGTTTTCATCAGATGTTTGATTCCCACCAGCCGGTGGCAAGGCTGTCGAGGACTGATATGTATTGGAGTTATCCAGTGGAGGATTCATAATGTTTTCATCAATAAATTGATTCAAAGCCAGTTCTTCTGTCAAGGATCCACTTGTAAAGAAGTTACCATAAACTGCCAACATCATGTCATCATCAAACATTATGCTCTGATTTTCTGATGCCATTGACGAGGATACGCATGTGTTGAAGTTGTCACTGTTGTTCAGCATCATATTATCCCCGAACATATGACTCTGTTGAGTCCCCGCCGGCAGCATTGACGAAGATTCATCTGCGAAGAAGTTGTCATGGCTGTTCTGTATCTTGCTACCCTCAAACATATCATTCTGAGTCTCTGCCAGCACCATTGACGACGATTCGCCTGTGGAGAAGTTGCCGTGGCTGTTCAGTATCATGCTACCCTCAAACATATGACTCTGAGTCTCCGCCGGCACCATTGATGACGATTCACCTGTGAAGAAGTTGGCATGGCTGCTCAGTATCATGTTGTAATCAGCCATATGATTCTGAGTCCCTGCCGGCACCACTAACGATGATTCGCCTGTGTAGAAGTTGTCATCATTGTTCAGCATCATGTTGTCGTTAAGCATATGATTTTGAGCGCCCGCCGGCGCCGACGATGACGATTTGCCTGGGTAAAAGTTACCAGGGGGTGTAAGTAGCATGCTATTATCAAACATATGATTCTGAGTCCCCGCCGGCACCATTGGCGACGATTCTTCCGTGGAGAAGTTGTCATGATTGTTCATCATCATATTATTCTCAAAGATATGATTCTGAGTCACTGCCGCCATCGCAGACGATGACGATTCACCGGTGTAGAAGTTACGAGGCGGTGTAGGTATCACGTTACCTCCAAAATTCTGATTTCCACTGAGCCGAAATGAAAGCCTCAGACTTTCTTGGAGCTCCGGATTCTGAGTCAATAACGCAGTAAGAGAACAAGTTGGGAACTCAAAGGTCGAATCCGGAGGCGATTCGGAGAACAGCCCAAGAAAGTTATGGAAGCCTGGAGGTTGAGAGAATATTTTACACAACTGCGTTAGTCGCTCCTTCATGATCTTTTGCTGAGCCTTAGAATGAGTTTGACATGGCGCAGCCATCCACGTTTTGTTGTGCATTTCTCTGCTTCTTTGCTTCAGTTCCTCTGCTCGCTTATCCTCGTACGCCAACTGTTCCATGATTTCCTTAAGCTCAGCTTTCTGTTGATCCACCGTCGGCGACTGTGGCACTTGGCTCTTGTACCTCGCTATCACGACGTCGACGTCGGGGCTGCCGAACGTGAACGGCTTGCCTCCCGGAGAGATCACCATGAGAGCCAGGCTCCGATGAGAGCACAGAGCTGGTCTGCCTTCTTAAAAAGGCCAGCTCTACGTTTTGTGAAGGTGACACTGCGCTTTTTAGCGTCTTCCATCGCTTTGACTTCGATCTTTTGCTGCCCCTTCGTCTTCTTCGGTGGAATTGGGTCTGCCATTGTTAAGATTGAACCATAAAAAGAAGAAAACTCAGATATGATTAATTGAAGAGCTATTTTGAGAAGGCACATAGAAGATTGGGATGATGGGATGGCTTATAAAGAATACAAGGAGCCATAGAAATAACATGTTATACGGTTACAAAGGTACTTTTTCAGAGTGACATAATGGCAAAGGATTCTTCGTGTAAACGTGTTCGCCATGCAGAAAAGCAGAGCATTAATCCATTGTTAATGCCTTGATTGTGGTATTTGTGCCCGATTTTTTAGTTAGTTACTTTTATTAATATTTCTGCTGTGTATGCACACTGTTTTGCTTACTGTTGTAAGTTGTTTTGTTTTCTAGGAGTTTTTACATTGCAGTGAGTTGTTTCTAGCTAGATATTAAAAGCAAGGCGAGGGGTGTCTACTGCAACCTCTAATGCCCCTGTTCCGAGCCGTTGATTGCATCCAACGGCTCGAATTCTATGACGAGGACGTAAATTGATTGCGAAGGCATGAAAATTATAGTGTGCGTATATGGAAAATCCTTAATGAGGATATTTAATTTGACTTACTTTACAAATCCAACAGACTAATTGTTTATAGGGATTGATAGGTCTTATTGAAACATAGATAATAGTCATGATAATTACCTAGTAAAACACTCTCATAGAATGGATGAGAATTTTGGTATCCTTGATTAATTTCTACTCCTCTAGTCAAATTTATAAGGCAGAGAAAAGATATTTTTTAATCCTATTTATAAAATATTAAAAAAATTTCTATGGATATACAATTTTATCCTTCATTTATTATTGTGTTGACTTTATTTACATAAGGTATAATACATATTAAATAAGTAAAACATTCTCATAGTATGAATAAGGATTTAATCTGGGCATTTATGATTAACTTCTATCTGTTGGGAATGAGGTGGTGGAGTTTGATAAAGGTGGATAGATGTTGCTCCGTGTGTTCCTTTGATTTCTGATGATTCCACCAAGTTAATTGGCAGCCAATGCAAGTGCGGGCTACATTAGTGAAAAATATATGCATATTTTAATTCCAACAAATAAATGACAAGGATAAAGGATCATTTCCTTTGTATTAATTAGCAACCTATAAAAGCAAGAGACAAGCTTGGTAAGAAAATCCTTAGCTTTTAATTTCATCAAACGAATTACCGTGATTCATCCTCTTTACCCCATAAATTCGAATTAGTTCACCTACCACTTTCCATTTCTACATTAATGCACCATATATCATAATTTTTTCCCCTTAAATCAACTTGAAGACTTCTAAAAATATACGATATTGTATTTTAATTTTTTTCATTCATCTTTACCTTTATGAGTATTTGCTTTTGGCTTCATATATATCCGTTTCAAAAGAAGACAAGCTATATATAAGCTCTAGGTCATCTATATCCATTTACAGAATATGAGATAAGTATATAGAAGGAGTTTTATCTCAATTTACATAAAATGTTTTTATAAGTGATTTTAAATGTTATGCCAAACAAGATCTAAATCGGTTGCGAAGCTGTATGAAAATCATAGTGTGTGTAAGGCCTTTTGATAAAAAAAAAAAAAAACAAAGGCCTGTTTATTTTCTTGTTTTGGGACCAACTTTAAGTTTTTAAAAACAAAAAATAAAAAAATTGTTTAGTTATTAATTTTTAATTAAGTGTTTATAAAAAAACTCGAAGCAATTTTTACATATTTTATTATTTTCTATTTTTTTTATCTTTTTCTACTTTTTTTCCCATTTGGAGTTATGTTTCTTACTTTGTTTTTCATATTTATTTATACTGTTTCTCAATTATCCAACTCTCCATTCATCCATTATTGTTATAGTCTTTACTCTGTCCCCTACCTGCTATCAGTCACTACGAAAAAAAAAAATGATGGAATTTATCGACGGATTAGCGATGGAATTTGTTCCATCACTAATTCCTTTATCGCTAATTGATTAACGACGGAATTGAAATTTCGTTGCTAATTAGTGATGGATTAGTAACAGAAATTTCTCGTTGCTAATTCTTGACAGCACTAGGGATCACCTCCATGTGTCACTGCCACCTCATTTCTACCTGTTACGTGTGTTGCACCTCACCTCTACCTGCCATGTGTGTTGTCACCTTACCTCCACCTGCCATGTGTGCTGCCACCTTGCCCCTACTGCCATGTCACATGTCACTTTTGCTTGCCACGTGTCGACACCACATAATTCCCTCCTCAAAGTGATTTCTCCATGGCTCGAACCTAAGACCTACTCCATACACGCATACGGCTTTACCAGTTGAACTGCAATAAGCTTGTTAACTTATTATGTAAAATTCAATATATATATATATAATATTATTTTACACAAACAATTATATATACATATATATTATTAAAAACTAAAACTATACTATATGATAATTTTAATCATAACTATTTTAATGAAAAAATAATTTGTAAATATTTGTTTTATAATGTTTTATTTTTTAAAAAAAATATTTTTAATATACTTTTAATTTCTAACTACACTAATTTTGAATTTTAAATCATAAATAATTTTTTTATAAATATTTTTTAAATTTATTTTTTAATTAACATTGATAAGATATACACTTTAATGATATATGTATTATATTATATTATATCATATTATCTATATTTGTTTTATACTATATTTCAAGAAAATCATTCACAATTAGTCCAAAGATCTTGTTATTCAAAAAATAACTACTATAATAAAATCTAATAAATTATTCTATATAAAAAAATTAAATAATTTGAATAGATTATGATAAACAGTATTCTCTTACTTATATATATATATATATATATATCCTATGTAATTTATTTTCTTAAAATTCTTTGTATATATCATTTGTTTTTGATTGAAGATCAAAATCAATCCATATCATGGGTATTAATTATATCGTGATTAAATTTTATTGTTTAATGATTGAAATTCAAAATTCATTTCAATATTAATTTGCATTCATATAAATTTATTAAATCGTTTTGAATTTCTATCATATATTATATATTTCAATATATTTTACATATAATAAAATTATTTCTTTCTTATATCAGTTTGTATAAGAAAGTTATTAATATTCTTATTATATTTTTTAATTATTATTAATAATCAAGAGGAATTTATTTTAACAAAATACAAATAAGTTTTATAAGAAATTGTCTTTCTATTTTCAGTATATACATAATGATGACATGAATGATGATGATATCATTATTAACACCAATTTGTTATTCTGTTGAAAATTCCATTGGAAATCATGTCATCATTAATGATATACATAATTTGTTTCCATCGCAAATTTCGTCGCTAATTAACTGTTTTCTTGTAGTGAGTTCTGCAAGTTGATTTTGAAACAATTATTCCAAACAAGTTTTTATTTGTTTAAATGTAAATATTTTAGAACAATTATTGAAACATATTCTTTTTCAAATGCATTCAAAAAAATTTTTTATAAAACTATTTTAAAAATTGAATAAAAAAGAAAACAGATAAAAACAAGGATAAAGTGATTCAGGACCTGTTCTCTTTGAAGATTCTCTCAGAGCTTTTTGCCATTTCTACGTCAAAACAGTGTCACATTTTTCCCCAGAAATTCCAACGGCTTGTCAGAATAATTCATCTCTATCTTTCTATTTTATCCTACTGGATGCTTCGCTTGACTCCATATATCCATATATTTTATGAGAAAATAAAATAATATATTTCTTATAATAATAAAAAATAATATTATATTACCTCTGGTTTTTAATATAAGAGCTCATTTGATTTTTATTTTAGTTATAAACATAAGACCTAATCCACTTTGTCTCTCATATTTATCCATTTTTTTTCTAAGACAGTTCTTGTAATAATTGTAGTTATAGCCAATATACTTGATTAGCAAGGATATTTTAGGAAATATAATATCTATTTGTTACAAATAACTAATTTAACTAGTTTTTTTAATTTACTCAAATTAATAAACAAACTTTTATATCAACATCAGAGGTAGTACATTAATTCAATGTCTCTCATGATATTTTGTAATAAACTTCTCAATAAGCGTGACAAACCCAGGTTTCAAACTGACAAACATTTCGGAAAACTTAAAATAAAACCAGTAAACCACTTATACTTTCTTGGTTTTGATCAATATTGCTATTTCAGTTAAATTTTTCATCACTTGAATTGAATTGTACAAAAGGATTCTCCGTACAATAATATATTAAAATTGGACCAGATGTTTAAAACTTCTTTAAAAATCACTCTGATCGATTTTCAACTCAACAGTCACTTCAAAGCGTCTCAACCTCATTAAACTCAAAACGATTGTTGGAATGGGCTGCTTGTCTCTTCGGGTGATAGTTTAGCCGTGTGGTTTGATTTGATTCCAAAAAATAATGTGATATGGATAAAAAAAATCTTGAATTGAATGGAAAATTAAATAACAATGTTGACTTTAAGCTATAATTAATTCCTAAGATCCTTTAACTAAATAAGTTTAGGTATTTCTCTCATAAAGCAATAAATGGCTTTAACACCCCACTCATAGCTTGGGATATTAAGTTTTTATACAGTATATTAATACCCCCTTTCCCTTTATTATAACTCCAACCTGACTACTTTACATTGATTAAAAGAATTTATTAAGGATAATTTTTTGTTCTGAAAATTTTCAAAAAAGTTACCATTAAATTCATTAAATTCCAATATCAACTTTTCTCTTGGAGAGAAACTCAACAAAATAATTTTCCGTGTAAGGGCATTCGCCATGAAGAAAATTTCCGCCCCCCTAGTTTCCCTTTATTTTGTAAATTGTAAAGAGCTTAATGGCTAAAAAATAATACGTGTGTGTGTGTATCTGTGTGTACAATACTTATTTCCCCTTCCCCTTTTTTTAATGTATTTGAAGCCTACCATAAATGTATAAAGAAACCCTATTCAAATATTTTATGTAAGCTTTTTCAATGATCTATATGAAAAAGATCAATTGAACCAATGCATTATATTCATTAATTTGTTGGCGACACATTAGCACGATTCATTAATTGAACAATACCATTCGAATCTTGACGAATATACACAAAAGGAATAAAGAAAATGTGCAACAATAAATTGAGGGGGAGGGGAAATATAATAATAATAATAATAATAATATAATAATAATAATAATAATAATAATATATTATTATTATTATTATTATTATTATTATTATTATTATTATTATTAAAAAAACCACACGGTCACAAACTAGCCACGAAAGGTATAGATTAATTAATTAATGGAAGAAAGTTATGCAAATATGGTAAATAATGAGCAGCATGTGCACAACTTAAAAAATTAAGTCCAAGATATATTATTTTATACTCCCTCTAGTATTTATTATATGGCATTTTTAACTAATTCTCAATACTACTAAGGAATGACTGTTAAAACATTAAATCTATCTTAAACTGATAATATTTTTTGAGTTTATCCCTAACTTAAATAATTTAGATAGAGAACACAAAGTTCGATGAGTTTATTAAAAAGATCATTTTTTAATGAAAACTGTATCAATATATTGCTACCAGAAAATCTATGTACAAAGAGGAAATCAAAAGAAAAATTATCTCCTTTCATCATCCACAGCTTCCTCTTGCTCAAAAGGGGGAATGGTCCGAGTGGGTGACCAAATGTAAGGAAAAGTTATGTAACTATTAAAAAATTTCATAATATTATTAGTTGCTTTTAAATTTTTTTTTTTGGGGGGGGGGGGGGCTTCAGTGCTACTTATGATCGGATATCAGACGTCAAAAATGGAACCCTTGGGTCTTTTTTTTGCGTTGTGCATCACGGATGACGAAAAATGTCGCAGTCTATAATGGGTATATGGAAACCCTGCTAGTGGGCTTTAATTAATGGTTTCTGATGGCCTCCCATTACAATGACAATTAGTGCGGGTGGTCATTGTTATAATGAAATCTAAATTATTTAAAATTTAATCTAAATAATTTAAATTTAAAAATCTAATCTGTCATTTTTTAATAACATAGTTTTTTTAAAAAGTGTCAGATATAACATTATATTTATTTTAAAGTATTAATACCATTTTTAGTATTAGAAATTTGATCTGGTTTCCCAAATTTAAAATTAATAATCGTGGTCCTTGAGATTTGACTTCAGTTTGGTCCACTTAATGATTTGGCTTTCGTAACAAGGTTTCAACAGCCAAAACTAAATTGTTTTGAATTTTAGGAATCAAAACTAAAATGAGGTTAAATTTCAAGAACTAAAAATAACATTAACCTTTATTTTAAATTATATATCTATTAAAACAAAAACTTGTTTGATTTGGACCATTCAAAATTAGTCTAGATAGTCTATATTAAAATCAGCAATCAATATGTGGAATGTGCTCCCTTTATAAATCCCACCATGGAAATTCTTGAGTTGAGTGGCTCATAATGATATGTGCTGTACGTCAAATCAACAACATTATTGAAAAAAAAAAAATAATGCAAGAGTTAGTGACTATTGATCTGACCTTAAAATTTGTATCTTTTCCATTGACTTGTTGACTTGTCTACTACATAAACAAGTTGATGTTATTATCGTTGCTAAATTAAGTACACAGTCATATCCCTCATCACATTCCATTCCAATCATGGCAACCTCTTGTATCATTTCTTTGGCTCTAGTTTTCTTCTTTCATCATCTTATCATTCTCTCCACTGCCCAGCCCAGCTTCGTTTATTACAATTGTTCACTTGGCAAAGAAACCTACATAAAGCCAAGTGCCTATTACGCCAACCTCAATGCTCTTCTTTCTAATTTCACTCTCGACACAGTAATTGACTATGGCTTCTACAGTTCTTCCTTCGGCCAAAGCCCTGATAAAGTTCACGCACAAGGGCTTTGCCGAGGTGATGAGGAGCCATTTTCTTGCCGGAAATGCCTCAACGATGCCAAAACCCTTCTTCCAAAGCTGTGTCCATATCAGAAGGATGCTTTTGGATACTATGACATCTGCACTTTTCAATACTCAAGTCGTTCCTTGTTGGGGATATATCGGTTTCCTGATTTTTCGCACAATTTTAACAACCCACAAGATGCAGAAGATGCAGAACATTACACAATTGCGCTTAATGATCTGATGCGAAGTCTGAAAAGCAAAGCTGCTTCTGGAGACTCTACTTTTAAGTTCCATGCGGGATACAAAATAATAGGTGATGAGTCTGAGACTACTGTGTATGGTCTTGCTCAGTGTTCGCCGGATTTGTCTAGGAGAGATTGTGACGCTTGCTTAGGGAACGCTATCTCAAAAATCCCAGATTGTTGTGAGAACAAGATTGGTGGTAGGGTTATAAAATTCAGTTGCAATCTTCGATTTGAGAGGGTCCACTTCTATGATGATTAATCACCCTTTTCAGTAAGTTTTTGAGCTTTCAGGTGTTAGTTTTGTGTGACTTTTGTCCTCGCTAGATTTTTGGTCCAACATGTGATAGTCAGAAGTATATAGACTTGGTCGCAAAGTTGTTTAAGCATGAATATCAGAAAGCTTCAACTCTGTGTCTCAAAGTTTATACTCCAGAAGTTTTCACCACACAAAAGAAGTCAAGTTTAATAATTCTCTCAGCATTTCCCCTTAACTGTTCCAACTTCTGAAATTGCATCAGTTGTTGGTCTGAAAAATAATAAATAATAACTTGCAGAAGGTGCATATGGTAAATAATATGCATTTTTCTTGATGAAAACCAAATAAAAACTCGCCTTTCAAGCTTAATACATCTGAGAATATGAGAAGTCTAAGCATGTTTTTCAAATGGTAGCCTGGCAGAGCATATAACAGGAGCGAAATTCTGATTGAAATAGTTCTTTTTGGTGGCCAACAAAAAATAATATATAACAAGATTTAATACAACATAATTCTAATTACAAAATGCAACGAAGATGAACCAGGGAACTTGTGAAGTATAAACCTTTAATCATAGTGACCTGGCGGCAAAAATTGAGATATGTTGAGAGAAACTCGACATCCTATATAGTAAGAAGTTGCACAACTTCTGAGCATTTGAATATCAACTTCAAGGCCAACACCTAGTTAGCCAGCATAATATTAAGGAGTAATTAACTGAGGCCACATTTGTTTATGCTTGAAACAGTATATTCTCGTTCACATGATGATGCTTGGATAGAGCTAGTAGTATATATCTCGTTCACTGGATATATATCTTGTTACTTCTGAGATACCTTCCCCATAATGGATCTCTGAAGCCATGGCTAGCTTGTTTGGTACATTTTCTTGAACACAGAGTAAAAAGATATTGATGTATCTTATTGGTTTAATTCACTAGACGGCTGTGATATTCCACTACTTTGTTCCACGCATGCATTTTGTCACAACAAACATGGATGATAGTGTATATTTGTGGAATTGGCCCAAAAAAAAAAAAAGATACACATTAATTAGTGGAAGAAATTAAAGACGCAATGTATGGTTTACCATAATGAGCGGCACACACACATACACATATAGTTGACCACGTGCAATTGATACTTGTTTTTCGAGATCTAATCCCATGTTTTCCTTGACTTGTGTCATGTACACTGTTCTATCTTAGATATAAGATTTAGTTGAGAGATTTGGTTAATAGTGGAAGTTTTCATGTATACCCATACAATTTTTTTTACAAATAGCTAAATAATTTTTAATTTTTACATTTAACCTTGTCTTCCATTTGTCGCGCACTTCGTTCCCCTTCTAGGATATAAAGGTATTGTCTGTATTACTATGTTACACACAGACGAACAATACTTTGCCCGTCCAACTTACTCTTCTTTCAACTTGTAACTCCTGGAATTTTCATAATATTCACAGAACAACGTTAAAAATGAAAATAAGAAGAGGCCCTTTCCATTGCTCATCACGGATGACGTACGTAAAACGTTTCCATCTATAATGGGAATATAAGGGAGGCCCCGCAAATGAAGTGGCCATTTATATTCCAATAATGTAGAAATGTGAGTGGACATATAGTTGGCTTATAATGATACGCACTATAAGTAACTGTACATCAATTTAACTACAGTATCGAATAAAATAATGCAAGAGGTAATGAGTACTCAACTGATAATAAGAATGCGCATGACTTGTATTTCTAGAAACCTGGACCACACACAACAATTATTTTAGTACCAATACTTACCAAATCTCAACCATTTAAATTTAATATGAACAGTCAAGATTTAACACTTGATATTTTTGTTTTTTTAAAAATATTTTCCTTTTAATAGGTGTATAATCCAAAATAAATATAATATCTTAACTGTAAGTTTTTTTAAAAAAATAATTTGTTTATTTAAAATTTACTAGTTAAAAATTTTAAATCTAGACCATCAAAACTAATTTTGAATTGTTTAATTTTGAATGTTTTAGATTTTATTGCAGTGATGCAATGAGCACTTAAACTAATATTTTTCATTAGTTTGTTGGCTTATATAAGCAAGTTGAGGATTTTTTTTTTTTTTTAACTAATACCTGTAGTTTACTGGCATCTCATCTCATCTCATCACATTTCATTATCTTCCAATGATGACAACGTCTGTAATTTCTTTAGCTCTGGTTTTGTTCTTAGTTCACCTTACGTTTCTCTCCGGCCTGCCTGACTTCCCTTATCACAAGTGTTTCAGAGAAGGAACCTACCAAAACAACAGTCCCTATCAAATCAACCTCAATACTCTTCTTTCGACAATGCTTTCCAACACAGCTGACGATGGCTTCTACGATTTGCAGCACGGTCAAGAGCCCGACATAGTTCAAGTACGAGGTCTGTGCAGGGGAGATGTGAATCAGACAACTTGTCAGAATTGCCTCAACGATGCCAAAACTCGTCTCCCAACGTTATGTCCAATTCAGAAAGAAGCATTTGGATACTATGACTTCTGCACTTTATACTATGCCAGCAATCGAAGAGTCATAAAGAACGGTAAACAACCTCGCCATAGTTACAACAACCCAGCAGAAGCAAAAGACAAGGAAAAGTTCACAAGTGCGCTTACTGATCTAATGCAGACACTGAAAAGCCAAGCTTCTGGGGACTCTGATTTTAAGGTAGCTGTGGGAGGCAAAGTGGCTGATGAGTCTGAAAATGTTTATGGTCTTGTTCAGTGCTCGCCAGATTTGTCTACGAAAGAGTGTAATGATTGCTTGGATGACGCGATGTCAGAGATCCCAGTCTGTTGTAGGAACAAGATTGGTGGTAGGGTTATTAAACTCGACTGCAATCTTCGATTTGAGACGGTTCAATTCTATTATGATATTTAAACTCTGATCTCTTGGAAATGTGAGTCAAAATATATATTAGTTACCTTTTATGGGTGCATCTCTATACGAACTTGGCTTATTTATGTGTTTAGGAATAAGTGACCCATCAAGGACTAGGAGTAAATTATGCTAAACGTAAGGTTGCTTGGAGTGTCGTGGAAGTCTGTATAAATAAGTAGAGTGGTTTGTGTGTTTGAAAAAGAGTACTTGTGTATGGCAAGTCTGAATAATACATATGAATGCTTTAGATTTATCGCTCTTTCTCTCTCTTCCTAACTAATACTTTCTCATAAGCAACAACTAACCAAATTACATAAATCGAAATATTGATTAAAATTAGTTAAAAACGATTAATGTGTTAGAAATATAATTTATTTTTCAAATATACTCTTACTCATGAAGACAGTAAGTAAGAGAGAATGTGTAACAGGTAGTGTAAAGACATATATTTAATGGAGAAAAATGTAAAGAATATGTAAAATTTCAGACAAAAAATCTGCTGCTTATATTTAGGATCCGCTATATGCAAAAAGAAGTTGCTTATATAATATATTGGAACAGAGGAGTATGCGTGAATTTGTCTATACACATATTATTAAAATTAATATTTTTGTTTGAAAAATACAAAATTGGTGATTGACAATAAGTATTAGGATATTTTAATGTGTGTAAAAAATCAATATTATAAATATTTTCTCATTCGATGTTATAATGTCCTTTAGAATACCATTCCATTTTTATCCAAAAGTAGAGAAATTACAATGCATCTATATATCATAATTCAAGCTTCATGATGAACACAGGACTTAATTTAAAAAATACATACGTAACGACATTGAAAAAACTATAGAATTAACTTTTGTTTGAAGAAATAAAACGTAACAAGAGCACTCAAAAAAGAAAAAGACCTGCTAAGCCATGAATGGATGTTATTTTCTGTGGCATCAATGATCTGCCGGGTAATAATTGCGAAGTAAACGCGGGAAATAAACACAAATACTTTTTTCATTAAATAAACAAATAATACTTGTACTGTACGATATATTACGTAGGAATTGAACAAGTCCCCATTGCGGCTTCATCTACTTAACGTCTGACTTTTATCTATGTAAAACTGCTAAATCTGTTAGAAATTAAAATATGCCAAATTAATTTTCTAAAATATTCTAAATGTAAGACCCATTTTGTATAAAATGGGTCTTACATTTTAGGATTAGAAAAAATGTAAAGAAAAGGCTCAAATCCAATTTTTTTCTGTGCGTAGATTACGCATCTTTAGTTATCTGAGGCCATTTTTCTCAGATGTCTCTCAATAATAAATTTGTTCAAATAAAAAATAAATAAATAGAAACAGTGCTCGGAATATATGAGAATAATGGAGACTCGGCAACTTAGTTGGCATTTAAATTCCAATATGGGATGTAGTTAATGGATATTGTGTAATATTACCTACTGTTATTGATAAAAGCTCATTTGTTTTTTATTTTAATCCTAAATATTAGAGCTTAATTTATTTTGCCTTCATATTTATTTTTTTTCACGATAGTCCTCATAATAATAGTAGTTTTAGCTAATAAATTTGAATAGTAATATATCCTAGAAAAAACAACACTTATTTATTATAAATAACTAACTTAAATAATTTTCTTAATCTACTCAAATTCATAAACTAGCTCTTATATTGAAAAGCGGAGGTACTACAATTTTGTGAATTGACATCGATTGTTGGGTTATAATTGACAAGTCCTGCAATCGAATGAACAAAAATTATTGAAAGAAAATGCAAGAATTGATGTGTAATACTACTTCCGATTTCAATAGGGTGTGTTTGGATGAAACCAAACCGTGGTTTGAAAAAGTGATTCTGGAGAATAGATTCTAAGAAAAATAGATTCTGGAAAGAATAAATTTTATGAAAAAGTGATTTTGAGAAGTGAGAGTGTTTGGATAGTTGCTATCAGAAGCACTTTTTATATATACAAATTACTAAAAAAAAGACATAAGTTAATATGATAATTACAGAGAAAATAGATTTTATGATATATTTTAATTTGAAGGAATAAAATTGTTAATAATATATTTTTTATTAACATAATTAATAATACATAAGATAATATAATTAATAAATAATTAATATGTATATATATTTATAAAATATAAGATTAAATATGTTTATAAAAAAATATGTTTATAAAAAAAATAACAAGATACATATCCTATAGACTCTCACACTCTCCCTTTTTTCTCCAAAAGTAAAAAAATTTTGCTTTTTCCAAAACCATGGTTTTGGAGCCAAAACCATGGTTTGGGCCCAAAACCATGGTTTGGGCAAAATGGGGTGGTGTTTGGGTGACTTATCACCCAAACCATGGTTTGGGTCCCCAAACCATGGTTTGGGGTGTCACCCAAACGGTGCTATATTATGTTCAAGTCCTTGAAGTTTTGCTCACGTGTGGCTTGCAAGACTTGTGTCTCCCTAAGATCTTCATTTACTTGATGTCTGACTTTAACATTTAAACTTCTAAATTTTGCATAAAATATACCAATCTTGTTTTCTGAAAACCTGAAATATAATGTCCTTATTGACCCAAAAACTAAGCAGGAAGAATAAGCTAGCTAAGGTCAAGTCTAATAAATTGTGTTTATTGAGTGCCTGTGTGTAATATGAGAACAGAGAACCCCACCACAACGTATGGGGGCACTTGAGTTCCATTCTGGAATGTAGTGAACGAAGGACATTAATTAATGGATGTGATTCAGTTTGAGTGATGAGCATCAAATCTTCCTAAATATAAACACTCTTTCAATACCCCATTCATATGTAAAATTCAAAAGAAATGGACATAAAATAAATAGAACAGAATGGAATTTAGATTTCCATATAAAAATTGAAAAAACCAGATATTATACATATATATTACATTTTTAATAGTCTGATATTTTGATATGTTCAGAATCAGAAATAAAAATTGTTTCTTAATTATAAGTTTTTAAAAATGATGATTTTCATTTAAAAAATTTAAATCGAAACTGTTAAAATTGTATTTGAGGGTGTGGAGGCAGGTAGGTCTATGTTTCTTGGTTTCAATAGGACTCCTTACAAGCATTGTTTCTATCTACTATTATCTAAAAATAATCAAGTTATTAATGACTGGACGCAACCAAAAATGTCGTCACAGTGATGAGTATTATGGTAGTTATTGCGATGAGCTCTGAAATTAATTCGTGATGGAATATGCTATGAGTATAAGGGGGTGTTTGGATAGAAACCAAACCATGGTTTCAGAAGTACTTTTACGAATTACGAAGTAAATATGTGGAGGAGGTTACCTCGTTTTGCGGAAAAGTGATTCTGAAACCTAGGTTTTGGTTTTGCCAAACACCCCCTAAAAGAATTTAGTGAATGGACATTGTGGAATGTACGGAATGGACATTAATTATTTATAATATGAGAAGTGCCACATCTAATCGAGAACATGATTGGAACAAAATGCTAGAGTTAATAATTAATAAGCTGATCATAATTTAGGTATGTGCAGGACTGGTAATCCTATACTAATTATTCGCATCTTTTCTTAGACTTCTTGTTGATTCTGTAGTATAAATATGTTGTCTCATGGATCACATTTCATTCCATTATTCCATTAATGCACGATGAGTACCTCTGATATTTCTTCGTTTCTTTTGCTTTCTTTGCTTCCTCACCTTATTCTCTCCGGTCCGCTTCCTCCCAATGGCCATTATACTTATAGAAGAAATATGTAGGAACCCTAGCCTTGCAGATGAGTGCCTATGAAACCAACCGCAATGTCCTTCTTTCTAATTTCACTTCCGAGACAGAATTTGACTTTGGCTATCATACTTCCTCCGCCGGCGAAGGCCCTGATACAGTTTACTTACAAGGGCTGTGCCAAGCTGACGTGGAGCCGGATACTTGCTGGAGTTGCTTCAACAATGCCACAACCGATCTCCCAAAGGCATGTAAAATTCAGAAGGACGCATGTGGATACTATGACTTGTGCACTTTCACTATTCTGATATTCCAATGCAAAGCAAGTATAGCTGGATCCTTCATTTTCCTACAGTTTTAACAATCCAGAAGATGCAAAAGACGCGGCGAGCTACACAAGAGCGCTACAAGTTCTAATGGAAAAGTTAAGAAACCAAGCTTCTGGTGGTAGGGATGATTATAAGGTTGCTGTGGGAAGTGAAACATCTGATAAGTCCGAAACTGTTTATGGTCTTGCTCAATGCATGCCTGATTTGTCTCAGAAAGATTGCAACGATTGCTTACAGAACGCTGTCTTGCGAATCCGAGCTTGTTGTCTGAACAAGGTTGGTGGTAGGGTTATCGAATTGAGCTGTAATCTTCGATTTGAGAAGATCCAATTCTATGACGACATATGAACTAATCAAATATTTTAATACATGAACTTTCTTTTCATCTAAACGTAGGTCCTATATATGTTCTAATAAAATCTGAATTATTTTACTCTTCGAGCAACTAAAAATTATCATTTGAAATTACGTGAAGACAGACCAAATGATGATAAACATTGTATTAACCTATATAAATATATATATATATATATATATATATATATCCCGAGTTGGAATTTCCTGAATTGTTCATGGCTTAATTTTTCGACTACATATATGTCATCTCTTAAATTTATGCATTTTTGTGGTTGATAATTCTTAGGATTCGATAATCTCTACAAAGATTATCGAACCGACACGCTAGATTCATGTATTATTGAACTTCAACATTCAAATTTTGAAGAAAAATGTTACTTATTTTTGTTAAAAAGCACGGTTACACATTAAACCGGTAGATTCACATTAGACAACGCCATGCAAAGAACAAACATATGGAATTATATACGGCATTAAATTTATGATTTTCGACAGAAATAAATACTACCTCCGATCCTTCATATAAGAGCTCATTTAACTTTTATTTTCATCATAAATAAAAGATGCTAATCCACCTTGTCTCTCATATTTATCCTTTTTTTTTCTAAGAGAGTTCTTGTAATAATGGTAGTTCTAGCCAATACACTTAATTAGTAAGAATATTTTAAGAAAAACAACACTTATTTATTACAAATTACTAACTTAACTAGTTTTTTTAATCTACTCAAATTAGTCAATTAGCTCTTATATTAAAGACCGGACGTAGTAGCTTCAAATAAACATATATTTACAGTGAAAAGCAGAATATGTGAAATATTTTATACTAATTTTTTCTTCTATTAAACTGATTATAACTATCAAGTGTTTCTCTTTTTCCTTTTTATAGAGCCACCCGGTATCTGTTAGTCACATTAACCTTCGACCAACCTAAGCTGTAGTAGGAAGAACCACAATGACGATAAAGTTTTCCAGACGAATATTTAATGTAGCAATATATCTTAAGGCTCAAATTTATTGATTAAATTAGCATAGCCTCCTATGTGCTCGTTATTATGATGACATGTGCACAGTCAAATAAAAATTGGATAGTCCATATTTAAAATTTATATTATGTAATTTTTAAAAATTATAATTTTATTTTAATTTTATGCTTATACAAAATAAAAAAATATTTTAGATATAAAATTTAAAATAAATTTACTTTGAACAATCTAAAATCAATTTGAGCATGATTCTTATTATCACAATAAAGATGAAATGCCATTCCTGTTATTTATGAGCAGACACAATAACATATATACACTCAACTCAAAATATCAAGTTATATAACTGAAATGAGAATAGTATGTGTCCAGTCTCATAATAAATTTCAATATAATATATACGAATTGTCTCTCAATTTCCTTTCTATCTTTTAAGTGATTTTATCTTCCTTTTCTTCTGTACATAATTTGACTTTTACACATATTTTCCTTATAAATTAATATGTTGATGATTACACACCTATTTTAATGTGTTAACTATTTGTATGTTCCTATCTTTTACCTTCTCATTTGAACCTCTCGGTGGATACGAAAATTAAAGGTGCCTCCCTTAAGAAAAGACGACACGTCTAAATTTTATTAATATTCTGCCACATTCT
Organism: Neltuma alba; assembly: GCF_004799145.2. Taxonomy (NCBI): domain Eukaryota; kingdom Viridiplantae; phylum Streptophyta; class Magnoliopsida; order Fabales; family Fabaceae; genus Neltuma; species Neltuma alba. The sequence continues at coordinate 275,096 of NW_021636742.1, read as the reverse complement.
ACACATAGCAAAACAACCCCTCAATTAGATTATATATATACGATGCTTAATTCTACTTGGTTGAAAAATGAAGATTCATAATTTAGTTGTAATCATTCTTCCAAAAAAACAAAATTTGGTGCGCAAAATTTCCTTGTCCATGGATTTATCAGCAAATTAAATACAACAATGGGGTGTCAAAAATACCTGCATTTTTGTAAGAACAAATCATTCAGGATTCATTCTCTCTAAAATTTGAAAAATCATGATTCTGCATATTACATCCACAAAAATCAATGCCGGTTACAAGTTTGACTTCAATTTTGAATTGCAACAAACATAGGGATTGTTGAGAAAAATGAAGCATGTTAAATGTGAAATTAGACTTTTCAATTTTGACTTTCAGGCATAATTATGTCTCTCATTAACTTGGATTCTCTGTGACAGTATTGTAATATTCAGGAAAATGAAAGGCTGTACATGGGCCCACATTTCATTTATTTGCATGTAGATTCAGTAAATTATATGTTACGTGGGATCTGAACCTAATTAATTCATTATAAGCTCTGTCACACTCATAAGAACTGTTATTATATCATTGCTCTTAGTAAATTTCTCCATTGCAACGAACATGAGATTCTCTCAGGACTCGTTTGTTCTCTTTGCTTTGCTCCTTTTCATTGGTACAATCAGAAGAGTGTGGTCTAGTTTAGTCTTGGTGTTGACCAAACCATGAATATAATGAAAAATCACATTCATTCCATAGTACAATTCCATCTTCTTCTCTGGATACTGACACTATTCTCGTTCCTCAATATGTGAAATCTACTTATTATAAAGCTTAATTTATCATTTCTGAGAAAAAAATTGGAAAATTCCAACTCTTGATGTGATTAACTATGAAGAAAGCTTGTTCCAGTACGCATATCGATCGATGCTGAGTTCGTAAGATTATATTCTCTAGTGTCTGAATTATTGTTCATCTAATTAACAGTTTTTCTCGAAGATCAATTGAATCAATACCTTCATTATATTCATTAGTTGAACTTTACCATCCGAATTTTGAAGAGGTATGCTCACACAGGAATAAGAGAAAGCCCTTTATCATTGTTATTATAATTATTAAAAAGCACTATCACAAAACAAACAGGAAATGACACATGAAAACAAGAAACATTAGAACCCACGTTCGGCACCTACGCAGACACCGAGAAAAACGACATGACAATGAAACATAACCCAATCCCAAAGGCTGAAAAGAGTCCAACAACTGAAGTTTGGACATAAACAGGGCATTCTCCTGCGAGAGACAACCTCAACAGATCAACAGTATCCTGCTCCGCTGTTCTCTTCCAGGTTCTGATACTGCTGGAATCCTTGAGGAGCAGGTGGTGGAGGAGGCGGAGGCAAAGGCGGGGGTGGCGACATCATCATGTTTCCTTCGAACATTATCGGAGATTGCTGCAGGAATGGCTGCGCGAGAGGGGGAGGAAACACCTGGGCTGGTGGAGGTGGAGCTGCCATATTCTGCGTTGGCGGTGGTGGCGGCGGCAGCCGGCAGCCCGCGGAAGAGCTGCTACCCACATAGAACTGAGAAGGTTTGTTGGCATTTGAAGCAACATGGAGCATAGCCCGATCAGCTCGGCCCCACATTGTCTTCTTCATCTCCTCCAGACGCGCCTTGTAGCTCCCTAGCTGATCCATGGTGAGACTATTAATCGGTTGAGCATACCAGAACTTGGTCTCCATCTCCTTCAACTTCCTGTTGAGTTCTTCTCCGTGCTTCTTCTCCACCTCTAGCTCTTCCATGAGGCGAGTGAGCTGATCGTTAAGTTCCTGGACGGCAGCGCTCCGGTGAGCCTCCATCATCTGCATGGAAGCTGACGGAGGCTGTGGTGGCACACCACCATTCAGGAAACGGTCCAAAACAGCATCGACACTTGGATGGCCGAACGAGAAAGCCTTGTCGCCGGGAGAGAAGACGATTAGGGCAACCTCAACCCCACAGAGAGTGCAAAGCTCACTGGCCTTCTTGAAGAGGCCGGCTCGTCGCTTCGAGAAGGTCACTTGCAGGTTGCTTTCATTCTCCATCTTCTTTATCTCAATCTTCTGGCGACCCTTACTCCTCCTTCCACCTGCATTTGAGCTCGACGACGACATGGCCGAGATTAAACTGCAAATTCACAAGTGACACAGAAAGATAGAATAAAGGAATTGAAGAGAAAAATCAGTGTTTGAATGGTACACAGAAAGGGATGGAGCTGGGGTCAATTTATAGGGCTTCTGGGAAGGGTTCAACACAGTGGTTTTGTGGGACAAACCATTTGTCTTAATTAGGTGTCAGAATAATTATTACAAATATTGGTTACATTCATATTTTTTCAGGGTTTGAGATTTTTTAAAAAATCTCTCTGATAATGACTATAATGGCATTGGATTCAATGTTATAATTAGGGGGTGATTTTATGTTAAATATGGTAGGAACTTTAATGTTTGGAAATGGTGACCATAATTAGCCTGTTTAGTTACTCATCTGATTTTATTTATTAGTCACTTCTAATATATTTTATCAGAACCAATAAAAAATTTAAACTCCATTAATTCTTCTTTAAAATTTAATTTTTTGGTTTTTTTTCCTATTTAATACCGACACTTTTCAAGAAGATAACAATCTATATAATAATACATAAGCAAATAAAATAATACATTTATATTTAAAAAATTCAATAAAGTTACAAATAGGACAAAAAATCTTTTTTGTAGTAAGACTAGAGAAGTATGTTATATTATATAACTCAATCTTATCTTTGAAAAAAAAACTATGAAAATTCCACTGAATTCACTGAAATATATTGACCTGGTCTTTTTTCCCATGGGAAAAAAAAAAGTTTAATGGTTAACTGTGAAATTATGAGTCTATATTTTTTTACTAATAAGTGATACACTGGAGTAATCCAAGATGTTCTCTTCAACAAACAAACGCGGAGCTTTTTATCCTAATTTACTTTATGCATCGATACCAAATCCTATAAAATTAATCTTTGTAATATTTCTTTTGTGAAATTTTTACTACACCGTAATTTACTGAAACTGCGTTTTCCCATTTTCAATTTTCAAATAAAACATTTTGCGGCTCTTTATTTATTAAATACTTTAATTTGGTTAACTAAAAATGGGATAATATGGCGGATATACAGGTTTAACACTTGCTTTTGTATCAGAAGCTAAATCTGGAAAGATGGAAACATGGCATCTCTTTTTAGAATGGGATTGATGACAAAGACACACAAATATTCCATTTCTGCACATAATGACCTTTTTCAGTTGCAAAAATTAGAAAGAGATTATGAAAGCATTTGTAATATGACTTTTTTATGCTGCTATCTATCTAGTTTTCACACACAATCCATTGATACATCTAGATACGTTTAAAAGAAAAAGAGGAAACTATGCAATGAGTCTTTTATCTTACAGATTTAAACCCACTTTACAACTCATGGTTGTGCATTTTCAAGGAAGAGTTTTAGACAAGCTGCTTAGATATGCTACCTTTACTCCTTAATATAAGAATTAGATAACTAACTTGGAGATATTAAGAAAATTGATTAAGTTAATTATTTTTCTATCACAAATGTATATTAATCTCTCTAAACTATACATCCTAATTGGATTATTAGAATTATTCCTTTATGGAAAACTCTTACAATTAATAGGAATATTTTGGGAAGAGATGTGAGACAAAGTGAATTACAATCTTATATTTAGGACTAAATTCAACTCTCAACTAATTTTTATATTAAGGACCGAATGTAGTATAATTTATTATGATATATTATTTGCCCTTAATTTCATGAATAATAAGATCTATATGGTCTAAGTTAAGGTTTGTAAGTACGTATTGTTATAAATCTCTGAGAGGTTAGAGGTCCTGCTTATTTGAAAAGTTGAAGGAAAGGTGACTTCGTGTCTTCTTTGAACTCCACAAAAGAAGTGGTTAGATTGAAATGGAGACCAGCTATGTCAATTAAAAGATTGTTTTCATATCAAATATTCACTCCGGTTCTCAATTTAAGAAGGGGCGAATAATGTCGTTTTAATTTTAAATATAATATCTTAATCTATTTTATAATTTTTCCCTTAAACTTGCCCTATTGCTTATATATATTAAGAGATTTTTAAATTTCCATCAAGAAGTGTTGTAGCAAAACTAATCCCCATATTTTATAAATAACTTTCTTAACTAATTTTCTTAATCTTTAAAAATTAGTTATCAAATTTCTACATTTAAAACTAGAGGTAGTATTTTATATTCATATTGGATAATTCTATATGTTTTATTGAAAACTAAGTTGAAAATATTTTAAACGTGTAATAAGATAAATTGAATTAATCAATTAAATATATAGTTGTTTATTAATTATTTATATTAAAAACTTTGGTTTGGTTCATGCCCTAAAGTTATTATGAATTACTCTGTCTCTTGGGAGAAATAAAATCAAATAAATAGCCCCGTTACTCCTATCTCTTGACATATTCTTTGAACACTGATTTGCAGCTGAAAGTTGACTTTGCTTGATGATAATTATGAAAATCTAGAGTGTACAGAGACCACCGTTAATCTAATTGACACAGAACAGTTAATTCTGCTACAACCAATTAGTTTTTGTGCTACAATTGTCTGGGTTAGTCAAGAAAGAGATAAAGTAATGGAAGTATCTTGACATGTGAATTTCCACCGTTGACTCCTTATTTCTCTCTTACAGGACCCATGAAAAGAGTTATAAAGCGATTAATTGATAAAATTAGCTAGAATTACGTTAACTAAATCCATTTCATGAACCATATATATGCACCATGCATGTGTGAGCTTGTTGAAGAAGGCACTAGCCATGTAACTTGTTGCTAAATCAAACTAAATCTTACTAGTTGACAAAATAAAAACGATAATACATCCATCCTTAATATATGACCTATTTAACTAATTTAAATAAATTTAAAAAATAGTTAAATTAATTATTAATAAAAAAATATGCACTGATTTTTCATTATCATGCAGTCTAGCACAGTCAGAAATAGTAAGAAAGTAGAAGACAATTTTACTTTTCAATTGATTTCAGAAAGGACATTCCTATCCTCCACTATACAATACTACCTTCGGTCCTAATTATAAGAGTCAATTAATTAATTTGAGGAGATTAAGAAAATAAGTTGAGTTAGTTATTTGTCCTAAATAGGTGTTGTCTTTCTTAAAATATCCTTAATAATCAAGTATATTGACTAGAACTATCATTATTAGAAGAGCTAATTTGAAAAAAAAGTATAACTATAAGAGACAAAGTTGATTGAGATCTTATATTTAAAACCAAAATAAAAGTCAAACAGGATTTTATATTAAGAACCGGAAGTAGTATTTTTTCCCCGAATGGATGCCATGGTTACCAAAATATGAGTTCTCAAAACCTTATCATTCATATCAACAAGTTAGTTGATATTATTCCTCCGATCCTAAATATACAATCTGTTTTTTATATTTATTATTTTTTTCTAAATTACACTTATAAATACTCCTTCAACTATAATCAAATAAAAGAGAGAGAAGACATTAAGGAAGATAATTATGGTGTTTTACAAAAAAAACATATCATATTTCTCATAATTAACTAACTTATTTAACTTCCTTAATCTAATCAACTTAGTTAAATAGATCTTATATTAAGGATCAGAGGAGTATTAAATTTGATCGGTTAAAACTTCGGGCGAATATGTGACTAAGAATCAGAATTAGATTGCTCTAAGAGGGCAAAATTGAGTTTTGCAAAAACTAGATAAACCAAAAGCGTCTTAAATCCTAAAATATATCACCAGAAAAATAAAATGATAGCCCTTCTTAAAAGGAACTTTCGGACATCAAAGCTGCACTTAGATGATGTTAAGCCTAGTGTTTCCCACTTCTCACTCAAGAAACCTTTAACGGATCTATGTACAGTTCCTTCATCCGAGAGTAGGCGGTCTCCTCTTACACTTGCTGGGCGCTAGGCTAAGAAGAAACTCTGTAAATGTATTCTCATAGTCTGGTACTTTTCCATATCCTGCAGGGACAAATTGACATAATGTTTAGCCAGAATAATAGTAATCGGTGCAAGCGCATTATTAGGAACTCAAAACAATAAATATCTAACAAGCTAATAAACTGCATACATGCAAGACGAAATCTTACACAACTATTAGAAAGGACATACATGCAAACAAACTGTTCATATAGCCACTGATAAGATATGTTACAGGCATTGTGAAGTTCTTGTCCTACCTAGTCTAACACCTGTTACCAGATCCGCTTCCACTGTTGTGTCTTGTCTTTTTAAAAAAAAAAAAAAAAATTTGTTATACACGTTGTGTCTTGTCTGTTCTTGCTGTATTGGTGTGACTATGGTCCAGAGGCAACGTGTGTTGGCTTACAGAAATTCTTGAAATGTTACAAGCTGTAATATTCCTATTTCATTTGTACTTGGTGTTTCCATGATGTCTGTAAAGGTTGTGCGCTGTGACGTACAGAGTATTTGTGAGAGTGTTGTAATTATTGTCTCGAGAAAAAAATTACCCCCCCCCCAAAAAAAAAAAAAAGAAAAGGCTTCCTGGACTCCTACTTCCTTGTGCTTTGTCAATGTAACATTATCAAGAGGCCTGACCGAACATCCGACCTCAGTATAACTAAAGTTTTACACTAGTTTGTGACCAAAACATTTTCCAAATTTGGGTGCTTGACAGCATTAAGAGGCATATTTAGACCTCTCGAAAAAGCTACCCAAGCAGCCCCATAATATGGATCAGTGCATATCTCAAACATCTGGACCTTTCAGCTTAGATTTGAACAGCCAAAATCTTACTATTTTGTAAAAAATTTAGATTTAATATTTTTATTTTAAATAAACCAGCTGCAAAATATCAATCTTCTAAATATGAAATTACAAAAATAAGATAGGGGCCATCTAAATCAAATTCTAGATTTATACCACGTGCCCATTCCTAAGGGTGTACGCCAAATCTGGAATACTCACTATATTCAGTGAATGTGATGAAATCGTATTAATACTTATTACCCAATTAATGCGTATGCCGAGAGAAAGATGCATACACACACCAACACTTAATTTCTTACACCATTGCCTAACATAATCTTAGTTCTGAGTTCTGAGTTCTGAGTTCTGACAAACAGAGCAAGTTTTCATGAACAAGACTGCAAATTAAATTATCATTTGGACCTAAACATACAGGGTGTAGACGGAAGAAGTTCATAACAGATTAATAAGGGAAATCCCTCTGACAGGGTTGAAGGCTGCACACCATAATTCATAATAGATTCGCAATAACAACCAGAAACTACATAGATCGCTTAAATAGTAAATACAAAAAATAAACGGTACTTGCCAGGGAAGTAGTTGATATCAATGACGTAAAAGACATCCTTGGTCCCATGTTCCCGGATCATATCCATGTTGAACAAGCGGAGACCCTGGACATGGTGGTGCCGTTAATTTTAAGTTTACCATCAAGAAAAGAAAGAGACTGTCGCAGCAAAAGGAAGTAAAACAATCCAAAATTACCAATCTCTGACGAAGCTCCCTTGCAAGCCTTTCCAACAAGGGTTTTGGAGGAAATTCTGCAACAAGAATACTCCATTAAGTGCAAAGGAGCCACTTGTTCCAAACATTTACTCGAATATACATATGTCAACCTAACTACAGCCTAATGAAACGGGGGAATAAAAGAGTTCAAATTCACTCATGAATACAATATAGAGATCTTATTTGAGGTTTGAACTAAACAGTACCTCTTTGTAAAAGGCTAAACAGATGCCATTGATTGGAGCATACAGATGAAAGACTAGTTCATAAACAAATATCCTTTTTTTATTCTTTTGGCAGGAGGAGGAAGAAAATTTTCCAAGTCTCACCAGCAATATTGGGATCTAAATCAGCATCATCTGCAGAAGCTGCAGCACTTGAAACCCTTGGAAATTGGATTACACCAGCCACTTTTGACAGATCATGTTTATTGATATTAGGCAGAGAGAAACGCCTAACAACCTTTATGGTTTCCCCAATAATATAAATCTTAAAGAGAAGACCACCTGCAATGTCAAACATCCCTCAGTATATTACCACGTAAATTAAATTAACCATATAAAACATTCAGACTTGTGTATCAGTTTACAAACCATGATTGACAAACTCTTGCAAAATCAATGGAGGTTCAAGCGTTGAAAGAGAGAACTCATCATAAGCAAGAAATAGTTCGTGTGACTTTGCACTGCCATCCACAACTAAAGGCTTTACAACTGAAAATAGCAAATGAAGAAGTGAATATTTTAAAAACTATATCTATGGAAGAGATGACAGTAAATCTGAAAATACTCAAACAGGATAATCAGAACAAGAAATTCTGCAAACCAACTAGCTACATATATTCTTTGATTCATTAGACAACATCTAAGAAAAGGATTAGCTGACAAAGCAAAATCAAGTCCCATAGAAGCTCATTCAAATGCATAAATTCATTCTCATGCAACATTCAAGATCAAGTAGTGGAGATATTGGCTGAATTCACACCATATCCAAGGTCAAAGCAATTGCCATCCTCCATTACTAGAACTAAGGTAAGGATCCAAAAAGGGGAAGAAACAAAAGATATATATACCTAGTGGCAACTTCATTCCAGCTTTAGCAACTTCGTAAGGAATGGACGACTGGTCTTTTGTGATGACCAAGTGTCGCGGAATGCCGACTTTGCCTATAGATATGCAGTTTATTAAAATACAAAGATTGGTCGGTACTGAGAAAGTCCAGTTTAACAAAGAAAGAATATGGATTCAACTTACAACACAAAAGGCAATAAACTTATTCTTACACGTCAGCTATATGCTAACCCCAGACAAAATTCTATTAAAATTCTCGTAGTTTTTACTTTTCATAAACAATTCATGTAAATAATCCGATAAAAGTTATAATTTGGTTCCTTAATGCAACTAAGTTACCATTGCAGTCAGATAAGTTTAAATCTGCCACAACTTGCTGCATGGACTGGCGATTTTGCAAGTGTTGAATTGCATCTGGAGGATCAACAATGATAACTTCAGGGTGTTTTTGCCTGTAGTCCTTCAAAAAAAAAATGATGAAAGAGTAAAATTAGCCATCCATTTACAACAAAGGCTTCAAAGACTATCATCTAACAATCATTAATTGGTCTGCTTTTGGTAAGCTGGTCAACAATGTGCCAAAAAGATGGTCTGATACCTAGGCCAACTAGAACATCAAGCAGACTTCCTTCAGATTACAGAAGCACGAAGGCAAACTTTCATTGACAGTTTAAAGATGAGATTTCTCCATATCATTTACAGACAATTTATGAATACATAAACCACAAAGACTTCTTCATTCCGTAGTTTCCATCTCTATGTTCTAATTCATGTCTCCAGAATTCTGGAATCTCATCCAACCCTGTTCTTTATCTCCACAGAAGGTAGATTGCCTATGCAAGACAAACTTTCAAGAAAAGAACAATCCATTGAGATCGATGAAAATGGCAAAAGTTATTCTTACCAACCAAGAATATGAACCTCGACATTGCACCATATCCAGAGGGGAAACACACACACACAATGATAAAGAAGCATTTTAACTGAATCACACGCAAGAGAATGTGTAAAGGGCTGACCAATCAATCAGAATTTTCATTCCATAGAGACATCTAACCAACTGTCACTTTCCCTAACTCTATTCCAACCAAAGAAGCACCTTTCTTCCCTCATTTCAGGATGAGAAAGAGAACCTGATTAATCTTCAGAAGTGAACCCAAGGGAACCATCGAGTAATTGAAGAAAACCTTTGCACTGTTAAAAAGAGAGAGCATTGTATACTATCACAAGATTGCATTTTTCTTTCCTAGATAACAGCTAAGCAAGGTGAGCTATTGCTGCCAAAAGAATTGGCCATATGCCTCTTTCAAAATATCACTGGACATTAGTTTTGCTATATTTTACCCCCCGTTTGTAGTTGTTTCGCTAACAATTTTTAGATATAGGATCCAAGGAATGTCTTTTTCTCTCCTTTGTCTTCTGAAACATGGATGCGTAGAGACGCCCTTGAATGTCTCAACAACTGCCTCATTTTGAAATTTATATATTCTCATTTTGAAATGTGTATATTCTCTTATGAGTTGTGTAATGCTTCCAGAAATATGCAGGCAGCATAAGACTCATTCTGAATACTCTCCAGCCAAAAATGATCATGTGGATCCTTGTGAGAGGGCTGCTCAAATGACCAACAGGGAACGTTTTCTCCTATCACTGGTAATTTGTTAGATTTAACGGTATTTCTTAAGAGCAGAAAAGCTAGTTTGGGTTATTAGTTATGGCACTTTCTGAAAGAACCGAAAACCGTCCAGTTCTTGAACCACAAGTTCCTAGCTTCATTCAACAATATTTTCATGTGATTGGAAAATTAAAATTACCAGATCAAACAAGAGTTGGCATTAACCTTGATATTTTAAGCATTAAAACATATAGCACATTTGCTAAAATCCATAATTTGACGATAAAATGAATATCCTTAAATTCCTTTTGTACTTGATAGAGGTTAAAAGCACTTTGGAAAGGCACTATTCGATCATTTCATATTAAATAAGATATTAAGCTTTGGCAAGAAATATGCTGATTCTAATCATAACAAAAAAATTGTGAAGAAAATTATAAATTTTGGGGAAAAATAAATGGAAGAAAGGGTATTATAGTAATATTTATTTCTAATAACAAAATATTTTATGATACCTTCTTTGAACAGCATTTTCAACCACAAAAAGATGCAGCAAAGACCAAGAAAACGGCAAATTAATTTCTTCTTCCAGCAACTAAGTTCACCAATGGCTTATCAATATTTAGATTGACCATGAAATGTAAATTCTCACTTGCTTAAATTATTAAGGGACTGATTTCTGCTATCTGATTATCATGCCTGATGAGGAGAGCAAGAACTCTGCAAATTATAACAGATAAAAACAATTTTTTTTTTTTTTTGGATTCAGAGGATTTAGCCCTCAGATCAATGTCATTTTACGCTTCATTCCCAGCTTTAGCAGATGCCAATGATTTCAAACAATCACATGCAAGATCACAACAGTACAGGATTACCAGTACAATTTGAAAGTTGAGAGAAGTATTTTGGTGTTCACAAACCTCAATAGCTTCACGCCACTCCTTCCCTGACAGCTGAAAAGAACACACAGCCTGTCAGACTATATAGAGAATACAGAAACAGAGATATTTGATTTTATAATATGGAACAGACTATCATGAGCAAGAAAAGGCAGAAAAACTTATAATCCAGCTAGTAAACAAAAGGGCCCAGGATAAAGACATTTACAAATTACAAGGTAGTACTGGTATAATCATGAAGGAAGCCACACCTTATGCAAAACAATGTCAAAGGGACCTTGTTCGGACAATGGTTTGTTTAGATCAATGGAAACAAAAGATATACCCTTACTCCTGCATCATGGATCACAAAAATTTTCAGGATCAATATTTATAGGTCTCAAGAGAGCACAAAGTATTGACACTTCAAGACAATTCATCAACGGATTTTTGTTTTAAGCAAATATGTTCCAGAGTAAACTGGTACGCAAAAATTAAAAGTCAAAAGACTCAATTATTTAATTAATGAAATGAAACCATTTCCTGTAATTAATAATCATAATCCCGAATTAGCGGCAAGGTTTTCTTGAACAGAGCACAAAAACGTGCATTAGAATGCCGAAAATCAACATATCTGACAAGCGAGGATGGTTTTTAATAAGAATAATTTGATCTAAGAACAAAGAACAAAGTATCAAAATTTGACTTTGAATTCTCGTCGTGGACTAATCCAAAGGGCATATATGGTGGAATATTCTCATTTAAATTAGAACACAGAAAAGACCAAGATGTCAGATACCAAGAAGCGAATCAATGTGGGTTTCGGCTCGCGAAAGTGATAGCCAAGGTACAAAATAACTCCACCACCATCGACAAAGACACTACCTGTGTCCCCCCACCTCTGCAAAAGCCGCTTTAGCGCAGGAAACAATCAAAACTAAAAGAAAACACAAAATCCTTTGGCAATCCATTTCTGGAAGTTACAAAGAAAACTTAAATATTACATTAATATCCAAGCACCAACAGCATACTTTTCCTTGTATGATGAAAAAGGTGTAATGAACAGGGAAAATACCAGGCAAGAGTAATAAAATTCGGCTTTAAAAAGCTCTTCTTCTTCTTGGACGTCAAGGCATACCCAACCACTAGTTTCTGTTGCTGTGGAGACCCGCCCATTGAATTCACTTCTTTCTCTTCAGCCTCCTCCTCTACTTCAGTGTGGATTTCTCCTTCAAACCTCATGTTCGCACTTCCCAAGAACCCTAGAGAAAGAACAAATCCTTTCGTCTGCAACGTTTACGTTTTCAATATTCTTGTACCCTGCCTTACCGCGATAAAACTCCACAAAACAATCAACCAATACGGAAACGAGGAATAGCGCGAATCACACAAGAAATGGGATCCCTCGTACGGATATTCTTATCGAATTTGAACCAGAGGGCATCTTTATAACTTTTTGAGCACTATGTATTCCTCTGCAAGAGGATTTAAAAGTTAAAATTAAAGACCAGATGAGGAATATTGAGGTGCCTGTCCAGAGAGAATCTGGCTCCACCGGTTCGTGAATAAGGGGGAACATGTAAGTGAGAGCGAGGGGGAAGAGAGAGAGTGGATGGATTATTGGGAGGAATATTCAGTTTGCAGAGAAGATAGTGAATATAAATGGTGAAGGGAAGGGATGAGAGTCACTCACGAGACTGGGGGAAGCCGCGCTGGCTTACTCCTCTGCTATATCTTCTTTTACCATTTTACCCTTTTGTTTTGTGGGGCTTAATAAAAAGACATGTGGATGCATAGCCTAGTAGAATAAACTCTCATAACAAAATCAATTCTATCTATAACTTTAAACCGTTGGCATCTTTCTTTCTAATTAAAAAAATGAATATAGATGGTGACATTAATAATTTTATAATTAAATATTAAAATGTAGTAAGAATTATAATAAGACCTTATGAAAAGAAAATAATTATTAAAAAAATTCTCACACTGAAACTTATCATTACTAACTACTCTGTTATCATTGAGACTTTTCAATAATTATATTTTTTTTAGATTCTACAGCGATTCTCTCTAAAATATATTATTATTGTTGGTACTTGGTATTTATTATATAAAATTATATTTTTATTTTTATTTAGCACAAAATATTTGATAAAAAATTAAAATGTTATTTTACTGGAAAATAAATAAATTACTTTTGAGAAAGCATGAATGGTAAATTTAAAAATATCCATGGTAATTATTTTTTAGCACAATTTTTTATGACTAAGTGACCATAATGTAAGGACTCATTCAATACATGAAAATGAATAAAAATATATTGAGGAAAAATTGATTTTGAGAATAAAAATAATATTCATTCATATTTTTAAAAAATAATAAAAATATCAAGTATTAATAATAAAAATAAATATTTAATAAAACAAGAAGGAAAAAAATTACTAAGTAATGATTATAAAAACAAAATAAAAAAATGATGAGTTGCAGTCATGTTTGAGCCCCGTTGAGGGCAAGGGTGTCATTCTGTAGGATTTCAAATAATGCTATTGTCAACTCCAAGAAGATACAGTAAATTATATGCCACGTATTTCACCGTCTGAAAGCAACGTTTAGGTGCTGGCCAAATTAAAGAAAGAAAACTGTGGGTGACTCCCAAAAAAATTTAAAAAAAAAAAGGAAAGAAAAAAAAAAGCTTATGAAATTTCCTGTTAATCAAGTTTGAAAGCAATTTATACAATTATTTATGGATTAGGATATGGGTTTAAATTATAATCAAGCTTCCTCCAGCTTAGATTTATCTGGAGGTTGGAAAAAAGAGTGGGGAATATTTGGAATGTATGCTCAGAATATGCTTAGCTTGGAGTTAGGCCAAGTAAATGCGTGATTTTGGGGATCAAACTTCCAGTCTTTATGACTTGCCACTTCTTTCTTTATGCTGAAATTAATTTCAAGATGTTGAAATGTTTCTTTAAGGGTTTCACACACTCGCATTGACCATAAATCCGTTATATTAAGAACCAAGGATTAAATATGGTGTTAATGAACCCGTTAATCAATTGCCATTGAATCATATAGAATATACTCCTCAAATTTGAATTGCCTTGATTTTTTTTTTTTTATGCAACGTGTTTTTATTATTTTTGTTCCTAATTAATTTTATATATTGCATTAATTAAAAAGTTTATTATATTTTCTTTCATACTTTTTTTCCTCTTACCTCTCATAAATATCAGCATGCTTGAAAAAAAAAGTTTATTTTTTATATTTATTACTTTTAACTAATTTTAACTATTTTTTTAAAGGGTTAATACAAACTTTAGTCCCTCAAGTTTGTTTTCATTTTGGTTTTAGTCCCTCAAATTTCAAATCATAGGTTTTGATCCCTCAATGGGCAAAATGATCCAGTTTTTTATTAAATTATAAGAACCAATGTTTTAAATGAAAGGAAATTTGAGGGACAAAAACCTATGGTTTGAAATTTGAGGGACTAAAACCAAAATAAGGACAAACTTGAAAGACTAAAATTTGTATTAACCCTTTTTTAAACAATGTAATTTAGTTATTTGGCTCTTATAAAAAGAACCAGAGACAGTACTGTTCAATTTTTTCTATACTGCTCAAATTTTTTCTAAGGAAGGTGACAAACTGACAGCTCAATGCCTTGTTTAGAATGGTGATTGGAGCCTTTAAAAAGTTACTCCTCCGATCCTAAATATAAGACCTTTATACTAGTATGTATAAGGTGACAAATCGGAGAGACCCTTATATTAATGTGTATAAAGTTCTTATATTTAGGACCGGAGGAGTAACTTTTTAATCATAATTAACGGAATACAAGATAAGTATGCGAGGAGAGTTTTGTTTTGACTTAAGTGAAAAAACTTATATTAAGCAACTCGAGATAAGTACTAAATCTTGTTAATGAAAATAATTACTCCTTTCAATCCTAATATAAGAAATAGTTGGGATGTTTGGTTTTCTCTTAATTATATAATTTCAATTTATTTTGTCTTTCGTATTTATTATTTTTATGACATTAAGTTATTTAAATTATAAAGGATTAATATAATTTTTATTTTCTTAAATTTGCACGAATTTTACTTTTAATCTATTGAGTTTCAAATAACATGTTTTGGTTCATCAAAGGCGGCAAAATGATCCAAATTTTTATTAAAGTATAGGGATCGATGTTTTAAATAGAAAGAAACTCAAGAAATCAAAACTAAAATAAAGACAAACACAAGAACCAAAATTGTATCAACTCAGTTACAAAAATAATCTAATGTTTTTGGCAAAGAAAATATAATCTAATATTACACAATAACATTTTTTTAAAGATTAGGTCAATTTCATTATAATTAACTAATTTATCTAATTTTATTAATCTACTTAAATTAACTAAATAGTAACCCTTATATTAAAGAACCGGAAGGAGACTACATTGTGAAAGCATTTACCCTAACAATATTTAGATATGATGTCATAATACCTCACAAATAGATAATTAAAACAACATTAACATTGTTATCAATGATGGTTGGGTGGAGTGATAAAAGGAACGCACTTCTCCTTAATTAAAGTGGACAACTTGAACGTTGAAACTTACCTGTTTTGAAAAAGTTAATCTGATTAGGATTTAGAGTAATTAGATAAAAGCATTAATATTAACCGTGGCAAAACAATTTTTAAAAATAAAATTCTTTTATGAACATAAAAATATATAGCAATAAATGACATAAACACTGGTTCAAATTACTATATATTCACGCTAATACAAAATGATATAACTGAATCTGTTATGAAGTTGCAAGTAGGGTTACATCAAATTGGTCAACTCTTCTGAAGGGTCAAAGTTTGTTCCTTGGAATTGAAGTTGATGCATGAGAATAAATGATCTTTCCAAGCAAGATAGCGGTATGGACATGGCAAATCTTACAAATCAATATTATTGAGATAATCCTTTCTGCACATTTTGTCTTGAGTTGGTAGGAGGAGTAGGACACCTTTGACCCAACAATAACATCAATCATCATTGCATTTATCAAAAACAAAAAAAACAAAAAAAAAGTCAAAAAAATTATAGTTAGTAAATATATGTGAACATAAAAGTTTCAGTAAGTTGGATTTTAAAAGTTCATTAAAGTTAGAGTACGCTTTCAAATTTAGAGAGCGTCTTCAGATATACTTACAAATTTCTTTTCTAACAAAATTCTCATATTATCTGTGAACATGAACTTATAATATTGTAGGTTATGAATTAATTCTTTATCAACTAGATCAAATGTTATTAGTCTAATGGACATTATTATATGCCTTGATTTTGCATTATGTAATACTATTTTTAGTTCTTAATATAAGAGTTATAATTAGATATTTATCATGTCCTGATTTTGCATTATGTAATACTATTTTTGGTTCTTAATATAAGAGTTATAATTAGATATTTAATTTAATCATAAATATAAAACTTCAATTCACTATATCTCTCATATTTATCTATCTTATTTCTAAATAATCCTTATGATAATTGCAAGAATTGATTCAATACATATGGTTGACAAAGATATTTTAAAAAAGATAATACATTTTTATTAGAAAATAACTAAATTAATTTTTTTAATATTATTAAATTAGTTGTCTAGTTAGCGTTTATAATAAGAATTAGAGCAGTAATTTTTACTTACCAAAGTGTTATAGAATACTCCTTTTTTTTTCTTGAATTTTTTATTTATGCTTATTTATCATTTAAATTTTCAAGACAACACGAATGTTCTTTCTTTTTATCAGAAGACAACAAGAATTAAAACTAAAGGATAGGATTTGTTCACGTTGCGCCGATGCAGTAATAATCATAAATCCACCGAACACCTAACATTGCAAATCACGATTATTCAGGCGTATGATGACTTGAGAACGACAAGAATTTGATTGTTCAATGTGATAATTTAGCCCGGTTTTACTTTCTTCTAATTTTAAAATTATTTGTCTTTTATTAAATTAGATTGGGAAACACTTCCCGACAAATAGAAGGAGGGCAAAAATATATTCATCATCCTCATCTTACAGGGTACATTTAGTATTTTAATTTTTTTATATAGTGTATTTACTACCTCCGGTCGTTAATATAAGACTCTGTTTGACTTTTATTTTAATCTTAAATATAACATCTCAATCCATTTTGTCTCTCATATTTACTCAATTTTTTTCAAGATAGTCCTTCTAATAATTATAATTCTAGTCGATACACTTGATTAGCAATGATATTTTAGGAAAAACAACACCTATTTAGGACAAATAACTAACTCAACTTACTTTTTTAATTTCTTAAAATTAGTCAACTAGCTCTTATAATTAGGACCGAAGGTAGTATTACCCAACACCATAATCTTATTGTCTTGGTATATCAAGTATCTAGATGTTTTGTTTTTTTATTTGCAGCCAGCATGCGGCACCTTATAGATTACAATGGTGTATATATTAAAAATAAGATTAAAGTGTCAAAATAATAAATACACATAAAAAAGACCACGTGTTGGATCCACATTTGTTCATAAAAGAAGCGTACGCATTTTTCACGTGAACTAAGTCATGTGGTAAGTGGAGTCAACGATAAAGTGTAGCAGCTTAAAAGCTATCGATCTTTACGCTGATGATATATGGACCAGACACCAGAGACCGCATTATTGACTTTCTTGAGTGAAGAAGGGACAGCCTTATCACTCCCTCCATTAGATTTGCTTTAATTTAAAAAAAAAAAAAAGTCAAAAGGTCACATAAAAAAATTAAATATAAAAAAAATCTCTTAAAATTATTAAATTAATATGCAATCCCAAAAAACTTACTGCAAAAGATTCTATTTGTTTAATTATCAAATTACTCTTATATTTTTTTTAAAATAAATATTGACAATTGAAAGTATAGTCGTTAACAACTTCAAGTATAACGATTAACAACTATCGCAGTAGGTATTAGTAATACATACATTATATTTTTGTGATGCATTGAAAAAATATATTATTAGTACTTGTCGTGATAATTGTTAATTATTACACCTTAAATTGTTAATGACTACTTTTTCAATTGTAAATGCATATTTTAAAAAATTAAAAGCAATTTGGTAATTAAATAAATAAAATCTCTCACAATGAGATCCCTTGGGATTTCAAAATAATTTAATAATTTTAAAAAAACTTTTTGTATTTAATTCTCTTGAGTGGGACGTCATTGCAATTTTGACAATTTTGAATAAAGTTTATAATTTTTTAAATTATTCCAATTTGGCCAATGCAATATTAGCAAGAGAAAGAAGACCCTTGATCTCTCGCCTAACAGCAAAAGGATCACTGGTAGGGGTGAGTAGATTGGAAACGAACTAAACTGAACTCAATTTGATTTTTTTTAGTTTGGTTAATTCAATTCTATTTATACAAATTTTAGTTTTCAGTTTTTGGCGTGGTTAGCATTAAAAGAATTCATTTTAACCGAACAACCGAAATTAAAAAAGAAAAAATACGCCTCATGTTATATGTTTCCTTGTCTCTTCCCAAATCCAAAGTTCAAGCCCAATATATCAAAATTATTTTTTTAAAAAAATGCTACGGTGCTACCCTAACCAAGATCCAAAATAGTCGAGTTCTCTGTTCCCCAAAATCTCTTTGTCAGCACTGCATAAATCTCTAGCCAAGTCTCTACCATCTCCATTCTTACATGCATTGTAGAACCAGTGCATATTGCCTGATAGTGAAAGCTCATAAAGCTTAAACCTAGGCTCAAGGGAATTGAAAACTATTATTGAACATGAAAGATAGTCCATACACAAAAGAGGGATCAAAGAGTGATCCAATATTTATACAGAGTGAACAGCGAATGTAGGCTTAAGCCCAATAACCCAAACTGCCTATCTACGCTTATTCTTACACTCCCCCTCAAATTGGGGGCTAAACACATCCAAAGCACCTAACTTGTTAAGAAATTTATTTCACGACCTACAGCTTTAGTTAGGCAATCAACCTCTTGATTCGAAGAACTTGTGTGCTACAAATTAATGAGTTTATCCTGTAACCTTTCTCTTACAAAATGACAATCGATTTCAATATGCTTCATTCTCTCATAGAAGCCAAGGTTGTTTGCTATATGTATAGCAGCCTTACTATTGCAATGAACTTTTAATGGACGTGAATGAGCAATGTTTAACTCTTTAAGTAGCCCTACCAACCACACTACCTCAGAAACATCAGAAGCAAGGGCCTTATATTCAGCTTCTGCAGAAGACCTCGAAACTGTGTGTTACTTCTTGGTCTTCCATAGGAGAAGAGAACCTCTAGGTTTCAACAAGTACCCTGTTACAGATCTCCTAGTGGTCCCACACACAGCCCAATCAGAATCACAAAAACAATCAAGTGAAAATCCCTTGCTAAACTGATTAAAACTCCATGACCTAGACTTTGTTTCAGGTATTTGATCACATTTAATGTAGCTGCCATATGAGCTTTCATTAGCTGTTGCATAAATTGACTAAGTACCTGAACAGAAGAACAAATATCAGCCCTAGTTATTGTCAAATAAATCAGCCTGCCAACCAACCTCCTATACCTTTCAGGATTCTTGAGCAGATCAAATTTCTTATGCTTACCCTTCTCAAATGCTAGTAACTTTAAATCACGAGCCATAGGCATGCCAATAGGTTTACATCCACTCATTCTAGAGTCAGCAAGTAAAATCCAACACATATTTTCTTTGTGATAACACAATTCCTTTAGAAGACCTAGCAATCTCTAACCCAAGAAAGTACTCCATATTACCCAAATCTTTAATTTTAAAATTGTGATGCAAAAATTCTTTGACCTCTTTTATCCTTTTCTCAGAACTTCCAGTGATTAAAAGGTCATCAACATAAACAAGAATCATAACTATACCATCACTAAAATTTCTAAAAAAAAGTGAGTAATCATGCTTACTTTGTGTGAAACCTCCTTGTTTCAGGGCCATATACAATTTGTTGGTCCATTGTCTAGGAGCCTATTTTAGTCCATAAAGAGACTTTTTAAGCCTACAAACCATGTTTCCTCCTTTTCTTTCAAATCCTTGAGGAATAGACATATATACTTCTTCATCAAGGTCTCCCTGCAAGAAAGCATTGTGCACATCTATATGGTACAAGTTCCAATTGTTTACAGCAGCCATTTTCAAAACGACCCTTATAGTTACCATTTTTATTACAAGAGAGAAAGTTTCATGGTAATCTATGCCCTCTCTTTGATTATATCCTTTTGCAACTAGCCTTGCTTTATATGTATCTATATTACCATCATACTTATATTTTATTTTATAGATCCATTTATAGCCAATGGCTTTCTTACCTTTTGGAAGGGGAACAACTTCCTAGGTTTTATTGTTTTCCAAAGCCTCAATTTCTAGTTCATAGCTTGGACCCATTCTTTGTGTTTTGCTACCTCTTCATAAGAAACAGGTTTAGAGACAACATCAATGGTACACAAGAAACACATATGAGAGGAAGATATATTATTATATGTCATATAGTTCTTAATGGGATACAAAAGTTTGCTTTGATTGCTAGCAATGGTAATATTACAGATGTAATCCTTAGACAAAATAAGGGGTTTTCAAGGGACAAAAAAGGACCGGACCAGCCAGTTCAACCAAAAAACTGATGAACCGGTGGTTGGTTCGGTCTGGTTTGATAAAAAAAACCACTGAGGGATTGAATCATTTTTAAACCGGTTCAACCAGTCAAAATCGAGCAACCCGCCGGTTGGATGGGTTGCTTGGTTTACAATATTTTATTTTTTTTAACCTTCAATCCCCCAAAACGATGTCGTTTAGCATTGAAAAATAAAAAATAAGAAATCAGATAGCTAGATCAAAATCGAAGGCAAGGCTCCCTACTCAACCCCGAGCTTCAGTTTTGGCTTTTAGCCATATTTCTTCCTTACCCCAAGTCAAAAATCCCTAGCTAAATCCACCCTCATTGTGCCGAAGTTTTCTTCGCCATCAGAGGTCCAGGGTCTTCACATCACGTCGTCCAGGTTGAAGCAGGAGGTCGTTGTGGTTTTATTAGATTTGCACATCGTAGTCACAAGTGGTCGCATCCTGTCATCGTTTCTTCTTCACGGCAGCAAAATCAGAGTCGCAATCGCAAGTGGTGGCTTCTATCAATTCTGTGCTCTTTCCTCTTGTTGTCTTGTTAGTTATTTTCATTCAGTTAGACTTAGATAGTTGAATGTGCTCTTCTTTTTCCTTCATTGGTCCTGCTTTGTGCGATTGTTCTAGTTTTGAGACTGATTGACTGAGGCTGAGATATGTTCAAATAATCAAAGTTTGTTGATCTTTGCTGTTTTCTTTTCCTCTAATATCAGAGTTTTTTTTTTCTGTGTTTCACACATCTGAGGCACGACTGAAAAACTGAATTTGATTTTTGTAAATAATGAATCTGAACACTGAAATAGGTAGCTGAATTTGTCAACAATGTGCTCTTGTTCTAGTCATATGAGACTACTACATGAAATCTGAATCTGAATTTGATCTTTGAGCTTGAAGAATAGTCAAATAGGTTGTGAACTTGCAATTCTTTTATTCTAATAATAGGAATAAATTTAATAGATGTCATGAATCCAATCTAGTGCAGAGACAAAGGGGAATCACTACCTTGTAGTCAAATACCTTGTCAATAATACTTAAATCAACTAAAAGGCAGATTTTTCGATTTGATTCATGATATTTATCTAAAGAAATATCATGCCCACAATAGTCAAATAGCCATTTATATATCTTGAATTTTATTTTTAATCTGTGATGTTATGTTATCCGAGCTAACCCCACAGCAATAACACCCCCAATTGTGATATTTGATCTTTGATTTTTTTATTTATTTGTTATTTAGTAACAGTGATGGATATTTCAAGTAATCCGAGTTTAAGAAATGACAATGTGACTCCTAATACAGGATCTTCCACTCCTAATACTAAAACTTCCACTCCCACACCCACCTCTTCATTACGTACCAAAACGGATACTGCATGGGCACATGTTGCATACAAAAAAGAGGGGACACAAAATATACATACTTGCCTTTTTTGTACTAATAGTTATAGAGGAGGTGGGATAAATAGGATATAGCAACATCTTGCTAGCATCACTGGTCAAATAGCTTCTTGTAAGAAAGTTTCATATGATGTACATCATAGAATGTCAGAATCTTTGAAAGAATGTTGAAAGAAAAAAGTTGTTGAAAACTTAGGAGAGGATGTTAAAGAAACTCATGTTGATTCACAAATTATGATGAGTACTTCAAAGAAGAGGAAAGCTACTAGGAGTATAGATAATTATTTTGCTCTTAGGACAACTCCTGTTAAAAGTGTATTAGCAACTAAAGAGGCAAAACAAAATGTGAAGATGTTGATTGTTGAATGGGCCATTGTGAACTACATTCCATTTAAGGCATTTGATTGCCCTTTATTTCAAAAAGCTGTGGATAGAATTGCTTCAATTAGGCCTGGGTTTAAAGTCCCTAGTGCTTATGATTTCAAAACCAATTTATTGAGTGATTGGAGAAAAGAATGTCAATTACTTATTGATTGCCATTGAGTTAAATGGAAAAACAATGGTTGCACACTCATAGCTGATGGATAGACTGGTGTTAGACAATGCACTTTGATAAATTTCTTAGTGTATTCTACACACGGTATGGTATTTGTGAAATCTGTTGATGCATCAAATCTAGTCAAAAATGCTAAAACTTTATTTACACTATTCTGTGAAGTCATTGAGTGGATTGGTCCTAAAAATATCGTTCATGTAGTGATTGACAATACATCTAACTATGTAGCATATGGCAAGATGATTAAGGAAAAGTATAAAAGTATTTATTGGTTACCTTGTGCTGCTCATTGTTTGAATCTTGTATTGAAAGACTTTTTCAACATGTCTCATGTATCAAACCTTGCATTAAAGGCATTGAAGATAACCAACCATCTTTGCATACAATCATATGGTTTTTTTTTATCCTGGCTGAGAAAAAGACCAAGTTGGAAAGAAATTGTGTGTCTTGGTGCCATAAGATTTGTTAATACATTTATTACATTGCATAGCATATATATGCACAAAAATAACTTGCAAGCTCTAGTTGTTGATAAGCACTTTGTGGACCATAAATTATCAAATACTAAAGCAGGAAAAAATTTTAGTGCGATCATATTAGATAACTGGTTTTGGAATAATTGTTATGAAGTTGTAAAGATTGTATATTCTCTTATAAAATTATTGCGTATTGTGGTTTCAGATGAAAAGCCTTCATTGCCTTATGTTTATAAAGGCATGCGAAGAGCAAAAATGGCAATTAAGGAGATGTTTAAGAAGAACAAGGAGATGTATAAGCCTTACACAAGCATTATTCAAGCTTGATGGGATAGGCATTTGAAAACCAATCTTCATGCAGCATCATACTTGTTGAACCCTACAATCACATATGGTCCAGACTGTCCTAGCAAGTCAAAATTAATGATGGCTTTGATTGATGTGGTGGAGTCTTACTTAGATGAAGATGTTGATGGCTTCCTGGTAATAAAACAAGTGACTACTTATCGTGAAGGCAAGGAATCTTTCAGTAGACCTTCATGTCAAAAAGCTACACAAAAATAAGACCCTTGTAGGTGTTAATACTTTATATTATATACATGGTTTATTCACTAATTCTTTATAATGTTGTATACTAAAAGTATTTTATTCTGTAGATGAGTGGTAGACATATTATGGTTGTTCAGTTCCAGAAGTGCAGTATGTTGCAATGCGTATTCTTAGTCAAACTTCTGCTTCTTCTAGTTGTGAGAGGAATTGGAGCTTGTTTGAAAGAATTCGTATGAAAAGAAGAAATAGATGGGAACATAAATGACTGAATGATTTGGTTTCACAAACTATAACTTGCGATTGAAGCATAGGTAATCTTGGAAATATTGAATATTTTTAATCTTTTATTTTAATTGATTTATATTTAATTGAATTTTTATTTGTCATTAAAGGAGTACATTAAAGAAGAAGAAAAGTTATGATCCAATTGACTATGAAAACATTAACATAGTGGACTTTTGGGTGATTGAAGAATATCCCACCCCCAGAGTTTGATGATAGAGATGTGGCTATACTTGAAAGTGTCATTAATAATGAAGGCACAGCAAATTCAACAACTCTTGATAGAGATAATGAAAGTTTATATATATAATTAAGACTTTATTAGTATTCTTAGATGAATATATAATTATTTGCATAGTCATTAATATTGTTTATTGTCTTATATAGGTGATGAAGATATGGATATTGCTGATCTTTCACCTTTGCACAATGATATTGTTACTCCTACTTTTTCCCGTCCAACTGTTAACATTTCAGTCCATGCTCTTGCTGATGATTTTAATGATGATTTTGATTTTGCATAGTCATAAAAATGTGTATTTTATTAATATTTACTTGGTAAAATCAAACATTTAAACTACTTTTGGAACTTTCTATCTTTTTTTTGAGTGATTATTATTTATGAACTCTATTTTATTTTAATGTTGTGAATTAAATTGCATTATTTTAATATGTTCAGTCTAACCCCGGTTCGACAAGTGACCCTTGACCCACTGTTTCGACCAGTTTAGTTCCCGATCCAACTTTTTGTTCCTTGGGGGTTTTCTTTCTCTATGAGGCCTATTGGAAGGCATCTCCTAATTCAATTTCAAGATCAATGTTGTCAACTACATCAGGGTTATTGTATTGACTCATACTTTTATCCATATTAATAGGAGAGGCCTCATCATGTTCATCAAATAAGAAAACTTATCTTATTTCTTGGTTTACTCCCCTTGAGTTGTTAATTTCTTTATGCTTGAAGGGAAAACTGTTTTCTAAGAAAGTCACATGTCTGCTCACAAAGGTCTATTTAGTTTTCAAATTAAGAAAGACATAGCCTTTTTGATTATTTAGATACCCTAGAAAGACATACGGAAAGGACCTTGGTTTGAACTTATCTATCACATTTAGTTCAATTGCATAGGCTAAACATCCAAAGACCTTTAGGTTACTATAATCAGGTTCTTTTCCATAAACTTTCTCATAAGGCGTGGCAAAACCTAGAACTCTAGAGGGAACTCCATTAACTAAGCAGGTAGCCATTCTCACACATTCACCCCAGTATTTAATAGGGACACTCGACTACAACATCAAAGTTCTAGAGATTCGCATTAAAGTTCTATGTTTTCTTTCTACAATTCTATTTTGCTCTGGGGTGTAAGGATAAGAAGTTTCATGTATAATGGCCTTTTCTCTTAGGAAAAGTCTAAAGTCTTGGTTAACAAACTCTGTACCATTATCACTCCTCACCTTTTTTATATTAACCAAAAATTGATTATTAATGTACGCAAAAAAATTCTAAAAGCAACTTATGGTGCCAAACTTATGTTTCATTAAGAAGATCTATGTGGCACAAGAATAATCATCAACAACCATAAGGAAATATTGATGCCCCTGATGTGTAGGCGTCCTATATGGGCCCCATACATCAATATGTATTAGTTCAAAACAGGAGTGAGTTTTAATATAGCTAGTAGAAAAAGGCAGTTTAGTCTATTTCGACTAAATGCAAATTTCACATTCTTTATTCAATGAAACATTTTTGTTCCTTACAATGTTCAGATGTCTCATTACAAAAATAGGAGCATGTCCTAGTCTATTGTGTAACAACCAAATGTCAACAAAATTGAAGGTTACAATTGTGAGCAAAATGCATTATAGTAGAATGTCTATTAGTTTCTAAAATTTATAGTCCTTCCATTAGTTTACCAATCCCCTCCAATCTCCCATCCTGAAGGTCTTGCATTATACAATAATTAGGAAAGAAAGCAACCATGCAGTTTTGTTCTCTAGTAAGTCTAGGAATAGAGATGAGATTGAATTGCAACAATTTAGAGTATAGCACATTTTCTAGAATATGTTTCATTAGAGAGTTTGACAGTGCCAACATGAGTAACAACTACTCATTCACCATTAGGAATTTTAATGTTTTTAATAGGGCCATCATTCAGTGTATATGTATCAAACAGTAAAGAATCTCCTATCATATGTGTAGTGGCCCCTGAGTCAACAACCCATTTAGTAGTATATGTATATTTATGATTAGAAGATATAGGCAAACCTATACCAGTACTAGTAAGAGCATGCACGATTGTGTCTGAGTCCTTTTTTAGAAACTCCAAGAGTCTTTCATATTGTTCCTGGGTAAATGAAGGGGAGACTGTGTTTGAAGGAAGTTTATCACTATCTTTTCCTGCTTTGATTCCTGTCTAGTTAGCGCTGGCATCTTAAGGCTACTTTCCTTTGTTCCCTTTGAAGTTAGGAGGGTATCTGACCAATTGTCAACAGATGTCCTTTGTATGACCTTTCTTGTGGCAATATGTGCATTCAAATATGGGGCCTCCTTTGCCTCTGCCTCTCCTGCATCCTCTCCCCCTGGCTGCCATAGCCATTTAATCTACTGGCTAATTTTTAGAAGAGTTGGCAATAACATGTTGGGCTTCATCTTAGAAATCATTGCAAAAGCCTGATTAACTATGGGAAGGGGATGCATTAGTAGGATTTGACTTCTGGCCAACGAGTAACAGTCATTTAGGCCCGTAAGGAACTATAACAATTTGTGCTATTGAAGTATCTCAGAGTAGGCTTTTGATGTTGGACACTTGCAAGAGGGTATAGGAACCAAACATCTCTTGTTCTTCCAAAAGTTCCTTTAATTTGGAGTAATACACAGAGACAAACAATGACCCTTGATGTAAAGAAGTAGGTTCTCGATGAAGAGAGAAGATTCCAGAGCTAGTAACCTTGTCAAACCTTTCTTGTAAATCAGCCCACACCAAGTGAGCCTCTTGAAAGAAAATAAGATCACTCACTATGTCTGGGGAG
Source organism: Neltuma alba (assembly GCF_004799145.2). Taxonomy (NCBI): domain Eukaryota; kingdom Viridiplantae; phylum Streptophyta; class Magnoliopsida; order Fabales; family Fabaceae; genus Neltuma; species Neltuma alba. The sequence goes on along the minus strand of NW_021636742.1, from coordinate 247,981 downwards.
ATGGAGTTCAACAACCAGGATAAGACTAGTAGACCACCGCATTGTGACACTCCCACTGCCCGCAGAAGCGTTCATCTTGAGATGTTTTGGTGTAGGATCTGTCGATAAAACCGAGTTTATGTTTGCCTCGCCGTGCTATTTTCATAACACGACTCCAAATTAGGTAGTTCTCACAACCGATCAAGACATAGGGAATAATGGTAGAACCTTGTGTGTCAAAAGGATAGAGGAACAAAGGATGGTGAAAGTTAACGGATGCATCGGTGGCATCTTTAGAGGTCATCTTCTCCGTCATTATGGAGAGTAGCAATTCGAACAAGTAAAATAGAAATTATACCATGGTGAACAGAAGAAAAACTTGCAATCTTGGCAAGAAGAACAAGAAAGATAGACAAGAAAGCTTGGGAACATGAAAAAAGATAGAGTCTTGTGGGTGCAGAATTCGGCTATGGCAGAAGGGGGAAGATTTCTAACATCATGATGTTAAACAATCCAGAAGGGACTGAGTTGTTTGTCCAGTCTCGTTTGTGGTAGGCCTCTGTTCAACAGATGGCTCGTTGAGGGCACTCTTGATGGTGGACCTGTACCATTGGGTGATGGACAACTTGATCGTGGATGGCTCTAATGCCATGAAAGCTCATAAAGCTTAAACCCAGGCTGAGGAGAATTGAAAAACTATTATTGAACATGAAAGATAGTCCATACACAAAAGAAGGATCAAAGAGTGATCCAATATTTATACAAAGTGAACAACGAATGTGGGCTTAAGCCCAATAACCCAAACTGCCTATCTACGCTTATTCTTACAGATAGGTGAACGAACATTTTAGGTAGGATGGTGGTAGATCGAAGTGAAGGTAACACAGTCACCGTCACCGTCCTCCCCCTCCTGTGTCCACTCGACATTATTATCACCTCTATGCTCTATCTTCACAACCTTCAGGTACCCTTCCTTCTGCTCATCCATCCCTCTTATTCCACTCAAGTTTTTCTCCATTTGTTTGGAACCAAGCACACTATAGTTGAATTTTGGCGCTGAAACCTTTCAAGTTTTGATCCCACTGTTGGGTATTTGAAGCTACTTTTGTTATAACATATTCTTAATTATGTGTTGAAATCTTTAGTGCTCAGATTTTCATCTTTGTTATTAGACGGATGATGACGAGCTGCTATTGATGGAAGTATAGAATCCAAATTCTGTGCATTTGTTACCTTGAGTTGGCAGTTCCCATTCCTTTCAGTAAAATAGAGCCTTCCTTCTTTATTTTTGGTTTTAATTTTTCTTATTTTGTGGCAAGTTCTATGAAGGGATATAAATTTTTTATGTTTATACTCTTTTAAGTTGTTTATATTGTGTATTATGCTTCTTTTGATCTTGTTGAGATTGTTTAGTTTGTATTTTGCATTTAGCTTTGCTTGTTGAGAATTTAGAAATTCTAATTGGATTAAAAAGTTCAAAAAAGAAGAAGCTCAAAACCCATTAAAAAACTAAAAACCGAACTGAAATATTTTGATTAATTTTGTTCGATTAATCTCCATTAATTGGTTTTGGCTCAGTTACAAAATTAATCCAATTCATTTTTTTTATTTTTTTCAGTGTTCACTAAAAATCGAACTGAAGCCCGAATACTTACCCTTAATCACTAGAATACAATGACAATAGAGCAAAATTTATTTTCCTCTGTATATTTCACAAAATCCATAGTATTAACTACTATTAAATGCATATACGTATTTTAATTTTGATAACTAATAAAATTGAAGAATTATCATTAAATTTTAATACAAAAGTAATAAAAATTACAGTTTTTTTTTTAGGTTTTTGATAAAATTTGGTGAAAATATCTTATAAATAAGATAAAACCAATTCACTCAACCAACAAAAACAATTTCACATGATCCAAAATTTCATATGCATGAATATAATATTGATATATTAGTATTATTTACAAGAAAGCAACAAGGGCTTTTATAAAAATATATTCTTGTAGCCAATTAATGGGATTAGGGGATAAGCATCCTTGGTCAACATCAAATTTTATGGTGTATAAAATAAATATATGAGATGAATTTTGTTTCGACTTGAGTAAAAACACTTTTTAAGAGTGTTTTTTGTATTTACCAAATACCCCTTAAATTTTACCCAAGTGCCTGCACTTTGTAATCTAACATATCCCGCCTCAAAGTTGTGTATAATGTATTAAGCAACTCTATGAAGGGAATGAAAAATACTCTTTCTTGTTGATCCTCTCTTTTTTTTTTTTATTCTTCTCTATTTCTTCTTTATTTATAACAATTAGATCTATTTTGTGGTTTTTATAATTATTGGATACCTCTTGAAATCAATTTAAAAAAATACTTGCATGCAATTCAAAATAAAACTCATCTTATATATTTACCTCGTATTCAATAAAATCATTTATAAAACGCGAATCCAAAAAAGAAAAATAAGTCAAATTGTTTAGGGAGAATTACAATGAGATTATGAGAAAAGAAAATAATTACCAATAAATCTAATGATAAGTGATCAGTTGTCATTTATTACTTTAAACCTCGTTATTACATCCTGCCCTGTCATTATTCATTATCACTAAATCTTTTAATAATTATGGTTTTTACTTAAAATTTCATAACAATTCTTCCAATTGTCCTAGTGTGAGATCTATATAAATTTGAGACATATAAAAGTTAGGCGCTTCCATTTGTGGCTCTGTTGCTACTTTTGTAGAAGCAATCGTTGAGTGCTGATTTTCTAGGAAGACCCTCCCATTCCTTCAATCTTACCTCTTTTCGGCTCGTTTAGAACGTGAGCTTGAGCAGCCAAATTTCAATTTGGTTTGAAAGTGAAGGAAGAGATTTGGAGGAGGAAAATTACAAAAAATGTATTTTTAGTAGACTAACTTTATACAAATTTTTAGTTTTGTATTTAACATAATAATATATTAGCAAAATCTCATAAAAATATCACTTGAATTTTAAAATTACAAATAAGTTTTATTTCGTACACTTTAGGCTAAATTGTACAAAACTCTCCTAACTTTCTTCATAGTATTTTAAAGTTTAAATTTAGCCCTTTAACCTTTTTTTTTTTGGTCACGAATCCCTTGTTATTGTCTTATTGGGTGGCCGTTATGTTTTTGGCGGAAAATATGCCGTCAAATCAATAGAAGACATGTGATATCATTCATAACATCTTTTGGAAGTTAATAATTTTAGAAAACCCCCGTCAATTTTAAGTCAATTGCATAAAATCCCACATAACTTTAAAATATTAAATGTAAATTTTGTAATGTCAAAAGAGCCATATACAACCAATCTAAAGTTAAGGGGTACGGTTTTTATAAAATTTACATAAAATACTATGTAGGATGCCACATGTCTTTTATTGATTTGACATAACAATTTATGTCAAAAAAAATAATGGCCACTTAAACGATTAAATTTAAATTTTGAAATGTTATGGAGGTTAGGTGCAATCAACCCAAAATTTATGAGAGTTTTGTATGATTCAACTTACACTTTAGTAGTCAATGATTATGCTTGGTAAACAAATAATAACATATTTTCTGTAAGGATTTTTAATTTAAAATTTTAAATTCAGGTGGTATTTTTTGTGAAATTTTTCCTAATATATATTGTCGCCAGAAACCTTGTCCGTAGCTGGTCGCTGTAGGTGATTCGCCGCCAGCACCGGCGGGGTTTCGACGCTGAACACCGGTGAAGTGAGGATCAGTTGGATGAATTTTTTTTTTTTTAGAAAGAAAATGGAGGTGGGATTTGATTAAACGAAAAAAGAAAAACTGAAACTGGCCAACTCTCATACAATCTTGCTGACAAAGCATGCGCAATGAAATTATTTTTTTAAAAAAATAGAATATAGCATGTACAAAATAGTATTTTTTTTTAATAAAAAATTCCAGGGGTTGAATTTATATATTATCACAGAAACAGTTAGATTTAAAAACTAAAAATTAAACTGAAAATTTATTTATTCATTAACTCAAGAAATAATAATGACCCATTTGATAGACACACACATGATGCACATCATAATGGAGTTGCTTGCCTTGGGCAGCAAGAGGATACTTGAATGACAAGCTCCTGATAGCTTACACGCAAATTATAAATCACAAATTTTTTGTCTTTCAATCATTTGCTAACAAAATGACATTTTTATAATACATACAAAATGTCATATTTTTATTCACCCATTCATGATTTCTGATATCTTAATTTATATAGCTTGCTAGCTGTTTATTCACCCATTCATTTTTTAGTTCATTTTTCCCCCCAAAATACGTCAATTGGTACATGTTAGAAATAGGCCAATTCTGCCGTTTTTTGTACAATTTCTTGTGAAGTCAAATTCTCATCAGTATGAGTCAAGGAAATGATTCCATATAGGTCTCATTTAGTACCAAACATTAAAAATGAGGGATTGTAATTGTGATTGCAATTGAAAAAAATTATTAAAATAGTATTTAGCATGAATAATTATTTGTTATATAGTACTCCCTCCGTTCCTTATTATAAGAGACATTTGATGCTTATGGCATGTTCCTATATATAAGAGACACTTAAAAGTTGTCTCTACTTTTTTGTGTTGATTTCCTATTTTACCCATATTTATTGTCTCTAACTCATACTCTCTCTCCCACCCACTTCTTTTTCTTTTAATAATTTAATTGTTCTCTCTCATGCTCTCTCTCCTTATTAATGAGGGCATTTTAGAAAAAGATTATACTTTTTACACATTGATTGTTCTTAACTAATTTTTTAACTGTTTTTTTTATCAACGTAATTCGGTTATTCGTCTTTTATAATAAGGAACGGAGGGAGTATTAGGTAAACTCATAGATTGGAATTGAGGAATACCACTTTCCCCATAGTATTTTCTAATTACACATACATGGGTTTACTAATCCTATATAACAAGCAATCTTTTTATATTAAACATTCTTTTAATAAATTTTTTTTTAATTTTAAAAATCCCAATCACAATCCCTCATTTTTCAATGATTTCTATCAACCCAACCATAAGGGACATGACGAGTAATAAATACCCTCTTAACTTCTATTTTGATGGACCGCTACTTATTAAAAATGCTACCACTTCTTTAATATAGAACTTGGACCCCAAAAAAATTCTGTTTTCAAATATAAGATTTTAATTTTATTTTGATCTTCAAATTTATACTTTTTTTAAAAAAAATCTGAACATTAATTTACTATGTTACGAGGGATTAACATCTTCTTCTAAACCCAATTCCTCTTAATTTACTTAGAGTGCGGGCTTTATTAGAATCTTCGTACGACGTATAAATAATAGATATACGAATTTTAAAAAATTATAAGATTTATAAATTATAAATAATACGACTCTTTTTCTTTAAAAAGTTTCATACGATGTGCAAGACCTATATCTAATTAATTTACAAAGGGAATTTCTTATATTGTTTGTTATAAATTAAGAAAAATTGGAGAAAAGTTGTTCACTAAAAATTTAATTTGCAAGAGAGACCTAACAAATATTTATACGCACAAACTATAGAACATATGTATCTTGATTTAGGTTCTCCTCACTAATAAAATTTGTAATGGGAGACTTCTGCTGATTTTCCCTCTAACTTATCATGATTTAATTTAATATTAAAATATCACATCAATAAAAACAAATAATTTATTTAAAAATTTGCAACCAAGAATTATTTAAAATTAAACTTAGAAACATAAATAAAGTGATAAACCATTAGCTACTCCAATCCGAAATAAACAACCAATGAACCAACTACCAACTCAATTTTGAAATTGGCGAAAGAAGACGAATTAGAGAAGGTGCTTCAATTTATGAAAATTTTGAAATGAAGATTCCCCGAAATTCTGGAACCGAATACTTGGAACCTGTGTTCTGAGGGAACGAACATGAGCTGTACCTATCATTGGCAAAATAGATTTTTCCTAATATTATATATATATATACATATATAGATACAACTCATATTACAAAATATAAGTATCAAATTTTTAAAGAAATTTAGTTTTTTTAATCAATATTCTCTCGACTTCAAAATATAACTAAACTTTATCTGTTTATGTTAGTAAAAAACTAATTAAATTAGTTTAAAATAATAATATATAAGGCATATTTTTTTTTTCCAAATATACCTTTATTAATAAAGAGAATAAGTAAAGATATAATAAATTAATCAAAGAGAAAAGAGAATATATATGAGTAAAATTAGAAAAAAATTATTAAATGCTTAAATAAAAATGAATATTGTCTTATAAAAAAAACAAACCCCTCCAATAAAGTTTAGCGTATATTTTAAATCAGAGAGAGTATTACTTTGAATTTGTCTAATTAATTATTGATACTTATATTTTGAACCAATTTATTGACAAAAACTTCAATTAAATCAAGAATATTCAATACCAAAAATAAGACATATAAATTTTTTGTATAGAGTATTATTTATTTTATAACTAACTCTTGTTCATAATATTGACATTTAAAATTTTATATAATTATCTTGTTCATAATAAAATTTTCTATACTTATCCGGTCCTTAATATAAAACTTAATTATTGATTTGATTTTAGTTCTAAATATAAAACTTATTTATCATATTTATCAATTTTTTAAATTATCCCTATTAATACTTTCTTAACTATATTAAGTATAATTAAGTATAAGAGGGAGATGGGATATTAAGTAAGATGATTATGGTATTTAAAAAAATTATATTTTTTATAATTAACTAGTTTACCTAATTTTTTAATTTAATTAAATTAGTTAAATAAGTCTTATATTAAGGACCGGAAAAGTATCATGTATTTATTGAATTTATTTATTTTTTGTAAAAAGAATATCTTTTTTTTTTTTTTCCTCCGTAGCCAGACGTCAGCCTCTAGCCGCGAATCCGCAAGTTCTAGCCACAGAACGCAAACCGCTCCCGTGCACATTAGCCGCCACTCGTTCTCTCTGCTAAGCTACGCTCATCCATCTCCTGCTGTCTCTGTTTCCACTTGCTTGTTCCTCTAGAAGAAGCCTTACTCTCTCCCTCTTTTCTCTCTCACCAAACCTATTACGCTTCTTTCGTCGTTAATTTTGCTGACCATGAAATTGTCCTCTTTGTAGCTTCCTGCTATGGCGTCGTTACAAATCCTGAAACTCACACTCTCTTCGGTTTCGTTTCTCAATCGAATTGTCCGAGAAAATCGACATGGACTTCCCGGGAGCCGTATTTCCGGGGAAGATGATCAAGGTGCGAACTTTCGGCGGTTCGAATTCTTGCAGAAGGTTTAGGATCAGCTGTAAAGCTCAAGATACCGACAACCAAAGCAATGGCAAGATTTTGTTTTCTTCTTTTTATTTATCTACTTTTTAAGTGCGCCGCATCTTATTTATGGTCTCTTCTTCTCTGTTTTGTTTCCTTTTAAGGCAAAATTGATGGTTCCTTGTTTACACAAGTAAAATCCGTTGTTGATGTTCGTTCCTAAAAATAGCAATGAAGTTACTGTCCTTCTGACTTCTGTTTTTCTGAGCGTAATTGTCATATTCATTCTGTTTCAGACCTAACAATCCGTAGAGATGACTGTGGCTTTGACTTTATTTGCCGCATATTCAACTGACTCATTATTCTAGAATTCTGCATTTAAACAGTATGCCTTATACTTTTTCCTTGAAAATAATGTTAGAATTTTCTTATTATTTGTATTTTAAAAGCAAAAATATTGGCCATTGTTGGATAATTATTGATATTTCCTTGTTTGGCCATTTATATATTACTTGGTACGGAAAACTTTATTATTTATTGGTTAGATGGGCAGATATGGGGTAAAAGAAACCGATATTGTAGATCATTGTGAGGACATTTCATGATTTAAGCATTTTCATGAGAAGATGTAGCCTTTGAAACTTCACTACTTGAAGATTTAAAAAGGAAGTTAGGCAAGAAAAGCATTTTGACTGTCTCATGAAACATGAGATGAAACTTTCTGATGCTCCATTCAGGGCTTCAACCTGCAAGCTGAAGGAAAGACGCGGCCTTATCATTTTCTTCTCTGTATATTTTTGTATGATATTGTGCATGCCAACCATTAAGTGCCTGTTTGGATAGCCCAAAATGTGGTTTCTTGAAAATTTATTCTAACACCCTTATTTTGATTGAATTAATTATGGGACCCTCAACCTAAAATCATATTTTGATTAATTGACTATGAGACCCTCAACCATGTTATCTCAGAAGTAGCTCTCACATGCTTTTGCGTTTTGGTTAAACCAATTCCGCCAAAATCATGCTTATAAGTGAATTTTATCCAAACTCTATTTTACCCTATGCTAATCCAAACGCATCCTAAGAAAAGGTCTTTTAAATGTGTAGCAGCTTTGCCCTTCCCTTATTTAGGTATTTCCATGTAAATTCTGTGTGGGAGCTGTCTGAGGAGGATTACAGTTTTTAAAACTTGGAAGTTTGTAAATTCCTTACCTTTGTTGGGGATAGGGGTGGCTGGCAGTGAGCAGAAATTGTTGTTAGTTGATTTCCGTTTCCTTCTTCTATAGCTCCTTATACATTCGATGCCATTTCTAATATGCATTTATAATCCAATGCGATGCTGCTGATAAATTGGTCTTTGGAAGCTGTGCAGCACTGACTCAAGAGGTTATCTGATTTTAGTTTAATGTGAAATGTGGTTGAGACTTGAGAAGATATTGTTTACCAAAGAGAGTAGCAGAGCAAACTTGAGTGACCTGCAAAATTTTCAGACTGATATTATTTTTAACTGAATATATGACGACTTTGCTTTTGTCTTCTAAATGATTTGATATTTGTCATGTTAAATCTGAAAGACGTGATCCAGCTTTTATCTATAATAATTGTTGAACTTGGTTACGTTTTTGTTTACTAATCAATATTGATACAGTTTGACTGACTAAAATTTTATCCATGAACCCCTTTCTTTACCTAAGGATAAGAAGTCAAAAGAATTTATATTTGCACATATGAATTATGATCACTTGTTTCTGTGTCAAGGTGGAGAGGTTGGCAACTAGCAAATAAAATATAATAGTTTATATTTGTCATAAGTTTTTCAGTTGCTTGGGTCTTTGCAGTTCTATTGGGTTAATAACAGAGCAACACTTTTTTAGCATAAATGCAAAAAGATCAACAAATGTGAAGATACAAGCATAATAGAAAACTTTATACATTTTCAGTCTTGCTGACATAATTTTGCATGGATGTTTTGTGTTTGTTGCATGTCAGAACGAAAGATATTGAGGTCATGCTAGGACCTAGGTAGGAAACATGAGGCTTTATACTTTCTACTTTTTTTCATTTTACTTCACACAAAAAAAAAAGGCTCTGCTAGTTCTTAAATCGCATTATAAGATAAGATGAATCATCTTTTTCCCCCCCTTTTGGGCCTTGTGATGAATAAGATGATGATGAACAAATATTGTTTGTGCCATTTAGAAATATAATGTTTACAAGCGTCAGCAACAGAAGCTTCTATACCGTTACCAATTTCAGATATTTTATTTGGTATGTCACTTTACATATAGATATATTTCTTTAGCGTACCTGCTTAGGCAGTGTTTGTTATTATATATACATATATTTTTTTTAAAATTTTGCTGCAATGTTTGCCATTTACTGGGTCCATTTTGGTCCTTAATAGTCTCAAGATTTTTTTTTTTCAAAAACAAAAAATTCATGCAGAGAAGATATATTCCTCAGTCCATTAGGACTTACAGAAAGAAGACAAAACATTCTTAAGAGAGAAATTTACTTAACGGAGGAATTTCTTTGATAAACTTCCAGGCGACCCTTGGGCTGTGAGGCATGCTTATGACAAGGCTGACGTCAATGCTGTAGTTAAATTTTACATAATGTCAATCCAACTGATTTTTATTTTTTTTTTATTTTTATTTTGCATGCATTCAACAGTCTGGTTTGGTTATGTGATTGTTTTCCTTTAAGTAATCATGGAGCCGTAGATCAATGTCATCTATCTGAGATATCATTTCAGAAAAACTATTCTGGAGACAGTGGCCGCCCTCTTTTTTATCCCTCAGCAAATTGCTAGTCGTAGAGAACATCAAGTGATTAACACTAACTACTTTTTTGGCTATCTTCTGATGTATTTTCAGGTGAAGAACCCACAGAGTCATTATTTATGAAGGAACTAAAGAAGAGAGGAATGACTCCTACTTCATTGCTTGAAGATTATAAGCAAGGTGACAATGAAATGGATGAGGAGATGAATATGAATGGAGAAGATAGAGGTTTTCCTAAAAGAAATGCTGTCTCTACCAATGTTGAGAGGAGCCTAGACAATCAAAGGGAGCGATCTATGGCACTGAACAGCGAAGGTCTTGAGGTTGTTGCATTATCTGACATTTTTTCAACAATATATTTATTAAATATCAGTAATATTGTTTCAAAGATTTTGGTGCCTGTAGTGTAGATTGTGTCACTTACATCTTTATCCATTACAGGGGCTGATACCTCGGGCTAAACTTTTGTTGTCTCTTGGAGGGACATTTTTCCTGGCATTTTGGCCACTGATTCTCATAATCATCGTGGCTTTTTCTGCTCTCTACCTTGTAAGCTCTCTTTCTGTCCCTTTGTCAAATTATATGCATTTAATTATTTGGATTATCGAAGTGCTGAAGTTTGTGATCCATGCTGCATTGTTTCTTCCTCCCAATGGTTTCATTAATTTAATTGTAGACAAAACATGACGTGACAGTGTGAAGCATTTTGCACTCTCCAGCCTTGTCGAGAACTGGAAACCTCTAATGAAATATATGTTCTTCTTTTGTGACATGTTCATAGACTGGCCATTACTTTTAGTTCCTCAACCTTCACTATCATCTAAGAAATATATCAAATGTGCAGTTATCATAACGCTCAGATGTAAAACTTGTCCCCACTGCACACACGCATGTGTCCATGCACGTATTTTATTTTTTTTTATTTGTTTATTTTTGAAAATCCTGCCAGCAATTTGATAGGGACCCTCGATTCTATATCTACAGTAGAAAGAAGAGAGCAAGGATAGAGGAGAGCAGTGGGAGAGTGGGAAACCGGTCATGGGAAGGTGTCAGGGTAGGGAAGTCAACTCGTAGCCCATGACCATGTGGATAGGATTAGTTATGGAGTAGCTTTTATCCTGTTCTGTTCCTTTCACTTTTAGTGGTTATATAGCAGTTTTAGAGTCAGTGATCTATCTACTATTATAATTAGAAGGACTAAAGATGCAGTTGGTGTCTTATATTTTGAATTATCTATGTACTGGATGTTCTCCCCTAACCTGTTGAAGAAATTAATGTTTCCAGATTCTGGCATTGTTTTCTTCACTTGAATTTCTATTTGATTGCTCTTTAGATTTCAGTATCTATCATAATGCTAAAGGAGGTGATCAAATGATTAAATCAGTTCTTCGTGTAATTTATTTTGAACTATTGTAACCTTTGATGTTCAAAGAGCTGGATTTGATTCTATTGTTTTTATGTGGCAGTACTTTGGACCGAGTTTTGTACATGATGCTTCCAAGATGCCTCCCTCACCTCCGCAATATGTGGATCCTTATGCCCTTCTGGAAGATGAAAGAATATCTCAGATGGCGCCTAGTCTCAATTGAAAGGCAAGAATTTACATACGTAAGATTGTAGTTACATATGTCTCATTTCAGCTCTCTTTCCATCTGTATGTCTCCTTTGTAAAATATCACCCTGGAAGAACTTGTGTAGTTATTGGTTTGATGCTCATTTTTATTCACTTCAAATCTCACTGTCTCTCCAAGCTTGTGGGCTTACATAAAGTTTTTTTATTTAAATCTTTAAGGCATAATAAGAATGACCAGAATAATTGCAAATCGATCTAGAAGTTCTAAGCTTAATCCGTAATTCCATGTGGTTATAGGGACTTAACTTTTTGAAATTGACTGTTATAACACCTTTTTTCCTTCCGAAGAAATTGTTGATGTACGGCAACTGTATAAGAATTTGTAAAATTACAGTTTGAACACGTAGATTGGGGGTTTTCCCTCATCCTTACAATTCCAAGCCCAAGTAAAAATTCGTTTCATAAATTTAAGCTCGAGTTCAAAAGTTTTCTGGTGTCTGATTTGATTTCCAATCATATGCGTTGGCAAAATGATTATATCCAATAAATTTGGTAGGTATAAAATGAAAAATAATATACAATAAAACAAACTCAACGAGGGGCTTTAACAATCTACATAGTAAAAAGCTTAACTCAGGATGATGACGGTTTATGGATATGATTCACCCCACTTGCTTACAAAAGGGCCAATAAACTATCACACGAAGGTTTCATTGCAGCTTAAAAGCTATCTGAAGAATTCCTAATCCTTTGTCTGTGTTTTTAGACTGTGAAGTTAGTTCATTTCTGTGCTCTATGAAAACCCAATAGCACTAGGAAATGGACTGAAAAGGCTTATAAGCTTTCAGGTCTTTTATAATACCTTCAATGGATCCAGCTGCTGCAACTATAGTGACAATAAGACAGACCACACTTAGCACTTTAAGCACCATCCATGGTGCAGAAAACTTGGGCATTTTTCTCTGTGAAATGTACATTTCTACAGGAAAATACACAGTCAAGGGCCAGAAAGAAAATGCTCCAAGTAGACCCAATATGCTGTTGAAGAAAGGCAGCATCATGGCGATCACAGTTGTAAATATCACGTACAGGGTCCTCCATATCACCCGAAACTGATTCACTCTGTAAAGTCCACACATTGGAATGCCAATTGAGTATTCTTTTGTGGCAAAATCGCTTTCTGGCCATCTATTGCTGCACCAATCTTCCACAATACTGAAAACAGGTTGGCAGAACACCTGCGCACAAATTATACTGTTAAGGTTCTCTGTTTTGTTAGCAGCTGAGGAGAAAGCAAGATGATTGAACTAATGGTAGTTGGGTCCAATGGGAAGAACGCAATTCTTTCTAGTGAGGTTAATGATTCGAATTTGATGAATGAATAAGAAAATTATGTTTCGAGAGTTAGTCTCAATTTGACCGAACAATCATCAAATTTAATCCAGTAATAGTGACCTGGTAAGCACCCACGAGATGAACAACAACAAAGATGTTTCCAATGTCGACCATCCAAAACGGCTCATAAAAGCCAAATCCAGTGAGAATGTTTCCAGGTGCACTGTTCCCAAATGCTGCATATCCCAATATCCCACAAGACAGATAAAACAGGCTGGTGATTGAAACTCCAACTGATACTGCCTTCTTCATCTCTTGATTTTCTGGTGGGCTTGATTTTAACGTGTCCTGCTCAAGCAAAAATACAAAATAAATACTGAAATTAAACTTCGCGCGCGTCTCTCTCTCTCTCTCATGTAAGAAATTTCTGGGTTAGAATGCAATGCGTGAATGAACTTAATTAGCTTGCCTGTATCTCAACAATGACAACGGAGAAGGCATAAGCAAAAGCAATGTTTCCAAGTGCTTGAAATGTGTTCCATATCTTCCCACTACTGGTGACATCCACACCAATTACTGTCCCAGACAAGCCTGTCTTCACATGCTTTCCTCCTTCAAGTTCCAAAATTGGAGCAGTAAATTAAGTAATCATATAATCTTTTTATATTTCGAAATAGCAGTAATATTCAGCGAAGGATTTGAGATTGTTGAACTATGGACTTTGATCCGTTCTTGATGGGCTAGACTATTTGATTAGGGAGTAGAGAATCTTCCTTGCCAAATGTTTCCCAGTCAAACACGGTATGAAATCAATATTAATTTCTATGAGAGAATTAGGGAACAAGAATCCTCATTGCAGGCAAGCAAAAAATCCTCCTGCAATAACTTGCTCATCACCCAAACCATGGAGTTTTCCAATTATCACTCTTTTTTTCTCTCATTTTTCTTCCTGATGTATCTATTGTGCCACTCCCATTTAGGCACTTGTTGTCTAAATCCAGTGTGTGCAATCAGAGCTTCGGCCCTAATCTGACATGGTACGTATTCTTACTCTTACATTTAATTTTTCTTCATGTGCTTGATGAGCAATACACATGTTACAGCTACAGGAACATCACACCTCTAACGCCAGTGAAGGAAAATTGAATATATGAGTAAGAATAGGTACAGGGTCAAATCAAGGTCGACCAATTGCATATGCAAGATTAGATTTAGACTATAAGAGCTTAAAGGATATTGGCAAATCCGATGCCCCAAAAAGAAAAACGAGGAAAAAAAAAAAAAGAGAGGGATAACTGAAAAACTCTACTGGGGCGATGAGGGAGATTTCTATTATAAGATCAGGTGACCACATTTAGGAAGGTGTTATCTTTCCCATTTAGTGCAGGAGGATTCTTTGCTTGCTCTTCAATTAATAATCAGGAAATTAATGTCGACTAATTTTTCTATTTAGTTACTTTTTTAATTCTCTAATTCTTTGGTTAAGAATTAATGCTGATTTAGTGGGAAACATTTGACTGGAGAAATTCTTTATTCCCAAACCAAATACTCCAACCCATCATGGAGTCATATCATGCCGACTGCTACACGATTCAATCCTATACCAAATAAATAAACTAGATAGTCTCTCACTGAATTTGAATTCTAAGTTAAAAGTGAAGTAAATGCAAAACTAACCTGCAACCTTGGCAATGGAAAGACCAACAGCAATGAAGGCATAACCAACAGACATGAGAGCAGCGAGAAGAGAGAGCCACGAAAGTTTATGAAAATTTGGGATTTGGCTTAATATGATCTCCACAATCCCAAATATTATCATATATCCGTTGTTTGACGAATGACACCCCACTTCATGTCCCTCCTTATGGAAGCAACTTGATCTTCTTACCGCCCTGTTTCACATACCCAATCAATATTCACTCATAACCACAAAAAACACATACCATCTTCGATCCTTATTATAAGATCTCGTTTGTAAACTACAAACAATGTCTTATAATTAGGACCAGAAGTAGTACTTCATATCCAAGTCACTTCTAGAAAAATAGCTTGGTTCAGAATAAGTCGTTTAGAGAGTAATTAATACTTATTTGGCAATTCTGTCCCCGTAGTTAATGTGTGAAAAGGGATAATCAAAGAGGCTAGAAATCTTACGCCATGCTAATGGATGCAGTAATAGTATATCCGATTGTTATCCCCACAAGATTTACATACTGTGCCACCCCACACAGCAAGTATTTCATTCCCCCTGCCAACAAATACACATTGAACATTACATCATTTATATTATATACTACTTCCGGTCCTTGATATAAAACCTAGTTGACAAATTTGGAAAACTTAAGAAAGTTATCAAATTATTTATTTATATAATTTGTTATATAATCTCTCTAAAATGCTTATATGTATTATTAGATTATATAATATCAATTGATAAGTGAGACAAATTAGTTGGAAAAAAAATGATAAATATAAATACTTTAAAGTAATTTAGTAATTTCCTTAAGGGCTTATATCGAGAATGGGAGGTAATGGGTGTGTGTGTATATAAAAGGTAATAATAAGTAAATATACACCGACCATATAAATAAAACATGCCATAAAATTTAGGTTTATATGTATTTGTGAGCACCAAGATTGGCCTTGACGATCTGAGTGTAGGTGTAGTTTCTGGTCCCATCAGGGGATCTGTAGCATTCAGTGAGCAAGCAGGAAGTGAAGAGAGTGACAAGGGAGAAGATGGAGAGGGCAATGGGCCCAGCAACCCAACCCAATTGGGCCATGGCCCAACCCAATGATAGGACGCCCGACCCAATCACAGCCGTCACTATGTGTGCACTTGCAGTGAACCAAGTTCCTGAACCCACCACCATCATACCATCCAATAATACAGTCAAAATCTTGTTAGTGACTTGAAAAAAAAAGAAAAAGAGAAGAGTCTTAGGAGTGATGGAGATCATATATTTCAAGTTCAGAGAAACTAAGAAGATTCATACCTGTTCGTTTCAGTTTACCGTCATCATCAAATTCAGAGTCAAACCCTCCATTCTGTATCGAGAAGCTTAGGTTTCTCTGCAACTCCATAGCCATCTCAGAGGCAAGCCTAAGAAGAAGAAGAAGAAGAAGAAGATGGTGAAGATGGTTAGGGAAGCAAGGCGGGTATAGCAGTAAGTACTTATATAGGGAAAGAGGAGAGAAATTTGAAGGTCTAGTTATGGAAATATTTCAAACCCAGAAATCCAAAATTTATTAGTGACGCTATGAATAAAAATTATGCTGTCAAAATGACTGGCATGGGAAGCATGGATATTTTACCAATGATGCGTTGGGACTACACAATTTTGACTTTCCAGTTACGATGGTCAATAAATGTCTTGACCTGTGACCACAAAACATGCATTCAATGTTCTGCCCCTTCCTTTTAAAAACAAAGGAAAAAAAATGTTTGCTTTACGAAAATAAGGAAAATTGGCTGATTGCCCCCTCCAATCTTTATTATAAATTTCATATAACTAATTTATAGATAATGAATAATTAGTTCAAATTTATTGAAAGCAATAAATAGGTTATAAATATACTTTTGTTTTCAAATATGTCTTTATAACAAATGAGAAAAATGATGAAAGATAATGTGTGAAAAAATACGATGAAAGAGATTATGGTAAAAAAGAAAAAAAAAAAGTAAGGGCATGATTGAAAAAAATACATTAAATATTAAGACAAAATCAAATTAAAACTTATAAAAACACTTTTTTTAAAAAAAAATTTAAAGCTTGTAAATATAATCGGAGAAAGTATTTAGGTTTTCAAGCCGTTGCCACTCTTTTCCTCTTTTTTAGCTATGTGCAAATATTTTTTCATTTGCATTTAGTCAAAAGATAGTTTGTACATAATTAAAAAGGAGCTTTAAAAGTAGCTGCATTCACTGAAAATATTTTGTACATCAGTCTTTCAACAAATTTCAAAGAAAGACAGAAATAAAAATTCCACTCAACTCAACCGTCTCTGATTAGGTGAAATCTCATAAATTCCATCTTTTAAATCCTTTAAAGAAAATTATATGCATTAATATTTAAAGTAAAAAAATATTTATATTAAAAAAAATTAATTCTGAAGTTATTTTAAATGGTCCTAAGATCAAAATAAAGCAACTCCCTCCATTTCAGAAGTACTCGTGTTACTTTTTCCTTACAGTTGTACTCCTGCTGATTTAATAACAAGGAAAACAGAATATATAAGAGATACTATCTCCGGTTCAAAACAGGAGAGCTAGAAAGATATTACTTTAATCCTAATATAAGATATTAATTTATTTTATCTCTAAAATTTATAATTTCTTTTCTAAAAAATATAGCAAGGGAGTTCTTATCAAAAGATGGTTATAATGCAAATAATTAGAAAGAGTATTTTAGAAAAATCAACTCATTTGTTAAAAAGAATTAACTTAACTAATTTTTTAAATATTCAAAAATTAATTATCTTGCTCTTATATAAAAACTAAAAGTAATAGTTAAAGAATTAATATAAGACTACTTCAACCGAATGTAGTTATATTTTTGAATAGTTTTGTTTGATAAAAAAAGAAAAAAGATTGCGTCAAGAAGAGTCAAGAAGTAAGAAAATCAAGAACATGTGAAATAAGGTCAATTAAAATTAGGAGCTGCTGAAATGGCATTTAGAAAGGACACTTGTCATCATCACCAATTATCAAACACTCGCCCAAGCAACTACCCAATCATCCCACAACATGTTTGTTTTACAGGAATAAATGAACGTGGAAAAAAAATAAGTGCACGATCCATTAACACCCATATTCATGTTTGGTATGGTTGAAATGTTTTCCTTTTGCCATTTCTTTTCCCTTAAATTAAAGCTTTGGTAAAAGCATTCCATCCGTGAACCCAAGAAATAGTGAATAATGGTTTAAAAAAAAAATAGAAGTCTAATTTTGATTCCCATAAAAATGGTATGAATATGATTTCCCAAGGATAATGATGGTAGATTGCAGTTCGCATATAGACACCTTTTTAATGTAATTTTACTCCTAACAATGAGCTTTTTTTTGTTTTTTGGTCTTTTCACAATACAAATTTACGAAAAATAAGTATTCCTTTATCTTCTTCATCATACTAAACATATTTTTTAAGTTTTTTTACAAGTTCAACCTCGTCCATATATAATTTCCTTATAATGTCCTTCAATACAATTTCCTTATCCACAATTACGGCATTTTTATTTGCAGTTTGGGAAAGTTATGATAAAGAATCCAATCGCACCTCCAGTGACTATCACAGAGTTCATGCAGACTGGTCGATATTTTTTTATCGTCATATAAATTTTTCTCGCCACCATCCAAAAATATAAGCGCTGATTTGTTCATTTGTTTGTGTTCATTTAGTTAACCTGTTTGCCCTCTTTTGTCCAGTTACGGTACAGACGTTCTTAGTGCATCCATTGATATTTTACGATTAAATTAATCACGCATCCGAAAATCCAAGGAGATTAGTCAAATACAAGCTGAAATTAATGCGAACATAGCATGGCATCCGATTGCAAGTTTCAATCATGTGCGCTTACAATACCAGACATTCACGGTTAAAAATAAAATTCATCCATGATAACAGAGACACAAAGGTACTGGACAGCAAATTCAACAAACAGAAAACATCAAGGGCTTCTAGTACTCATCTCCTTCGTCATCCTCGCCCTCAGCAGACTCAGCGCCCACTTCCTCGTAATCCTTTTCAAGGGCAGCAAGATCCTCACGAGCTTCAGAGAATTCTCCTTCCTCCATACCCTCACCCACATACCAGTGAACGAAAGCTCTCTTGGCATACATGAGATCAAACTTGTGGTCAATCCGAGAGAACACTTCAGCAACACTGGTGGAGTTGGAAATCATGCACACTGCCCTCTGAACTTTAGCAAGATCACCTCCTGGAACAACAGTAGGTGGTTGGTAGTTGATACCACACTTGAAACCAGTTGGGCACCAGTCAACAAACTGGATGGTCCTCTTGGTCTTGATGGTGGCGACAGCAGCATTCACATCCTTGGGCACAACATCTCCACGGTACATCAAACAGCATGCCATGTACTTACCATGGCGAGGATCACATTTGGCCATCATAGATGAAGGCTCAAATGCACTGTTGGTAATTTCAGCAACAGAGAGTTGCTCATGGTAAGCCTTCTCAGCTGAGATAACTGGTGCATAAGAGGAAAGCATGAAGTGGATTCTGGGGTAAGGGACCAGGTTGGTCTGGAACTCAGTGACATCCACGTTCAGGGCACCGTCGAACCTCAAAGAGGCAGTCAAAGAGGAAATAACCTGAACAAATCCAACAAAACGATGTTAAGACTTAAAACACAATATCTCAGGATTCACAAAAATTACCCATTCGCCAATTTCGTTTGATATACCTGAGAAACGAGACGGTTGAGGTTGGTGTAGGTGGGACGCTCAATATCAAGGGAGCGCCTGCAGATATCGTAAATAGCCTCATTGTCCAGAAGAACAGCCACATCAGTGTGCTCCAAGAGAGAATGGGTGGAGAGGACACTGTTGTAGGGTTCAACAACAGAGGTGGATACTTGAGGTGAAGGGTAGACTGTGAACCCAAGCTTAGACTTCTTTCCATAATCAACAGACAAACGTTCCAGAAGAAGGGAACCAAGACCAGAGCCAGTGCCTCCACCTACGGCATTGAAGACCAAGAACCCTTGAAGACCAGTGCAGTTGTCAGCAAGTTTTCTGATGCGGTCCAAGCACAGATCAACGATCTCTTTCCCAACTGCGAGAAAGTATTAAACATTAATAAACTGGGCAAGACAATATGAGTACATTAACAAACAAGAACAAGAGATTGAACTTAGATATGATCACTTACTGGTGTAATGACCACGGGCAAAGTTGTTGGCAGCATCCTCTTTCCCGCTGATCAACTGCTCAGGGTGGAAGAGCTGGCGGTAAGTTCCAGTCCTCACCTCGTCAATGACAGTCGGCTCAAGATCTACGAAAACAGCACGAGGAACATGCTTTCCAGCACCAGTCTCGCTAAAGAAGGTGTTGAAAGCATCATCACCACCCCCCACGGTCTTGTCACTGGGCATTTGGCCATCAGGCTGTAGAATGGATACAGATATTTGAGTTAAAATTAACAAGAAGCATCCAGAGAGAGATTGGGAACTCAAATAATTATAGGTAACAGCCGTTTAGGACAAAGAGCAAATGAGATTGCAGATCAGATAATTTTGAGGACATTTGATTATGAAATTACAAATTAGAAGAGGAACAACAATAGCGAAACGAGCAAAAACTCCAGCATAATGATTCAAAAATCTCAGATCTGAAAACTCAAAATTTTCGACACCAGCCGTACAAAAGAAGAGATACGAGCCAAAAACCGCAGCACTACGATTGAAAAATCTCAGATCTGGAAACCCAGAAAATTTTCGACACAAGCTGTGCGAAAACTAAAAGCTAAATCCAACGAAGTTCCGGATCTAAAGATATACTATGATAATTGACGACTAGAAATTCCCAGATCTGAGAACTGACACGATTCACAACACAAACCGTAGAAGAAATCCAAAGAACGCTAGAATTCAGATCCCAAGAGAAAATCAAACAAAAACGGAAGAGAAAATTTAGATCCGACCATTACGAAACAGATATTAACAGATTAAGAAAAAAAGATACGCACCCCGATTCCATGCTCGAGGCAATAGAGCTCCCAGCAGGCATTTCCGACCTGAATACCGGCCTGACCAATGTGGATTGAAATGCACTCTCTCATTGTCGCTGAATACAGGAGATGAAACGAGAATTGGAGAAGGGAAGAGAATCAGAGAACAGGAATCGCAGATAAGACAAAGAGAACGAAGGCGTTTATCAAGACGCCTTCTTCTGAAACCCTTTGGATGGAGGAGGGAGGCAGAGATAAAGATGGTATTTATAGGAGGATGAGGGAGATATTTAAATTTTGAAATCACGGAGATGCGCTGTCGTGTTCCATGCCAACGGACGGCAGGAAGCGAATGAGTTGGCTAACACCCGTTGGGCGTTTGGTTTGGATAACCACCCTGGTAACCCAAGGGTTAATCTTTTTCTTTTCATTTTTCAAATTTTGAAATCCATTATTGCCACCGATTTATTTTATTTAACCAAAACCCAAATTTTTAAAATCTCCATACTTTATTATAACTGTCCTTTTTATTAATTTCTTTCGCCAATATATATCTGGTTTTTCTTTTACTATTTTTGTTTTCTGTGAAATTTGTGTGAAAATAACTAACTTCATGTTTTTTTAATCAATGTTTATTTTTGTTTACTCATATGTATTATACAAACGTGACCCGTGGTTTCAATAATGATTATTTTAAAAAAAAGTTTTGTGATGATGACATGTGTCATTATGGTTAGAAATTAGAAATTGGTAGTAAAAATGATATATAAATTTGCTAGTTATTTAAGAAATTAAAATTTTTCAAGCAAACTTGACAAAATAAGTTCAAGAAAATTTTTTTAAAGAAATTATTGTGGAATAAATGGAATATAAAATAAAAACATTTTTATTCTCTTAAACCAAGTTTTTTTCTGGACTTAGCTTTCATAGAAAAAGCCCATTTTCATTTTATTTTACAGAAGTTGCAAATTGTGATAATTTTGATAGAATGAACACAACATATTTAGGTAGCATTTGGAAAATTGGAACTATGTTTATTAAAGTAAAAAGTGTGGGCAAAAAAAAATAAAATAAAAATGATTTTTAAAAAAAAAATCTCTTGCTATATTATCAATTTTTCTTTTAATGAGCTAATATGTACCTATCCTATATTCTTTAGCACGATATCATGAAACAGTTGTTATTTTCCTCGTAATTATAATGAATTCTTTAAATAACTCCAAGAAAAAATACCCTCCCCTTTTCTTTTCGAATGCATAATTAAAGAAGATTCAATTTGCTTTTCCGAAGCTCATTCATTCATAGGAAATGGGACCTTCTTTTTTGAATAATAAATGGGACCATTTTTTATTTTCATTAATTAATAATTAATAATGGGGCCAACAAAGTAGGAAATTTATATAATATGAGTAATTTAACATTTTTTGAGTCTTTTCATAATTAGTGTTGGTTATTGTATCTAAACTTTGTCAATCTATCTTATTTTTTCTTGCCAGAAAAAAATTCTATACATAGATATACGTAGTCACCTTAAAACGTCGACCATAAAAACAAGTACAATATAAAATAATACTCATAATATTTTATAATTATAATTAAAATCTTACAATAATATGCTTTTGGTTTTTAATATAAGAGTTAGTTTACTAATTTAAGTAAATTAAAAAAACTAGTTAAATTAGTTATTTGTCATAAATAGATGTTATTTTATCTAAAATATTCTTACTAATCAAGTATATATGCTAAAACTATCATTATTACAAGGATTATCTTTAAAAAAAATAGATAAATATAAGATGCAAAATAGATTGGGATCTTATATTCATAATCAAAATAAAAATCAAACAAACTATTAAAAACCAAAAGTAGTAGTATTTTAGGCCGAAAAGTTAACCGTCTAAAAGAAAAAGCCTCTCTTTATATACACATTATTTTTCATACTCATCAATTTTTGTTCTGGGATTAAATCAATCCCATTGAGTGAGACTCTTGACCTAAAATCAGGTCTAACAATATACTCTTAAGGTGTCAAGGGGGTCCCTTCTTTCGACATCACAACTAACACAAAAATAGAAGATTACTCCTCAGTGAAAATTAATTTATCAGCTCGGGGCAAATCTCGTGATAAATTGAATACAGTGGACCCTCCTTTGCTTTCCTTGACAATGATATCTCACATTCAATCAAGTGGAAGTCTATACCCACTATCGTTTGCTACCCACAAAATTATGGGTAAATTAGTTGGTGTGTGTACAGCCAACGATTCTACGTGGTGAATAATGTAAAAGACATGTTTATATACAGATCCATCATCATCACACTCCAGTAGCTTAAAGAACATGTTTTTTCAAGCTCCGTGGCTTCCAGTTGTTGGGAAAAACGATCCCCCAAAATGTGCATGAAAGAACATCCATATCTATTGCCTTTAGGTATGTACAATCCCCAAATTTGGGATGAATGATAACAGGGAGTAACAAAAAGGAAATTATTCAGTTTTCAAGTGATGTCTCAGTAAACACTAACAGTATATGCAACTAGTCATGGTCAAGTGACGAGCAATCAAGAAGGCTCCCCATTGTGGTAATACATGCCACTAGTCATGGTCACGTGACAAGTAATCAAGAAGGCTCAACATTCGGGTCACTGGTCACCTTCATAGCTTGCGAAATATAAAATGCAATACCTTTTTTCGGCCAACTATAAAATGCAATACTAGACCAAGCTTAAACCAGGAAATACAAGGCCAACTCAACTTGCTTTTGATTGGATATGAACGTAAATGTCCTCAGCAAAAAGAAAACAAGGCAGATGCTAATGTACTTCTAAACATTGCTATAATTCAAATTGTCAATATTCTGTCACTGGGGAAAAGCTCAGTACACTTGGCGAGTTCCAGGTGTGAAGTGCCAGAGGGGATTTCATGATATGTTACCCTCTGTAAAAAAATGCAGAAGGATCTCGTTCTGCGGCTTTCCAGATGCATTGTCAGTCAGTTAAAACTGCAGTCATGGATAATTCCATTACCCCCTTATGTTCGTTGTATCTCTAATATTCCTCTGTTCGATGTTCCCTTTTCTCTAAAGGAAACTATTATTCTTAATCCAAGTCACAGGCTGCAAGCCATCCAACAGTGGAAACTAATTATTTAAGTAAGTCAAGCAACAGGCTGTGCACCATTCCATGTATGGAACTCTTCATCAAGCTCGTTCAATTTTCGGCTTCGGCTTTCTTGTAGATAAGTGACACCAGACCACACTCCCCGAATTAATAAGATGCTCACGAACACTACACTTCCAAGTGTGCACACCACCTACATTGAATGATTGCAAGTATTAATGGGCAAACAAGAAGTAGAAATCTTGAAAAGAGGTACTAAACCAAAATCTCTAAGCCTAAAAGATTAATTACTTTCCACTCCAGGCCAAAAATGGAAATACAAAATCCATAGTTATATTTTAGTAAAATTTCTGCATGTACATTTTATTTAGTTGAGTTTTCCTCCAGATCGATTAACCTTTATGTATTCTAATTTGATGATTCACTGAAAACGAAATGTTGAGAGAAGGAATTCAGAGTTTTCGATTGTCTGAATCACGTTATTACATTGCTATTAGAAGACATAGAAACATAATCTAGTTAGGGCTGATTGGTGTGCATAGAGAACGCATGCCTTAGGGAAACAAACTCTTACCTATGAAAATAACTACCAAAACAGATCCTAACAGGAACCAATATTTACCAAATTTGATTCTCTCAGGGACCACCAGAAACAAACTAAGGGTGCAAGAAGCAAACATTTAAATGCTGGTTAGTAGCTATCGGCTTCAAGGGGATAAGCCTCTAACAAAGAGACGCACACCAAGGGACATCCTGTAGCCTCGATTAGCACCCAAGATTTATGGACTTCACTTAAATTTCTTTCATGCAGTGATTTCTTAATTTAATTAGTCATGTGCTATTCAACATTGAAAAACAGTAAGCTTCAGGCACATATATCTTGTGATAAAAACCTTCACAAAGGTGAGAATTCATGCTGCTCTCGAAGGCTAAAAATAATCCTATTATTACAGCATTCTTTTAGCAATTCCCAAGAGAAGAGAGGTTACATGATGCAAACCCTAAACAAGCTCAAATGAAAAAGACATTGCACATAGGGATGGCAAAAAATCCACAATTTAGGTGTACGTGCTAATTGCCCTATTCAATTATCCAAATTGAGGAATTTCTAAATTCTAACCTATGGAGATGGGAATGAAAACCACACTACCTCTGTCAAATCCTCCAAGTAGAAAACAAGGATCATGTCCATGTCCATGTCCAAATTACTCAAGCACCACACCTATATTAACATCCATTTCACAGTTTCACATTAACTATACTCATTCTATAATAACTTATTTTGGCAATTACTGAGCAATAATTGTAGCCCCTTCCATGTCCAAAATCCCCAATGTCCTTTCATTTGCCTCTCAAGAGGATACAAGAAAACCCTATAAGAGAGTCTATTGTTGCCGTCAAAGCTTTTCGCCTTCACCTTCTCTCTTTCTCTTCTCTAATAAAATCCAGATTCTTGCTTTGTCATTCCTTCATTTCAATTAAATTTGAAAACTCCACGAAAAATGACATTCGAAAACATAGAAACATAATCAAACCCTCATCTCTTGTTTTCTTCTCTTCATTATTATTTGATCCTTTCTTCTCTCCTTTGTTTTCCCTCTTTCGCTTTCTTCCTTTTCTATGTAATATTGTATATTCATTCAAGGTCTTCATAATCAGGTAGATTTGTGATTTTGCTCATTTATTATTAGTTGAAACTGTCTAATGTCTGCTCTAGCTAATTTCTGTTCACTGCGTAAAGGAATTTATTCAGCTGCTGTTGCTAGTAGTACTTTTGAACTTTTAATTTTGTGGCGTGGTCCTTACCCAATGGCAAATCTCATGTTTTAGGTAATTCCCCAGATATTTTGATTTGAATTCGAAGGTGCAGCTTTAAATTAGTTGTACGGTTTGAATTAGTCTTCCATCTTTACTTTTTTATTTTTGTTTTAGTTTTATTGGATTTTTACTTAATTTTTCACCATTTTTTGTGGTTGGTAAATGGGTTCTCCGCAGATCCCCATACCCTCCTCGTGGGGAAGGGGATCAAAAGTGCTTTTTCAGCGTAGCACTCACCTAGCCCTGCTGCCATTCATAGTTCTTGTATCCTAATTGTCCAAAATGAATCAAAGAAACATCTTAACAATTACTGAAGAATATCTAAATTACTCCAGAACACTAGTTATTGGACCAGGAATTGCAATATAAGAATCGGCTAACCATCCACTTTCAAATTCTAATCAACATCACAATCCCCTAAAGTAGGAATAGCTTCAAATTTTAAACCTCCAGTTTAATAAGGCACCCTGATGATGCTTCCAGAAAAAAATATTTGCCAACGCTTTATCACGCACATCTCCTTGAATGTCATTAAAATACCATAGAGAGATGTAAGTAGCCTAATGAATATCTCCTGAGAGCAGAAAGCATCCTTTAATTAGCTCACATTAGATACTAGAATTGGCGGCAATAACATTGTTCACGACACTCACGCCCATTTCAAATAGATGAACATAATACCTCAAGAAATGCCTTAAAAATCCACAAGAATGCCAGCACGAGTACACCGTTTACAGAAAATCCCACCTGCATTGTAAGAAAAGAGTTAACAAAAAGAAAAAGCATCTGACTTTTACTTGAAAGTTGAAAGCAAATTGCTTGATCATAAAATCCAGTTTTAGCCCGGGCATTGGAAGAGGGGAAATGAATGGCTTCATCACATTCACAAATTTATCGCCATGTCTCAGAACCCCAAACAGAGGAAATTATCCAATTTGACATATATATGACTTACAGAAACCCTTTCCCCATTTTATGTAGACTACTCAACCATATGACTCCACCAGGGTACCATAGGAGTGTGCATTCCCTACTAAGGCTGGGTATGAGGATTGGTACTAAGGGGAGAGCTGATATGACCGAAATAAATTAATCGTGAATTTGTTCTCTAGTTAAATGTTAGATAACATCCATTGTCCTATCCGATCACCTATTCTTAGGAGAAGACACTGAGTTAGAGAAGAAGATTCTTTTCTTACAAAGAAAGTATGCGTTGATTACCCTTCCCGGTTTTCAATTCCATAGCAAGAAATTGCCAACCAACACCAAAAAAAAAAAAAACTCAGGAGGATGATCCTTACCAGCTTCGTTGAAATGGCTTGAGGAAGAACAGATCGAACTGCCGTCCTAGCTCGTTTTGAGACCTTTTTGAACATATTGCGAAGAAACCTAACCAATAGATCCAGACTTCTTTCTTCCTCGTCATTGTCGTCGTTGCCGTCGTCCTCGTAATCGTCGTCGATGCCACCGCGTGCCGAATTGATAGTGCGTCTCCATTTGCGAGGATCGTCTACTGAATTACTGTCGTCCTGAAGCGAAATCAGAGAGCAATTACAGCTGAAATTTCAAAAACATACAGAACTTAATTCCAAGAGGTATCTCAAACCTGAGGAAAATTCGGGATACGTGGTCTTGAAGCCTGCAGAGGAGGGACGATGATTCGTGAATAACGAAGTTGAAGAGCGGGTTTGGGCAGAGGAAAAGCAGAGTGCGGAATCCGAAATAGTGGGGGAGATTGAACTGTGATTGAAAACACCATAACGGTGATTACAGAGCCGAGTGGCAATAACTTCCTCCACTGACCGCCAAAAGAGCGTCAGCAACTACCATTGGGGTATGGAGATGAACCAAGATGCAAAGGTCACTCCAAATGTTTCGTATTCGAGAAAACGCCCAAACTAGCCACGATACATTTCGCATTCGAGAAAATGCCCAAACTAGCCAACAACAACGTACGTACGTCCTCTTGTGGAGTTTGACAATCCCATCCCTAAGAGCACCAAAAAACAGGAAAAAAAAAAAACTTTAATGTTTAAAATAATTTAAATATTCTTTCATACAAATATAAATTCAAATTTCAAAAAATATATTTACGGGATATAATCAAAGAAATTTTAGGAACTTAATAAAAAACTATAACCAACTAATTAAAAGTTAAATAAAATTATAACAATTTGTGAATTAATTTTTTCTTATCTTTTATTAATTCAGAAATATATTTTGATAACTTTTTTTAAATTATGACTTGTACAAATGTAATAAAAATCAAACCATGAGCGGTATCAATGTAATAAAAACAAATCACACTAGCTAATCCAATTCATAAGTATATTGACTACCGCACACATGAATATTGAACAAAAAGAGAAAAAATGACCAAAAAATCCGTTATATTTCAAAATGATAAATAGTTCATCAAAAATAGTATTTTTTATCATTTTCTCTATAAAAAAAAGGTAGTCTTTCTTTTTTTAAATTGGGAAGGAAAATACACATATATCATTACTTCAGCGAAAGAAAATACCAGTTGACAGAAATCGATTTTCAGAATTTATTGGATTAGGAACAGAACTCCCAGCTTTAATTAGAGTAACCTATTTATCCACATGTTCCACCTCTTCTCTGTTACGAGGAAATGACCAAAAGAATTAAAGTCATTCACAAGGATACAGGCTACTCTAGCAAGATGATCAACATCCCTATTTTTCTTTTTTATACAAAAAAAATTTGAAATAATTACTTTTTAGTTTTGAAAGAATTACCATAAGGTTCCAAAGAAAAAATTTAATTACTAAAAAATTTTATTGACAGGTGTGCAATATAAATCAATTGTCACTTCTTATATTAAAACTTGTTATTGTATGCTTTTCAGTTGTCAACAGATTTTAAAATAATTAAATTTCTTATTTAAAAACTGATTGCAATTCTCTTTTTTTAGTTTCTACACAAGAAGTCTTCTGGTAGAGTTAATAATGTTTTCCTGTTAAAGGAAAACAGAGAAAAGAATCAATAGTAACTTGGAAGGAATGGTAACCATGGTTGTCCGTTGTGATTATAGAGAAAAAACTTGCATAATCATACAAAGACCTCGACAGCCTCGTACCTCCACTTCAGCAAGAAAATAATCATTTAGAATTGGTGGATCACATGGGCTAATTAAAAGCCCCATATTTTTGGTGTGTTGAAGAAAGTTTTGAAGAAACCAAAAGTGTAATAAAATGGGAATTGGAATAGAGACATGTACATAAAAATAAACTTTGACGCGCTTTAAAAAAAAAAGGGAGAAGGAAGAGAATTTTTTTCTTAAATTATATTTGGTTTAATAGAAATAGGAGAGTAATATAAATACATGAATAAAAAAACAGACCTAAATTTCCCGAGTTACAAATACATGCCATGCAGATGTTTGGGATGAATTGGCAAAGCCAAGATAGTTTTCTTAGCATGCATTCCCAAATAGTGTGGCCCTCCATAAACTTTTGGAAGGAATGAATATCAAATAAATCTATGCATATAGAATGAAGAAAGGAGTGTTATTCCACCGTATTATACAGCTCCTTCCAACCTTTGGCTTCCCTTTCCATCTCCATGCTTGCTTTCTAGTGTCAGCCAAACATAACATTTAAATGTTTACCCAATTCTTTTTTTTAAGGGGGAAAAAGGAAAAATAGTTAAGGATGTAGAATCGATTTGGGGTCTATTTGGATTGGTGGTAGAAAAAGTAATTTATTTCTAATCTGACTTTTAAAAAAATAAGATTGGGTAAAAGTTAAATTGGGTAAGGTAAATTGTGTTTGAATTAGAGTTTAAAAAAGTTAGTTTGTAAAAGTTAGATTAGTAAAAGATTGTTTGGATTATGATTGAGTAAAGGTAAGTTTGTTTGTAAAATTACTAAATGGGTATGAGTTTTAATAAATAATAAAACATGATAAAAAAAATTTACATGATACAATGAATTTAAATTAATTTAATATGAAGAAGTGAAATTTAATGAGTGAATAAAATTTTAAAACTTTAAAGAAATCATAAAAAAGATTATAAATATAAAGTGAAACATGATAAAAAAAATAAATTAACATAACACAATGAATTTAAATTAATTTCATATGAAGAAGTGAAATGGGAGAATTATGCGAAAATAATGAGGAGGAGTGAGAAATTAACAACCAATCTGACATGTTAATTAATAATGGTCCATAAACTCAGTTTCAATTTGAATAAGCACCTCAGATTAGCTTATCCAAAACATACGTTTACATCCGCCTTTTGGTCCTATATCAGATCCCCCAGTAGCCCTCCCAAACAGCCCATGATTTTCCAATCGGGTTTAATATAAAAATAAACTGCTTTTGGGTCAGAAAATGCTGACCCAAACAAACACTTAAAAGTTGAATTGAGTTTGCACCTATCTTACTATTTTTGAAGATATTATGTACTGTTATTAAAGTCATTTGTAATGAACAATTTTCTTTTGTCAGGAGAATTTAAAAGGATCTTGAATTTAGAAGTTGTGATTTTGGCCTAGTTCACTTCAATTCATGAGCTCTGTGTCTATTTTTTTAACTATTTGTATGATATTGTTCTTCAAAGTTTCTCCCCAAGGTCTATAAACGTAATTCCATTGAATGTTTCTCCTCCAATTTCTTACTATTGTCTTGAGAATTCATAGATATAGCTTCTCCTTTGATGTTGCATAACTTTACCTCATCATGATTGTGGGGAGCTTACTCCTCAATTATGCGTATCATAACAAGGCACGTGAGTATCTTCCCCCCCCCCCTCCTTTTTTTTGTATCAAACTGAATAATTCATTCAATAAGAAAAGAGTTCATGAGAAAAAGTAATAGCACAGATAAATGCTCATAAGAGCACTAATAGCGACCAAATAGAACATAAAACAAAGAACAAACAAACCATAATAACACTAAGGGCCTATTTGGCAAGCACCCCAAACCATGGTTTTGGGACCCAAATCATGGTTTAGAGAAAATATTAGCCAAATAGGGATAAGAAATGTGAAACTATGATTTGGGGGCAAACCATGGTTTTGAACTCCCAACCATGGTTTCACCAGAAGCGGTCCAGAGTAGTTTCTTGACTCAAATTATTTGAACCTTGATGTGGGCCCAACACGAATGACAAAAGAACCCCATTTCCTAATTCAAATAATTGATTCATTTCCCAGTCGGTTCTACGCATTTGCTCTTCCTTTAATATTATGTTTTATAAACATATATGTTTTTAATATTATATTTTATAAATATATATACATATATTAATTATTTATTAATTATATTATCTTTTACATTATTAATTACGTTAGTAAAAATTAATTTATTAATAATTTTATTTTTCAAATCAAAATATATTATAAAATCTATCCCTTATATAATTATCATATTAACTTATACTTTTTTTAGTAATTTGCACATGTAAAAAGTACTTCTGGTAACAACTATCTAAACACTCTCACTTTTCAGAATCACTTTTTCACAAAATCTATTCTTCCCAAAATCTATTTTCCAGAAGCTATTCTCTAAACTATGGTTTGGTTTCCAAACATCCCCTAAATGACAAAAGACCAAAAATTAAGTAACCAAATTCCCAGCCGTAAGAGCATTACTAGTTGGGATTTTCACCAGAGAAGAAGGGGGTTGTGAAAGCCAGTTTTTCAAGCACTTCTCCCTTAGAGCTACATGAGCACACCAGTCAGCAGTTAAGTTGTGATGTCTTGAGATCCCCTCAAAGATGCAAGATCTCAAAGCTTTGTCAGGATTATGAATTTCCTCCACCAAATCAAACATTCCCATTTTGGGCATTTCAAAAGCTGATTAACAACCTGAATTAGTGAAAAACAATCAGATTCAAACTTAATATTATCAAAACCAACATCAATACACTAAGAAATGCCTCGTTAAAGAGCAGAAACTTTAACCATAAAGGGAGAGGTAGCTTCCGCAACATCTCCTATCAGACATAACAATACTTCCCCCGAGGGACATCTGGCAACCAAACCAATACTTGATGATGTTGAAGATTTATCACAAGCACCATCACAATGTAAAGTCACATTAGGCCACATACTACCTCTGGTCTTTAATATAAAAGCTAATTGATTAATTTGAATAGATTAAGAAAACTAGTTAAGTTAATTATTTGTAATATGTCTTCCCCAAAAATCTCCTTGCTAATTAAGTACATTGGATAGAATTACTATTACTACAAGGACTATCTTAAGAAAAATAGATAAATATGAGAGACAAAGTGGATTAGAATCTTATATTTAGGACCAAAATATAAATCAAACGAGTTCTTATATTAAGAACCAGAGGTAGTAGCTTGTAAGGCATTAGAAACTTCAGTTGAACAGCTGTCAGAGCTCTGCACATTCAAGCCAACACAAGACCACCCATTTGCATCCAATACGACTCCAATAAGTCTGTTGCTCTTTGAATAATACTCATAGGGTTGCAAGACTTATATTAAAAAATAAAGCAGCAACGGGTCTTCTAGATTTGCCAAAGCAAACAAGCCGCAAGGGCCTTCGCTTTTTCTAGCCATTCATCACTGCGTAGCAGACCCAAGAGCCAAAAAGCATCAATGTGAGTAAGACTACTATCATTAATTCTTAACCCCAAACTACTACCAAACCAAACAACTCGAGTTCTATCAGAAAGAAGCAACAGATATTCAAGAGTTTTAGGCATACGATTGCAAAGGGAGCATATAGGTGAACTTACACTTTCTTCTTCCAAAGAGCCTCACGAGGGGAAATTGCACCCTTCATCACCATCCAGAGGAAAAAATTTTATCTTTACTGGGACTCTCAACTTCCAAATTTCTTTCCCAAATGCTTCTACCCACATCCCAGGACCTACTGCGTCTTTTCGGCACTTTAGGATTTTTACTTTTAATCCGCCTTTAACTTGCTTTAACAGAATAGTCACCTGTTGTTGCATAAGTTGTGCTACATTTGATGGGTTTAAATTTAGAATGATTGCTATAAAGAGATTATGCCTTATACATGTACAATCTAATATTCCTCCGGTTCTTAAGGTAGGACATAATTAATTAATTTAAATAAATCAAGAATGCTAGTTAAATTAGTTAATATAATACATTCTTTTTAAAATAATATCATAAACATCTTTTTTAATTCCCTTCCTACATCTCCTATTTGATTATTGTTAAGGAATATTAATAAAGTTAATTTGAAAAAAAATTAATAAATATATGAAATAGGTTATATATGTATAGAATCGACATCAACCCCCAATTAGGTCTTATATAAATGATCGGAAAAGTATAAGATTATAACATTTGCTTTGAGACATCTTGGGTAAACTTAAGTTATTGGCTAAAAGGGCAGAGTTGATCATATTCTCTGAGTTATTAGGTTGATGAGATATTTGGCTCTTTATGACTCGGTGTATTCAAACAAATTCAAAATTTATGACTGGTCAAGTTAAATATTATGAAAAAAGTCACGCAAACAATTTGATCTGTATTATCAATGTGCAACATTCTTATTATAACTGCGCAAATCACATGCTAAATCAATATGCATCTTGGCCAAATTTGCCAGCTTCAATGAAGATATTTAAAAGAAAAGAAAATCAAAAGTAAGGCTTTTGGTTTACTTTGATTAATCGAGTGAAGAGTTAAAATCAAACTAGTTTGATAGACTAAACTTTTCTTTTTTCTTTTTATCAATTTTATTTCAGTTAATTTGTTCAATTATATATTTAAATATTTATATCCTATCTTTATTTCCGCACCTATCGGAATAATTACTGTCTTATCATTATTATTTTGCCAGTAATGTAACGGTCATCAATGATAACCTCAAAAATTTATCTCATCTATAATAACAGTTTTGTTAGTTAGGAGTTAGAGCTTTAAAAATAACAAAGGTTAGATTGTGAAAACAACCTAACATCTGCAATAGTTTTCTCTTACATCAGTAGCATAAGTATGGACGATTTTTTCCCATATAATACAAATATAAAAAGATTCACACAAATTTTATTGTTGGCCAAATAATAAAGATATAAATGTGTGGGTATATATCATTACCCTCTAATCGAAAGTTTGAACAAAAGGAGCTTAAGAATCATATAATATCTTTTTTTTTTCCTATTCCTTAATCAAAATGAGGTAATTGGCCGAAAAAAGAGAAGAAAAGAAAAGAAAAAGGAAAACTTCAGAAACGGCAGGGTTCTCAAAACTCACGAGGGCAGCTCAGCTCGGCAATACGAGAAAGGAAGTACGTTTAGTTGGAGAGGTGTTTGTTTTTTACTTCGTGTCCGTCAATCACCAGTTCCCCTTAGGTTTCAGCAGGGAATCAACAATCGCGGGATTTGGACCCAAGTCGACTCGGGCCCTTCGCAGGTTTCATCCGACGCTCCTCTTCTTGATTCTAGTACCATTGGTATGTGTTACGCATCTTCATTTATCATGTCACTGGAGAATCACGTGTGTTGTGGAATTCTTATTAGTTTCCGCGTGCATATTCAACAAATGTTATCAAGGTCTGCTTTTTCTTGAATAGCATTCCGTTTTCTGGGTGCTAATTAGTTTTGTTTATCTGGAATTTGGAAGATTAAAATTTCAGGGCTTTTATGTGTTCATTTTTAATTGTCAAGTATAGTTTTTACGAGCATCGTGATGGTTGCACTGTTTGATATACAGTGATTTTGATTTTCATCTCTGTAGACTGCATCTATTTCCTCATTTTCGCTCTAATGGAGTGACCCCACTTGCAGAAGCTGATGCAGTAATCAGCAAGCCGTTAACTTCCTACAGCTGCTGGTTATTTCTGCCCATACATTGCTTTTGGCCTGTCTCCAATAACCAAACTCTGCCCCCAACTTATGATTTTTATTCCCCCATTGTGGTGCTAGTTGGGGACAATATTTTTGTAAACATAGTAAGTATATTAAACTCCGCCTGGTCTGAAAAGCAGTAATGTAAGCATACTAATTTTTGTGTGGGTGTTGTCTTGTCTGAACTTGCAGTTTTACAGTGTTATTTTGGTAGTACAGAGAACCTCATCATTTGTGTTGATTGCAGTAGTTTGTAAAGGTTGGTGCTCTGCGCAGATGTCTAATAATCCTCAGTTTCCTGGTTTACAGGTAAGAGATCTAGAAAATTTCACCTGGAATGCAATAACGAATTACTATTCCTTAACTTTTCCTTTTGTACTGGTAAAGTTTCATTGATGTTGCAGCATTATGCTCAATGAATATAAAGCTGGTAAATTTTCATTGATGTGGCAGCATTATGCTTAATGATTATAAAGCTTTGAAACTTCGCAATTAGCATTGTGCAAATTTGGGACTTGTGACTTTGATATATAGGCAGGCATTTACATTGTTAGAGTCCTCTGTCATGATGGCTGTGGCCATGTTATCCTTTTAATACATTGACGAGCAATTGGCCTTTGTATGGCTGAATGTGCTAGTTTATTATTGTTGTTGTTGCCATACACATGACTATGTGAGAGAGGTGTTCCATGTTAGTCTGGTGCGAAACTTGTTCTATTATCGTATACTAGTTAACTTGTGAATTTTTGGTTTAAATTCTTTTAAAGCATGATAAATTGGTAATCAATGCTGACTACTTAATTAATCAGTTTTTTTTTTTTTTTATGTTTGTTTTGTGCAATATCATCAATATCAATAATAGTATAAAATATAAAATTTGTTGCAAGTTGCGCTGTTAATGTTGTCAACAGTGCTGTTTATTTATCAAATTATTGCAATGCATGAGGTCCCACTTTGTTATTATTTAAAATTACCATATGATAATTAATGCTAGTTAATATGGCATACAAGCTAGATATGTGCTTTGAATTCCTGTATTTTATTAATTTTGCCTGGTGTTAGAGGTTTTTTCTCTCCTTTTCATTGGATGACAATCTTTATTTCCATCTTCTGTTTTATTGTTATATCTCTAGCTTCTGATTTCTGTTTAATTCTTCTTATTATTCTTCTTTTCGTGATAGCCTCTGCGGCCTCCTATTATGGGTTCAGGGGATCCTCCTCGCAATTTTGCTCCTCCCATGCCTCTTCAAGTAATGCATATTTTCTTACAATGGTTAACAACTCTATATTTAAATGTTATCAGTTTAGATAAACCTACTTGTTGGTTGTTTCCACAGTTCCGCCCTGCAGTTCCTGCTCAGCAATCACAGCAGTTCATTTCCCAACATTATCCACCTGTTGGCCCTGGTGTTCCCCTAATGAATGTTGGAATGCCCTCTCAAAATCAGCAACCCCAATTTGTTCAACCAATTCAACAGATGCCTCCAAGACCAGGACAGCAGTTACATCTGCCATCACAGGCACTTCCTTTGCCCGTTGCTCGGCCAAATATGCCAATTCCATCTGAATCAATAGTGCCTCAGTCTGATTCTCAGACCCCTAATGGTTACACTCCAGGTTTAGGTGGCTCTGGATTACCCCTCTCTTCATCCTATACGGTAAAGTTCTGGCGTATATTTGTGGTGGATGAGAACTCTATATATGACTGCTAACTGAAGGATTCAATTTGTGCAGTATGCACCATCTTCTTATGGTCAAGTGCAAAGTAATTTTAGTGCCACCAGCCAATATCAACCTGTTTCTCAAACCCAAGCTCTCAATGTTTCTTCTGGGGAACAACTTAGAGCTAGCGTGAGCACTGCCTCTGGTACCTCTCTACCAAGCAGCAGTGAACAACCTTCAATTCCATCTGTTGCACCTTCAGTACGAATCATACTTATTCTAAACTTATTTTATATTGAGTTTTGCCTGTCTCATCACCAGAAATTTTCTGCTTATGTATTGCTTGTATTAATATACTGATTTTTTCCAAAAATTTTGTTACTTTCAGGCAACAAATTTCCTGCCAGATTCCACAAAGGATGGATCAACGGATTGGATTGAGCATACTTCTGCTAATGGAAGGAGGTAAAAAGACTCAAATGCTTGTTTGTTTCTTAGGTTGCCAATACTATTGATGGTTGAGTGATGCAACCTGCAATGGAAAAAGGTCATTTTTTGTCTATGTGAATGTTAGTGGGAATTAAGGGCGATTAGGGAAGTAGGATGACAGTAGTTAGGGAGTTGCGACAAAAGGACCAATTAGGGTTTTTGGCTAATATGTCTATTATAAAAGGGGAAGCCGTGTATGGATTTGGTAAAGAATGAGATAATTCTGCTGCTAGCCAGAAGTGCTGCTTGACGAGAACCCTTATATTTTGTCATATTTAATATATAATAATATGCTCCCTTTAATTTTCCCAATAGTTGAGTTTAAATTTATGAAAATTCTTCCTGGCCAGAAAATTGACAAGATAATTAAACTTGGATAGTTTGAAAAGTTTTAATTTTTAATTTTAGTTTTTTGGTGATAATTTTAATTTTAACATAAAAGCAAATAGTATTTTATACATCTTTAATGATCAATTGAAATAAACTAATAAGTAAAAAATTAGTTATGTATTACTATAGTTATAATGATGCCTTACAATTGGCTAGCGTATATAATTGCTTTGTATCATATCATAATGATACTAACAGGTAAAAGTAACAAGATATATATATTTTTTAGCATTAATTCAACTGTGGCTAGATTGTCCCGTCATAAAGGTAGGAAGCATTCTCTCCATAGTCTTGAATGCTAAATGTCTGCTTCATTTATTGGCACATTTTTCGATTTTCAAACTGATATCACGTTCTGTTCCCTTCCAAATTCAAACAAGCTAATGTTCATAATGGTCAAGGATATGAAGCAACAGAGGATGTGGTCGAAGAAGGGCATGAACCCATGAAGTCATAGTAGTATGACTTCCAGATTGCTCATCTGAATATTGATGATGATGGTCGCATTTTAAGTGTAGATTCTGAAGAACATCCAGAAGTTGGAATGTGGACAATTTTTAGATTCTAAAGAGCATTTGGAAGCAAGGTTTGAATGTGAGAAATATGTAAACATTCATCTTTCGAGCACTCTAACTGAAGATAATGCTGTTTGAAAGATGACGTGGTTTGGGGAGTAAAACCCAAAGCAGTGGTATTTCATATTTGGATTCAACCAATCAAAGTGCTATGCTTTGTTGAATTCATTGTTCCTGTTATGCTGGGGAGTCCTATTTTTCTTTTGCCGTTTTTCCTGTCACTGCTTTTTGTCCTACCTCCTCCTTTAAGCTGGACTTTTCTATCGCTTCCATGCTTCATGCCTTGACTTAACTCATGAAGATTGATGAAGAATGGGTAAAGAATATAAGGAGTGATTGAATGGATGTTGATATGAGCAGTTATTTCTGAACAGAAAGTTAAGTTGGTGAATTAAGGCCTAACTTAGGGATACTCTGTTACTTTTGCCTTTCTGTTTTGGGCAAGTTTTCCTTGGCCACAGATTTTTTAATCAATTTTTTAAGTGGATAATGGGTGATATATCAGTGATAATTTTACTTCTGTTTTCTTTCCCTTCTCCCTTTTATCCCTATTCCTTCCTCTCTATTTGTCACCCTTTCATTCCCTCCTATCTCTTTTTCCTCTACTAGTCCTGCATCACCCACTATACTCTTAACCTTGTTGATCTTCATCATTCATAGTTGAATAGTTAGTTTTCAGAAGCTACAAAGTTATCTTTACAATACACTTTTGCTATATACTCAACTTAACAACCAAAGCGTATGTCGATAAGAATTGCCACCGGTATATAGTCAATATAACTTGTTATATTCA
This sequence comes from Neltuma alba, assembly GCF_004799145.2. NCBI lineage: Eukaryota > Viridiplantae > Streptophyta > Magnoliopsida > Fabales > Fabaceae > Neltuma > Neltuma alba. The sequence continues at coordinate 209,656 of NW_021636742.1, read as the reverse complement.
ATCAGCTGTTTTATAATGATATTGATCTGGTTCTTCTTCTTTCTCTCACCCAGACTTTTTTCTCCAAATAAAAGGAAATTTATTGAATTTTCTGAAAAAGGGGTATGCTGGAATATATATATATCAACACGGATCCCCAAAATCTTCTCTCCTTTATATTACCGGTAGTGCTTACATATGATTGTGATGTTTATTTTATGATCTGTATCTACTGTTGTATTTACTGTTGTTTCTTTTCCCTGAGGCTATCTTGGTATCTTTCCTTTTAATCTCTTCAACCTTCTAACAAAGCTTTTTAACTACCAATAAATCATCTCACTGCATAATTTTACACTTTGATTCTCCAGATTTTACTACAATAAGAAGACTAAAGTATCTAGCTGGGAGAAGCCATTCGAATTGATGACGCCAATTGAGGTGAGTCATAGAGCTGATTTTTCTTTCATGTTGTTGAATGACTTGTTAGTCATACCACTGGGTTTATTTGTTGTTCCTAGTGGAAGTTAGAGCAAGGACATGCCTGTTTTGGTTCAAAACAGTTTTAATTGGGCTGAACATATTCTAGTTTCATTGTCATATGCTTCCTCTTTGCCCAAGTGTGGTGAAAATGGTCTGCTCCATTAGCTCACTCATTACTGCTCAGGTTTTCTCTCAGGCGCCAACCATCGGTCTTGAGTTTTACATCTTACTGTGAGGTCAGTGTTGTGACAATTGAGGGGTGGGCTGCCTGATATTAGCTTGCTTTCCTTTTTTGTGGATGATGCTGTGGAAGAATTTTCTATTTCATATAATGGTTTTTTTTTTTAATCTCAGATAAAGTTTTGCTTAATAGACAGAGAGAATGGGGGAAGATGGTCCATTTCTTAATAGTAAAATCTTTTTGTGTTTTGGGCTTTAATTCCTTGCTTTGTTGGTAGGGGTTTTTGATTTTTAAAAGACGTTGACTTTTCTCCTGTGTTTGCATTTATACATTATATAGAAAATCCAATTTTCCTTGTTTAGGTTTATACTACTTCTAGTCCTTAATATAAGATCTAGTTGACTAATTTAGAGAGATTAATGAAATTAAATAAATTATTTTAGAATATTATATTGATTGTTTTTCTCCAAATTAATTTGTCTGGTATATAATCTAATAATATACATAAGCATTTCAAAGAGATCATGTAACGTACGCTGTCCTTAATTTCTTCAAATTAGTTAATTGGGTCTTATATTTATGATCAAGAGTAGTATTTATGAAAATAATTTGGCCTCCTTCTGTTTCTTCTATCGTGGTTGGGTTCTTTCTCTTTGAAACGTGATCTCTATGTAAGTTGAATACTATCTTCCACTTTGATGAAAAATTTCAAATGTTATAGATACCCAAGAAGCATAGATGAAACATGACATTAGGAATGCTAACATGATAAAAATATCTAGTGTTTAACTGCAATATTAAATTGTGTTATATTTGATACAAGTCGTGGATATGTATCAGACACAATATTGTGCCTTGTTGAAGTATCGGTGCTTCATTTGTCAAGACCACAAATTGTATGGGTAAAAGCATTAGATAGCTTTGATGGTAGACGTTTGTTTATTCATTTTTAATCATGAGAAATGTGTGTCAAATTCTTGGGCAATTTCCAATGGCATGCGTCTCAGTTCTCATTCATCTTCCGTGAGATAAATGTCTTGGGAGGTTTTTGTTGGTAAGGATTTGAGCATATGATGTCGTGTATCATTCCCAGCATTTCAAAGCTGATGATCATTTTAATGCCTTTGGAAATTCACTTCTTTCGTGTGATTTGTCCAAATCTACATGTGTGACTTCCATAGCTCTAAAGATGCTTACAGGTACCTGCCGTGCTACTCTATTGAGAGGTAGGATATGCTATGGGTCTTTGCTGCTTGGTCTCCCTACTATGTTGCTTGAATGTTAGTAAATTCTATCATTGCATACCACCTTGGTCATTAATTTTTTTTTCGTCTAAAATTTTCTCATGACTTATAAGCCAGTATGATAGTTTGTAAATCCTGATATGCTTGAGAGTCACCAGTTTCATATGTCTTTCTCGTCACTAGATTAAAATTGGGTGCCCTTGTTGTATTTTCGCCCCTCCAAACGTTTTATTATATGTTTTTACGTAACATAATACAGATATTTGAGTCTTTATCCATTGTTTTGTTGGGTACTTAAAAGCTGGGTTTTCTGACAGTGGCAAATATTGGATTGCCTTGGTTTTTGTTGTGTTCACTTTACTTGTGAAGTATATGTCTGGTTTTAGGATAATAGAATTGATATACAATAAATACTTCACGTGAATGTGGTTTACCAGAGATATTTTGGACTTTGGTTTAAGTTATAGTGATAAACCTAAGAAGCAGACGTGCCATTACTAAACCTTTTTTTAACGAGCCATTCACCATTCTGATTTCTTAGGAAGTATTGTGGGTAACAAGTTGCATTACAGGGTGATGGAGAAATGATTTGATTCACTTGGATATCATGCTAAGATTGCTCTAGGTGGATGAGAATTAATATGACAATGTGGAAGCTGAATGCTCAGAAAATAGCTTCAAATAATCACTATCAATTTTGTTTAATGTTTCTTCTAAATAGAGAAATTTATTAACGTAAATACAAGCTCAAAAGCCATCCAAATGCAATAATTTCTGGAGTTTCTGCTCCTTAGGATGGCTGATTTCCTTAATTAGTCTCTAGGTTTTTGCCCTGCTTGAAACTTAGAATCCTAAAGTCAAGGTGCTAGAGCAATGAAGAATACAATTTCACAAAATCATTTCTACATTTCTTGCTCGGGAATGAGGAAAATGAAAGGACGGCAATTAGATAGGCTTTGTTTCTTTGTCATGTGAGTTGGCTTGTTGTGTTGATTGCCTCTTAAACTTGCATCTTACCGTGAATTTGATATTCTTCGTTTCCCATTCCTGCTTTAAGGAAATTTTTATGAGATATGAACTTTCTTTTTGTGTTTTTTTTTTTTTTTTTGGGAAGGAGTTCTCTTGTGAGGTTAACATTCTCGTCTACTTATTTGATTCTTGTCATTCTGTCAGAGGGCGGATGCATCAACCAACTGGAAGGAGTATACCAGTCCTGATGGAAGAAAGTGTGTGCTGATTTTTTAAGATGAATCATTTATGTTTCTGTTTTATAAAGTTTGTTGCTAATTTTTTATTTTTTATTTTTTTTAATGAATATTCTATAGGTATTACTACAACAAAGTCACCAAGGAATCAAAATGGACAATCCCTGAAGAACTGAAGGTTTCCTTCCTTGAAAACAGTGTTATGTTTGACTGCTCTATTATTTTCTGTCTCGTATTTTTATGACTCACGTTTCTTTTCTGCAAATTTTATGCTTGAAGTTGGCCCGTGAACAAATTGGAAAGGCAGTTGTCAATGGAACAGAACCCAATGCTGTACTGAATTCTCATGCTCATTCAACATCTCCTACTGTAGTTGAAGTGACACCAGTGGCAGATAATTCATCTTTAACTGGTCAAAGAGAACCATCAAGCCCCATTTCAGTTGCTCCTGTTGTTACAACAGCTTCCAGTAATCTTCATTCTGAGACAACTCCGGGATCATCTGCTTCTCCTGCTGTGACTCCTATAAACAAAACGAATGGGGATGAAGCTGAGGCACCTGCAAATACTGTCACACCATCAGATTCTAATGTGGATAGAGCTTCTGTTACTGACGTCAATGCTGCTAGAACACCAACGTATCACTTGTCACATTTATTTTTCATGCCTCAATTTCTATTTGTTTTCCTGGTGAAGCGTCATTTTAATTTTTGTTCTGGTAAATATTGTAGGAAGGATGCAGAAAAGGTTTCATCTCAAGATACTCTTGGTTCTGCTGATGGGGTTCCAGCACAGGATAAGGAAGTATGCCTTTATCATTGTAGTTTTGAAATGTATCTTGTGAATTCTTTATATGCTAGTTAGCAATCTGATCTATTTAAAATTTTGTAGGATGTTAAGAAAGAACAGTTGGGGGAGAAAACAAATGAGGTTGCTTTGGAAACAAAAGCAGTTGAGCCAGAACCTTTAGTGTATGCCAATAAGATGGTATGAAAGTAAAATTCTATATTTTGATTCCCTCTCTTTCTCATGTTGGTTTCCTGATCTTTGACCGCTCAACATTCCTTTCCTTATTAGGAGGCTAAAAATGTTTTCAAAGCACTTTTGGAGTCCGCGAATGTTGGGTCTGACTGGACTTGGGATCGGGTACAGCAGTCATATTGATATAATATGCTGTCACTTACTAATTGTTGTATTCTTTCGTCTGTTCAATTTTTGGTTCTTCATTTGATTTGCTTGCCTCTGATTTATCATTGTTTTAGGCCATGAGAGTAATAATCAATGACAAAAGGTATGGTGCCTTAAAATCACTCGGAGAGCGGAAACAAGTTTTTAATGAGGTAATCCTTTAGGTGGATAATTGATGTAATGTTGGAGTATAATACATTTACTGGGTTTTTTCCCCCTTTCTTCTTCTTCTGTTAAAGAAGTTCTGCCATAGCAAGATGATAAGAGCTATCTCTAAAGCAGCCATAGAGAGTGCTCTTATTTTTCTTTGGTTCGCTGCTTCTATTTCTTCTTATGTGAAATTGACTGATTATCATGTCTTTTAAATTTTTTCGTTTACATTCCCTTAGCTTTGTTTTCTCTAATGGTAACACTTTATTGCTTATTCAATTGATAAGTGGTCTGAGTGAGCGTCAATATTTATCCTCTTTTGTTTTTGTTAGATATTTTTATTATTGTGAGGCAACTATGCATTGCAAAAGGAAAAAATGTAGCTAGATAATTGCTCAAGTAACCTTATGAATTACTTCTGCTTTTAAGAGTTGATTCTGTAGTAGTTACTTATGGTAAATAGTCACTGTAAAAGAGATCTGACAGAAATCAAATTGTAATTTCGATGCAAACGAAGTTGTTCAGACATAGTACAGTGCTAAATTGCTTTAGTCGAGGCAAAGGTTAATGATGGAGACTGGAAACTGATCATTTTGCTTTATAATTGTTGATGGCCTATATACATTGGCTGAATCAAGAGTTCACTTTTGATTGAAATGTTAAAAGAAGTGATTTTTTATTTCTCAGTTCCTAAATCAGAAGAAAAAGCAGGAAGCTGAGGAAAAGCGCATGAAACAGAAAAAGGCACGGGAGGATTTCAAGAAAATGTTAGAAGTATGTTTTATGTGCTTCCATGTTTTTTTCTCAATTATGCTATTTATTGCTTCCTCCGATTTTATTATTTTCTTATATACTTCAACTTTTCCAGGAATCCACAGAGTTGACATCATCCACTCGATGGAGGTTTTTTTTTTTTCTTTTTGCTTTTTTTAATTCCTAATTCATGATATGTGAATTTTTTTTCCTTTCCCTTTCCTTTCTGACTTAAAAAGTATTTGTTTATATTTATTTATGTATGGTGGTATGCTAGTCTTAACTTTTCTCTTCAATTTCTTTGTTTTTTTTTTTAATGATCACTCAGCAAAGCAGTATCTCTGTTTGAAAATGATGACTGTTTCAAGGCTGTGGAACGAGATAGAGATCGAAGGGATCTGTTTGACAGTTTCATGGAGGAACTTTTAAACAAGGTGGAATCTAGTTCCTTAATCTCATAACCATTATTAAATAATGTAAGGGCATGATCTAGCAGTGTACCTGTCTTCCATGAGTTCTCTCTTATGGTGAATCTAATTGTATGGGAGCCATGTTTTTCACTATTCACTGATGAGTCAAAAAAGTCAGCCTATGAATGATTTCCCCTTATTAGCACATATCTAGAATGAATTTATGCTTTTAATACCATTTGCATTTTAGTTATGAACAATGTATGGAGTATAAAACGCTTAACATCATTTTGACTGAAAAAATATCGTTAGAATTTACAGTAAATTTGATAGTGAATGCTGTTTTAAAAAAAATACAATTTGATGGCGTACATGTCAGTAGGAGAACCTAAAACATTATCCAATATATGATGATAACACCACAAATATCTCTTAGCACATTATTTCATTATTTTTTTTCCCCCAGCGTATTTCATTGTTAATATTGAGACAGCGGTCAAAATATCAGGATCATTGTGGTTATCTTGTGATTTATTATTTAGACCGGATGTTTCTGGAGCATCAAATAGTATTGTGTCGTAACTTGTGCTGGATTTTAGTTGTGATGCAAGTTGCTAGAGTTTTGTTTGTCACTAAATTCTCTGAGCCGTAAGGGAGATTAATTACTTTAAAAACTAAGGCATCGAGATGTAGATTGCAGGGAACAACTCCAGGGTTTCCATCTGTGAGTGACAAACTCTTGATTATTGATGTTTTCTGGGTTGTGCAAGAGTCATCAGATGCTCTTATTTAAGGGGTGTTTGGATTAGCTTTTTAGAAGTGATTTTACAGTATATGAATGTGGGAAAAGTTTTGTCTTGGCTTGTGTGAATGCATTTTTTAAGTTGATTGTGGGGGTAATCCAAACTCCCCCTTAGCCCAAGTGTGTTCATAATCTCACTTGTACCAGTTGTTTGATTTAAAATATTATTTGAATCTATTTATGTTAGCTTCTCAATACAAGGATTACTTACGAATCTTAGTTTCTTCCCTTCAATTTTTATTTATGTAATTCATTTTTATGAATATAGGAGTGTTTGCTACTATGATCAATGAGAAATAAGGATCATGACTGATGTTCTCTTTCCTTGAGCAGCTCAATAGTGCAATGTTCTTGTTGGTTATTGAATTGTGCAATTTTGTTCAGGAACGAGCAAGGGCACAGGAGGAGCGGAAGCGAAATATATTGGAATACAGGAAGTTTTTAGAATCTTGTGACTTTATTAAGGTATTGTTTTGTTTAGGTTTCATTTGATTTCTTCAGGTTTTCTATGCTCAAGTAATGCTGATCCATCACTTTATCAATCCCACAGTCTAGCACTCAGTGGCGAAAAGTTCAAGACCGTTTAGAGGCCGATGAAAGATGTTCCCGTCTTGAGAAAATGGATCGCTTAGAAATATTTCAGGTAATTATCTAAAGTGAACTCTTAAATTATCAAATTTGACAGTCAAGTTAATTTATATCTCATCTCTCAGGACTATTTACATGACTTGGAGAAGGAAGAGGAAGAGCAGAAGAAGATACAGAAGGTTCTTTTCCATTTACCTCTTTAGCTAGTTAAGTTAGATTTTCCCTTTCCATCCTCCTTTTTGGCTCAATTTTACTCATTCTACTTCTTAATAAAATAGGAAGAATTGAGAAAGGCAGAACGTCGAAACCGTGACGATTTCCGCAAATTGATGGATGAAGATGTTGCTGCGGGCACTCTTACAGCAAAAACTCACTGGCGTGATTATTACTTGAAGGTTAACTGGCCATCTTTATGACCATATGTCATCGTCCTTTTATAAAATTAGTTTTTTTTTTTTGGGGGGGGGGATTCCATTTTGTCACAAAACGTTATTACATCCTTGTTTTTTCTTTGCTGATCTGTTCCCTTGCTCTATTTATTCGGAGGACAGGAATGACGATTTTCTGTTGGATGGTCTTGCAGGTCAAAGATTTACCTCCTTATGTAGCTGTGGCTTCAAACACCTCAGGTTCAACTCCAAAAGACTTGTTTGAAGATGTTGCTGAAGAGCTTGAAAAACAAGTATGTGCATTTAGCTTTCCTTCTGCTTGATTTCAAACTTTGTTTTCTAATATTGTTGGAAAGCTTGTATTCCAAATATCAAATGACAAGCCTCCCTGGATAGGCTTATAGATTGGGAAAATGACAAAAAAATACTCTTTGAATTTCAAAATGACAAATAGGTGATTTTGACTAATTTTGACGTGTCAAAACCATTACAAGAAAGTCAGGATGACTATTTGTCTTTTCGAAATTCAACAGGTATTTTTTTGTCATTTTCTCTTATAGATTTTTGTATGAAATTGTTGTCCAATGTTTAAGTTGCATACCTTTGGGCCTGTTGTGGGTTTAAGTATTTGTTGGCAATTTATATTTTGGTAAACTTTTTACCTGAAGTAAAAGAACTTTTCTTTCTTAAACGTCTAATGTGTTGTAAATGTTTTTTCGGGGGACATTGAACTTAATTTAACATTAGAAACATGTTTCCATTGGGGTTTCTATCTACCAAGATTGGTTGTGGATAAACTACTGCAACTGATAATATGGGTTCAAAATTCAAAGAGAATTTTGCCACTCTTTAACATACAGAGTGAATGTGATCATTCTTTTTTCTAGTTATGTAACTTGAACTGGAGGACATTCAACATGACATAGATATGGATATGTTCACACGCGCACTTTGCATGTCATATCTAAGATTTTTTAATCTCTTCCGTTAGTGATATACTTCTGAAGGAATAGAAAGCTAGCATCAACCTATGTCCTAACCACCTTGCTTTAATAATTTAAATGGGATTACTTAACCTACTCAATGCTCACCCTAACACTGTCATAGATACTTATGGAAGACAGCAAAAAGGTAGAAACGGGGATATTGATGGGATTTCTCTACCTACTCGACTTATATCTTCCTCAAAGACTCATAGCAGAGGCGAAAAATGGAAACATGGAGAAGACGAACAAATTGTACAGGGTTTTATAGTTGCCAACAAGAAGTGGTTGAAATATTATTTAAGAAAGGAATCTGCCTTGGAAAATGGAGAAGAATTCTGGTGCAGAAGTGTGAAAGGGAAGATGAGTGTACTGACCACTTGGAAGCCGTTTTTTTCCTCACTATTCCTGTGTTTTCATGTTTTTGCCAGTGACTCTGCATCTGTTGTTGAGAGTTATTTTATATCTTCCCGAGTCTGTGCTTGAGAACGGTTTTGAGAGTGTGTTGCTAATGTGCTGTGGCTGTAACTGTGTGATGTCTTGTTCATGCTGGCATAATGGTGTAATAGTGTGACTTATGTTAGAGTTGACCTCTTGGAACCCAATGCCTGTCTGTTACTCTTGTTTTCTGTCTTAATTCTGTATTGCTCTGCTCCTTTGATCTGAGAGAATCTTACCGGGGTTGAGCTTGGAAGTTGTGTGTGAATTGCAGTCAGGTTCCCACAAACAAAGCATTGTGACTTACAGGGTCACCTCATCAATTGCATCCAAAATCTTCAGCAATTAATACTCTCTATAAAGATACACCTCATTAATTGCATTCAAAATCTTCAGCAATTAATAGTCTCTATAAAGATGTCCTCAGTTGACAAATAGCTCTAGAACATGCTTGCTCTGATTTGCATGCCCTCTCGTCCTTGACATTCTTTCAGCAGCCGCCTTGATCACATCATGTAACACACGAAACAGCCTTTAGAATTTATCAACCTCCTTCTGTGAGCAGCTCTTTTAACATTCTGCTTGCTGCTGCTGGTCTCCACTTGCACATTATACTCTACTCACAAGAGTACAATCTGCTGCTGAATTCAATATGTTTTCCAATCAATGAGGGTTCCAAACCAGATCCAAAACCTTATACTCAAGCTGTTTCCAAAATGGGTCCTCAATTGAACCAACACCCGCACCCCCCCCCCCCCAAAAAAACACACACACAAGTTGGTTTCTGACATGCTAACACTTGAAAATAAGTGTGCCATGGCAATCTTGATGTTGGACACATGTCAAATATGCTAACATCCTTAAGTATATCTACTGTATGACTTGCTAAATGCCAATCTTCCTTCTTATGTTACAGTATCATGAAGACAAGGCTCGCATAAAAGATGCAATGAAGTTGGGGAAGGTATGGTGTCTTAGCCTTTTTTGGTTTCTGATCCGCACTGATTCTGATGTATACAATGTTATCATAACTGCAGATCACATTGTCTTCAACCTGGACATTAGAAGACTTTAAAGCAGCCCCATTAAAAGATATTAGCTCTCCACCCATATCTGATGTTAACATAAAGGTATCTACTTTCTGACAGTGCCTACGAGTGTATTTACTTATTTTCTTTTTGCGTGCCTGTGTTATCTTAGTATATTCTGGTATTTCACTTTCTAATGTTAATGTTTGTATGTCATGGATGCTTATTGCAAGTTCTTTTATATCTATGCCCAGTGCATTAAACTTTTCTCCCACAACTTCTTTTATACACACATATTCATTCTGGAATCTTCTGCTCATTACTTTCGAGGACATCTGAGATATGTTCACAATCTTTTTAGTTGCACATATTTTTTCAAGCCTAACTTAGATAATCTTAAACGTTAATTTTTACAGCTGTGCAGTAATGGCAAAAACTGCACTGAAAATATGCAGCTAATCTTGTTTAATATGTGTGTTCTAATTTTAATGCTTATCTGTCTTTTTTTTTTTCACTACACAGTGGTGGCAATAGCAAAATCGGATCTATTTATTTGGTCAGTTTGATTCAGACATAAGAATGAAGGGGGCTTGGGATTTTGGTGTCCAAAACCAAAAAATTTGCATTTTAAACCAAATTGCTTTTTTCTCCACCCATCCCTTTCGAGATAACTTTTTTATGGCAGAACGCTATTTGAAGTAATTACAGCATAAATTTGGACGGATGGGATGCCCGCACTCTGGCCAATGTGACTCAAGTCGCAATGATTAAGAATATGCTTTTCTTTTGGTTTGCCTTTCAACTCGAAATGAACTGGTTTGACGCTGCATCACCTTGCAGTTAGTGTTTGATGAGCTACTTGAACGGGCAAGAGAGAAGGAGGAGAAAGAAGCTAAGAAGCGGAAACGTCTTGCAGATGATTTCTTTCATATGCTTTATTCTATCAAGGTGCAGTGATATAAACCTCGACTTATAGGCGCTGCTAAGTTCTGATAATTGGGCAGTAAGATATCATATTTATGCTAGTGTAATTCTTTCTTCCTTGCAGGATATTAACTCGTCTTCGAAGTGGGAGGACTTCAGACCACATTTTGAAGATTGTCAAGAGTTCAGGTCAGAATGATTAGAAACTTAGGCATAATACTTAAATGGTAAAAGGGAGTTGTCATTTCTATCGTCAGACTTACGGACTTGGAGCCATCAGACGTTATTGGCTGGCCTATTGAATCTTCCAAGATGTGCCAATAAATTATGGGGGGTTTATGTATAAATAGTTGTGCTCATTTCTTAAGATGGAAGTGGGTAGGTCAGTTTAAAACATAGTTCTGATGGGGATATATCCAATTAGTGGTTCGTATACAATTCTTTACATGTTCTAGAAACTGATATTAATTATTATGTGCTGATAAAAATTAATCCATGGTATTTTTATTTATTTTCCTTGGTTGTGCATTTGCATTGTTTAGATCAATTGGAGATGAGACCTACTGCAAGGAACTATTTGAGGAATACATTGCGCAGCTGAAAGAGGATGCAAAGGACAGTGAGCGGAAGCGGAAAGAGGAGAAGGTATGAATTATTCCCATCGCATTTGGTATTATTCATCATCATCATCATCATTGTTTTCGTTATTATCAGTATCACTACTGTTTTGTGAAAATTTTCTTGCAAGCATTCTGATGTATCTGTGTTATATTTATATTCTCTTTCAAATGCACTTAGGACTCTTAGAATATTGATCACATGTGGGTCGCCCTTCGTCTTTATTACAACAACAAAAGCCTTATCCCTTTGTCTACTCTGAAAATTGCAATTAATGGTCGAGAGGCATCAAATTATAAATTACGTGTTAGCAATCAACTATATACATGGAACAGTCAACTGTTTCTGGAAAACTAAATTCATACTCCCCGTTAATTTTTCCCCCCAGGGAATGCTCCTTGTGTCCCAGGTAAAAACAATCCAAACCAAACCCATAACTTGTTCTCCACAGATAGGGTTATCTGTTTTCTCCTTTTCCTTTGGTGGCCGATTAATCAGGTTTCCGTTACCTTTTTTTTTTTTTTTGGAGTGGAAAAGAAGCTTTATTAATGGAAACTGTGTACGAAGAGAGTCAAAAAACCGAGAAGATACAAGGCCAAAGAAAATTAGCCTGAGCGCATACTTTTGTATGAGTCCTTTAGGTCTAGCAGCATGATCACCAAGGGCAACGACTTCATTAACTAGGGAATAGGCATGAGTAATCTCATTACAATCAGGTTTCCATTTCTTCACTTACAACCATCAGATCAATTCAAGGGCCGAATTTTTACCTTGTATCAGTTGTATGCGTGCAAGAAGTTGCATCTTAGAATAATCCTCAAATGTACGGCTATTGAGTGAAGTCTTACTTACAGCAGGCAAAGAAGGAGAAAGAGAGAGAGGATAGGGAAAAAAGGAAAGGGAAGCAAAGAAGGGAAAAAGAGAAAGAAGAGGCACATAAGAAGGATAAAGCTGATGGTGACAATATGGATACAACTGAGATTCAATCCTCCAAGGAAACCAAAAGATCTGAAGACGATGGTAGAAAACAACGAAAGCAGCATCAAAGTCCTGAGCATATTTCTCATGAAACCGATAAAGAGAGGACAAAAAGATCTCGTGGACATAGTAGAGACCGCAAGAAATCATCACGGGTATGCAAATTTACTGCTTGCAGTTTCATAAACGAGTAGGATGTCTATCCACTTTTTATTTTTTTTAATTTTCTTGGGATAAATGGAACAGCATGCATCTGGTCATGACTCGGACAGTGAAGTGCGACACAAAAAACACAAGAAAGACCACCGTAGTTCTCACAGAGATGACGATCATGGAGAGCTTGAAGACGGGGAGTTTGGTGATGATGGAGAAAGATGGTAGTCATATGGTCATTCACTTCCCCTGTTCTGCTCAATCTCATGTATTCCAAATATCAGTACATCTCCAGAGAATTGCCATTTTATTTATGTTTTAGTCAGAGAATTGGACTAGGAGGTAAGTCTAAGTTCCCAGCTCGCGTGATAACTTACATCTATTGGCATGTTCTTTGATAGCAGTGCTCAATGCCTCTTTTTTGTATATTTATGCTCATAAGATTTGACACCGTGTTCCTTTTATGGCCATGGTGAATAAACCTCACTGACTAGGTTTGATTGTACCTCTCAATAGCTGACACCCAGACTCATGTCTGAATTTGGTCCTTGTCACAATGTCATCTCGAGATTTGCAGAGTCAAGTTTTACTAAAAGATTATAAGCTAAATGAATCTTAAATCTACATATAAGCATGCAAGAGTGGGAATTTAATACCAAGTATGTTTTCATGTCTCTGTATATTGGACCTGGCTGTGCGTGAAGAAAGACTCGAAGCTAATTTGATTTCCTATAATGGGAAGCCGGACTCAGGTTGGTTACGCGGTTCTTTGGGAAAATACTGAACGTCGGTGGTGTGTAGGAATTAGAGGAAGTAATTTTATAGTAACTTCTTATTAGTTTTCAGATAATCACTCACTGTGAAGCGTTGAAAATGTTGATCTCGTGGGCATTCACACCATCTTCTGATTGAGGAATTGTCATGGCTTCCAGCAAATAAAAAAAATTAAAACTTTTTATGAAGGATAAATCATGTTTGTGAATGATAGTCTTTATTGGATTTGGATGGCGTTGAAAATAAAACACATAAAAATATTCCTACTTTCGTATTCATCTTTCTTTAGAAATACCAAACCATATCAAAAGAAAAAGAAAAAGAAAAGAAATACCAAGCCAAATGGTGTCTTGGCATTCCTTCAACTTCAATATTAAGCATCGTTCAGCTCCAAAATAAAACTGACCGAAAAGGAAAAAGAGCTCTAAAAAATAGGTGACATTCGCCAGGTGTTCGAGGGGAAGGAGTATGAATTTTTGCATTTTATAAACATGGCTTTTCTCAAGATAAGCTCTGAAATTAATTAATATCACGGACATCATTCTCGTTTATTTCAATCTGTGTCCCTAAAAAATTATAGAATTTATATAAAAATATTATATTCACAAATCATCAATTGCACTGCTGCTTCAAAAAGAAGAAACGTAAGAAGCCAGAATCATGTGTCAGAGCAGAGTCTATTTAATTACAAGTATAGAAAGCATCTCTTTGAGTATGTCATCCATGATAGCATCTCCAATCTCAAAGTGAATGTCTCTACTTGGCCTCTGCAAATTTGTCCACACTTTTGATACCACACAGGAATCTGCATGCAGCAAGTTGGTGATATTCTGAGTCTCTCTACTACATCTTTTCTCCAGCAACCAGATTTTCCCTCTCTTTCCTTTATTTTCTTGGAATCCTCTGGCTTTTTCTGCCCTTCCTAACAGTTCCTCATGTTTCCCTTTGCTTCCATGAACAACGTGGTGGTGGAGTTTGTCTCTTTTTTGGCGTCTGAATTTCAGAATATTAGGGTTTAGGAGTAGCTTTGGAAGATAGGTTGAGAAGAATGGTTCTCCCTCAGGTTTCTGGGACAAAGTGTAAATAGCTGTCTCTGGCCCTTCTTCACTTTTGAATTCACACACTGTTCCATAACAATTAAATGATGCGACTTAAACTTGTAACGAAAAGATAATAATAATGCAACTTAAAGTAAATTTAATGTATATATTATATTTCTACATTAAATTACACACAATGTATTTCTGAATTTAAATACATTATCTCATGCTTTTGGCATTCTTAATAATTTATAAAATTTAACTTTACAGCACAATGAAATTTTTTTTTTGGTAAGATACACAATTATTTCTTAAAATGTTAAATTATTTGTAAGTTTCTGTTATCTTATTAAAAGTAATCCTATACTTCATTTAAGACGCAGGTTCAATCTAATTATTTATTGTCAGATTTTAAAAATAAAATTGTATTATGTAAAGTACTGACTTCGTTAGCACAAAATGTATAATTGAGGTTTTTGAAAGGAAAAATCACATGGAAATCTCACGTAAGAAATTTAATTATTAAAAGGTCTAAGTTTTACAAAAAATGTCACAGGATAACATGTAAATAGCACAAGTTAACAAGTAAATGGGACCTATAATTAATAATTAAAAATTCGTCTGAAACTTCTCTATGATTTTCCATTTTTGGATTTAACAAATGATAGAGGAAGTGCATGCTTTGTTAATCTAATTATAAGAGGGGGTAATACAATTTAATTAAATATTTAAAAAAAACAATGAAATTTCTCTCTAAACGACATTAAATATTATAAAGGAGACAGCCGAACCTGAATTAGCGAATGGTTGTTCCCATTTCTTCTCTACTGTACTTATCCAACTGGGTTTTGCACCTGCATCCACCTGTGGTTAGGGTTTAACCATCAGTCTCAATAATAAGATCATGTGAATTTGAAAATTCTAGTCATGTTCAAATTAATTAAAAATAACAACATTCAGTTTACATATAAAATTCCCTTCTATTAATACAATTGTAAATTATTAATATGCCTGGTATCCCACCAGTCATTTTTCCTGTCACAAACTTGCAACAATAACTTGACGTCGCATTTTTTAAAACTAAAAACTATCCATAAACTTCCCACTGTTATACAAAATTGAATTTAGCAAAAAAAAAGTGTGAGCTTGAAGATTTTAAACGCTCAGTAATCAAGATTACATTTTCCCCAAAAATCATTGTTGCTCCGTCAAATCCAGGACATGCGCACATTAATGATGTTGTTTCCGAGCTAATTTGAAAATTTTGGTAACATGAAGCTAACAATGTGTGTGTGTGTGTGTGAGTTCTTGTTTATATAAAAGAATAAGAATTGGTTAAGTTACCTGTAGTCGTCTGAATTCGGGGAGTGTGAAAGAGTGAAACATGTTAACAAGCTTTGGACTATAGTCATGGCAAATTAAGCCGTCGTCTTCTTCACCATCTTCATCAGAAGCTGCATCAGTGGCAACCCATTTCGTTGAGAGCTTCTGATGATTCTGATGATCATTTAATGGAACGAACCTGTTAAATAGAGACCTAAGGATGGAGGAGGAAGCATGGAAGAACCTTTTCCTGATATTGTGCTTTTCATAATTGATCTGCCACTTTAGGGTTTTCTCTGAAGAAGAGGAAGAAGAAGAACTAACGTGGTAGCCATCATCAATATGGGAGCTGAAATTCTTGAGAAAGAAACTTCTTTCTGAGAGGTAATTATGGAGTGAAAAAGGTTCTTGCTGGTGTTGGAGGTGTTCTTTTAGCTGTTTTACTGATGCAGACTTGGATGCCTCCATTTCCAAGCGATAGGAAAAGAGAAACTGAAGAACACTAGTTGTGAGCAGTGTGTGTGAAAGCTAATATAACGTACATGTGTGTGTGGGTGGGTGTGTTGGTAATGGATGTAAAGTGGATTTGAAGGCTTTGGAGTTCAAATGAACGTGAAGCGAATGGCAAGAGAAAAGTAAATGATCGACCAAGGGATCCAAAAAGCAGAGTTGCAAATTTAGAAAAACGACAGTCATAAAAATCTGACTCTTTTTAGACTAAAATATTACTCCTCCGGTCCTTAATATAGGACCCAATTCTTGAGTTAGTTTTAATCCTAAATATAAGGCCCATTTATCATATTTATCAATTTTCTCTAAATTACCCCTATAGATACTCTCTCAACCATAATCAAGTAAAAAAAAGAGATGAGGTATTAAGAAAGATGATTGTGGTGTTTTAGGAAAAATGTGTTATATTTCTTATAATTAACTAACTTATCTAACTTCCTTAATATAATCAAATTAGTTAAATGGATCTTATATTAAGGACCGGAGGAGTAGTATGTTTTATGGGATTAGAGATTAACCTTTTTGAAAACCAATTTGGAGCGGAGTAACCTGAAAAACAAGGTAAGTAAAAATGTTTAAGTTAGTAGTTCATCAAACTTAATATTAGCTGTTGGCCAGAAATAGAAAAGAGGACAAACTACTTCAATAATTAATAACTAATAAATTATATTTAACGTACATACACTTAAATAATCAACCCTCTTGCTATGGATTAATTAGTTTTAGTCTTAATGGTACCACCAGGGAGTGTGTGCCTATATATATATATATATATATTAAAGAGATTAGAAGCAACTTTGGATTGCTTTTGGTTGCATTTTGCAGGTTAAGAGCAACATGTAGGGCATATCATTTTCTCTTTTGGACGTTAAATCAAAAGCTTTTGTTTTACTTAATAGGGTTCGGAATATGAAAGGCCCTTTTATCAGTCTGTCATGTCCTTCACTGTCTTTTAATATCACATATTTTATTTATATATATAATCCTAATAATCGATCGATATCACGTGGGTGTGGGACTTGCACAGATCAGGAGCCACATTACTTTAATAATAATAATAATAATAAATGATTTGAGTAAAGAAGAGAGGGATATTCAATTCATCAAACATATGGTGGGTACATCATCTTTAGGCATATCGTATACGTTATTTCTTGAAACTGTCAGGTGACACTTAAAGTCTGGCAAAGTAGTAGTGATGATAAACCAATTCATCAAAACCCCAGGGAAATTGTACATTCCAAACTCTCTTTTGTTTTGGTTTGAATCAGATTGGTTTTGTTATGAATATTCTTGTTTAATTACTTGTATCAGGAAAAGAACTTGTACTCTCAATAACCTGATAGTTAATCTGTTATGTATATATCTGGCCATGATCTTCTTATTCATACATATCAGAAAGCATTGTAATAATTGTTTTGTGTATCTGAAAAAGCATTTTGGAAGCTTTATCTGACATGCACATATTGAGAAGTGGTTGGCCATAAATCATAATGATTAAGCTCTCTGATGATACTTCTGAGAATTGTGCTGTTTTGCAGTACATAAATGCCTGACCCCTTCTGTTTTTTTCCTCTCCCTCCAATTCTGTGTTCATCTTTTTTCTTTTCTTTTCTTTCCCACTTTCCCACCATTTTCTTGGCCCGCTGCTTTATATTTCACCCTCAATGGTAAATACAGATTACTGGCAACTTTAGTATATCATGCGATCTCATCTCTCAAGGTTTTTAGGAACCTTTTGTTCCTCCTTTAGCCATGCATATATCACTATACTTGAGACAGTACGATTCACTATCTAAATTACATTTGATTTAAACTGTCTACCTGTGGACTAAGGGTATGTTTGGATTAACGTTAGGCAAAACTGACTTCTAGTTCGACTGACTTTTGTAACTGAAATTAGAGTAAAAGTCAGTCAGTGTAATGCGATTTGTGTTTGGATAAGTGCTTATAAAAAGTCAGTTGAAAAAGTTGAAAGTTGTTTGGATGATTAATAGAAAAATTAGTTTAGTTGTAAAATGACTGAAAAGGGCATGAACTTTATTGAATAGTAGTGTTTGAAATTTTATGTTTTTAATGTGATAATAGTTTGAAAAAAATATGTAAAATTATTATGAAAATATAAATAGTTTATTTGTGAGATTATAAAATAAAAATATTTGTTACGGAGAAAAATTTGAAAACACATTGTAGATAATTAATTAAATATACATGATGGACAAATATGAATATAAATTAAAATTCATTTGGCCTCTAATTAAAGTAAATGAAATCAGATAACTAATTAGATCATAAGCTTTACACAATTTTCCCATAAGTCAGTTAGAAAAGTTGATCCAGATTGCGTTGGATAAGTCAGTTAGAAAAGTTACTTTTTCCCATAAGTCAGTTAGAAAAGAAGCCCCATCCAAACAATCTTCTGAACCACAATAAGCCACTAACCTCAGTTTCACGCTTCCCCAGACACTTTTGGCTTCTCCAACTGCAATCCAAACATAGCCTAAGAAGGTTTTCTCTCATGGTTCTCTGTAGTCCTACTTTGATCTCTCAAGGTGAATAATAAATACTAAGAAATTTTTTTTAAATATAAGATCTAATTAACTAATTTTGTGATACTTTTTCAGGAACTACCTCTCGAATAATGATTAAAAGCTAATGCACGGATAAATAGGAGTATTATGAGATAAAAAATTTAATATGAAAGACAACAATAAATGAGACCTTATATTTAAGATTGAATTGAAACCCTTAAATAGATTCTATAATCAAGTAGCAGTAGGAGTGCTTTATTTTGTATAGAACTTCATAGGCTTGGCTCCTGTGGCTCAAATTTCAAAAGTGATGAATGGTGGAGTGCATGAGAGAGGAAGCCTCTATATACTTTTTTAGTTGTAGTTATAGGGCAGTATGAAAATTTTTCACATGAATATATAATTTTATCCTCCATTTATTACTATGTCTACTTTTTTTTTTGGACTCATTACTATGTCTACTTTGCTCTAAAAAAAATATATGTATAATGTATAAAATTTTAAAACAGAGTTAATAAAATTTAAGGTTTTTTTTTTTTTACCTACATAAAATATGTTGAAAGTGACTTATATTGGGCAAGATTGATGACATTTGGAGCTAAGAGAGTTTATCACTTCCGTTAATTACTTTATTGGTGTCTAATGAATAACATCATTATGTTAAAGTAGCAAGTTACTTAAGAGGTTATTAGTGGGATGAATTGGTTAATTAATTGGTTTCTCTCTCTAAAAGTTCGGATGCCGCCACAACCATATGATGAGAGGAAGGAATGTTTTCAGCGATTTGTCGGAATTTTGCTTTGTTTCTTTGTTGGGTTTTGTTTTTACTATTCTTTTGTCTGATGCGTAATAAATAAAGATCTTTAAAAAAAAACAAGAAAAGAATCTTACAAATAATTAAATATATATAAAAAATACATGTAATGATCAGCTATTTCGATTTTATCCCCGTTAATTTATTGTCAGATTATGCTCCTCACATTCTTGATATAATATAGAATTTAATTGTTAAGTTAATTTTAGTCTTAAATATAATATTTATTTCTCATATTTATCAGTTTTTCTAAATTACTCCTATAAATACTCCCTCAACCATAATCAAGTAAGAGAAGGAGGGAGGATATTAAAGAAAATGATTATAGTGTCTTAGAAAAAAACATGTTATATTTAATATAATTAACTAACTTAACTAACTTTCTTAATATAACTACATTAGTCTTGCACTAAGGACCAAAAGTGTAATTAAATGGAATGGATGGTTTGAAAAGAATAAGATGATACCAAGTTTGGTCATTAATTTCAATTTACATCGATAACTGAAAGAGTAGTGGTTGACAACTTAGGATGCAGGGATTGACAACTATCGCGGCTGGTTTGACAACTTAGGGTGTGATATGCTGAGAAAATATGTTGTCAAACTAGCCGTGATAGTTGTCAATCCCTGCATCCTAAGTTGTCAACCACTACTCTTTCAGTTGTCAATGCAGACTTAAAAAAAAAAAAGGTAATTTGGTAATTAAACAAATAAAATTTATTGCAAAAAGGTCTCTTGGAACTTCATAATAATTTTATAATTTCAAGGGACCTTTTGTATTTAATTCCCTTAGGTGGGACCTCATTGCAATTCTCCCTTTTATTTAACTCATATCACTTGATAAGTTAGGTTGATGTTAAAATAATTTTGCAAATGAAAAAGCTTATTTTATTTTATTACTCTTTTTGGGGTAAACAAGGACACAGGAAAAAAAAAAAAGGACCCCAACCAAACCCCACAAGCAAACATTTCATCAAATGAAATTGCTAATGTTGTCTTTCACTTACTTAAAAAAGAAGATAATAATTATTAAGGAATTAGTGTGATCTTATTATAATGTTAAACCGATCATTAAGTTCCCACGCCATGAGGTCCATTAAGCATGCCTCTCGTGCGAGCATGCCCTATATCATCATCTTGTAAGTAACTTTACACACAAACACCCAAAAAATAAAATAAAATTATAATTGACTAGTTTTGACCATAACATTTCATGATTGTTTGGCCACTAAAGTTGAAGTCAAAGGGCTATTAAGAAATTCTATTTTTTTTTTCAAATGAAAAGTTGCAGAAATATGCAAACACATTAAATATCATGTAGAACCCATGTTTATTACTACCTACAGTCCTAATTATAAAACCTCATTTATAGTTTATATATCTTAATTTCTTAGGACCATGACATGTCAATGCACTAATTGGTCGAGCCTACTTTTGGATGTATACATGGTTAAATTTCTGGTAGATCGACTAAAGCATGTGTGTTTTCCTTTTTTCTTTTTCTTTTTTCTTTTTCACTCATGGCTTAAATAACCAGAGATAAAACTAAATAGGTGTGTGTGAAAATGAAGTTATATAAATACTAAACCCTTTATCCTAGATAAAAGAGTTATAATTGAGGAGTTTGGTTTGCTCTTAAATATGTAAAATCTCATTCTAATCCATCTTTCTAATTTATAAATTTTTTTAAACTATCTATATTAATTGCACATATTAAAGGAGGATTTTCATAAATAAGATAGTTTTTCAATATGAATAATTAAAGGATATTATAAGAACACGTATTTTTTTTTACAAATAACTAACTTTAATTTATTTTCTTATTTCTATAAATTAATTATATATCTAACTCTTATATGTATGATCAGAAAAAGTACTAGCTATTGTCTATGTTTGCCTGTATATACATATGATTCCTAAATTTTATTTTAAATTTTGTGAATGGAATCTAACGAAATATACATTTTCATATAGAGGGGGAGGAGGGTACGTCTATGGTGGAGCAATTAAAAAACGTTGACGAACCCAAGGAGCTTTTGTATATTCACCAAAATGCATTATTTGTAAGTGGAGATTCAACTCCCAACCTCAATTAGGCCTTTGCCTGACTTTGATCACATTTGAGTAATTCCACTTGTTGACTTCCATCAATTGCATGAAGTCAATTATATTCCTAACAAATCTGTCAACAAAAACTATATATATTAAAAAGATGTAGAATTGGTCATTGTTATCGGTAGTGGATACTAGGCTCAACCAAAAACATAAAAAGAGAATTAGATTTTTGAGATACAAATAAATAATTCCTAAACTTGATATAGTAAAGTTTTGAATGAAGATGGTGATGAATTTTTTTTAAAAAAAAAATTAATTTATACATTATTATTTTCATCATTAATCGGTGAGCTAACAAACAAGATATTGAGGGTTTGATTACACAGTTTAGTGTTAAAATAATTTTTAAAAAAAGGAGGAAATTAAAGATGAAAATATAAAAACACTGTTCAAACATGCATAATAATGAAGAGCAATTTTAATTGTAGGGCTGGTAATTAGATGATAATGAGTATGCATACAATAAATTAAAGAATCCAAAGGGTAAAGTTGCATTTATATGCCACTCCCAATTTCAACGCAGTGTGGCTATATAAATAGCTATCATATTCTCATTCTAAATGCGTCTCTCACAGAATTCCAATTTGGGAACTTGGCAAATTCTACGAAGAAACAGAAAAATGTCATCATCTAAGCCAACACTATCTTCTCTTTTCATGGCAGCTATCTTCTTCTTCTTCTTGGTCTGCAGCCACACACTTGCAATCCGACCAATTCCTGCCTCTTCTCCTTCTCCTTCTCCTTCTTTCTCCGTTTCTCCACATGAGGTGAGTGATCAGTTTCAGTTATTTTCTTGTTTCAGAATTGCTTCAAGTACCTTACATATAAACTTTAATGAAAGTTGTTGAGCTGACCATATGAATTTGACGTCCCTGAAGGGTTTGGAAGTGAAGAGGTTGATGAACAACGCAGAGGAAAATTGTGAAGGCAGTGAAGAAGAAGAAGAATGTTTGATGAGAAGAACACTTGCAGCCCACTTAGATTATATCTACAC
The DNA here is from genome assembly GCF_004799145.2 of Neltuma alba. Taxonomy (NCBI): domain Eukaryota; kingdom Viridiplantae; phylum Streptophyta; class Magnoliopsida; order Fabales; family Fabaceae; genus Neltuma; species Neltuma alba. The sequence goes on along the minus strand of NW_021636742.1, from coordinate 187,064 downwards.
TCAGAAGCAAAATCCATGAAATGAGATCCTCTAAATCATCATCCTCTCATTTAATCTGTGTTATATTTTCAGTTTCCGATATACATATTAGGGAATACTTAATGATAAACAGTTGTTTTTCAAGCAAAAAAATTTTGGTGTACTGTCCTCTTAATTCCATATTGTTTGAGTCAATATTTTATTATTGTACTTATATGCATGATTCCATATATGAATACCAGTTAAGTCCTTTGTTTTTCTCTCAAGCTCTTCAACTCTTGCAGATGCAGGCAGGCTTTCTTTTAATTAATTTAATAATTAATATTCATCGATGATTTCATTTTCTGTTGATTACATATTGTAAACCAAATTATGATATTTATAAAGAATTTGAGCGTCTACCTAACCCCCGTTTGCTCCATATATTTTCGGCAAAACTTGCTCTCTTAATATAGGTGTTACGTTCATATATTTGTTTTTATTTAACTTAATCTATTTAAAATTATAGGTAGCCAGACCCAGTAAAATATCAAGTAAAAAAACATTAATTCTGTACAGTGACAATTCGAAGCTCTCTTATTTTTGAAGATCTTAATTAATTGAATGGTCGTAATCAAACCGATACAAAATATAATGGGATATGGAATGATGAAGATAAGCATATAGGCTGTAAAGTTTCCAAGTTGCTGGGGAAAAAACCAACAAAAATGGACCGAAAGTTCCTTTAATTTCCAAAGTGAATAATAATAACTTGTGTGGGGAATCATAGACTTTTTAACTTTCTTAATGTACAATCAATCTTATAGGTTTGGTAAAATTATATTCAAAATTGATGATTTTAATTTCCAGCCCGGCCATAATGTTTAATTTGTTGCTACCAAGAAGATTGTTCCACGGGCCACTTGATTTCATTTGCTTAAGTTAATGACCATGCCTATCAAATTATTCAGACATACACTATTAATTAGGATATTTTGATGAGTTATTCCGTCTACATCATGTAACCAAATACTGTGCTTTATTTAATTAATGTGTTGATTATAACAGGTCACCGTAAACATTTGTGGATTTACACCACAGTTCGTAGTCTAGAAAGCCTGAAAATATAACAAGGTTTTTTTTTCCCAAAAGAAAGATATACAAAATTTTCCATTTAGTAATTAAAAGTCCCATTTTTTTCTTAACTATTGTTAATAGCAGTAAAATTAAATATTTGAAAATATAATCTTGCAGATAATTATTTTAATGGATTAAATTTAAAAAATATATCAGTTAAAAAAAACCTCATCAGCAAAAAATTTTTTTTTTCTAATCTCGGCTCTTTAATATAAAAGTTAGATAAATAATTTAAAAATATTAAAAAATTATTTAAGTTAGTTCTTTAACTCAAATGTGTGATTGGTCTCCCTAAACTATCCTCTTTAATTATGTATGTTGAAATACTTTTTGGTAGAAACCTTTTACGGTCAACAATAATATTTAGGAGAAAATATGGAAGACAATAAAATAGACCAAGACTTTATATTTAGGACTAAATTCAACTTCTAACTAATTTTTATATTAAGCACCAGAGGTAGTATAAAGAAGAAAACTCCCTTTTATAGAATATAGTGTCTTGGTTCGCCCAACACACATATGGCCAATTAATGAGAATGGATTAAGGAAATTAAATAACAATGTATATATACAAATAATCAATAATTAGTCACTTAGCATTTGATGGTATATATATTATTGTCTCACACATATGACACAAAAGCAGACCAAATGCATCTATTTGTCAGTGGTTACTAAGAAAAACCAACAGCATAAGCTAGGCATGATAAAACTGTTAATAATAAGTGCTTAGAAAAATAAGTGCTTAGAAGCATAGGTTTGGTTTCACATTAAAAACACTATGCCAGGAAAAGGTAATTAATGTCGTTCAAGCATTACTTTTAACATCGGTTATACTAAAATTATAAGCTGCTTATACTAAAATCACGTTTTAGTTACAACTGTATTTTGTCATATGTACGTACAAACTCATTACAAGCAGATTTTTATTATAAGCTGTGTCAAAAATATGTCCATGAAGTTCTAGAATACCCCACAATACTCTTCTATTCCTTTTTATTCCCTCTTTTTCTTTTTTAATGGGTCTTTGATGATTACTAAAGGACTCGTATGGACTTTGATGTTGTTCGTCGTAAGCTGAGTTATGCGCCGCTTTATTATATATTGTTGAGTTATAAGATATTACCTCTTATTCTTGATATAAGGCTCAGTAAACTAATGTGAAGAGATTAAGAAAGTTAAATAAATTATTTCAAAATATTGTATTTATTATTTTTTTTCCAAACTAATTTGTCTGGTATATAAACTGATATATAATCTAATTATACATGTAAGTATTTCAAATAAATCAGGTAAGATATGTTATAATTAACTATTTTTTTAATTTTCTCATATTAGTCAATTAGATCGGTAGTAATAATTAATTAAGTTGGCCTGCAACCATGATTGTGACATCTCCCGAGTTGGTCATCATTGATGGTGTTTGCCTCTTTTCATGATGATGAAAGCACCCCTTTCTATCTTAGCGGGTTAGTCAATAGAAACTTTAATTATAGCTTATGTCCGTTGAGGAGAATGTTTAAGATTAGTGTAGGCCCTGTTTGGTTGGCATGCATGATTATTTGAATGAAATGAGAATGAGAATATGAATGTTCACGGGCAAATGAATTTCGGATTTCCTCCACTTAATGATGGGATGATGACTTGTTCTTAGGAATGTGAGGCCTTGTCGATATGAAACCCTTCAAAATAAGGACTAATTATGCTAATTAATCTCTAAACCTCTTATACTTGAATTCAGGTCTTTTTAGTCCATAAATTTTTAAATAAGAAATTTTCACCGATTTTCTTTTCTAAAAGGAGATTTTTTTTTGGGAAATATCCCAAAAAAATGATTATTAAATTTTAAAATTTCAAATCAGTATTAGGTACTATACTCGTAAAAAAATGACTACACTAAAAAAACAAAAGATAATATATTTTTGTAATAATTCCTGATTTAGAATTTTAAAATTTAACAATCATTTTTTTTATATTTTTCCTTTTTTTCCCCCAATTTTTCCTATAAATATTTCATTTTATTTTCAAATTTATTCTCATTTTTATTTTTTTTTAACTACCCTTGAATTAATCTTTTATAAGGCAGACATACTCATTTTTCTGGCTTCTTGGATTTTCTCGTGTGGAAAGAGGAAATCAGAGAATATTTTGCCGTTAACATTGAAACTACAAGTGCCGTACGGAATGTTCTGCTGAATGGGGAACCCAATTAGAGTGTCTGACTTGACAACTCGGGATTAATTGTGCTAATTAACCTAATCATTTTGCTCCTAATTATATGTTTATATGCCTTGCACAAATCAAAACCTTTGTTTCTACAACTTCATGCTTACAAAATAAGCTTTGGGAGGAGGGGGCAACATCTTTTTCACTCTCCTATAATGCATTTTAAAAGGGGTTGATTAGTAATCTCAATCATATATATTACTACCTCTGGTCTTAATTGGTCTTAATTATAAGATCTTGTTTATAGTCTATAAATAATGTCTTATAAATAGAATCAACGATAGTATTTTAATTACACCTAACTATACAAACTTTTTTAAACATCTCCGTGCAACTCATTTTTGTTGTTTACTAAATTCATTATGGGAGAAAATAATCTTAAGGGGTGTTTGGATAAGAACAAAACTATGGTTTCAGAAGTGCTTTTACGGAATACGAAGTAAATATGTGGAGGAGATTGTCTCGTTTGCAGAAAAGTGCTTCTGAAAAGTGATTCTGGGTGTTTCCAAACACCCCCTTAATCATCATATGTAACCTTGGTCATGGGGCTTATTTTGCCATAATTGATTGGGTTGGAGAAATTCAGGCCCAAAACAAATCTGTATTGAAAAAGAAAAAGAGCCCGAATTTATTTTATATTAGGCTTGTTTTAGGCTGGATGGGCCGATTATGGTCTGATTGGCGCCAACACAGTGATTTTGGCGCCATAAAAAAATGGCCTTTCAATTCGACGTTCACCCTTCCCATTCCGAGAGAAAAGAGAATCTGGAGCCACAATTCGAGAGAGAGAAACTGAAAAATCAGAATGGGAAAAGCGAAACAGTACTTCCTTTTGAAGACAGAGCCATCAGACTGGTCATGGGAGGACCAAGCCTCCAATGGAGGCATCACCAAATGGGACGGCGTCAAGAACAAGCAAGCTCAGAAATACCTCAAGTCCATGGCCCTCCACGATCTCTGCTTCTTCTATCACTCCGGCGCTAAGGCCCGCCGCGTCGTCGGCGTCGTGACCGTCATCCGTGAGTGGTACGTGGAGGGTGAAGACGGCGCTGTGGACGTGAAGGTGGTTGGGGAAATGAGGAGGCCGGTGGACCTGAAGGAGATGAAAGGGGACGGAGGATTGAAGGACTTTGCACTGTTCAAGCAGCCTCGGCTCTCTGTTGTCCCGGTCTCGGAGGATATCTGGAAAAAAATCTGTGAGTTGGGAGGTGGCTATGAAGGGGACGGTCAAGACGGAACGGAGGGCGAGGAGGATGAACTGAAGGAGACGCCGAAGAAGGAGAATAATTAGGGTCCTTGGGGAAATGGCATGATAGGTTTTTGTAGATTTGCCTGCTTGATCTGTGTGGTTTAGACTTTTGCATGGTGGGACAGAAATGTAAAATGGGGAAGAAGAGGGATCAGAGTAATCTTTTTTGTTCGGTTTGTGGGGATGAAATTGCTTGTTGGATGGGCGTTTGTAAATATGCCTCCTCCCTGATCCCTGGTTAGGTCTTTTTGCTTGGCTTTGTAACGAATCGTTTTTAGTCTGGCTAGATTTGTTACGTTACTTTCGTGCGTTATTATACCGATCCATGCCCGATCAGATTCAGAGAACTCCGATCTCCCAACTCCTAAGAATCAAGAAGGTGGGAGCTTAACCGAGGGAGGTTTGGTCTAGTAAAATGGGTCACTTTTTCACAACACAATGGATCAAAATTTGAGTTCAAAAGAGGTACTCACGTTTAGTATTCGAGCATAATATCCGATCAGGATTGCCTACTTTATGATGAAGATACCTATGCCTATCCAAAAAATAAATAAATAAGGGTGTGGGCGTTCGTAATGTTCCATTTTGGGGTTAGGTTTGGGTCGAAGGAGTACCATAATTGGTTGCCATGCTGGGCTGGATTGAAAATTTTCCAGCCTATCAGGAGGTGGGTTGATTTAAGCCCGTCCCGCCAAGAGAGGGCGTGTATTGTCACTGCCAATCATGAGAGCTAGGCATGCATCCTCCTATTTAGATTGCGAATTATGGTATGAACAGTATGTTTAAATTTAAAAAATAATACTCATTCCAAAAAAAAATTAAAAATAATAAATTTTAACAAAATTATCATTTTAAAGAGATTTTCTAAGTGGAGATATTGAGAAATCATCATACATCACGAAAGTGTCTCTTTTGAAATATAATGCAACTTCATAGATGTGGGATGGTGAAAAATCTTATAAGATTACCGAAGGTTTCCCTAATACTTGGTGCCTTTTGCTATGTTATTGGTTTTGATATTCAAAAAGTAAAAAAAATTTTACAATACCCAATTTACTCTGATATGATCACCATTCTAACCCGGTCATGTGCTTTGAAAAACTTGCGAGTAAAATTCAAAAGTTCGCAAGTCTTTTACAGAAATTAGGATTCAGGACAAAATAAACCAGCTTAGCCAAGCCATACTCCCTCAGGCCAAAAAAAAAAATACGCAAAAGGACACGCTATGCCCCCAAATGTCCACAGCAATCAAATGGGGTATCAAAGGAGAAATTTTACTTCTCGGCAGATATGTCGTTGAGAGCCATTCTGCGTCCTTTCCCTTCAAAGGTGAAATTGCTCCAAATGCAAACATTACCACACGCAAGGCTTCGTTCTGCAGAAGTTTTAAACGGCTCATGGCTCAGAACCTTGAGCGTCCGAGCATTCTCATCATCTGATTATGGGGACCAGTCACGTGGCGGCCTCCCGCGTTTCTACTCCGAAGTTCTTCCTCCTTCCAAGGCAATTTCCCCCTCCTTTATATACTGCGGTGCATTTTGTCTCACGATATCTGTTCTTGCTACTTTCACTCTGCTTATGTAACCGATTGTCCGTTCTCTTGAATGCTCAGGGTTTATCCTGTCCAAAACTTAGTTTCATTTTAGTGTGTCGTGTCGTTCACTGAGAGGATTATATTTTGCATTTTAGTAACTTCTTAGGATTTTCTTATTACCTGGTACTTTGAGTCATGGGTCACTATTTTTAGCGTCTAATATTCCATTTCAGATGACAATATTTCTTGCGGTTCTCTTGTTGGGTTCGGGAAGTTTTTGATTCAGACGTAAAGTTGGCTTCTTTTTTTTTGGCGTTTAACGAATGACATTCATTTATAGAAACCACTGTGGCTAATGTGACCTCTGGTTGATTAAATATAATGATATATTTGTTTCTACTTTCTAATAATGCAGGGTAATATTGTGCGCGTACAAGGTGATGAATTCTGGCACATGACAAAAGTTTTAAGATTGAGCGCCAATGATAGGTAATTTTTAATGACTGTCATTTATGAATGACAGGATGGCTTGATTTATGCCAATAAGTCTTGACCCTGAAGCATGGTTTGGTTCTATCTTGCTAAATGATCTGGTATAGATGTCAAAATTTTGAACAAAAAGACAAATCAGCTATAAAACTCTGTATATCTTGTTAATGTGTCAGTTGCTAGTTTGTTTAGACTGAAAAGGGAAGGCTGAGAGGGAGTTTGCTCTGGCGGTGGATTTCGATTATTTTGTTCAAGGTTGTGGCATTGCTTGCTTCTATGTTTGTGATCCAATTGAAAAAAGTGGATGGACAGTTCTTTCTCATCTTTTTACATGTGGTGTATCATGCTTATTTCTAGCACTTATCTGGGATCCAGAGAAAACTTTCTTGATGATCGATATCGTACTGTGCAAGGGTAGAGCTCTTTAATGGGAAAGGAGGTTTAGTGGAAGGGCGCATACAGAACATTGATCGTACAGGACTTGATTTTGTAGCTTTGAATGATCCAAAGTTAATACCTCCGCAAAACGCTCAATGGCATGTGTTTGCAGGCTTTGGTAAGTTCTTGTAGTTTTATAAACCAGTTGTATACTTGCGGCACTATTTTGAAGACTTGTATTTTTCAATATGTTTTCTCACCTTTTGAGATCCAACCCCTGTTTAGGTACTCTGAAAGGTGGTCGGGCTGACTGGCTTGTAGAGAAGTGTGCGGTATGTTTCAGTTGTATATCAAGATGTTATTTGGTTAGATTTGGAATTTCTTTGTGTGACGGTGTTTTATTTTATTCATATTTTTAACTGCCATAGGAACTTGGAGCCAGTAGCGTAACTCCTCTCTTGACTGAACGTTGTCCATCAATATCAGAAAATCGGGTAGACAGATTGGAACGTGTCATTTTAGCAGCATCTAAACAATGTAACTACATTTTTTACTTGTATCTGATGTCAAAACACATTTAACTTCTATTAATAATTCACTAGATTTTTTGGCTTCATTTGGTTGGAGGGAGTTTTCTGTAGAGAAAAGAATGGAATGAAGATTCCAACACCCAACATGCTTGGTTCATTCTTTTGTTCTGCCATTCCACGTCAATTGAAATCCTTATTCCAGCTTTAGAGGGACTAGTCTGTCTAGTGAGGGTTCATTTGATTTGTGGAATATTTTTACTTACATTCTCACGTTTTTGTGCAGGCCAAAGGCTGCATGAAATGGTCCTGAAACCTCCAATAGAGATTGATGACCTTTTGCATCTTGTAAGTTCTACATTTTTTTTATGCCAGGGACTTTCATCCCTTCAAGTTCTTTGAGGAGAATTTGAACCACTTTTATGGTAACCTCCATCTTATTGCCCAGTGCTAGAATTATAGATAGTGGATATCAACATTATTGCATATTCTACTTGCCCTTTACTTTTGGGCATTCCAATCCCAACATGATGGATCTGATTCCATTGTGTTGTTTGTAGTCTGAGGCTACATAATGACTTTGATGTCAAAGAATACAATGGCATTTGAACTCATTTTCTACTCTCTTAGTAACCGGATCAACCTATTTGTTGTCCCTTAGATCGCACAATCCAAGCTCTCTCTCCTTGCAGCAGCCAAGGCAGCTCCTGTTCTTGGTGCATTGACGTCATCACAGGAAACTAGTGGCTTGATCATAATTGGACCAGAAGGAGGTTAGTTTGTCTAATGTTCAGTCCGTCTATTTGGTTTCACACTTTTGCTACATGTCTGAGCATCAAAGGGGATTTTGAATGATTGTTCATCTTGTGAGTTGAGGATAATTATTTGGTAAATTTCCACTCCCTCTTTATATTACAAATGGTAAGATTATCCGAAACAATACCATTAGTTTTTATGGGACAAACTTTAAGCTGGGAGCCCATGCCTTGTCTTGGCTTGGCTTGAGGGCTTTGGACAACCAGACTAAAATGTTAATCTGTGATGCCTATGATCTATTATCAACTTGAGAGGAAAAAAATTAAACGAAATTGATTATGGTTTGTTTTTGCTATGGAGTATTGTAGACTTCACAGAGAAGGAAGTCAATATGATGATAGAGGCGGGTGCTACTACTGTTGGTCTAGGGCCACATCGACTTCGGGTTGAAACTGCAGCAATAGCGCTTTTGGCTACTGTCATCATGTGGTCTGACGCTCAGAGAAATTCTGTCTCTTGACTCATTACCACAGGTAGATCATGCATTTATTTTCTAGATACAAACATACAGCTATAATTTTCCCTGTCTTTATTGGATAGGTAATTTTTTCACACAAGTGCTCATGTTAGTTCAAGCTAAAATTATGTCTGAGTATGGGAAACGCAAATAAATGCTCAAAAGTTAATGTAGACCACGGCCCTCCATCACTGGGTGGATTCGCTGAACGTCTGCGTTGAAACAGTTCGTCAATCAGATCCAAAATTCACGAACAAGGATATTTTGCATAATCTATTTTTATAGTCCTGTTCAACCCTATTTGATGTAGTTGCTGAGATCATGATATGATGATAATTTATTTGCTGCCCCAGTGTAATAGTGTTGCATCCATCTAATTGTTCTACTGTTTGGGACTGAATTAAAGTACGACTTATCAATGCAGAACCCAGATCAATTTGCTTGCAAACTGCAAGGGAATTATGTGTTATGAGTCCCATATTGGGGAGCCTCATAAGTGTGATGGGGTTTATAATTTCAAGGAACGCTCCCTCCTAGTAAACTAGTTTTTTAGGATTGGACTTTCTCTTTAGACTTGTGCAATGACATTATATCACACTCACACTTGCTGCCAAAATCATTCAGGACATAAGTAATTTGAACACCTCTTGCAAAAGAACTTTTTCATTCTTGCCGCCAAAATCTTGCTGAAAATAACGCATAAACATGTAAATATGTGAAGGGTCAGTCCTGTTCAAAAGTATTCCCGATATAATATATTTAATCTACTCACCTTCCATAAACTGGGGTTTACGAAAGATAAATTTTTAAAAAAGAAAAACTCGAGAGTATATTGAGTCTTGATAAGATTAGGAAAATGATAAGATTGATTATTGCCTTTGAAAGGAATAGATTATCATTTGTTTTTCTTCTGGTAAATATGTGAAACATCGATTCACGCTTGAACTGAAACAATGATCAAAGAAAACGTGTCTACGTTAGACCCAGTTATGATCTGAGGCCATTCTCATTTGAATGATGAAATTTATGGCATCTAGTGTTTTGTCCTTGTTCTGCCCTCAGGCTTTTAAAAATAGAAAACGTCCTTGTTACTTTATAGCAGCACAGGATTGCTGATTCGGGTACCCTGGATCTCCTGGCATGTTGTGACTTGATTTCTAGCTCTCTCTGGCAATGAACAAGATCAAGTCAAGCTTTGCACATCTTCTGCCTGAGAACTACATTGTGCAGCCAAGTTCTGTGTACTTCTCAGTTTCATGTGCTTTGTTCTTCTTAGATTACAGTTATCACGTGGGGTGTCTTGTATTTGCCTCCTTCATGTTTGTTCTCCTACCTTGTAGATGAAGGAAATTGAAATTTCTGATGAAGATAAGATACTTGCACGTGGATCTTAAAATATGTTGTTTTATGTCTGCAAGTTTTCACCTATAAACCCCTGTTAATTGAATCAAGTGTTTGGTGGTCATTTTTTATTCACTTCATTGACTTTGGAACACGCTTTTCATTTAGGAAAATTACATTGAGGTGCCATTGAAGGATCCTAATTCCAAACAAGTCTACGCATGAAATGCACAGATGTCTCTGAAATCTCTAGGTCTTTCGCTATGAACAATTTGTGGCGTCTAATAGCCATAATGCTCATATAATCAATCCCGAAAAGCTGTAGCCCAGAGAGTTCGGCTGGTTGGATCTCTGCCATTACTTTAGAAGGTAACGATGGTAGGGAAGATGGCTAACATCTTTCTACGGTTACTTGTTGAAATAGAAATGACACGTCTAGGATAGGCAAATAACAAGTAATGTTTAAAAATTTTAAATGCTAAAGGAAAAAAGAGATAATTATTTATTTTTTAAATTAGAGAGACTTCTACAAATAAAATAAGTCAAGGGAGCTTCCCCTCCTGGGGCTATGAGCCCAGTTCTTGCCAAGCTATTCAATATTCTTCTGATCCTATTTATAGGATGGAGAGAAGATATTTTTGTCCTCTTTATAAATTACTGAGAGAAATTTTTTGTATGGATATATAATTTTATTTTTCATTTATTATTGTGTTCACTTTGTTTATATGAGATATAATGTATGTTGAAGAGGAATAAAGTTGACAACTTGTTAAATTTTAAATGAAAGTTAATAAAATTTAAGATTTTGTTTGTTTGTATGAAATATGTTAAAAGTGACTTATAAATAGGACCAGAAGAGTAGTATACAAGACTAGCTCATTTAGAGGCTAATTTGTTTTGATTATTATAAAATGTGCCTGCTAGTATGCAAATGAAAGTGAGTTTGATCATATAATTTATAATTTGAAAAAAAAAAAAAAGAGTTTGAATTCAAACTTCGTGTATTTCATATGAAGAATAATATTTTGCCGACGTACAATTCATAAGTAAGAAACTGAGTATATTAATTGTGGGGTTAGGGGTCCCTGTGCTGAAAGATGTGTTCGTTTGTGGTTTGACTTTTAGGCAACATATAAGGATGGTGTTTACTGGGGAAGGTTTCTTTATGCAGTGTTATTATTAAGTTGCAATGAATGATCCAGAAAGAATAAGCTAAAATTCCACAGTTTAATATTCCTAATGTATCCACATTAATTCTACTTTAAAAAAATTTTTTGCCATTAATAATTCTACTTTAAAATTATAAGAGTTTTATATTTAGGACCGGAAGAGTATTACTTATGATTGATTCACCCGTTTCATATTCAATGTGAACTATTAAAGGTTAAAAGGCATTTTTATCCTTGAACTATTTTCTTAGAAGCATTGGGCATCTTAAATTATTAACTAGTTTGTTGACATTGATTTGTAATTTTTGGGCCTCACTTGATATTAATTTTTTTATAGGGTCCTTATTTGTAATTTTGTGGGATTTACAGTAATTTTCTCAATGAGCTAAATGGCCGGTGTTTAATGGGGTGCCGTATTGTGCCATTTTTATCAGTTGCTCTTGAGAGAATAGTTTAATGCTATTATTTCTTTGTTGACATAAGAGACAAAAGGAGGTCAAAATCTTATATACTTCTTTCCGTCCTGTTTATAAGAACCAGTTGACTGATTTGAGAGAATTAAGAAAAAAAGTTAAATTAGTTATTTGTAATAAATAAGTGTTATATTTTCTAAAATATCCTTACTAATCAAGTGTATTGGCTAGAACTATTATTGTTATGAGGAGTATTTTGAAAAAAAATGCATAAATTTAAGAGACAAAGTGGATTGGGATCTTATATTTATGACTAAAATAAAAGTCAAACAGAATCTTATATTAAGGACCGAAGGTAGTATTATCTTCAATTCTAAATATAAGAGTTGTTAGAGATTTAAATTGATGCCAAGTATATGATCTCAATTCATTTTTATCTTTCGTATTTATTTATTTTTTCTCGAAATAGTCCTCATAGTGATATTAAAGGGTCGTTATTCTAATACACATGATTAACAAAAGTATTTTAACAAAGATAACACATATTTACTACAAATAACTACCTAAACTAATTTTCTTAATATTTCCAAATTAGTTATTTAGCTCTTATATTAAGCACTATAGATAGTATTATTTAAGACTAAAATAAACATCCAACTAATTTCTATATTTAGAATGGGATGGAATATATATATATATATATATATATATATATAGAGTCTAATATACTATAAATAAAATATTTTTGTAATAAAAAACTGGCCAATAATTTTCTTCGGTATATATAACATCGACATTCTTGTTATTATTAAGATAGTTCGATTCTTTATTTCAATTGTTCCTATGCAGCCAGCAGCTTATAATTAATAAGTAGTAATAATTTCGTGCAAGATTATTCGTCTTTTCATATTTGCAGTGTTAATAAAGATAAAATAATATGAGTCGGAGACATTATTTATTGTCATATTTTTTATTAAATATAATTAATAATTAATAAATGTGTTTTTTTTTTAACATTTGAGCATTTTACAGTTAATAATTAATATCTTCAAAAAAAATTGTCGTGTATAATTATATTTTGATTGATGAACTCAACATTAAATTAAAGTGTCTTAATAAAGTTTAGTTATGACATATTGTAATTTAATTTTTAAATTGAAGATCTAATTCACCCTAATACGGATTAGTCAAAATTTGACGGGGTTTCTGAACACTTGTAGGTTCTTTATTTATTTTTATTTTTTTGCAAAAATTATCATACAATAAATTTCGAATCGTATGTTTGGAATCTTTTGATTTTTTTTTTTTGGGTGTGATTGATTTTTTTAGAATAATCAAATAAGGAAGAGTTGTTGAAAAAGTATGGCACCAGGAAAACACCACCTTGTTAGTTTCTAATTCCATGAATGTGACAAATGTGGTTAATTTATAATTAATATATGACATACAAAGTCAACATTTTTTGACCCACCACATCTATTTCATATTTAATGAAATCCAAAGTTCTGTGAATTATAGATACATCCGAACTTTGTTCTTTTTTTTTTTCTTTTGAAATATTAGAGTACTCTGTCTATATTGATAATGGAGGACAAATGGTAGATTTACCTTGACTAGATCTCTTTTATGTAAAAGTTGAGAATTATTTAACAACCAACTACTACCTCTGGTATGTAAACAAAATCTTATAATTAGAATTAGAGGTAGTATTTGTTTAAGAAAATAAAAGGAAAAAATTGGTAAAAAAAATCCCTGATTAAAAATTTAATTGGTTAAAAGAACATAAATTTAAACAAGTGCAACTATTATTCATGAGTACAATATATCTTCCTCTGTGTACAATATATCATCAATAATGTGCAACAATTATCAATATGGATGTTATTTGCACATAACGATATATATGCTGCACACAGCGGAAGATATACTGCACTTACAGATCATATTTGCACCTACTTAAATTCAGGTCCTTTTAGTTAATTAAATTTTTAAACAGAGATTTTTTTTAACCAATTTTCCCAAATAAAAGCCTCTATCAGCTAACACAATTTGAGTTGGTTATAAATTTTCATAATTACGTTACCGAGAAACCTTGAGTATTTTACTTTATATACTTACCGCGTTCGTTTCCACTTAAATCTAGATATGCGGATTTTTCACATATTATTATTTATTTTCTAACAAACTCTTTTTATTGATATTATCAACACTTTATAATCCACTTATTTTGATTTAATTAAGCAAAACATATATTAAGTAAATAAATCTTTTCCTTAATTTTATTATCACATTATTATTTGAGGTGTTAAGGCCATGCGCAGATCAGGACGTTAAAAAAAAAAAAAAAGAATTCAACAGCAGCGCAGCATTTTCACGTGATTAGTTAAAAATAAACATGAATCAATATTTATTTGAATAATTGTTATCTTAGATGTTACTCTTCTTCTTTTTCTTTTTGGCAAACACTTAAATGTTACTCTTCAGTATTAATAACAGCCAACATATTTGAAGTAATTATCAAGTACTTTAAGAACACCACATCATCTATATAACATAAGATCCAAATCAGACATGGACCCCACATGTTTATGCTTGTAAAACTTCTATATTTAGGTATGACATGTGTCATATATTATAATTCAGTCGGAGTATAAATAATGTAATGGTAGGTGGCAAAATACAAAAAGTAATGGTAACTCATAGAGCAGCAGACAATTCCTCGTCATGTGTTTGGGAGACAAGTCATGGTGAACTAAAATAGTAATTGTCTCACATTTCTTCTTCTTCTTTTTTTGGATAAAAACATCTTTATTTCGGAGGCAGTTTTATTCAAAACATTATCAGATATTAAATGTAGATATCTTAATTCATCATGTTGTGAAAAACTAACATCTTCGACCTAACCTCATTAGTTACGTTGTTGCTTCTTTGTTGATTCATGGCATTACTCTTTTCACAAACCTAGTCTTTTATTAAATTTTGTTTGAGTTACATTAAATTAGACAAATGTTTTCTTTAATTTTTTTTATTGATGTATAGATTTTTTTGTCTCTTAAATTAATTTAAAATGTTATTTATTTTCATTTCATAATTTTTTTATTTCATTAATGTAATCTTTTAACTCATAAAATCGATTTAAAAATTTCTTAATATTATCAAGGTACTTAATAAAAACAAAAAATTTATGATTTGTTAATCTTAATAAGCTTTTAGCAACATGAAAATCTAATTCTATCTATTATGATGTATTCATCTGCTCCTTAATATAAAACCTAATTAACTAATTTAAATAAATTAAGAATGTTAGTTAAATTAGTTAATATGATATATGTTTTTTCTAAAACATTATAAACATCTTCTTTAATTTCTTTCCTCCCTCTCCTACGTGATTATTGTTGGAAAAATATCAATAGGGTTAACTTGAGAAAAAATTGATAAACAAGTGAAGTAAGTCTTACATAGAGAACCAACACCAACTCCTCAATTAGGTCCTACATAAAAAACCAAAGAAGTATATCGATGTTATTCTCTTTGATTTAAGGGGGATTTTGGAATAGCTTTTTAGAATTGATTTAATAAAATTCAAGATAAATATGTAAGAGAAATTTTATATCAACTTATATAAAAACACTTTTTAAGTGCTTATGAGGGTTTTCTTTTGTTTTTTTTTTTTAACAAAACTTATGAGGGTTTTCAAATTTCAAACAACCCTAAAATAGAAATCACTTTCAATTATTTCATGAAAATAGTTAACTTGTTAAATATTTCTTAAATAATTAGAAAAAATTCAACTATGCTTCGTAATATCCAACGTGTGCCACTAATAAATAAGACTAAAATTAAAAAATGATAATTAATAATTCTCTAAATGACTTATATTATGAAAAAGTATTTCTTTTAGAAGAGTTGAAGACCCCTTGTATTTTGTACTAGAGAAAGTGAAGTACTCATATAGTCTTATTTGTAAATCATTTTTAACATATTTCATCCAGATTAAGAAAATTTTAAAATTTAATAACCTTTCAACTTTATTCTTGTTTAATAAACATTATACTTTAGGTAAACAAGGTCCATATAATAATAAATGAATGATAAAATTGTATATCTATATAAAAAAAATTTATTGCAGTATCACTATAAATATAACTAAAAAATATATTTTTTTCTTTGTACTATAAATAGGATTAGAGGAGGATGATGTAAATCTCATGTCATGTAAATTCAAGATAGTTAATATACATACTTTTTTTAATCAATAACCCAATTTACCTCTTCTTCTTTCTTTTCTTTTCTTTTGCCAGAACGTATCTCTTAAATCTTAATTATACCTTTCCAATGCTTTTAGACGTCATGCTCCAATCGAGGTGAAAAGAGGTCAAATCCTTTATATTGTTTTTTGCCAACGGTAAAATCCTCATTTTAATTGCATTAACAACTATATTCAAGTGTGAAGTAATATATTCTAATAGAAGCTGATTAGATCCACTCCTCTTTTTCTACTAATGTGATGAATATATCTATAATTATTCTTTCAGTCCTAAATATAAGACCCTTATATATTTAGGACCGGAAGAGTATTTAACAATTACTCCAATTACATGCCTTAATCGCATTAAGGTAATTTTCTAAGACCCAGGTTTTAAACATTTTCTATGTCAGGGACTCTAGTACGAATTCTTGATTTGAATTACCTAAAATCTACTGGGTATCCTAAATACTCCTTCGCTCCTTAATATAGGACCCAATTATTGAGTTGGTTTTGGTCCTAAATGTAAGACCCATTTCTCATATTTATCAATTTTCTCTAAATTACCCCTATGGATATTCCCTTGACTATAATCAAGTAGAAGAGGGAGATGGGGTATTAAGAAAGATGATTATGGTGTTTTAGAAAAAACGCATCATATTTCTCATAATTAACTAACTTACCTAACTTTCTTAATCTAATCAAATCAGTTAAATGGATCTTATATTAAGGACCGGAGGAGTAGTAAATACTGATAAAATCTTAAAAAAATATAGCATCTAAAGATCATGATATAATCAAAAAAGAGCTGTAACTTGTTCTGTTACAAATTATATTTATCAAACAATATATAATTTTATTTTTTATATATTTTTTCTGGCCAAAAAAATAAATATAGGATGTTCCTATTGGCTATTGACATCAATGCTCATAAAAAAGGTAAAAGGGAAAAAAAATCTTAAAATATAGTATCAAGCAATTCTCCCCGTTGTGAAGTATCAAGCAATTCTATCCAAGGGGCAAAAGCACCTTGTGCAGGCAACCGGGGATATGTTTTCTTTTATTTTTTACTACCATCTAATATGCCACAAGTACAATAATACTTCCTACATTGTTTTTTTTTTTTTTTGCCATCCAGCTGTTTGGACACCATCGAGGTCAATATTTGTTTGGAGCTGTTTAATATAAATATTTATAAGCACTTTTATGTTAAGTGAAGTAAAACCTCCTCAAGTACTATTTTGTATTCAGTAAATTAAAATTAAAAAGTTATTTTTGAAGACTCCAGTTATCATTTCAAACTAGTCTTTAGATGGTCTTTTCTTCACTTTAATTCAAAAAAAGCTCTTGTATGTATGGAAAACTACCCAAAAAAAAATCTTTAAAACCCAAAAAAAATCTTTAAAAGTACTCCTCCAATCCTAAATATAAGACCCTTATATTTAGGACCAGATGGGTATTTTTATATAAAATTTGAAATAAAATTTCTCTCATCTAGTACTTCATAACTTACTAATATTTGATTTTGACTAGGGTGTTTGAATAAAAATCAAACTATAATTTTAAAAGTAATTTTATAGTATACGAAATAAATATGTGAAGGAGTTTTTCACAATTTATTAAAAAAATATTTTTATGGTTTTCCAAACAATCCCGAGGTCAACGATCCCCACATGTTTAGTCAAGTTGCTTGGGTATCGTGCCAGTCGTGTTGGACAGTTGGTGTTTTTTCCTTGGGCCTTTGTTTGAAATATGTTTTTGCTTAAAAATTTCCATTCAATTCAATAATTATTGCTTTTTTTTTCCTTTAAAAAATAATGTTGAAGGAAAAAGTCAAACTCATCAAGAAGGGAGTGCTTGCTTCATAAATTTGGCGTGCAGGATTATTGATCACAAGGAACGTAACCGTTTTGACTTTCTACGCTGGAAAATGTGAGAAATTTGATTCCTCATAAATTTGGCAGGGTACTGGTCCTACGTAGGATAACAGACATTTACAAAATTGCCCTTGTGTATTTTTCGGCAGTTCTCGTTTTTTGACCAACTTCTTCTTTCTGCCTCACACGAGATTCATACGGAGAACTATGTTGAAATTTAATATGAATATCAGAGATTTAATTATATATATGATATTTTTAATAAATATATAATCTAAAATAAATGTAAGACATTAATTGTAAGTTTTTCAAAAAATAATTTTTATTTAGAAATTATTAGTTAATAATTTTAAATTTAAACTATTAAAATTGTATGTGACTTTTGTAGATTTTACTGTAATAATGAGTATCACGAATGAGCGCCAAAACTAATTCCAATAAATTTGACGACTGAAATTCATTGAAATTTATTTTGTTGGCGATTTCCTTTTAAAACTTAATTCTACCATTACAAGTAAATTATTCAAAAAAAATTTTATTTTCAATCACATATAAAGAATTTCTTAGGATCAATAATTTGCTAGTATTATAATTGCATAAAATGTATAGATTTTGGGGGGGAAAATATCATTGCATTCCATTTGATCTAATTTTTTATTGCCTCCTTTTTTAAAAAATATAAAAACTAGATAATTAATTTATAAATATTAAAAAACTAATTAAATTAATTATTTATAATAAAAAAGTGTTGTTTTTCATAAATGGTTCTCATTGGTGTGTATTTAAACAATTCTTGCGATCATCATAGAGATTACTCGAAGCAAAATAGATAAATATATGAGATAAAATGAATTACAATCTTATATTTAGAATCAAATTTAATCTTCAACTAACTCTTATATTAAATATTGATATATAAAATGCTTTTTTTAATAGGGAAATAAAAAGCATTTTCGATATCCGTATCCCAGCAGATTATTCTTCACAATTTCCTCATCTCACTTCAAATATAGTGTTTTTTTGTTTTTGGGGGTCCTTTTTTCAAATGATTCCCGGACGGTCAGGGCCAGTCAGCAGGAGGGGCACATAATTTGCCAGTATACGCCAAGTGAAGCGGGAAAGTGAGAAAACGTTAATGGCCAAGTTCGTAATTAAGTGCAAAAATAAGCCTTTTTGTCAAAAGATGTATGAATAAAATGAGAACCTCTGGTTCAGTGTCTACACGCCGGCTGACCTCCCATACTATTCTCCAGCGAAAGACGGAGTAACAGAAAATCCAGAAGCGACGTCATTAGCAATAGGTATAGGAATCGAAGAACGAGAAGAAGAAATGCCAGAGTTGTGAGACAGAACAGAAATCGGTAATAGATAGAAACATAAATTTGAAGAACAAGAAGAAGAAGATGGCGAATCAGTTGGAGAATCTGGTGGCGAGCATAAAGTCGAAAGTCCGATCGCTGAAGAAATCGAAGAAGCCGTACGTCAAAATGGACAAGAGCGCGAGCGTGAAGGTGGAGATCCGAAGCCGGAAGGCTCGAAAGCTCATCGATAAGACGTTGAAGGCCGCCGATCATCCCGGCAAGAGCTCCGTCGGCTAATCATGGCTTTTCAAATTTCTGATTCATCCCTTCTCGTCAATCCCAATGCACGCTTCGGAATCCTGTGAAGACAGGTTCTTGCTTCCATACAGTTTTAGTTAATCAAAACGCAGTTTCTGTAATTTGAAGTAAGAATGCGCTAATATAATATCTATTATTAATATGACATCTTCTTGTTCTCCAGATTTCTTATGGCCTGACAGGTTTTTCTCCTGGTTTGAAGAAACTGCAAAAATACAAGCGTTTCTAAATTATGATTCATTGAATCTTAAATTTTAATCCATCTTTGTGAAGAGCGTCGAAAACAAGATTATATATATAAGAAAAACATATTGTGATAATAAATTTGTTTGATTAATATAATGGTAGGTAGACAAAGTGTTTTCTAAGTGAGTATGATTAACTAAACTGAGATTCTATTGACTTGTCTGTTTTAATGGATTGATCTCTTCTCTCTTTACTCTTTGGTTGCGTTTATGAAGGATTGAGATTAAGATTATAATTGAGGATTGAGATTAAGATTATAATTGAGAAAATCTATTAAAAGAATGTTTAGTATAAGAAATTGTTTATCATATGGGATTAGCCAAACTCATGTATGTGGGATTGGAAAATATCATTAGGGGAATAGGTATTTCCTAATTCAACTCTATAAATTTGTCTAATTTCATATAATAAGCAATTACTCATATTAAATACTATTTTAATGATTTTTTTCAATTGCAATCTCAATCTCAATCCTTTATTTTTAATACTTTGTACCAAACGGAACATTTAGAGCTTTATTGGAAGAATGGTTATGAAAGTATTATTATTAATTACTCTATACTCATTTGAATGTTAGTTACTAGTATAAAGAAAGTTAAAACAGATTAACAAGAGAAAATAGCATAAGTTATCCCACTCTCATTGATTGAGTAGGATTTTTTTGACCCGATTAATTGAATAGGATTGAATGATTATGAATAAAAATTAAATTGGGATGATAATGAAGGGAGACCAAGGAACAAGAATCGAAGAGGCGTGCCGCCCGCTTGGGTCGGTGCATAATAGCGGATCTCACCTGTTGACGTTTCCCTTTTTTTTTTTTTTGACTTGAAACTGAATGGTTGCATTCACAACTTAAAACCCAATTACAAACACCAGTCAGAACTCAGAAACCAAGAAAAAACAAACAAAGCTAAAGTAGCACAAGACGTTTCTCATTTCTGGGGTGTGTACTAATCGTGCCTTCTTAATTTAAGTAGTAAAACGAGGAGATGGGGAATCAGGCCGCTGGGCTCTTAACTTCTAATGGATGCTAAAATTATACTATCTCCTACCTAAATATAACTAGTTAACTATTTGAGTAGATTAATAAAATAATTAAATTGATTATTTGTAATAAATAGGTGTTGTTTCTTTTAAAATATCCTTGCTAATCAAGTGTGTTAGTTAAAACTATCATTATTAGAAGAGTTACTTTAGAAAAAATATATAAATATTAGAGACAAAATGGATTTAGGTATTATATTTAGGACCAAAGTAAAAGTCAAATAAAGTCTTATATTAAAGACCGGAAGTAATAGTTTTTTATGAAATTATTTAGAATTATGTATTTCTTGCAACTGAGAGTTTTGATAACATTTTCTATATATAATTATATATATGAACACATTAAATACTTGCACTCTGGCAAAAAAGTATTAAATACATGTGATTTTAAAATTCGTTGGGAAAAAAAAGCATGATTTTAAAATTATATGTCAAGTTAACTCTCAAACTAGTATTTATCCTGGGTGTTCGGATTAACCCAAAAGCATTTTTAAAAAGTATTTTTAAGTAAGTCGAAACAAACTCTTCTCGTATGCTTATTTTGTATGGTGTAAAATTATTTTTAAAATTATGATTTGTTTTTCTTTTCAAACACTCTTAATTATGAAATGCATGGGGGAAAAAAAAGATTACTTTTCGTAGTGGGCAATTCAGGGCCAGAAGTAAGACCAAGTGAACTCAGCAGAGAAGCTGGTCTCCAGAATATGAAAACTAAAGAAGCTCAGAATCTGAATGGAATGATTGAAAACAAAGGGAACTCTTCCTTGGCTTGCGTATTTAATGTTATACGGAAGTGAAAAGGGGTGGAAAGAATTGGAGCCTTCCTTTGGCTGATGGTTCAAGAATTAGAGAAAGGATAGCGGGATTTTCTAAACTTCTGGGTGCATGCTTTGGCACTACAGAGGCAGAGGAATGGGCACTTTAAAGAGGAATGAATACAGCGTGGAATCCGGGGCTCCGCAAAGTGGTTTTTGAATCTGATTCTAAGGAGATAGTTGAAAGAATTATTAAACACCCAGCCGAGATTTACAGATGAACGTTCATTCAGCTTCAATATGCTCCAAGAGACACCAACAGAGTTAGGTACAGCAGAAATAGCTAATTCTTTATGACATGATAAAACCAATATTCAAATTTTCGTTAAGATATATACTCACATTTAATACAGAAAAGTTTAAATTTTTGTGGGTCAACTCTCAAAAGAAACAAATAAAAAAAACAAGTCTTATTCTACTAAGTATGGTCGACTACATGAATCGCACGATGCCATTGTATTTTATTAACAGCTAAATTTCTAGATATATTGTTGATTAGAAGGTCTTGTTCAATAACCTCGTTGAGCCAACTCTCAAAATAAACAAGTTTCACAATTTAATTTGCCCATTTTTTTTTTCTTTTAACGGGTGTTTGAAACAATGGTAAGTACTTTTATGTTTTACAAGACAAAATTGTACTCATGTAATTTTTTTTTACATAGCACAAAATCATTTAAACTAAGATAATTCAAACACCTACTCTTTTTGTGAAAAGTGAATTTCATTCAAACGAAGCTGTACATTTTATTATGCATTTCATATGATGTTAACAATCAAAAAATACATACACGTGTTGGCCAAAAACCAAAAACAAAACAAAACAAATACAAGAACATGTGCGCGCTATTCATGAACTCTTCATAGTATCACTTATGACATATTCTACATTTCTGAGTGTTCAAATGAAAAGGACTCCAGTACTACGCATGTGGTTATTATTTGATTTTGCATTAAACAAAAGAAAAATCCAAGCAAGAAACACCCCTGCTTTAGAGGATCCCCACCGCACAGCTCTGTTTGATCCTCTGAAGTTGAGAAATAGTAAAGTTGTTTGTTATCTTTTTGGTCAGCGGCTTGATTTGCTTCATAAAAGATGTGGCAAACATGCACTTTGCCAGTGACGTTGAAGCAGAATCTTATCAGTTCCACACTTCCACAGCCCTTTTACAATCAGATTCAATGATCACAGTTCTGTAGCTGTAATGTAAATGACCTTTAAGAAGCCAATCAGATCCTTAGCCTCTTTGATTGAATTAGATAAAACCATGAGACTAATACCTCTTATAGCTGTTTACGTGTTCATCATTATAACCGCATACCCAGTTGCAATTTTGGGTCTTGATATTAGAATCCTGAGTTCTCCTCCAAATTTCAGTAGCCACTGCTCTACTTGCACAACATATCAAATCTTATTAACAACTGACCAAACGTTTATTGTTTTTTCTTTCTTGAACAGCTTTCCTAGTAACTAGATTAGCAAAACATTCATCACTCTGGACCAAACATCATTCAAAAGCTCGAGTGAGTAAATTAGATGGAGGCAAGTGAAGAGGAAGGAGGCTTCCTGGCCTTGGTGGATTGCTCAAAGTCAAAAGCCATCTCAATAAGTTTTGGTTCAGTTCCTTTCAAGCCTCCAAAACATATCCCAAATGGCATTCCATATTGGTCATACCCACCTGGTACAGTGACTGCAGGATACCCTCCAATTGCCAGCATTTTATGAACCTTAGATCCCAACGTTACCAACCCATCCAATTCATTCTCTTTCATTACCTTCTCAAACCCTTCTTCTGATAACTCCCCCAACCTCTTGACTGCCTCTCTCTCTTCTTCTCCAAACCCACTTGTCATCTCTGATTTCATGAGCTCTTCTTGCCCGTACTCTTTTGTCTTCTCCTACAAGTTCAAATACAGTTCATTTCATTACTTACTGCTAAATCAAGCATACGTGACTGTGAGATGATTGATAAAACCACATATATGTTTGCGAAGGGTATATTACGAGCAAAGTAATAATTAACAGAGAAGCCCAGGAAAGTCTTGTTCTCTAGAGATGAATATCGATGATGCTTACCAGATCAGGATGATCGATGTTGAATTGAATAATGTCAGCCAGTGACCTGACAGGGGACCAAATGAGTTCCTTCAGATATTTGTTGATGGACAACTTGAATTCAGCTAAGATAGCCACTGATTCTCCACTCTCAGAAGAATTTTGAATGATGCTGATATTGGGTATTTCTAAATTATCAACCACAGCCGCACCCCTTGCCCTTCAATTCGCACAGACGACATAACTGAATGTTCATAACAGTAACAACATAGGCTATGGAGCTCATAACAGGTTAATGAAGAAGAACCGATAGTGTTGCTACCTTAACGTGCTGAGATGATGTTCAAAGACAGAAATGGCCAAGATCCATTATAGTAGAAAGAAAATGGATTCCTGACAACACCTAATCTCTTCCCTTTGAGTCCTTCCTTTTTGAGGAATTGCTTGTACCCTCCTTCAGGTATATATTCTGCTGCTGATATGTTGCTTCATCTCTGGGATCAAACCCAACAATCACATCAAGCACATGAACTGCATCTGACACTGTTCTGCACAGTGGCCTAACATATTGAAACTTTCAGTTAAAGCAAGGCAAGAAAGGAACTCTAGAAGAAATTACACGATCATTTCACTTTACTGTTCTTCAACCTTGAACTAGCAAGAAACAGGAGGCTACCCAATAGTGTCCTGACGAGGCGAAACTGGGATGACGCCAGCCCTGCTCGTGAGACCAACGGTAGGTTTGATGGCGGCGACGGAGTTGTGATCAGCTGGGCAGATGATTGAGCCATCAGTTTCAGTCCCCAGAGAAACGGCAACCAAGTTCGCAGCCACCGATATCGCTGATCCATAACTTGACCCACATGTATCGTTTGTTCTCACGTAAGGATTCTGCATAAAGAGGCGTCAATTTCATATTTGTTCAGTATTATTAAGTAGTTACTATGAAGAAACTAATGCAGAAGGAAAAGAGACGAAGGAGAACGGACCAGAGCAAATCCACCCCTGGCGCACCAGTTGGCAGGCACAAGGGGGGAGCGATGGACGTACCACTCCGACATGGAAGCTTTACCAAGTATGACGGTGCCGGCTCGCCGGAGTTTCTCCACCACGTGAGCATCACGTGGAACCTTGGAGTCCAGTAACGCGAAGGACCCTGCGCTGGTGCTGAGCTTGTCGTCGGTGGCGATGCCGTCTTTGAGCAGCACCGGGATCCCATGGAGTGGTCCCAATGAGGACGCAAGCACCGGATCCCTCCTCTCTCGATCGGCCTCCTCCGCTTGGGCTCTCGCGTCGGGGTTCACCTCCAGTACGCTGCGAAGTACGGGATCGAAGCTCGTGATCCTCTCCAAGTAGAAGTCAACCAGCTGTGTGGAGGTGAGCTTGTTCTCTGCAAAAGCCTTGTGGATGTCATCAATGGTGGCTTCGGTGATGCTGAAATCCGAGCCGTTGATCTCTCTGATCCACCTTGTCGGAATCACTAATACGAATACTAGTGTGAAAACCAAATATTGCGCTGAACTTTTGGTTCTTCCCATGTTTATGGTTGATGCATGTCTGAGTTTGATGATAGCTTTGAGTAACCCTTATCCTTATCCAGCGATGATCCGGAGGACGTGAAGGTGTGAGCAAGGGGGTGTGTGGGTAGCCAAAGTATTTTTTTACAAATTGAGATAAACTCTTTATATATTTACTACGTATACCGTAAAACACTTTTGAAATTATAGTTTTAATCTTATCCAAACACCTCTCAAATTCTTTATATACACACAAATTCATTGAGTTTGTGATGTTAACATTGAAAATTTGAAAAATAGAAAATAAATATATTTTTTAAAAAAGGAAAAAATTATTTCTTTTTTATTCCAATTAGAATCTTTTTATTTTTTAGTAGAAGATCAAATGACATTACTAAGAAAAATAGATCAAATTATATTCTTTTTATTATTTCCAATAAAATCACCTATTTTAACAACTCAATTGGCAATTTGGCATAAGTGGTAGCACTAAATAAATATTTATGTGGTTGGAACTTCTTAATATAAACACTTATACTTAAGCACCTTCACGTAAACATAATTACCTATTTTATTTTATGTTTAATTTAGTAATAATGAAAATTAATTTAGGATAAGAATATTTGTAGCTATTCACCCTTTTTCTTTTGCCGGCTAGTGATTCAATCCAGCATAAGTCAAGTATTCTTTTTATTCCGCGTACCAATCATATATCACCCTCAAAATTAGATATTATGAATATATATATTTATACACATAAATACACTACTTCCAATTATTAATATAAGGACTAAAATACTAATTTAGAGACATTAAAAAAATTAGTTAAATTGGTTATTTGTCACAAAAGGTATGACAGTCTTCAAAAACTATCATCTTCATTCAATCATATGTATTGGATGATTGAAATTATCTCTTGGATAGAATCATTTAAAATTAATATGGATATTTTGAGAAAAGATGGGAAATAAAGTAGATTGAAGTACTCTTTTTTTATAGTGTAAATTACAATATTAGTCATATATTTAGGACTGAAAGAGTATTATACCCAAGGCAAAATCCAACCCTTTAAGTGTTCAACTAACTTTTATATTAGTAACGAGAAAGTATATATATAAATATATAAAGAAGAACAGTAACTCAGCAACAAGCATGCAGCAATAATTGTCAACATAGTATTTCCTTATATTTACAATTCTTTGTCCCTTGCTCATCAAGGCCGGTATATAAATATCTTGATATTTCTTCAATCTTAAATATAAGAGTTATTTTATAATATAATTTATATTATAAGTTTACAATTGATGTCCTATAATTGGCTCTTCTAATGTTTAGCTTCATTTTTTTTTTCCATCTTTATTAGGCCATGCCGCTTTCTTTGGGAAAAAAAAAAAACAAAAGAAAAGAAATGGGAAAAAAAAAGAAAAAAAAATACTTGATAGGAAAAATTCCCAATATCGCAACGACACGAGTCATGCCAAGTGAAGTACCGTTACCTAGGACCTTTGCGCAATTATAACATATACACAGAACATTAGTTTGCGCAATTATAGCAGATGCTAAAAGTACAGGTTCCTTTACTTTGAAACACTGGTCTCTGACATCTGTGACCATATGTCCTGTAAATCTTTCCCCTCATGGCAAACCAAAGGCGTGTTTCAGTCCCAAAAAAAAAAAAATAACCAAAGCCGTGTAACCATCCAAATAGGCTTTCAAACTCTGCATCGATCCTCCCAATTCACATCCTAAGCTGATTTAGCAGAGAAGGTGCCAGAGAGAGAAACAAGTGAAGAGGAAGGAGGCTTTCTGGCCTCAGTAGATTGCTCAAAGTCAAAAGCAATCTCAATGAGCTTTGGTTCGGTTCCTTTCAAGCCTCCAAAACATATCCCAAATGGCATTCCATATTGGTCATACCCACCTGGTACTGTGATCCCAGGATACCCTCCAATCGCCAGCATCGCGGCAACCTCAGATCCTAATGTTACCAACCCATCCAATTCATTCCCCATCATCACCTTCTCAAACCCTTCCTCTGATAACTCTTCCATCCTCCTCACTGCCTCTCTCTCTTCTTCCCCAAACCCACTTGTCATGTCTGATTCAATAAACTTTCCCTGCCCGTACTCTTTTGTCTTTTCCTAAAATTTCAAATCCAGCTTCATCAGTTACTACAAAAGAGGACCATGCTGATACAAGCTTTTGTGTGTGTGTGTGTGTGTGAAGATTTCTCTGGCCAAAACGTGAATGAGGGTAGACATGTTATGAACTGAATATATTTGAGTGGTTTCAATCATTGAATATCAGAGAAACCCAAGATAGCTTTATTCTTCTGCTATCATGATGATGCTTACCAGATCAGGATGATTGATGTTGAACTGAATAATGTCAGCCAGTGACCTGACTGGTGAGGAAATAAGATCCTTTAGATATTTGTTGATGGAAAGTTTGAATTCCGCAAGCATGACTGCTAATTCACCACTCTTGTAAGGATTCTGAATGATGCTGATATTGGGTATCTCTAAATTGTCCACCACAGTCGCACCCCTTGCCCTTCAATTTGCACAAATCACACTAAATAACTTCATAATAGTAATATAACCTGTCTATGACAGATGCATGAAGTAGAATGGTCACCTGAGGGTGTTGAGATGATGTTCAAAAACGGAAATGGCAAGAGATCCCCTATAGGGATCGGAAAATGGATTCCTAACGACACCCAATCTCTTTCCTCTTAGTCCATCCTCTCTGAGAAATTGCTTGTAACCACCTAGAGGTATAAACTTATCTGCACAACGTGTTGCTTCATCTCTGGGATCAAACCCCACAATCACATCAAGCACATGAACTGCATCTGACACTGTTCTGCAAATTGGCCTGCCATATTCACATCCATTCCAATTAAAAATGTATTCAGTTTCAAACTTTCAGTCAATGCCGGTCAAGAAAGAATTACACGGGAAATCGCATATGGTCATTTCACTATTGCGCAAGCTTGAAATAGCATGAAACAGAAGATTACCCAATAGTGTCTTGACGAGAAGAAATTGGGATGACGCCGGCCCTGCTCGTGAGACCAACGGTGGGTTTGATGCCGACGACGGAGCTATGATCGGCCGGACAAATGATTGAGCCATGGGTTTCAGTGCCCAAAGAAACAGAAACCATGTTTGCAGCCACTGATATCGCTGATCCAAAACTGGACCCACACGTATCCCCCGATTCTACATAAGGATTCTGCACAAATAGTAAGTTCGTTATTGTCAAATATGAAACTAAATACTTTTTTCTCTTTTCCATGTTTTCTTCTACGAAGCCAAACATATAGGAGAAAACAGAGAAATTCATAAGGCAACCAAAGCATGGACGATGAAAAGAGGAAAGGGGGAGGGAGGAGAAAAACAGACCATGGCAAAGCCACCTCTGGCGCACCAATTAGAAGGTGCACGCCAGGAGCGAATGCCATACCACTCCGACAGAGAAGCTTTGCCAAGTATGACGGCGCCGGCTCGCCGGAGTTTGTCCACCACGTGCGCGTCACGTGGAACCTTGGAACCGAGCAACGCAAAGGACCCTGCGCTATTGTTGAGCTTGTCGTCGGTGGCAATGGTGTCCTTGAGAAGCACCGGTATTCCATGGAGTGGTCCCAGAGAGGACGTGGGCACCGGATCCCTCCTCTGCCGATCAGCCTCCTCCGCCTGAGCTCTCGCATCGGGATTCACCTCCAGTACGCTGCGAAGTATGGGATTGAGGCTGCTGATCCTGTCCAAGTAGAAGTCAACCAGCTGTGTGGAGGTGAGCTTGTTCTCCGCAAAAGCCTTGTGGATGTCATCAATGGTGGCTTCAGTGATGGTGAAATCTGAGCCATTGATCTGGTTGACCCACCCTGCTAGAGTCAAGATTACGAGCACAACAGAGAAAACTAGAGATCTGGAGGAATACTTGGTTCTCATCTTGTTGATTGGGATCTGAGTTAAGAGATGCCAGTGTGAGTAATCCTTAATTAACACAGAATCAGCAGCTTAATAGGGCTCCATTGTGTTTTATGTGAGCTTGAAGGTAGCTATGAGTTAATACTTAATAATAATCCTGACCCTTAATTAATCCTTAATACAGTCTCTGGATAATATAAAGCAGGTAATGGTGGTCCCAGAGGAGATATAGAGATAGCCAAAGAGGAGAAGAACATGTTATCGAATTGATTAATAATAATAATTAATAATTTGAAGTAATAAACTAGACTAGTCTGATAATATAACACTGTTATAACGTCAAGTTTTTCTCCTGGTTTTGAAGATCCTACGAATGCAAATGTTTCTCATGTATGATTCATTGATTTTCAAATTTTGATTTTTCTACGTATGAGTGTCAAAAACGGATTATATATAAGCAAAATATATATTGGGAGAACTGGAAAAAAAATTCCTGTTAAATTCCCCCCCCCCCCCGGGTCGAGAGAGGCTATTAAATGAGTATACTTTCACTCACCTCTTGCATCTATCTCTTCACCTTTATTAGCCAAAGATATGATAGCTAAATTAGTTATTTGTCACAAACATATGATAGTCTCCCAAAACTATCATCTTCATTCAGTCATGTATATTAGATTATTGGAATTATATTTTAGATAGAATCATTTACAATTAATATGGATATTTTGAGAAAAGATGAGAAATAAAGTAGATTGAAGTATTTTCATTTTGTAATATAAATTACACTATAAAATGAATTATATATTTAGAACTAAAAGAGTATTAAGTTTAAAGAAAAACCGTACCCTCTAAATTTTCAACTAACTTTTATATTAGTAAGGAGGAAGTATATAAATATATAAAGAAGAATAGTAAGCCAGCAACAAGTATGCACTAATAATTGTCAACATAGTATTTCCTTATACTACCTCCTCCGGTTCTTAATATAAAACATCGTTTGACTTTTATTTTGATCTTAATTATAAGACCACAATCCATTTTGTCTCTCATATTTATGTATTTTTTCTCAAGGTAGTCTTTCTAATAATGATAGTTTTAACCAATAAACTTAATTAGTAAGGATATTTTAGAAAGACAACGCCTATTTATTACAAATAATTAACCTAACTTATTTTTTTAATCTCTTCAAATTAGTCAACTAGCTCTTATAATTAGGACAGGAACTAGTATATATATACCGGCCTTGATGAGCAAGGGACAGAGAATTTTAAATACTACCTCTAGTCCTAATTATAAGAGCTAGTTGACTAATTTGAGGAGATTAAGAAAATAGGTTAAGTTAATTATTTGTAATAAATAGGTGTTGTCTTTCTTAAAATATCTTTATTAATTAAGTGTATTGACTATAACTACTATTGTTTGGAAGACTATCTTGGAAAAAAATATATAAATATGATAGAGAAAGTGGATTGGGGTCTTATATTTAGGACCAAAATAAAAATCAAACAAGGTCTTATATTAAGGACCGAAGGTAGTACCTTACTTGATATTTCTTCAATCCTAAATACAATTATTTTATAATATGATTTACATTATCAGTCTTTCATTTAGGATACATGTACATCTTTATTTTGTTGTGTCGTTACCAAATTTTTGCAGCAATTTCTATATTATTATTATATTATTTCCAATCCTAATTATAAGACATCATTTATAGTCTACAAACAAAGTCCTATAATTAGAACCGAAGTTACAAACGAGGTCATATAATTAGCACCAGAGCTAGTAGTTTAGTTCAGCACTAAATGTTTGGATCTTCTAATGCTTAGCTTCATTTTTTTTCCATCTTTATTAGGCGATGCTGCTTTCATCAGAGGGGAAAAAAAACAAAGGCAAAAGACAAGGAAAAAAAAATACTTGGTAGGAAAGATTTCCAACATCGCAACGACGAGTCATGCCAAGTTTGGTATTGTTACCTTGGAGATTTGTACAATTATAACATACACACACAGAACATGAGTTTGCGCAATTTTGGCAGATGCTAAAATTACGGTTTTGTGGAATCATTTAAAATTAAGTGTTTCTGCGGGTTCCTTTAATTGGAAACACTGGTCGCTGATATCTCTGATCATATGTCTTGTAAATCTTTGCCCCTCATGGCAAACCAAAGGAATATAACCATCCAAATAGGCTTCCAAACTCTGCATCGATCCTCCCAAATTCACATCCTAAGCTGATTTAGCAGAGAAGGTGCCCGAGAGAGAAACAAGTGAAGAGGAAGGAGGCTTTCTGGCCTCAGTAGATTGCTCAAAGTCAAAAGCAATCTCAATGAGCTTTGGTTCGGTTCCTTTCAAGCCTCCAAAACATATCCCAAATGGCATTCCATATTGGTCATACCCACCTGGTACTGTGATCCCAGGATACCCTCCGATCGCCAGCATCGCAGCAACCTCAGATCCTAGTGTTACCAACCCATCCAATTCATTCGCCTTCATCACCTTCTCAAAGCCTTCCTCTGACAACTCTTCCATCCTCCTCACTGCCTCTCTCTCTTCTTCCCCAAACCCACTTGTCATCTCTGATTCAATAAACTTCCCTTGCCCGTACTCTCTTGTCTTTTCCTAAAATTTCAGATCCAGCTTCATCAGTTACTGCAAAAGAGGACCATGCTGATACAAGCTTGTGTGCGTGTGCGTGTGTGAAGATTTCTCTGGCCAAAACGTGAAAGAAGGTAAACCCAAGATGGCTTTTTTCTTCTGTCATGATGACGATGCTTACCAGATCAGGATGATTGATGTTGAACTGAATAATGTCAGCCAGTGACCTGACGGGCGAGGAAACAAGGTCCTTCAGATATTTGTTGATGGAAAGTTTGAATTCCGCACGGATGACTGCTAAGTCACCACTCTTGTAGGGATTCTGAATGACGCTGATATTGGGTAACTCTAAATCATCCACCACAGTTGCACCCCTTGCCCTTCAATTTGCACAAATCACATTAAGTAACTTCATAATAGCAATATAACCTGTCTATGACAGATGCATGAAGTAGAACAGATCAATTCTCTTGTCACCTGAGAGTCTTCAGATGATGTTCGAAAGAGGAAATGGCAAGAGATCCTTTATAGGGACCGGAAAATGGATTCCTAACGACACCCAATCTCTTTCCTCTTAGTCCCTCCTCTCTGAGAAATTGCTTGTAACCACCTAGAGGTATAAACTTATCAGCATAATGTGTTGATTCATCTCTGGGATCAAACCCCACAATCACATCAAGCACATGAACTGCATCTGACACTGTTCTGCAAATTGGCCTGCCATATTCACATGCATTCCAGTTAAAAATGTATTCAATTTCAAACTCTCAGTCAAAGCCAGTCAAGAAAGAATTATACGGGAAATGATCATTTCACTTTTGTGCAAGCTTGAACTATCAAGAAACAGAAGATTACCCAACAGTGTCTTGACGAGAAGAAATTGGAATGACGCCGGCCCTGCTCGTGAGACCAACGGTGGGTTTGATGCCAACGACGGAGTTATGATCGGCCGGACAGATGATTGAGCCATGGGTTTCAGTGCCCAAAGAAACAGAAACCATGTTTGCAGCCACTGATATCGCTGATCCAAAACTGGACCCACACGTATCCCCCGATTCTACGTAAGGATTCTATATATGAAGAGAGATGAATTTCATATTTGCGGTAGAATTAATAATATTTGCCCATGAAATGTGTCGCCATTATTAATTCCAATGAATACAGAAGAAAAAGGGAAAAGGAAAAGGAAGGAGAACAGACCAGAGCTTGTCCACCTCTGGCGCACCAATTAGGAGGCACACGGTGGGAGCGAGCACCGTACCACTCCGACATGGAAGCTTTGCCTAGTATGACGGCGCCGGCTCGCCGGAGTTTCTCCACCACGCTGGCGTCACGTGGAACCTTGGAACCCAGTAACGCGAAGGACCCTGCGCTGGTGTTGAGCTTGTCGTCGGTGGCGATGCTGTCCTTGAGCAGCACCGGTATCCCATGGAGTGGTCCCATGGAGGACGGATGCACCGGAGCCCTCCTCTCACGATCAGCCTCCTCCGCCTGAGCTATCGCGTCGGGGTTCACCTCCAGTACGCTGCGAAGTAGGGGATTGAAGCTTGTGATCCTCTCCAAGTAAAAGGCAACCAGCTGTGCGGAGGTGAGCTTGTTCTCCGCAAAAGCCTTGCGGATGTCATCAATGGTGGCTTCGGTGATGCTGAAATCCGAGCCATTGATCTCCCAGATGCACCCTGTCAGAATCACTACTACGAGAGTGAAATCCAGACGTTGCGAGGAATGCTTGGTCCTTCTCATGTTTTTGATTGTTGCACGTCCCAGTTTGATGATGGCTTTTGAGTAATCCTTATCCTTACACAGTGGTGAAGGACGCAGAGGGTCCCATTGATCTCGTTGGCCCACCCCACGAGAGTCAAGATTACAAGCACAACAGAGAAAACTAGAGATTTGGAGGGATACTTGGTTCTCATCTCGCCGATTGGCATCTGAGTTAAGAGATGCCGGTGTGAGTAATCCTTAATTAACACTAATTAGCAGCTTAATAGGGCTACATTTTGTTGGCAACAAAAAAAAAAAAAGGGCTACATTTTGTTTGATGCGAGTTTGAAGATAGCTATGAGCTAATAATAATCCTGACCCTTAATCAATCCTTAATACGGTCTCTGTTAATATAAAGAAAGCAATGGTGGTCCCAGAGGAGATATTGAGATAAACAAAGAGGAGGATGAACATGCTATCGAATTAATTAATAATTAATCATTTGAAGTAATAAGCTAAATTAGTCTGATAATATAATACTGTTGTAATATAATGCAAATGTTCTCATGTATGATTCATTGGATTTCAAATTTTGATTTTTCAGCGTATAAGTGTCAGAAACAGATTTTATATAAGCAAAATATACTATTTTTAGTCTTAATTATAAGACTTTTTTTGTAGACTATATATAAATAAGATCTTATAATTAGAAACAGAGATGACATATTCAGAGAATTGGAAAGGAAAAAAAAACTCCTGTTCAGTTTTTTTGTTGTCGAGAGAGAGGCTATTAAATAAGTATACTTCCACTTGCCTCTTCATCTATCTCTTCACCTTTATTGGCCAAACAAAATCTCATTACCTTTTTCTAGGGCTCTCTTGCTTCTTTTTGGTTCTGGTTTAGCACTCACAGGGATGAGTATAATATGCTCATGAAATATTAATTTTATACAAGATCTAATATAAACACTTCAAATATAAAATTTTTACTCTTTTCTCAAATATAAGTTTGCTTAAAAAAACGATTAAAATATAATCTTAGTTTTTTTAATTTTGTTTGTTTCAATTTAGTCTCTTAACTTTAAAAGGTATATTTTTATTTTTGTTGGTCCTAAAACCATTAACAAATAATGATAATATTGAGATCTTAATGTTAATAAAATATTCTCAAATACTAACTTATTAAATTTATTTTTAAAACAACCCTGATTGTTCTCAAAGATTATCATTTAAGACTAAAGATTAAAAAAAAAAAAAAGACTCTAAATACTTTTTAAAGTTAAATGACTAAGTTAAAACTTTATATAAAATAAAAAGACTAAACATACTTTGACTTTGAAGTTTTAATGTTAAGATTAATTTTATTTTAAATTATGTATTTATTAAGATAAAAATTGTTTAAAAAATTTAATTGAATATGAACCGTTCAAAATCGATTTGTTAAAATTAATTAATTTAGTTATTTTTCCTAATCTATATATATTAGATAAATAGATCTCACATTGAGGATGGGAGGAATTTTATTATCAATCCTTGTTTTCTTGCGTCGTTATCTTTTTTTTTTTTTTGGTTACTTTTTCTATATTCTGTAAACCGTTATTATTACAGTTTAGTTTGATATTAAATGTCTGGCCTTTCTAATGTTTAGCTTCTTGTTTTTCCCATTTTTACTAGACATGCTTTATTCATTTGAACAAGAAAAATAATTGGTAGGAAAAATTGCCAACATCATAAGTACACGAGTCATGCCGAGAAAAATAAAAAAGAGAATTACAATTAGGTCCCACCTAAGAAAATTAAACACAAAAAGATTCCTTAAAATCATGAAATTATTTCTAATATTTAACTTCTTGTATTTGATTTCCTTAGATAGGACCTAATTATAATTTTCTCAAAATAAAATGAGCATAGTAATTGTTCCTTGGAGATTTGCGCAATTATAACATATTGTTCACTAATTAACTAATTTCCTTTAAAATTAATTAAAATACAAATACCAACAAATATAAACAACATCGGGAGGTAGTTTAGATTTTTATTAATCCACTAATTACTATGGTGAGTCATATTTTTCTTAGACAATCGATTTATAAAGCTTTCTTATTCATCCAAAAGATCCCTTATATTTATAAATGATTTACAAATCAATTATAAACATGCCATAAACTAATTTTATAGTTCTTCGTAAAATTTCCAAGTATCCTCTATAGGTTAATATAAATAGCAAGAAATGGAAGACTGAACTGAGTAAACACTGGTCTCAATACAATCAACCGGCAAGCATAGAAAAGCAAGTATTCTAAGAGCGATTAGCTTAATAAGAAATCTAAGCTTAACCAAGGAGATTGCCAATCGCTCTTGATTTATATTTATATTTTTTTTATGAACAACAAAATGATTTTCCAAAACAAATATAGTACAATACAAAGTACTACCTTCTATCCTTAATACTACCTCCGGTCTTTAATGAAAGAATTAGTTGACTAATTTGAGTAAATTAATTAGTTAACTAATTTAATTAGATTAAAAAAACTAATTAAGTTAGTTATTTGTATGTTTTGTTTTTTGTAAAATATTCTTGCTAATTATTGGATATAACTATTATTATTACAAGAACTATTTTGGGGGGAAAAAAAGATAAGAGACAAAGTAAATTATTGTTTTATATTTAGGACTAAAATAAAAGTCAAATAAAATCTTATATTAAGGACCCCAATCACTTTGTCTCTTATCTGTTTTTTTCCAAAAATAGTCCTTGTAATAATAATAGCTCTAGTCAATACATTTAATTGGCAACAATATTTTACAAAAAAACAAAACATATTTATTAAAAATAACTAATTTAATTAGTTTCTTTAATCTAATTAAATTAGTCAACTAATTAATCTACTTAAATTAGTCAACTAACTATTTCATTAAAGACCGGAGGTAGTATAAAGAGATCCAAAAGAAATCGAACTAAAAGGAAAAAGGTTTAGAGTTAACAGAATCAAAAGGAATAGTTCTAAAAACAAGAGAAAGGTGACTTATGACAGATTTTCTGCTATACAGATTGATATCGATTGTTGCTTTGAGTCTTCAAACGGAAAGGACGGTTAGATTACACAGATGATCATAACAGAGTCAGTAACATTAATTTGCATTAACTAAAAATTCAAGCATGAAAAAGCATTGTTTTAAGGTTTAAATGAAACAAGCAATAGGTACTAACAGGCGTCCAACGGATGAAGCACCTAGAGCAACAATTTGCTACTGTCCTACGTGAACAGCATCAAATCTTATTAACGAGTGATGAAAGGTTCTATTTTGCAATAACTAGACTAAGAAAACACATACATCACTCAAGGAAAGGGTAAAATTAGTGAATCAGAGAGAAGCAAGTGAAGACGGAGGAGGCTTCCTGGCCTTAGTGGATTGCTCAAAGTCAAAAGCAATCTCAATGAGTTTTGGTTCAGATCCTTTCAAGCCTCCAAAACAGATCCCAAAGGGCATTCCAGATTGATCATACCCACCTGGCACTGTGATTGCAGGAAACCCTCCAATTGCTAGCATTGTAGCAGCATCAGATCCTAATGTCACCAACCCATCCAATTCATTCTCCTTCATTACCTTCTCAAACCCTCCTTCTGATAACTCTTCCAACCTCCTCACTGCCTCTATCTCTTCTTCTCCAAACCCACTTGTCATCTCTGATGCAACAAGCTGTTCTTGCCCGTACTCCTCTGTCATTTCCTACAAGTTCAAATGCAGTTTATCATCAGTTACTACTAAATAAAACATACGTGTGATTCTCAGTATAATATCCAAAAAGAAATTATCATCAGTGTAGTTGTGGATACTATTCTCTGTAGATGACAGCTTGCCGTTTTGTAAGGCCAATCATGGGAATAATGCAACTATGAGAGGATTCATACAAGCTAAAAGGTGAGCATTGCTCTGGCCTAGATGTAAATGAAGGTAAATATGCTGTGAACTGAGTGTATGCGCACGTGCGCGCGTATTAAAGAACTAGCTATATGCAAGAGAAAGCCAAGTTAGCTTTATCCTGTTGTGATGATGATGCTTACCAGATCAGGATGATCAATGTTGAATTGAATAATGTCAGCCAGCGACCTAACGGGAGAGGAAATGAGGTCCTTCAGATATTTGTTTATGGTCGACTTGAATTCTGCTAACAAAAGTACTGCTTCACCACTGTCGAAAGGATTTTGAATGATGCTGATATTGGCTATTTCTAAATTATCGACCACAGTCGCACCTCTCCCCCTTCAATTTGCACAAATCACGATCTTCAAAATCCATAGTAACCATCTGTACTATAAAGCTCATAACAGATTAATGAAATAATGTGATTGATGAAATAACGTTAACAGTATTGTTACCTTAAGGTGTTGAGATGATGCTCAAAGACGGAAATGGCCTGAGATCCTTTATAGGGGTCAGAAAATGGATTCCTGACAACTCCAAGTCTCTTTCCTCTGAGTCCTTCCTTTCTGAGGAACTGCTTATAACCACCTCGAGGGATATACTCTGCTGCAGAATGTGTTGATTCATCGGTGGGATCAAACCCCACAATCACGTCAAGCATGTGGACTGCATCTGACACTGTTCTGCATATTGGCCTATCATATACACACTCATTCCAATTAAACATGTATTCAAACTTTCAGTCAATGCCAGACAAGAAAGAAATTATACAGGAAATCACATATGATCCTTTCACTTTACTTTGCAGCTTGGACCGGCTAGAAAGAGAAGATTACCCGATAGTGTCTTGACGAGGTGACATTGGGATGACGCCGGCCCTGCTCGTGAGACCGACGGTGGGTTTGATGCCGACGACGGAGTTGTGATCGGCCGGACAAATGATGGAGCCATCGGTTTCAGTGCCCAAAGAAACGGAAACCATGTTTGCAGCCACTGATATCGCTGGTCCAAAACTTGACCCACATGTATCCCCCGATTCTACATAAGGATTCTGCACAAAGATGGATCAATTCCATATATGTAGTCGAATTAGTAATATTTGTCAATCAAATATGTCGACATTAATTCCAGTAGAGAAAGGAAAAAGGAAGGAGAAGAGACCAGGGCATGCCCCCCTCTGGCGCACCAATTAAAAGGCACACGTGCGGAGCGAGTGCCGTACCACTCCGACAGAGAACCTTTGCCAAGTATGACGGCGCCGGCTTGCCGGAGTTTCTCCACCACGTGCGCGTCACGTGGAACCTTCGAACCCAACAACGCAAAGGACCCTGCGCTGGTGTTGAGCTTGTCGTCGGTGGCAATGCTGTCCTTGAGCAGTACCGGTATCCCATGGAGTGGTCCCCGTGAGGACGTAAACACTGGATCCCTCCTCTCCCGATCAGCCTCCTCCGCCTGAGCTCTCGCATCAGGGTTCACCTCCAGTACGCTGCGAAGTATGGGATTGAGGCTGCTGATCCTCTCCAAGTAGAAGTCAACCAGCAGTGTGGAGGTCAGCTTGTTCTCTGCAAAAGCTTTCTGGATGTCATCAACGGTGGCTTCGCTAATGGTGAAATCGGAGCCATTGATCGGTTTGACCCACCCGGTCAGAGTCACTGTTACGAGAACAACAGAGAAAAGCAGACGTTTCGACGAATGCTTGGTTCTCATCTTGTTCATTAGTATCTGAGTTTGAGGATAGCTGGGAGTAATCCTCAACCTTAATTAACCCTAATTACCGTCTTAATGGGGCCCTATTTCATTTCACGTGAGTTTGACCACGGTCATGAGTAGTTCTCATGCTTAATTAATCAATCCTTAATAGAGTCTCTGGATCAGAGCAAAACTTTAAATAAGATTGATATAAAATAGGGCGAAAACTGATGAGAAAGAAAGACGACGATGCATATCTTTTTGGTGAATTTCAGATTCATCCTTTCTCTTCCATCCCAGTGCGCAAACAGGCTCTTGTTTCAATCTGTGACACTTTCAGCATGAGGGAGTTCGTTTATGCGGGCTGCAATGCTCAGGAGGGAAAAGGAGAGAGGGGGGGGGCTTAGGAGAGAATGCATTTCCGTTTATGGGTGGAAAAAGGAAAGTGGACTTCCCTTTTCTTATCAAAAGCTTTTGAAATTTCAAATGCTCATAATGGCAAATGGGTTTCCTGCCAAGGATGGGGTCAGAGCAGCTTTTGGGGTAGGGAAACGAGATGAAAAGACTACAATACCCATAAGACCATGAGACAAAAGGCACTTGTATTAATTAGTTAGTACTTCCGCCCACGAGTGCTACTTGACTATAATTACTAGTCTTAAAACTAATTTTATAGTAGGTGAAATAAATATATAAGATGAATTTTTAATTTATATGAAATTTTTTTAAAAAAATACTTTCAAAAGAAACCAAATATCCTCTAAATATAAAATATACAAAATAAATATATGAGATGAATTTTTATCTTGATTAACATAAAATATATTTTTAAGTAGTTTTGACCTACAAACTGGTTACCAAAGATAGTAAATAGAATAAATTAAAAAAATAAAATAAAACAGGAAAAAATGATAGCAAAATACCATGTGAATTTCA
The DNA here is from genome assembly GCF_004799145.2 of Neltuma alba. Lineage (NCBI taxonomy): Eukaryota > Viridiplantae > Streptophyta > Magnoliopsida > Fabales > Fabaceae > Neltuma > Neltuma alba. The sequence continues at coordinate 147,168 of NW_021636742.1, read as the reverse complement.
GAAAGACAAATAAGGCACCTGAATAAGCAAAATGACAAATAGGGCACTGGGTACCAATTCGGAATTTAGATTTTTGGCCTAATGACCGAATTGCCCTGATGAGTGAGGTAAAAAGAAGCTGAAAGTGAGAAGAAAGCAAACAGAGGAAGACGTTGATGAAACACGGGAAGAATGAAAGAAAAATGTTAGAAATGCTATTATCTTACTCCTCCGTATCACTATTCTGTAGACATTGTTGATTTGGTGGGTTTTGGTTGTGGGAAAGAGAATTTGTAGTAAGAGAGGGAGTGAACTTGTAGGATTACGTGAGTGAGTAGAAGTTGATAGCGGGATTTGGATTATTCATTTTTGTGCCTGCTTCGTGGTGAAATAGGAACAGGATTATTGCATTTGAGGGTTTATATTCAGTATTTGGTGAATGATGAAGCAGAAATCAGAAAATAGTGGCAAGCAATTACGTAATGTAACTGTTGTCATATGCCTACTGGTTTTTAGTAAATCTCATTACGTGAATGGTAGATTTTATTATACATGTAGTTAATTATGAAAGTTAATACATTGCCCTGTCTGAAATAACTCGTACTCCCTGAGATTGTCGCCGTCGAAGAGGTCGTTGAAGTAACACCAACTGTGATAAACAAGTAGGAAGCTTAAATATTATTCTTCATAGAGAATTTTCAATGAGTCCCCATAGCTTAAAATGTTATTGTCTAGCATTCCTCTTTTCGGTCCTGTCTTTGTTCTTCGCATAAAACCATTTTCAGAGAATGTGAAGCTGTCTAGTTTTCTAGTATTATTAAACCATTTGTCCTGAATTTTACAAAACACATATTGTGATTTACAAATTTCGTAGTGAAAGTGACCCCTTTGTTAATGGGTTTTGCAACCTGTTTTCAGGAGATAAACAACTTATTTGTAAAAACTAATAAAATTCTACACTAAATTTGACATAACATATAGTGGGATTTACAGCTTTCGTAGTGAAAATGACCACTTATTTAATGGGTTTTGCAACTTGTTTTCAGGGGATGAGCAACTTGTTTCTAAAAACTAATAAAATTTCATGCTAAATTTGACAAAACACATAGTGAGATTTACAACTTTCGTAGTGAAAATGATCACTTCTTCAATGGGTTTTGCAACATGTTTTTAAGAGATTGGCAACTTGTTTCTAAAAGCCAATAAAATTCCATGCTGAACTTTACAAAACATATAGTGAGATTTACAACTTTCGTGGTGAAAATGACCACTTCTTAAATGGGTTTTGCAACCTCTTTTCAGGGGATGAGCAACTTGTTTTTAAAAATCAATAAAATTTCATGCTGAATTTTACAAAACACACAGTGAGATTTACAACTTTTATAGTGAAAATGACCACTTCTTAAATGGCTTTTGCAACCTGTTTTTAGGGGATAGGCAACTTGTTTCTAAAAGCCAATAAAATTTCACGTTGAATTTTATAAAACATATACTGGGATTTACAACTTTTATAGTAAAAGTAACCGCTTTGTTAATAGATTTTGCAACATATTTTTAGGGGATGAGTAACTTACTTTTCACCACTAATAAAATTTCACGCTGAATTTTACAAAACACATAATGGGATTTACAACTTTTATAGTGAAGTGACCACTTCTTCAATGGGTTTTGTAAACCTGTTTTCACCGAAAGGACAACTTATAAGCATAAATAAATCATTTAGTGAACATGCACCTGAAGTACATCACAATAAATATTGAACTATTAACTTTTATAATTAACTACATGTATAATAAAATCTACCATTCACGTAATGGGATTTACCAAAAATCAGCAGGCATATGATAGCAGTTACATTACGTAATTGCTTGCCACTATTTTCTGATTTCTGCTTCATCATTCACCAAATACTGAATATAAACCCTCAAATGTAATAATCATGTTCCTATTTCACCACAAAACAGCCACAAAAATAAATAATCCAAATCCCGCCATCAACTTCTACTCACTCACGTAATCCTACAGGTTCACTCCCTCTCTTACTACAAATCCTCTTTCCCACAACCAAAGCCCACCAAATCAACAATGTCTACAGAATAGTGATGTGGAGAAGTAAGATAATAACATTTCCAACATTCTTCTTTCCTTCTTCTCGTGTTTCATCAACGTCTTTCTCTGTTTGCTTTCTTCTCACTTTCAGCTCCTTTTTACCTCACTCATCAGGACAATTCAGTCATTAGGCCAAAAATCTAAATTCCAAATTGGTACCCAGTGCCCTATTTGTCATTTTACTTATTCAGGTGCCTTATTTGTCTTTTTGAAATTCACATGGTATTTTGCTATCATTTTCCTATAAAACAGTTAATGATAATAAATGTAACATAATTTCTCTTAATATTAATTTATAAGTTATAGCTATTAGTGTGAGAAAAGATGATGAACATGGAAGATAAAATAAATTGATATGTTATATTTATGACCAAATCTAATCCTAGTTAGCTCTTATAGTAGTGATATAGCAAGTATTATAATCTAAAATATTCGAAAGCATACATATATAATTAATTAATTTTAAAATAGCATTATGCATTAATTTAGGGGGAAAAAACTTAACTCAAATTGCTTATATTCATTATATCAAGTTCTCAATTACAAATGATTATATGCCTTTTTTTTTGTTTCATGTGAATTTATAGTTAAATACTATTAAATGTCAATATTTCAAAAATAAGACATGTACTTGTGTGTTATTGGAAAACTTGATATAATAAATATAAACAACTTGATGTAAATATTTTGAAAATTTTAGATTTTTTTTTTTTTGTCATTCTCACCAGTCATGCAACACCCCTCTAAAGTGACAATAACAAGTACACAATGGTGTGGGTATAAATTGATTTGGTTACATGATCTCTTATACATATAAAATTATGTGCATATAATTTGGTCTAGCCATTTTTAGTCAATCATATTTATTAATTAAATTTTCTACATCTTGGACTAATTAAAATTGCATTGCCCTAATCCTTCTTAATTACATATGAGCAATGCTAGTTGCATATACAGAGCAACAATATCCAAAGTCGCATCAAATTAAAAGATTTCAATACATATTCTTAATTTATATTATATGTAATGCATACATCCAAGATTATTTTTGAATTCAACAATACTATCTTAGGACCTTGTTTCTTATAAGTAGGACTGGAGGTAGTACAATACATACATCTATTTATTTTTCTCATCAAATGAGTGCGCGCGCGCACTAGGGCTTTTATTGTAATATCTTAAAGTTTATTTTAGGTTAAAAAAATTTCCAAAATAAATAAATAAATATAAATAAAATAATAACATTTTAATTTAAAAAAAAAATTTAAAGTCAACTTTCCACCGAAATTCGGTGAAAAGTTGAATGTGAAAGTTGAAAGTGAGGGGTGAAGGTTGAAAGATGAGAGTTGGGAGTTGAGAGATAGAAGAGAAATATGAGGGGGCCTAATAAATGTGTGGGAGTATTAAACTATCCAGTTCCCCGGCACAAGAAGGAAAGAGAGAAAGAGAGATAGAGGGGGTGAGAGAAAGAGGAGCAAACCGGTAAAAGAGAAAACAAGCTTTGAAGATATTTTAGGTACATAAAATTACTTTTTTTTATCAAACTTTCTTTATGAATATTTTCTGTATATTTTAAGCTTCCTATTTATATTATTACTATAATGATTAGAGAAAATTTTGAGAATTATATATGATATAAATATGGAGTTTTGGTAAAAGATGATCATGAAAATTTAGAGGTAAATGAGTTGTTAATTTTAATTAGTTAGATTTGTTCATTTGTTGGTTTTTAGTGCTTAAATGAATTTTTCTAGTTGAAAAATCTGGCATATATGATTTATATTATATTTTTACCGATTAAAATTAAGTTAAATAATTTATTTGGGTACTTTGACATATTATTGAGATTTTAATCGGTTTAGTATTATTTATCAGGTAATTGAAGATTTTAAAATAATTATTTTAGCTAAAAAATTTATTATTCATGAAAATATATATATGATAGCTATATCATTAAAGTTTTGATTAGATCATTTATTTATAAATATTTGAAATATTATTGAATTTTTGATAGTTTGATTTTGAGGTTTAAACTTAAATTGAGATTTTTAGAATTTAGAACATAATAATTTTATATTTAAAAATTTTAGAAAATCTTTTTTATTAAAATAAATAAATTGAAGGTCGTAAATAAATAATTGGTTTGTTAGAAGATTTTAAGTATTTCTAAAATACTTAATTTTGTGTTACGAGAGCTGCGAGAATTTAAAATAAAAATTAAATTAAATTAGAAATTTAACTAATATAAAGAAGTTTAATTAATTAGTTTATGTTAATATGTGGTTATATTAATTGTGTAGATTAATTATTGGCTGAGCAAAGGATTGACCTTGTGGTAATCCTTTTTATTGCTTTGGCAAGAGGTAACCACTTTCTACTTGTTATATGTGCTAATATGTTGTTTGTGAATATTTTACTATTTTGGTATAATAATTTGTTAATTGGAACTCGAGTAGATAAGTTATATCTTTTGAGCTATGAAAATTGTCTTGTGGGATTTTTGAAGTTGTGATTGAGAAGTTTGAAAAAGATATATGATTTATATCTTATGAATTATACTAAGAAAAGATTGAGACATTTTTGTTATATTATGGATGATTGGTTGTTATTTGGATTTTGGATTGAGCCCTATCCTGCCAGATGGTAAGGATGCCATTAGTGCATATTAGTTGGCTTCTTCCTTCATCCCCACAGTGAGGAATAGGCCTTTATAGCTTCTTATTCGTCCCCCAGAGTGAGGGATAGGCTATATGTCTAATTAATCCGCCATAGTGAAGGATAGACTTATGTGGCTTGTGTGTTAGCTCCCATAGTGAGGGTTTGGATGATTAAAATTATATTTCTATGGATGTATCTATGTTTTTCGAGAACTAATAACTGTCCCACTTGACACCTGTATGATTAGTTGGAAAGTTGGTTACTGAGACGTTTGTCTCATTCCGTGGTTTTTACTATCTTCAGGTAATAGTTCGGTGGTGGCCCATCAGGGAAGGCTCCGAAAGCATAGTGTGCTGTTATAGCTTGTATGGCCTCCCAACTTTTGTTATATATGCTGATTTGTTATAAATTGCCACATAGGACTTATCTACTCTAATATTGTAAACTAATACTTTTAATTACTACTATTTGATGTGGGAGGACTGTCAGAGGACCAGAGTCCTCCAAAACTCTGCTTGAAAGTGTTGACTTTTGACTAAAAGACTCCATATCTTATATTAAAACGATCTATCAGTTTGTATATTTGAAAGTATAAGCTTGGTTTGAACTAATAGTTGAATAATATTTCCGGATGTTAGAAGTCCAAAGCCCAAGTTAACGATCTATGTTACCCGTAATATAAGTTTATTTCTTTTAATCATGATAATGGTTTTAAGATTTTAAGGTTTTTTCTTTTCTATCATGATTAATCTTTCAAATAAATTGTTTGATTTAATCTAAATGGGTTTTAAAAGAATGCTCGTCACATTTATCATCATTTCAAAGTTCAAACACAATTGTGAAGAGAAGGTGGTTTCCTGGCCTTAGTGGATTGCTCAAAGTCAAAAGCAATCTCAATTAATTTTGGTTCAGATCCTTTCAAGCCTCCAAAACAGATCCCAAAGGGCGTTCCAGATTGGTCATACCCACCAGGCACTGTGATTCCTGGATACCCTCCAATCGCTAGCATTGTGGCGGCATCAGATCCTAGTATTACTAACCAGTCCAATTCATTCTCCTTCATTATCTTCACAAACCCTTCTGCTGATAACTCTTCCATCTTCTTTATTGCCTCCAGTTCTCCTTCACCAATCCCATCAGTCTTTTCTGATGCAATAAACAAATCCTGCCCAAACTCTCTTGTCTTTTCCTACAAACACGTTCAAAGATCATTACGTATTTACTGCTGTGTGTGTGTGTGTGTGTAAGATTCGGGATAAGTTCTAGACATGAAATTAACCACAGAAGAAAAATTAATGTTTGTCTGACGATTAACAAATGTGGGTGATCGATATTGAACTGAATAATGTCTGCTAGTGACCTCACGGGGGAGGAAATGAGCTGCTGGACATAGATGTTGAGGGACAATTTGAGTTCAGCTGTGAGGGCTATAGTTTCTCCACTTTGAAAAGGGTCCTGAATGATGCTGATATTAGGTATCTCTAAATCATCCACCAAAATTGCACCCCTTGCCCTGTAACATCCATTTGTAATACTAATAATCTGCCTATACGTACAGGTGAATGAATTAGAGAACAGATCATTGGATCTTGTTGTTTACCTCATGGTGTTGAGATGATGTTCAAAGACAGAAATGGCAAATGATCCATTATAGGGATTGGAAAATGGATGCCTAACAACACCCAATCTCTTTCCTCTCAGTCTTTCCTTTCTGAGAAACTGCGTGTAACCACCTTCAGGTATATACTTATCTGCAGATTGTGTTGCATCATCTCTGGGATCAAACCCCACAATCACATCAAGCAAACTGCATCTGAAACTGTTCTGCATATTACATTGGCCGGCGTCATATATATAAATATATATATTTATAAACATTTATTTCAATCAAACTATAGCTAAGCAAGCAAAGTCAATTGCATGCGTTTCAATTATAGACATATATATAGATACCCAATAGCGTCTTGGCGAGGCGAAATTGGGATGACCCCGGCCCGGCTGGTGAGACCGACGGTGGGCTTGATGCCGACGACGGAGCTGCGATCAGATGGACAGATGATAGAGTCATGGGTTTCGGTGGCCAGAGAAACAGCCGCCATGTTTGCTGCTACTGATATTGCCGATCCAAAACTCGACCCGCCTGTATTATTTGTTCCCACGCAAGGATCCTGCATGCGTGTATTTTTTTTAAATACAAATTGAATATCAAAAGCTTAAAACCTGAAGACAAAACAAAATAAATTAACTTATTGCATGCATGTTTCCAGTTGCAACAACTTTTTTCTCTTGGAAAAAAGAGATTTTGCAACAAAAAAAAACTCTTCCAAAATTAAATGTATTATTTTTTTCAATCTCCTATACCCTCCTTCCTCATCGTCTCCCCCCACTCCTTGTATTAATTGGTTCTTAAAGTAATGATGCCATATATTTTAAATTTCCAAATTATTTTAAAAAAATTTTACATCATTGTAAAAAAATTTTAAAATAAAAAATTAATTGAATAAAATAATTTTTAATTAATATTAAAATTATAGTTAAATTCCCCTTAATAATATATTATAATAATAATAAATACTTAGATAAAGTTTATATATCTATTATGTCAAGTTCTTCAACTGTATAAAGCCATGTGTCCATGTATTTTTAAAATATTATTATTTAATTATAAAAACATTATAAAAAAAAGACATATGATCATATACAATTGAAGAACTTGAGATAATGAATATCAGTGACTTCATATAAGTATGGTCCTATAAAAATTTAAGTAAAAAATGTATTAAAAAAAAATATGGTCAAATAATTGGTCTTATTATATACTCCCTCCGTTCCTTATTATAAGAGACATTTGGTGCTTATGGCATGTTCCTATATATAAGAGACACTTAAAAGTTGTCTCTACTTTTTTGTGTTGATTTCCTATTTTACCCATATTTATTGTCTCCAACTCACACACTCTCTCCTTCCCACTTCTCTTTCTTTTAATAAATTACCATTGTTCTCTCTCCTTATTAATGAGGGTATTTTTGGAAAAAAAATTATACTTTTTACATATTAATTGTTCTTAACTAATTTTAATTATTTTTTTGATCAACGTAATTCGGTTATTCGTCTCTTATAATAAGGAACGGAGGGAATATAAGAATATGTTATATGATATGTACTATAAACGGTAAGTTCGTAATTGGCAATATGAAACTAGACACTTTTAATTTTCCATGTTTTCTGCTACTAAGCCAAGCATGGGAAAAAAATCATTTACCATCCTCAACGATTTTTAAAATTGCAAATTCATAAAGCAACCGAAACATGGATGATGAAGGAAGAAGAACAGACCACAGCAAAGCCACTTCTGGCGCACCAACTCCGAGGCATGACGGAGGAGCGAATCCCGTACCACTCCAACAGAGAAGCTTTGCCGAGTATGGCGGCGCCGGCTGACCGGAGTTTTCTCCACCACGTGCGCATCACGTGGAACCTTGGAACCCAGCAACGCAAAGGACCCTGCGCCGGTGTTGAGCTTGTCCTTGGCGTCGATGCTGTACTTGGGCAGCACTGGCATCCCACGGCGTATCCGTCCTCTGTCGATCAGCCTCCTGCGCTTGATCTCTCGCGTCCGGGTTCGCCTCCATTGCGCTGCGAAGTATGGGATTGAGTCTTCTGATCCTCTCCAAGTAGAAGTCAACAAGCTGTGCGGAGGTCAGCCTGTTCTCTGCAAAAACCTTCTGGATGTCATCTATGGTGGCTTCGGTGATCCTGAAATCTGAGCCGTTCATCTCTTTGACGAAACCTGTGAGAATGATCCCTATTACCACTACACCTTCGAGGCTCAGAAACGGTGAAGAAGGCTTCGTTCTCATGTTGTTTGGTTGTGATTTGAGTTTGAAGATGGCGTTGGAATTGGTACTTGTAATTTCTGTCATAGTAATTTCAAAGTCATTTGTTTATTTTTTTCCATACATTACCAGTGGAGACGACTTTGAGAATATTTATAAAGATACTTATAAGTTACTTACTAACAAGATTCTCATGTTGGCAGTATAATCAACTCCTACTCAGTGGTTAGATTTGAGTGGTTAGATTTTGAGTGTTTGTAAGGACTGACGAAAAAGCCATAGACGCAGATTATGGATGTACGTAATGGCCCACTCCTCGTTTTCAACAGTTTGAAACAACCTATGATACAAATACATTCATGGTTTTCAACAGATCGTTAAAATCTTTCAAAAACGACTTCCTCGTTAAAATATAAGATACTACCTCAGAAACTTAATATAATATCTATACGAACTAGTTAACTAATTTAAGTAAATTAAAAAAATTAGTTAAATTAATTATTTATGATAAATAGGTATTTTTTTTAAAATACTCTTACTAATCAAGTATACTAACTAAAATTACCACTTGATGAAACATTTAATATGTACGACTAATATAAGGACTAGCTAAAAAAATAGATTAATATGAAAAATAAAATAGATTGTGGTTTTATATTTAAGGTTAAATTGAATGTCAAACTAACTTTTTTATTAAGAATCAGAGATAGTAATTAATACTAGCTCCAATACTTAATATAAAAAGGCTGCTTAACTAACTTGCAAAGACTCAGCTAAAAAAACTTTGCAAAGACTAAGCTAAAAAAACTTAGTTAAATTAATTATTTGTAACAAATATGAATTGATTCTTTTACCTAAAGTATCTTTTTAATCATGACTACCATTAAATGAAAACCTCTTCATATATGTAATCAATAAGAATACCTTAGAGAATGAACTATAAATTATAAAAAAAAAAAGATTAGGATTTTATATTTAGGATTAAAATTAATTTAAATCTAGTTCTTATGTTAAGAACATGAGGAAGTAGTATCTTTCCAAACAAACATGTGTTTCCATCACAACTGTTTTCATTCCAATAATCAAATTGGACATACTAAAATTGGATATTAAATAGTTATAATCATATTTTAAAAAAACTCAGATTTTGCAGTTTTGTGTTGTTTACCTGTCATTTCATTAACAAGATCATAATCATACGCGTAACGAAGTCATGATTGAGAACATTATCAGCTTTGAGTTTTTGAGATGGTGTTATAATTTTTAAAAAAAATCTTATCATGCGTATATATTAATTAACTAATAATTAATCATTTCTTTCTTAATTAACTAACTATTCCTTAAAGATGCAACCTCAAGGTAATCGAGAAAAATTAATTTCCATATTATATATTCCTGTGGAAGGACTTTCTTTTTTATAATTTTGATTTTTTTTCCTTTTTAGATTTTATATACTCCTCCGGTCCTTATTATAAGACCCTATTTGATTTTTTTATTTGGTCCTAATTATAAGACCCCAATCCATTTTGTCTCTTATATTTATGCATTTTTTTCCAAGATAATCCTTCTAATAATGATAGTTTTAGCCAATATACTTAATTAGCAAGGATATTTTAGGAATGACAACACTTATTTATTATAAATACCAACTTAACTTACTTCCTTAATCTCCTCAAATAAGTCAATTGGGTCTTATAATTAGGACCGGAGGAGTATATAAAATATGAATGCATATTGTTTAGGGTGGGGGTCACAGAGAATATGCCCGTAAAGAATGTTATGGGATGTTTCGAAGGCGGCTTCAATTCCACCCGCAGTTATTTGCCCCTTAAATTTCGTATCATAAAAAAAAAAAATTAGATATTTGTTCTGACTAACAGTTTTCATCTCTGATGTTGTCATAATCATGATGGGCAAAAGACCAAAAACCTATCATGAGAAATGCAATTATTATGTGCTTGCAAGTGTTTTTATATATTAATATTAATTAATTAACAGTGAATATGGGAGATAAAAATAAGCTAAGCGCAGAAAATAGCTTTGTGATTTGGTAGCACGAAAGCTTTCTATAAATAGGAGACTGCAGAATTAATTTCGCTTGTAATTTCAATACCCCTTTTACATGGGGGAAAAAAAGCAACAAAAAAAAAACTAAGCAGATATTTGTATTAAGGAAAATTTCAATAAAATAAATTTTGAAAATTAAAAATCTCCAAAAGGTCACAGCAGTTTCAAAAATCACAAATAAGAAAGGGGGATTTTAAGATGTTATTGTTTTTACAATTTTGCCCCATATAGTTTTTGTCTTCTATTCAACTTCAAGAGAGAGTATAATAAAAATTATTGATAAGTTTCTACTTCATAGGTTATGCTTTGTTTTTTTGTTTTTGGGGTCAGAAATGCTTTAAATATGAAAGGATCGCACAACTTTGCACTTCTCACATCTTCAATTGTGAATTGAGATGTCCCTTAAACTTTGAAATCGGCCTCGTTTCAATTTGCTTTGATAATTGGGCTCGGCCCAATTTGAAATAAGACTAGCCCAATTCTAGAATTCCACATTTAGCAAGACTTCAGTTTAAGACATAGCAATGTATATTTTGTTTCTCAAGCGCACTGCGTAAAAATTAGGAAATAATGAGTTGTATACTTGTGCTAGTTATAATTTTGTTGAAGGTACCTTAGACCAATATAATTTTATTATAAATTTTATATTTCTTTTGCCATAATATTATAAATTTTATTAATTTATTATCAATGTCTTCAAAATACGGATGACTCAACAAAATCTACTTCTAAATAAGATGTGTAGGGCCTTGCTATAAATTAAATGTTAGAATGCAACTATCATCAGAATATCTGAAGAAAACGAAGAGAAACAAGGCAACAAAGAATGAGGCAAGCTTATCAAAAGTGCTTCTTAAAAGCACTTTTCCGCAAAACGAGACAAACTCCTCCACATATTTACTTCGTAAACCGTAAAAGCACTTTTGAAACCATGGTTTGGTTTCCATCCAAACACTCCTGAAGAAGAGCCCCATTTTAAGTTCTGATCTGCATGAGAATAGTTTTGCAGTCTAATAGCATGAAAACTCTCGTCTTATCCCACTTATAATATCATCATGCCATTAGTGCATGTCTCTTTCAATCAGGAAAAAAAAAAACAAACAAACAAAGAAAACATCTTCACGAATGAGCATAAAGCTAAAACTTGCAGAGCATGGTATACTTCATTCTACATCATTATATCAGGTTGTGTTGCAGAGGTTGTAACAATCATAAATACAGTGCTTATTCTGAATTGGTTGAAGGAACTTTAAAACAAAAGAAAGGTAAAATTTTCAAACACTGAAAATAAAGGGTACGTCAAAGAATCTTCTGGCTAATGCTTTTGTGATACTGAAGCATCTTTTTGACTCTATTTAGCTCCACGCATATGTGCAGTAACTTACTGGGCCTTCACCTTTTTGTTTTAAGCAACCATAATTGAAGAACACAATAAGCTCAACCCAAGTTCATCTATGTCAAGTAATTGACTTTTATCTGACCTTAACGTTGTCTCTATCAGAAGTTTATCTATGTATTGTCCATCCGCTGGATCCAACAATGTTTTGGGTTTATTATATCCTTCCCCCTTAGATCATCTTTATTTGAAGGTAGTTTCTTTCTAGCTAGCAAGGTCCAGCACGAAGTTGACGTGTATGTATTGGGAACAACCTGACCATTTCTGCCCAATAATTTAGATTAAGTCGATGGCCAAGCAAGAACATCAAAGGTGAATTATTATTCCTGTAGTTTTGCTTCCTGATTAATTATATCAAGAAACTATTTGGATCAGCTTGAGATAAATGTTTTTGTATCTTCTCACATAAATCAATTCTCCAGACAGCTAATCCAAAGGGCAAAGATATCTGCTGATGTGACGGAATAATCCTCGAGAATTATATGTTATTTAACATGACTCAAAACAGTTCAAGTTCCTCATTCTGCCGACAATGGAAAAAGAACATTGTGGAACAAAATTATTTACTGGAGATATGTAAAGTGTCAGGATATGATTGGTTAAGGAAAAATGACATGATGGGTTTGATACAAGATTTTTCATGACCTGGGGTCAAATATAAAATCTGGCTTATCCTATCTATTGTGTTCTCAGAATTAACGCAACTTGAGTAATACTGTACAAGACTTGAATTTCCTTCACTCAGGGTCCACTTTGAAGATATTATATAATAAGTAGGTACATGCATAGCGTGAGTTTGAAGTCGCCTAGCTAATTATCCAATGTATAGTCTTGGGAATTCGGTTTATCATATGAGTTAAAAATCAAAGGAAGACCATTATTACTGAGTTTTTTACAGATGTCTGAGTAGACCAGACAATCTTCCTTCAGAAATTAGCTAATAAGGTTGGAGAAGACTTAAAAGATAATTAATATGGAGACTTTGACTTGATGATGAAGTTTTCTGTAATGATATAAAAAATGGAGAAGAAGATTCATGTTTCGTGTACTCTTTATGTAGAGCGTTTGTAACCTACCCTAAAAACACTTGTTGGAATGAACAATATAGATGCCATAGGTTTTGCTTTTCTCAAGCAAAATGCAAGCTGTAAAGTATAGTGATCCATTAGACTCACTGTTTCTAGACCAATCCATGTGAATTGTCATAATTAAGCAGCACAAGCTTATGTTCACTAAGATTAGCCTCACTTCTGTATCATCAAACAGAAACAATAAAAATTAACAGTGTGCTTTCTGAATCCAAAGGTGGTGATACCAGTACGATACAGTACATGCATGCATATATGCCTCATGGGTTTTGTAGTTATTAGCACATTCATATCCTTGACAGAGAAAGAGACACTTTCACAGACACAGGAAGGCGTTGTCCTAGGAAATGGGAACAAGGAAACTAAATAGGAAATGGTCGCATACAGAAATAGCAGATCAGATTACCACACAGGACACGTGTTTGGAAGACACGAAGCCTTGTGTTGTTGTGAGTTACATACATTGGGATTGAAGGTTTTGGCTCTGGGCGGTGGTTGGAATAGCAGAAGCTTTTCTCCCATACTCTATCTCTTACAGATTCTTATCCGGGTTTCTTATGGGATGCAGCTAAGCATTCACTTGATCACGCTTCATCAACCTTTTCTTTTTATTTCTGTATCTGTTTGATTTGTCTTTTGCTTATTAGTCTGGCTCATTAGTTTGACCCCCTTTTTAAATAAGGACACGTGGAAGAGTCCCATTTCAGAAGAAGTTCAATTATGTATCAGAAGTTTGGTTAAGATTATGCGTTTATTATAATATATTATGGCCAAAGCTATCCACTGTTGGAACATAAGGAGACATGCATTATCCTATTTGATTGAGTGCAGCTAAGCAATGACTTGACCTTGTTTTAATATTTGGGGTATTTGCAAAAGGCATATATACACAAGAAAATGAAATAAGAGTGTTACAAAAATAAAAGAAAAAGAAATAAGAGGGAAATTAATACTTGAAGGCGTTTTAATCCTTGAAATAAACCTACATCTACGTTTATTTCAAATGGGCCTACGCTTATTAAAAATCATATAGTTTGTTGTGATGGTCTAACTATTCCATAACAACTACTAAATATTTCAATTAACAACATCAGTATGTATTTCCATGACCAGAATAGTATAGCAAGAAAAATCCATGGTCAGCGTATGGAAAATTTTTAACTATTCTCTAGACTGCCCATATAATTCAAATTCTATTCTAATTCTAATTTTAAAAACTTCTCTTTCTATATGATATTTTTGCCGGAAAAAAAATAATTCCAAATATTTTCGATTTGCAGTTTGAGCACTGGAAAAAAATAGTACAGACGGTAAACTCTTAACTTGTCTACAATTTCTCTAAGCTATCCCCGGGGTTCAAATCTGTTGTCTTATTCTGAAACCGATTCCAATTATCAGACACTTGTTTTTAAGGAAAATTCTGTAGTTATTAGCTAGAATATACTTCTAGTTCTTCAATCCGATATAAAGAAAACTCCAGGTATTACACGGTGAATTTTTTATATGAACAAGAGACATGTGAGCACAGAGATTAAGAGTTTTTGACATCCTAAATTCTCAAAGGCCATATTATATCTTTGATCATTTTAACATTTTCTGGGCTCACATGCAATAAGATATTTTAATGTAAACAGAGGGCTGACTGGGAATGATTCAAGGAAAAAGAAAAGTAATCAAAAGAAGACATATAATTGTGCATGACATCAACTCCTATGACAGCTTCCAAACAGACAGACTTGGGGGAGCAAAACCCCAAAATAAACAAACATTAAATTTAGCATTTTAAAATGAGAATCCTTCCAAATGAGATAAAGTGGACAATACTAAACAAAAGGGAAGCATGTTCTTTTGGGTCAGGAAGATCTCAGGCAGGATCTCCTGGAGTTTACAAAACCCTCAAGAAAATGCATATGATTATATATGAAATATTCCAACATGAACACTGTTATTTCCTCCTCCTCTTTGTACACTATCCTTGCCACTCTGCCTTCACCCATATCACTCTTTATTATCTTGTCTCCTTTGTGATTCAGAGTTTAAAAGAAAAAGAAAAAAAGCCTTTTAACTTTGTGTTGATAATATGGAAAGGCTAGAACTTTCTCACAGCCTTGTCTGGACTCCTCCAAACATCAATGAAGGTGGTGTCTTTATTAATGATTAGAGATTTTTTTCATGAATTCACAACTTCTGATATAAAGATTTGAATGCAAATGTGTAAAGGAATCCTACCTAATCAAGTAGGATGACATAGCCTTTATCTAAATTATATATATGCTTACAGTATCATATAGATTTAATGGCAATCCTTGAATTTGTCTTGCTTTACCTAAAAGGTTGCATTCATGAGTAAAATCAGGAACAGTTTTATCCAATAATAAAATCACCCAATAATAAAATCACAAGCTGCATCATTTTAATTTATAATGGACACCCATTTGCTCTTCTCGCTCTCCCATGAATTAAATTTTTAGGTAAATCATGATTCCTGCAGAAAGTGCGCCTGATCTTTTTACAATTTATTTATAAATCTGTTTATATTTTGTGACCCAATCTGCTATAAAATGTTTGTTAATTTTCTGGTTAGATCTTCTAGTTTTCTTTTCTCCTGAGAAGCAAGGTTTATAGATATTTTGATGGGAGTGGCAAGTGAAGAGTACCAGTACTCTGACATCTTCAATACCTCATTTTTGCTAAGGACATGAATAAGGGTTCTGTTGGTTCACAGACGTAAGAATAATTGCTAAATCAAATATGCAGGTTGAGGAACAGGTTGTGAACCCCAAGAATGTACTGACCTACTAAAGAAAATTTTCATTTCCAAAGCAGGAAGTTCTGCGATATATTTTTAACAGACACAAGATCTCATCTGATCTTCTTAATTAGGCTTCGGACACTGAGCAGTTTTAGCAAAACTGAAGAAGCACATGATACTGAGGTTTAATACTTAACTTCAATATTCAACACCCGGGGGAAAAAAAAAAGGAGGTAAACTATATATTGAATGATTTTTAAATAAGAGTTGCAAGTGGTGAACATTGCTGATATAAAGTGAGCATGGGTCTTCATCAAAAACAAGGGAATGCGCATGCTTATACAGAGCCTGCCTAACTTAGCTTACTTGTATCCACTATTCATTGACAAGAACATTAAAATTTTGCTGGCAAAAAGTAAATGAGAAAAACAAAATCTAACTTCTTTTTCTGCAGGTTGTTTTCCACTGCACTGACAGAAAAGAAAAGAACCGGGCCATAATCTCTTCTGAGATCAAATTCCTTTCACACTCGAATTCTCCCTACATTGATTTTCAGTAACTTCTGCTGCAACTTCTTGGCAGCCATCAATGGAACTCGCCTTATCTTCATCTCATTTTCCCTCCATACCGCCTGCTAATCGAACACAGAATGCGATTGAATCAACACAGAATGCAAAATTTTCTTTCAATGCAGAGAAGAAACAATAGTACAAAATACAATAACTTACTGGTTATTCTGAAGCTCATTTTGTGATATAGATGATTGCAGATAACCATAATTGTCTGGGAATGAAGATCTCTCCTGCAACAGAACAAATAACTCTGAATAAGCACTTTAACAAAGTAGAATCTCCAAATGAAAATTGAAAGGAACACATGCCCAGTACCTCAAAATAAGTTGCAGAGAAACCTTGTGAATAATCCAGCATGCTCTCTGCTGAACCTTGTTGATTGGTCATAGTGACATCGTTCTGAAAAAATAGTGGAGAACAAAATAAGAAACATATCCCACGACCCCATTATCGGAGATTGAAATTGTGTGATTCAAGTTCGAAATTTTACCTTAGAGAAGTCGTAAACAGGAGAGCTTGCAGTGTCATCAAGCAGAGAAAGCAGGTGTTGATTTTCTCCGACTTTCTTTCTCGCTTTACTAGTTTTCTCCAGTTTGGCTGTTTTCGAAGACACTGGAGGATAAAAGCACCCATTATCTTCATTGAAGTAAGTCTCATCCTCTGGGAAATGTGGAGGCCCAGAAGAAGCATCAGAAACCATAGACAGATCCTCCTCCATAGCCTCCTCCTCGTTCTGCTCTCTTTTCTCTTTGTATTCACCATAAAATCGATTATCTCTGTGTGAACCATTCTGGTTCAGGAAAGATTGTTCAAGGTACAGAGTCCAACCAGACTCACATCCACTGCTGCATTCTGAGGCAAATGCATTCATCTTCGTTCACCTCCGATTTTCCAGGGAAAATCTGAAAAGGGTAAGTGGGAAATGTCGAAAAGAATGAAACTGTATCCACCGAAAGCAATGGGAATCGCTCTCTAGTCCTGGTTACTGAGAACCAAGTTGGATGTGAATTGCAGAGGAATGAGGAGAGAAAGGGACCGAAAAGTTGTGTTATTGAGGTTATGAATAGGAGCGAGAGAAGAGAATGCCAGATGGTTGGGATATAGTGGGTGCATGGAAGAAAGAAGAGGGAAGAGGGGGAAGGCACAAGCCTTTCACATGCGAGACAGCGAGGCACTGTGTACCCTCTTAACAAAACCAGGTACACGTCCACTTCTCCTTCCACAGTACATGGACACCTATCCCTTTGTGCAGTAATGTCACCCTCTCCCACCAAGTAAGTTGCTTCTGTGGTGTTGTTATGCCTTGGCCCTGATCTTTCTATCAGATCAAACTTAACCTTTCCAATTTCATTTGTAAACTTCAAATGTAACCTTCCCATTTTGTTTCTGTTCAAGTCCTGTTCTGCATTGGCGTTAATGGCCATGTTTTTTAGTCAATTTTTTTCTTTTTCCCCCGTGCGTCTACCAAATGTCCCCTTTTGGGAGATTAATGGCAAATACTGTTAATGGAAGAGTGAAGATAATAAACAATACTCTGTTACTTCTCCAAAGGAAGCAGAAAAGCGGAACTCTATAATGCCCAAAGCAAATGAGTAGTTTAGTCCTTAAAATGTCTTTTTGTTTCAATCTTAATTTCAAAAATGTTCCTTTCAGCTTAAATTAAAAATGGGGACCCTGTGAGACTGGTTCAATGTCATCAATCCCAGAAAGGTCACTACTCTGTGTTGTGTTACCATGCTCCAATCAATAATTAGGGAGGAAATAGTATGTCAAAGATGAAATGATTATGATATTTTAAGACTTGTGTTTCTGAGACTGTCCACGCATCATCTATACGAGCTTTATTTTATTACACTATATTTTGTTGAAAAGTACCCAAAATGTTGAAATGTGGGAGGAGAGGATGGAGAATGGAGAGACAAAGGAAAGGAGGGATGAATGAAAGTGGTCCAGAGATTAAATGAGGACACATGAACAGAGAGTGATTAGGGATACAAATGAGGAAAGGGAGGATGCAATTTCTGCACATAAACACTACATTTTGTATTTATTTTGGGTTGGTAAGCTTTGTGTCCCTCTTTTTCCTTTTCTGTCCCAAACATGTATCCTGCATCCATGGCCTCTCTCTTCACATCATTCTACCTTCTTCTCTTTTTTTCTTTTTTTTTTTTTTTGTCTTTTCATTATTCACATTTCACACCACAAATCCCATGTGCTACTTTCTTTTTCTTTTATTTTCTATTTTTTTTGGAAAAAAATAATCCCACCCATAACTGCTATCCACCCCCGCCCCCAAAAAAAAACAAGAAGAAGAAATTATATTTATCGCCCATTTGTTTTGTTTTGAGTTGAGAGTTTGGGATTATATACTTACATGTAAAAGGAAAAACTGAAAAATTAGGAATATATTGGACTATGAAGATAAGTATCTGTAGTTAAATTATATCATGTCTTCGATTTTTCAAAGAAATGTAGGTGGCCTTTTTTTTTTTTTTGCCTATGCATTTGTTTATTCTGTGCCCCTCTCTCTCTCACACACACACAACCATGTGGCCACGTGTGCCTAATATTTACATATGCTCTCCCACATATTCAAACACATGTCACCACGTGGACTCCCATTTTTATAAAATCCCAAAAATTCTATTTCTTAACATTTTTAGAATATTCCCTTCCCTCATTTGTTTAGCAAATTATATTTTTTTCCTCCATATAATCTCATTCAATTTTAAACAAAAACTGTAACCTCAAAATTTTTGTTTATTAATATGATTGATTCTTGTCCTGGCCAAAAAATATATATAATTAATTCTTGTTACTTTTATATTCACAAGTTATGAGTATGTACTTTTTATATTTTCTATTAATAGCATGAGACGGAATATTCAGAAAAATATAATAATGAGTACTAAATAAAAACATTTTTCCAACACTAAATAAAAATATTACTTCAACCATAAAAATCAACAGTGATTTTTTTCAAATTAATTTAAAAGAAAATGAGGTGATATACCTATATTCATAGGAGATTCACTTTCACAACAACAAAAACAATAATAATAATTCTATACAAAAAAAAAATTATAAGGCCTCGGATCTTTTCAGCCGGTGAAAATTTGTCGTTAGCCCAGAAAATGAGATTTTAATACTCATATCATCTCTGGTAAAAAAAATAATAATAATACTCATATCATGAGTTTTAAAACTATATTGATTAATCAACGGGGTTAAGTCTAACAGAAGGAGCTAATCCCTCATAACGTGACGAACTAAGATTCGAATTCCCATTGAGAGAGATATCCACATTTAGTGCTTGACAGTACCTTGAATAAGATTAGTTCTAATAGAAGGATATATATATATATATATATATATATATATATATATGCTTCTAGCAACAACAAAAAAAGCTACATTGATTAGGGGAAAAAAAACATAACAAAATCTATCGAGAATGGACCTTCATGTTAAAGCAATGTCATATGCAATATGGGCCGTGACCTCTTTATCTTCAAACCTGTTTCACACGTGACGCTTCCATAAGAGACTAAGAACTTACCCGATAGGGATTGGGTCTAGCAGAAAGGGCTAGTCTCCCACAACGTGGTAAACCAAAGTTTGAATTTCCGCTGGAAGAGGTGTCCACATTTAGTGTCCGACAGTACCTCGAATAGGATTGCCTCCAATAGGAAGATACTTATGCTTTAGCAAAAAAAAAAAAAAAAGAACTTACCTGATGAAATAAGATAAAATAACCAACAAACTAATGGGGGTTGAGTATAGTTGTAAGGACTAGTCTCTCACAACGTAGTGAACCAAGATTCAACTCTCTGCTGGGAGAGGTGTCCACATTTAGTACCTGACAGTGCCTCGAATAGGATTGCCTCTAATAGGAGGATACTTATGCTTTAGCAAAAATTTAAAAAAAAAAAAAGAAATAACCAACAAGAGTTAGATACTAGTAAAAAGTTAGCTAATAATTTATAAGGTTGTAAGTTTGAATCTCACTGTAAATATGAAGACTTTGTGATAAGCAATCTGTAATCGCTTTAGTCTTAATCTTATCTCTCATGCACCCAAAAAATTCTGGATAAAATTGCACCACTAAAAAGATCTAATAATGATACGTATTAAATTTATAATAATTCAAATTACTCAGTGATTATAAATAACACCAAAAATGGGCCAAAGATAAGCCATATGTGTTTAGGTTTTGAGTCATAAATATCTTGCGGCGAATATTATAATTTACCGACACTAAAGTCTAATCTTGATATTTATTGTTTAGTTTGAGAAAAATGTTAATCTCTCTTGAGATACACTAATTTTCTTTTAGATACAGTAAAGATAAAAGACCCAACTAAATTTACACCACACACCTTAGTTGAAAATGGAGTACATAATAATTTGTTCAATAAATAAAGCCTCTTGTCATTCATATCAACACAAGTTGGTAGAGAAAAAGTAAACTTTTTAAATTCATGATCATTATATTTCTACTTAATGAATAACATGAATTAAGTAAGAGAAATGGCTTCTTAAGATCAGATCAAATACTATGAGACAATAAAAAAGTGGGAAATTTGAGCTATTAATATTAATGAAGAGATAAGATCAACCAAGTTTGATTAAAAAAGAGAGTATTGGTAAGACTGAAGCAAAAGAAGGAACCGCCCAAGTTGGGTCCTCTGCAAAAGCAGACAAAATCAGACTCAAAATGGTCAAAAGTTTGGTTATAAACGACATTAATAAAACATGATTATGTTGAAATATGTTCCTAATCTGTTTTTTATGAGGTGATCAAAAAATGGATGAAGCTTCCTGGTTTGTGATAGTGATGAGGATTATTAAAATCCTTGTTGGTTGGTAGCCACCCTAATGCAAGAGCCTAAACCCTAAACCTAAAATCATAATATAATTATATGAGAATCCCACCAAAAGATGAGAATTAAGAGGCATGTGCACTTTTCCCTTGGATCACTCAGGCATGCATTGGTTATCACAACAAACAAATCTTGTATCAATTACTAGTTTCAAACTTGAACGCTTCCGTTTATATTTATTATATATAATTAGAGACGGATTTGAAAATGTCAATCGTCTAGAGGCTTGGTAATTTGAATGCTTTCCCACAAGTGGAAGGTCGTGGGTTCAATCTCGCTTATAAACTCAAACCATTACTATGTATCTTTTCTATTCTAATTTTAAAAAAATATAGAAATATAAAAAATTAATAAGGAATTTACTATATATATCCATTTTTAATTAACACTCCAACTGATATTCAAAAATAACTCCCATATGACTTCCCTTAAAAAGGAAGTATTTTAAATTTTAATGCTTGACGACATAAATTTTTCTTTACATATTTACTTTATACAGTGTAAAAATGTTTTTTTGGCTTCATCCAAACTGGCCCTTGAAAGCTCTCTTGACGGTGTTGTTTTTTTCATTTCATAAAACTCAAAGTAAAATAAGGATACAAAATATCAATTGGTTGATTAGCTTTTCTGACATGGCACAATATTATTGCAAGAAAAGATCATTTTGACAGGGATATGTCCGCAGTGGCAGTTTCCCCTTCATAATTGAAGCTTTTTTCCCCTATTTTTTTTTAACTTTTTTAAATTTTTGTCTGGATTTTGCCTGGCAAATTGGAAGAATGTGTGACTGAAATACAGCTCATATGGGCCAATATTTGACAAAAACTTATCATGTGGGTCTTCTCAATAACTTTGGGCCCATCACTATTTTGACCTACTCGTCCTGTAACGGGTCAACTTCAATCACTTTTAAGGGGGGCCAAAAAAAAAAAAGGATATATTTTTAGTTGGCAACGATTATCACTCAGTAAGAGATTGAAATTAAGTTGCCAATCTAAGTAAGAAGGTTGAAAATATAAACTCAATCCACAATACAAATTATTGATATTTTGGAGTTATTTGATTTGGTTGGACGGAAAAAAAATATATAACCTTTCTTTTTTGAAAAAATAAGACAGAGTGTCGGAACATAAAAAGAAATATGACAAGAATTTAAATCAGCAAGATGAGAGAGGAGGTGACTTTGGTATCGTAATGAAACCCTTCAAAAGACTTCAACCATTTAAGAGATATCCAGCCAAACAATAATTTTTGATAATTGATTAAAAAAATTCCACAAAATCTAGTTTGCAATGCAAATTACAGTAAATGGGTTGAAACTCATGTTACTTCCGATCTTAATTATAAGAGCTAGTTGACTAATTTGAGAAAATTAAGGAAAAAAATTAAGTTAGTTATTTGTAACAAATAGATGTTGTTTTTCCTAAAATATTCTTACTAATCAAGTATACCGGTTAGAATTACTATTATTAGAAGGAGTACCTTGAAAAAAATACACAAATATGATAAATAAAGTGGATTAGGGTCTCATATTTAGAACCAAATAAAAATCAAATGAGGTATTATATTAAATACTGGATGTAGTATTATACTACCTCTGACCTCTCATATAAAAGTGAGTTAGATATTTAACTTGATTATGAGTATAAGATTCTAATTTATTTTATTTTTTATATTTATCTATTTTATAAAATTTTTCTTGTAAATTTTAATGCACATGATTGATAAAAATATTTTAGAAAAAACATCAATTTATTTTTAAAAAAAGGTAACTAACTTAACTAATTTTTTTAATATGCACAAATTAATTATCTAGCTCTTATATTAAATACAAGATATATTATATTATGATGAAATAGCTTAAAAAGAATTGCAATAAAATCCCAAATAAAAAATATAATTATTTAAAAATTTTAATGATAAGAGAGCAGCTTGTAATGATAATTTTTTTAAAAAAAAAATAACTCGATATAATTTCGCATGTGATGATTGAAGTGAGCTGGCGAGCATGCAGAGAGAGAGCGAGGGGGAGGGAGGGGCGGGAGACAACAGTGTATGTGGGAGAGTGTCTGATTGTGAATCATATATTTGGATCTCTCTCTCTCTCTCTCTCTCTCTGGGCTGTTGATTTGTCGGCTTCCTCGTGTGCTTTCGTCTGTACGGACGCCTTTCACTTCCGCGACCTCATACATATCCTCACATTCCATTCTTTCAATTATTGGCCCCTCCTTGTTTCCTGGTGGGTCCCTGGGATCGTTCTCAAATCACCTTCTTTCCCCCTTATTTATAATTCCCCCTTTAAGCATATTTTATCAAAATTAAATCCTATTAACTCTTAAGATTCAATTTTTTTATTTAATTATGCATTTTTAAGTAAATAATAATGATTAAAGATGTTTTAATAAAAAATTTAAAGATGTAATTATCAACGGCACAAAAAACTTCTTTCTTTAATTTATCATTACGAGGAGAGAAGCATGGTGCAAGGATCTTACACATAAAGGATTAAATTAGTAGCATACCTATTTTTATACATTAATTAAATTTACAGCAAAACATGATTTTCCCATATTTATCCTTGGTTGAACTCTCCATTTAAAACTGCCTACTTTTTTTTATATATATTTTATTGAAGGCTAAAGAATACTTTTGGTCCTTTAACTTTACATAAGATTTTATTTTGATCCATTAACTTTAAAAAGTAAATTTTTAATCCTTTAACTCTAAAACCGTTAACAAAAAAAAAATAATATTGAGCTCTTGAATGTTAATAAAACATTACTAAATATTATGATATTAAGTTTAACTTTCAAAACAGTCATAATTGTTACAAAAAAAATCATTTAATGCAATAATTTTACGATTAAAAGACTAAAAGTATACTTTTTAAAGTTAAAAAACTAAACTAAAACCTTATATAAAATTAAATAACTAAATATATATTTTAGTTTTTATTGAATCTCAAATTTAACAAGGGATATTTTTAGTTTCAGCAAAAAGTAATTAATAACTTGAAAGAGTAATCTGCACTTCAGACCACAAGAACACTGCTGTCGAGCTAGGCACGTGGATGGATCGATCAATTTGGTCGGTGAAGCCGATGAAGATGATGAAGTTGGTGTGAAGAGCATAAAGCACTGTTCCAACAAAAATTCTGGACACCCACAGCTCCTCAACGAAACGAAAATTTTTAGAACAAAAATGCACCTTAATCCAGATTGTTTTTTTAAGATATGTTTCTATAGGAGAGTAGGAGCTACCAATATCAACACGTGGAGGGTAGTGAATAAATCTTCGACAACCAAATTTTAATAGGTTTAATCATATATCATATATCATTATCCTATCTCATTAATTAACTATTAAATAATATATTATTAAATATTTTGTTTTATCTAACTTAATTTTTTGACGAAATTATATTCATGTGTGTGTGGAGGAATGACTTAATTTTGTAATAACTAAATTGGGTTATGTATTTTGCGTTAAATTTGAGAAAATTCATATTATTTATTATTTATTAATCGTGTTTTTTTTTTACAAATTTTATATATATACATATAAAACTGACCATATGTTTGGTTCATTAAAAAAATAAACTTAAAATAATATTCTTATATTGTTTCTGTTTGTTCAAAAATAACGAAGCATGAACATAATTTATTAATTAGAATAAAGATATGCAAGATAATTTTATTTAGGCCTCGACGACCGGCTTCCACTCCAAGACTAGACCTAACTCAAAAGTTCTGGGCCTGACAATGAACAAAGGGTTTGGGCCCAATAAATGGACAATGGGCTCGTCACTGTAACCCAAACGTATGTAATGGGCCCATATAACATAATGCCTCTGACAAGGGAGTTTGTAGAACTAAAAGATTGGAGTAATAGAAATAAAATTCAAGTAAGAAATTGGGCTTTTGCCCCGTATTTTCACCCCAAAAAAAAAGAAGAAAAAGAAGAAATAAAATTCAAATATTTATAAAGGATTATCAGATAATTAAAAATTAGTTCATTTTTAAAATTGAATCAATAGATTCTTTAATAATTCATTTAAACGATACACTCAAATAACCCATCCTCTCAACATTGATCATGTGTTACATATATGAACACAATTCGAACAATCTATAGTTTTTTTTTTTTATCCGACAAATAATCAAGATAATATTAATTACTTTTCAAACTAAAAGTAAGTATTTGTCATTAAGTTTGTTTTTTTGGTCAAAGTCATTTAAGTATGTTCATATAGTACAGTCTACGCCTTCATAACTAAATTAAGACATGACACCCAAAAAAAAAACTAAATTAATTTTAAAAAATAAAAGAATATCTATTGAATTTTAAAACGATAAATAGATTATCCTGAATACTCTTGTAATAGTTTTAACTACTCTTATAATAATTTTAAGAAGTCAAAATTATTTATTTTTCATTTTGAAATTATGTAGGTGTTTCTTTTATTATTTTTCCTTAATTAAATCACCATCATGGGGCGTAAAAGTTACAAATGACAAGAGATGTGCTTTTGAGCTTTTATATAATTGTTAGTACATTAAAAAATAATTTAAAGATTAAGAATGTATGAGAAATAAGAGAGACTTAAATTTGAATTTAGAATGCGGAAGCAATAAATGAAAATATTTTTTATACAAAATGAAATTATCTACCACACACCACTTCTTTTTCTTTTTCTTTTTTTTAATAAGAGATGATTTTAAGTTTGTGGTGCTTCTTTTAAGTACTCTTGTTTGAAATATAAGATTTTTCAATTTTTTTACACATCTGAAAGAATTTTAGGAAAAATTAACCTTATCTAGGTCATGACCTTGCCTTAAATATAAAAATTTTCAATTTTTTTAATACGTCTTAAAGAATTTTAGGAAAAATTAATCTTATATAAGCCATGACATCAGCAACTACAAAGGCAAAAACATAGGACCATGGCGGGGGGATTGAATTATAAATTATAAATAAGTTTAAAAAAAAAAAATGTTGAATCGTGCTGAGTAATAGTTGAGAAATTAGTTATAAAATGAATTTAAGTTAAAGAATTGTTTAAGACTGAGTCCTGCTTTTTTTTTTTTTGGGAAGCCTTGATGCGAATCTGCTCATTCCCATGTTAAGAGAGAGATTACAAAAGATCATTAAGAGTATAAGATCCTTAAGCCCAGGGCCGGTGGAGCATATTTGCTTATTTTCTTTGGATGATTTATCATGTCCTTCTTCTAAGTCCTTCTTCTAGTTTAATTTGTTTGATGTTTTTGGAGTAAATAGTAAAGACTGATAAATTATTTTTTTTTTGCCAACGTAATAAAGAGTACTTTTTAACTGAAGTCATTAATACATTAATTTTTAGAATATTTTATAATATAAAATATGAAAAATACTCAATAGGGAGAATCTTAAAAAAAAAAAAAAGCTTAAAATTACTCAATCCCAAATAAGAAATTGCTACAAAAGTATGTTATTATTCACAAGTTCAATGTTGTCAAAACTTATTAAAGTGTTATCAAACCTTAGTGACATTCTCCATACTAAATAAAATACTCCTTTCGATTTTATATATAAGCTTCAATTTTAGAGAGGGATATGGTCTATTTCATAAGTTTAAATTTGGATTTGTTTTAATATTTAATATTATTTTTTTAATTTTACTTTTAATTATTTATTCTCTCTCATTTGTCATACTTTTTTTTATCATATTTTCTCACACATTCTTTTCATCATTTTTTATTTATTACAACCACATATTTAAAAATAAAATTATATTTTAAAGAAAAAATTACAAAGAAGACCTTCAAAATAAAAAAAATTACAAATAAGGATCTATGACAATATTAGTATGGGTTTTGACAATAATAGTATGAGTTTGATAACAATTTTATAAATAAATCCCTATGTATAATTTCTCTATCTCGATGATTTTTTTATAATCTTTCCTATTTCTAATGTATTTATTATTTTTAATTAATTTTAACTAATTGTTCAGCTTATAATAATGAATAGCTTACTTTGCTGTGTTTCGGGTTAGTTACGGAGAGGGAGAGGGGGCCACAGATAAATACAAATGTGTGAAAGAGGTTTGGTCAAAGGATAGGAATTGAATTGTACTGCTTCTCTGTCTCTCCAGTCTCCCCCGTCACACTTTGACAGCTTACCAACCTTGGATTGGAGTTTGCATCATCCATTATTATTTTTAACCCATACATCACAGAGTATGGGACCCAGACATTTATATTTAGAGTTAAGTTACATCCATCCAGCTGAGATTTTTTTTTAATGCATCTAATCCTTTAAAATATTTTTTACGGGGACCCAGCATCCTAAAATATATCCTAAAATATTTTTTATAAACACTCAGCATTTTAAAGTTTTTTTTTCTTGAAATTGGATGCATCAAAAAAATATTTTTAGATGCTGAACACACGTAAAAAAGATATTCTGAGATGTTGGATGCATAACAAAATGCGTTAAAGTACTAATGCACCTAAAAAAATACTTTAGGGTATTGGATGCACCATAAAATACTTTAAGATATTGAATGCACTCGAAAAAAATATTTCAAGGTGTTGGATGCACCTTATCCTTTATATTTACTTATTTCTACGTAAAAAATGAGTTTTATATTTAAATTCAAAAGAGTATTAATTTTAAAATGACTCCCCTTACTCAAATATCACCTTTTTTTTTATCTATAATAATAAATGTGACTATGTATGGAAACACACAATTCTAAGACTGTGTATGCATTGAATATCCTAAATTAATAGGCATATTTCATACATGATCTCCTACAGCTAAGGTCTTGCACAGAACAAAATTAAAACAATATCAAAATAAAAAGGTTAGCAATTTTGTTTTCATAATAAAAAATTACTGAATAAGTGTTAAAAAGGGGGTGCGGAAATGAAATCCAAGATATCAAGATGTGATTACAGGCCTATATGCTGTGAGATTCATCATGATTAATTAGTTACTTCTTCGATTAAGAATGTACGACCTTATTAACTAATTTAAACAGATTAAAGATGTTAGTTAAATTACTTAATACTCCTTCAGTTCCTTATTATAAGAGACATTTGATGCTCATGGCATGTTCCTATATATAAGAGACACTTAAAAGTTATCTCTATTTTTTGTGTTGATTTTCTATTTTAACCATATTTATTGTCTCCAACTCACACTCTCTATTTCTCCCACTTCTCTCTCTTTTAATAATTTAATTGTTCTCTCTCATCTCTCTCTCCTTATTAATGAGGGCATTTTTGTAAAAAAAAATTATACTTTTCACACATTGATTGTTCTTAACTAATTTTAACCGTTTTTTTATCAACGTAATTCGATTATTCGTCTCTTATAATAAGGAACGGAGGGAGTAGTTAATATGATTTTTTTTTTCAAAACACCTCAAGTATCTTCCTTAATTCCCTCCCTCCCTCTCATACTTAATTATTGTTGGGAAAATATAGTAAGATTAATTTAGAAAAAAAATTAATAAATATATGAAATAGGTCTTACATATAGGACTAATATTAACTTTACAATTAGATCCTGCATTAAGGAGTACTAATCATAACCATTAATGTCTAATCAAGTCTATTAATCTCGATTACCTTATTTATTGTAATTATCTAGGCCCTTTTACACCACTTTGGAGTTTTGACATTGGTGTGTGGAGGGGCGAAGGGTTGTTTGTGTACGTTTGTCCTATTACCCTTCAGGATCCCTCAAAAAGCCAGCTTCAGTTTCAGCACCATGTATCTAAAGCCTGTTTTGTGGGCCCCCGTTTTCCATGCCGGTCCCACCTTCATGGGCCCAGCCCAGATTTCACATGCCCGCGCAGCAGCTTTATATGGGGTTTGAAATCAAAGAACAAAAAATATACCCCACACAACCGACAACAACCGACAACTTAGATTTAGTAGAAGGAAATAGTCACAGTCAACAGTATCTCGAATAGGATTATCTCTAATAAAATGATGTCTATACTTTAGCCAAATATATATACACAAAAAAAAAAAATTCCTGGAAGTGCTAGTTTCGATGTGTATCACGAGATAAATTTTGCATGGTTCACAGTTTATTTCACTTTATTTATTCTGAATAATTGTGTTTAAATATATAAATTTAAAACAAAAAATATTTTACAACGGTTACTTCTAAAAATGTTATCAATCCTGTAATAAGTATCAGATAAGAACATCTCATTACACTACGCATCTTTTTCCAATAATGTTTTCTTAAGATAAACAGGTCAACTACATAAAAATAACAGAATTATACAACTAAGGACAGCATTATAGAGTTTAGGGAATGAGAAATGAGTAAAACATCAGTTTTGTAAAGAGTCACCAGAAAAAAGATTGAACCACCTCCATTTCGTACAATAATAATTGGTAATTAGATTGAGTCATAAATGACACAATATCATTTAAGCAAAAAATTTGAGTTTGACCTTAATTGGAAAAAAATACATGGCAAAAGGGTTTTTTTTTTCTTTCTTACACACTAGAACTCAACCTGGTTGTAGCAAATAATCCAATGATTTGTTTTAAAAAAAATTATTGACATAGATGCACAGGTTTATGAAAATTCCAATAACAATTAAATATATACTATCTCTGGTTCTTAATATAATAGTTAGTTTGATTTTTAAATTAGTTCAAAATATAATACCCAGTTCATTTTGTTTTTCATATTTATTCATTTTTTTCAAAGTGATCTTTGTAGTAGTTATACATGTTAAAAGTTTTATCAAATGATAGTTATGGCTAATACACATGATTAGCAAAAATACTTTAAAAAAATAATATTAATTTATTACAAATAATTAACTTAATAAATTTATTTAATCTACTCAAATTAATTAATTAATTTTTATAATAAGAACAGGAAGTAGCATTCAGCAATTGGCCCGCTCCAGTCTCCATTCGCCAAGCTTGGGAGGGCTACGAATACAATATTTGAAAATGGGAGGGGTCATTGGGCAAGGGTTGGGATAAAAGAAGCGGGAAAACTGGGAGCGCGAACAAAAGAGCAAAAATGAGTGCGGTGGATCTATGGAAAAGACAGGCGGCAGAGCAAGAGGGTGTTGGAGATGAACAATTGGGAACATAATGTGATCTTACCCTTTTTATAGTTAATATATGATATAATTATTGAATTGATTTATTTTAAATATAAGACACATTTCTTATATTTATTAATTTTGTTTTAAATTATCCCTATAGATACTTTCTCAATCATAATCAAATAAAAAAGAAAAGGAGGATATTAAGTAAAATTATTATGGTATTTTAAGAAAAACATATCATAATTTTATTTTTTATAATTAACTAATTTATCTAACTTTCTTAATCTAATCAAATTAGTTAAATAAATTTTATATTAAAGATCGGAGGAGTACAACTCAATCACCTGACCAAGGTTAGCCACCGGTACCTATTACTCAACATCACTGACGTGCTCGGTTGGCCCTATGCCATCTTTTCTTCAAAAAATATTTTTTAAAAGTATTTTTTATAAATTGAGATAAATTTTTTATATATTTATTTTGTATACTGTAAAATTATTTTTAAAATTATGGTTTGATTTTCATTCAAACACTCTCTCAATCAATTCTATTTAGCTTTTTTTAAAAAAAAATATAAAAGTCATTTGACTAACTTAAATAGATTCAAAAAATATTAATTCCATTTTTAATATTTGAGACTTGATGTTATTTTGATTTTGATCCTGTAACAATCTGAAATTGGTCGTTTTGGTCTTTAAAATTTGACCTCAATTTGATCAACCTACAATTTTTACATTGTATCCACATCTCTTCTGTAACTATTTTATTTAAAAAATGCATTTTAACTCAATATTTTTCTAACACTATAAAAATGTCTATGGCTCAGGTGCAAAATAATTTGTTCTAAATTTTATATTTCACACCAGGTTGTTAACAATTCTATTATATTTTTTTTATAGTATAATCTAATTATCCTGTCTATTTTGAAAATTTTTAAAATATGATAATTTTTTGTTCAAAATTATGTTTTGATTCATCCTACAATATAATTTGTTTTAAATTTTTATAGCGGATATAATTTGGAGATTACAGGTTTGAGAGTATTTGATTTAACTTATTTTAAATAATTTTTTGGGTGATGTTTGTTTTTTTTTTGTTACAAGGGTGATGAGTTAAATAATGGGAAAAAATTTATATTTTAAAGAGAAAAAAAAGTAATTTTGGAAGTGGACCCAAACCCGAACCCCAATCCGAACCCGAATCCGAACAGGTGAGAATTGAATATGAAATCACGAAAATGTGAAGAAAATGGGAGAGATCTAAACACTTTAAACACACTTTAAACATCATGTCCTGAAAGATTTTTCATTACAATATTTAATAATACCATGTAAAATTAGTTTCTTACTTGTTGATGTGAGAAAATAATCCAGACGACAACAAAAATGAGAGGGAAGGGACAAAGAAAGGAGAAAGGCAGGTTTCCGCAACAAGAGGAAAAGCGATCAGTCACATCTCAGAGTCAGAGTCAGATCACAATATTCAATTTGGTGTGTTTGCTCCATTTGATGTGACCCCTAACTCCAACGTGTCCCTTCCCCATTTCAAAGGCTTCGATTCCTCCCTGTTGCCTCCGCCCCGCCTCCGATCCTTTCCCTCCAAAATTTTCGTCCCATTTCGCGCCATCCCAATTCCCTCCCCCGCGTCATCCTTTTTCTTTCCCACATAAAATGAATTATTCTTCAATTATATTTTTTTTTGGCCAGCTATTCTTCAATTATATAAATAATATGTTTTCTTATCAATCTTATATTATATAAAAAATATAAATATAATCACTATGCACATGACATCTTTTGCAGGAGCATGCTCTTTACCCATGATTAGTACAGATTTGGTCGTATCCTTAACCATAAATAATTCTCCTCTAATTTTAAACATAGAAGCTAGCAAGAAAAAAGATAATTTTGACATGAAATATAATTTTTTTATAAGAAATTTAAAATTTTAATTCATTTTATTTTTCAGATTTATCTTTTTTAATGATTAGTTTATCTAACTGACAAACAAATGAATATATAATCTAGTGTCACATATAATATTTTTAGGAGATAATGTTATCCTTGTTAAAATTAATTAATTTACTTAATTTTATTAATTTATCCAAATTAATTAAATATCTCTTACCTTCAACACTGAAGTAGTATTTTTCCCTACAAAATTTGAATCCAAAGTTTCACTTAGAAAGAACAAGTGTTAAACCAATTCTAATTACTGCTGCTGTTAGTTTTTTTTTTTGGTTGCGCTGCTGCTGTTAGTTACCTCGCTGTTTCTCAACGTAACAGAGGAGATGCGTCAACCATTTAAGGACATTACTTAAAAAAAAAAAAAAAACTCATTGGAAGATTTTCTACTGTTCCACCATAAAAAAATTTTAAAAAAAAATCTGTCAGGATTCATTAAAAATGTCTTCAATGAAAAAACTTCCACCGTGAATCCTCCTAGGTCAATGGTAAATTGGTAATAATTGAAACATTATTACAAAAGTCCCAGCGAAAAACTCACTAGATTTTGTACTGTCATTATATTAATATATTATATTGGTAAATAATTGTCCAAAGAATACAGCGGATCACAAAAATCACTGGACCAGGGTGTTCCACCAATCAACGGATGATCCCATCATTGAGTGATGGGTCAATACAAACTTTCTATTTTTAATTTACTCTCACCGTGATTTTTATTTTTTGAATTTAAAATTATAAATTTTAATTTTTTTAATTTTTTATTTAAAATATTAGTCTTTATAATTTAATAAAAATTTAAACCATTTTGCTTTTTAAAAATCAAGACATATATTTGAAATTGAGAAATTAGAATCAAAATGAGAATAAATTTAAAAAATAAAAATTACATTAACAGTGATTGCCTTTTTTCATTTTAGTTAAAAAAGGAAAAATTATCAGAAGCACTGTAGCCTTTTGTTTTATCTATCTTTGACAAATGACAACAGATGAATCTCCCATATGTTTCGGATGCTTGATGATCTTAACCACAGGCGCTAAACTGCCTGTACATTCGGTGCAGAGGATCGCAGCCGCTTCCTCCGCCGCTGGTCGGTTTGGGTAGTGGCGGCGGAGCCTGCGTTCTCAGAACGGGTGTCGGAGCCCGCATGAGCGGCGGCGGCGGCGGCGTCGAGCACACCTGCTGGACTTGAAGGAGGAGCCGCCTCGTTCCCGCGACACGTGTCATCCACGTACGTCTCCATTAGTCGATGACAGCTTCTCATCATTTCCTGTTCTCCAAACAAAAAGATCACATCCTTTATTATTTCAAAAAAAAAAATCCAAAACAAACAAACATTTTGTTTTGTTACTGTAAAACCCTCTTTTAGAATGAATGAATGATCCCCTTTCCACTTTTCGGGAGCAATAATTAATAATCAATACTATATTATCGATTTCATTCTGAGAGATCAGAACTACCCAGTAAAACATGTGCCGTACTAGCAATTAGTATAGCGTACTTTGTTCATGCTGTCATGAAAACACGGCAGTGATTGGGGGTAGACGTCAGAGGCTACGCCGGCCGAACAGAGCACGGCGGCGGCGGCAATACTTGACGGTGCGAATCTCAAGAAATCGAGCACTGCAATCGAACCCATAAATTTGAAGAAAAATCATTAATTCAATGGAAAAAAACGAATAATCACACTGAACGTAGCGAAATGATCAGGCCAAGCTTCAAAGATTGTACCGCGGGTGGTGGTAAGAATGAACTGGGAGGCTCTGAACAACCGGGTCGCCGATCCGGGTTTAGGATCGGATGAGGACGCAGGGAGCTTGGAGAAGAAGTAATGGAGGTAATCGAAGGGCGTGACAGATCGCAATCTCCAGTTGAGTTGGGACATGATCCAGAGCTCCATCCTCTGAACCGACTTGGATTCAAAAACGAAGCCGGGATCGAATATTTGCAGGTCTAGCAAGTTCGGGATTCGACGTTCCTCCATTTTCGCCGCAAGAGACAAGCACGCCACTGATAATAGCTGAAACGGCCACCCAGCTGGCTGCGGCCAGGTTCAGCCCAAGGAGATATACAATTATTATTTATTAAAACAATTTTAAAAGAACTAAAATAAAGAATTGTCAGAAACTTCTCCCAGAAAATCAGTTAGTTCCTCTTCGGTATAATCTGGCCGTACTGTACCGGAAGAGAAGAGCACGAGAGGAAACGGTCGAAGTAGTTGACGGAGAGTAACGCCGTCACCGGACGAAACTGGTAATGGGCGTGCACCTGCGTTGCGCAGAGATGAAGAAAGTCAGAAACCAATTTCGAAACCAAAAAACAGAAAATGTTTCTTCGACGAAAGTGCGAGAGTACTCCTCGCTACCTTGAAGATCCAGTTAGTGGACTTCTGGCGATTGGTGAAGTCGATCGGACAATTACGGAGGCGATTCAGGTAATCTTGGCTCGGCATCAGGTGTGACTCTACGTCGATGAGTTCGCCGATGGTGATCTCCTCGGACGGCGGAGAATAGAGGGGGAGGTAAGATGATGGTGATGGAGGGTGGCGGGAGATCGACACATCTTCACCGCAGCACAACACGTCGGCGGCGTCCTCGCGGCAGAACAAATAACCGGCGGCAGAGTACTCCGATGAAAGAGACATTGCGGTGAAGGAGGAATAGGTGCGAGAGAAGCAGTGTGGCCTGGCAGTTTGGTCATGGCTTAGCCCTTAGGGGTTTGGGTTTGCCATCTCTGTGTCTCCTCCACGTTTCTCTCTCTCCCTAAAAGGTTTTGTACTTTTGTGGGTATTGATGAGCTCTCTCTTTTGTCCTTTCCTCTCTGTGCATTTACAGATAAACTCACAGAAGAGAAGAAGAGGAGAGAGAGTATGTCATCATTTTGCTTCATAAAAACATGCACTAACAATACAAAATTGATTATTTTACGTCATTAGGGCATGTTTGGATAACATAGAAAATTATGGTTTTGGATCCAAATTATGGTTTGGGTCCCAGACTTGTCAAACATCCAGGAACAAACAGAAACTATAATTTTGGATCAAAATCATGGTTTGGAGTTCAAAACCATGGTTTTAGAAGAAGTGAATCCATTATGCTTCTAACTCAAATAGGAGAGTATGATTGTGCCTGTAGAGTAGATCTCAACGATAATATGATTTTAACATTCCTCAATTATTTTTTTATAAACATATTTAATCTTATATTTTATAAATATATATACATATTAATTATATTTTTATATATAATTATGTTGGTAAAAAAATATATTATTAACAATTTTATTTTTTAAATTAAAATATATTATAAAATCTATCTTTTATGTAATTATCATATTAACTTATTTTTTTAATAAAATTTGTACATATAAAAAGTTCTTCTGATAACAACTATCTAAATACTCTCATTTATCAGAATCACTTTTTCATAAAATCTATTCTTCACAAAATCTATTTTTTCCAGAATCTATTCTCCAAACCATGATTTAGTTTCATCCAAACACCCCTAAATGACTATGAGCAAAGGCCGTGTTAATAGCACAATTGTGACCTTGCTGCCAAAAAAAAAACACAAAATTGTGACCAAAAAAATATCCGGTTGGAAAATAATTTATTTATAAATTTCTTCCAACTTATAAAGAGAACGTTTCATGTCACAAAATTATGATGAGCGAGGTCTTTATTGAATGTAAGTTATAAGAAGTCATGCTGGTCGAAAAAAAAGTTATAAGAAGTCAGGTCTCTGTAAAATGTTAATGAATAAGACAAAAATATACTGCCTCTTGTTTTAATTATAAAACTTTGTTTATAGATTACAAACAAAATCTTATAATTAAGACCGGAAGTAATATTTTATTTGAAAATAATACTAAATTATTTATATTTTTTAAAATTTATTAGAGAAATAAGCACTTGCTTCTTATCGTTACGAGTGGGATTAAATCTTCGGCTTGGCGTGAGTTTTCAAGCCTCGAATTACGTCATTATATTAGCTTATTTATAGATATTTCATTTTTGTTTTTTTTATTTTTTTCCTCTTTTTTTGGGTGAACTTATTTAACTTGCTTTTTTTTTTTCTTTTTGGGTTTACAAGGCAGTTTGACTTTCTAAGGGAGTATTTGGATAAAGATCAGATCATGATTTCATAAGTAATCTTATGATATACAAAATAAATATGTGAAAAAGTTTATTTTAATTTACAGAAAAATGCTTTTAAAAGTACTTCTCCTAATCTCCAAACACCCCTTAAATGAATTTTCCTTATTTTACTTTTTATGTTTAAATGAATAGTACATTACTTCATCAATCATGCTTAAATTTTTAAATTAGCAAAAGCGCGCCTCCATGATAGTCATGCAGAGCATGAAAGGAGCTGTGTTGTTGTCAAGTTATTATATATATGTATATGTATATGTACATGTATATATTAGAATAATGCGACTTTTTACCAGTTATAAATTTTTTCGATTAATAGTGATTTCTCAGTTCTGAAATTTACCAAAATAAATTTTACTGGTTATTTTTGCCTAGGAGTATCCCATATCATTAAGGGCCTGTTTGGATGCTCTAAAACCGTGATTTCAGAAGCACTTTTCCGCAAAACGAAATAACCTCCTCCACATATTTACTTCGTAATCCGTAAAAGCACTTTTGAAACAATGGTTTGGTTTTTATCCAAACACTCTCTAAGGTTACTGCCTCTATTAGCTGTTTTTTTTTTCCTGAAAAAAAATGGTAAAGCAAGATCTAAATTAATTAAAGCAAAGAGACATGTATACAGAAGCTATAAGGTCACAGATAATTAATAAACAGCTATAATCAATTAATCATGCTATTCTAATACAGATTAGAGTCGGATCCTTACTATTAATTTAGCTAGATTTTTTTTTTCGCCAACTAATTTAGCTAGATTAAAAACAATATATGTAACAGTGAAAAGTGTATGGATGTATGTGTATTAGTTTTTTTTTTTCCTTTTGCATGTCAATAAACTCTTCACTATAAAAACACTCTTCTAGTCTTATTTATGAGGCATTCTTAATATGTTTCACACAAATTAAGGAAAATCACAAACTGTATTGACTATTCATTAAAATATAACAACTTTTTAACTTTATCCCTATTTAATATATATGTCTTTCAAAAAAAAATAATTATTTACACTACAATAAATAAATGACAAAATAGTAAATTCGTGCTAAAAATTTAAAGAAATAACTAATACATAGAATTAAGAAAAATCTCTTCTTCCTATCTTATAAATTGGATCAGAGGAGTGATATGTAAATTATTATTTTTCTGGGATATTGCATGAGGAAAAATAATTAGTTATGTTATGGAACAAGTTAATCTTAACTGACTTCTAATAATCACTCTGTCGTTTGCGCTGGGCTCATGTATCACTGCCTTCTGGATTATCACAGAGAACATGACAATCATTATAAAAAGCTTAAGATATTTAAAAAAAACAAAAAAGAATAAAAAATACACTAGTTGAACTTTCTTTGTTTGAACTTACGAATTTTGTGGATACAAGTTCAGTTCTCAATATGAGTTTTTTTTAAATTGTCTGTTAAATTAATATTCTGCTCTAGTTCTATTTATAAAACAAATAAAATATATTGTTATCCAATTTATAAGTCATATTATTAAATTTCACATATAAATATGGGAAAATGACATAAAAAAGAAGTTGGGAATTGCTATTTTCTAATTCAAATATCTAAGAGGTCAAAATCTCAAAAAATGAAGTGATGCCTCATTTTGCATTTTACAAATGTAGTTAAATGATGAAATTGCCCTTGTATCAAAAAATTGATTAACAAGTTATGAATTGGCAATGATAAGTGTTACACAACAAATGACAAGAAATATACTGATAATGACAAGTTATTTATTAATAAGTTGTGAATTGTCAGTAGTAAGTGTTGAACAATTAATAATAAGAAATATACGAGCAATGATAAATTTGATAACTTTAAAAAAATTCTAGTACACGGGCGTTTTAGTCATTTACTTACATTTGCAAAATAATATATTAAGCACCACTTCTTCTAAGATTTTAACTTCTTAGGTGTCTGAATTGAAATATTATAATTTCTAACTTCTTTTTATGTCATTTTTTTCCCTAAATGTAGTACACCCCCTTATTTATTATTCATCGGAAGTTTTTTTTTATTTTTTAATTTTTGCCACCACAAGAGGGACAAGGCATTAACTGATTAAAGTTATGTAAAATATTGAATATATACTACCTCCGATCTTTAATATAAGAGTTGATTGACTAATTTAAGTAGATTAAAAAAGTTTGTTAAGTTAGTTATTTGTAATAAATAAGTATTATCTTTCATAGAATATCATTGTTAATCATGTATATTAACTATAACTACGATTTGATAAAATTTTTAGCACATACAACTACTACAAAGATCCCTTTGAAAAAAATAGATAAATATGGAAAACAAAATGAATTAGAGTTTTATATTTATGACTAAATTGAAAGTCAAACTAATTTTTATATCAAGGATAAGAGGTAATACTAAACAAGAATAAAACCAAAAAGTTATTAGATTTTAAAATAAAATTAATAAAATTAAAGATTTTCTTCGTTCTAATTCTTCATTCAAATCTCTTATGAATAGGATGGATGAGTGAATGCATCCATTGATCATTAATTCAAAAACGGGACTCATGATGTGAACGAGATGTATCAACATCAGGCAGTAGGTTGTTGGAATGTGAAACAGCGAAAAATGCAAGCTTTTGCAAAATTGATTGGATTTTTTTTTTTTTGGGGCCATTGACTGACTTTTTTTTTTTTTTGACCAAGAGGGCCATTGACTGACTTTACACACAAAGTGTAACGCCCTCTTTAATTATATGTAGGTGGGAATTAAGTAACATGAATTGTTACCCCTGGGGCCCAAAATTCATAGGCAAAAAGTCGAGGATTTTTCTAGACACGTAGAGAACACCAAGTTAAAGCTTATTAGGCTTAAAACATATATTTAGACTTAAAAAACACTTAAATGGGTATTTACAAATTATCTACCAACAAGATTTTCACATCAGCAGTAGGATTCGAACTCGCCCACAAAAAAGATTCTTACATCTATTATGGAATTCGAACTCATGACTTTATGAGTAATGAATCGGATCCTTACTAACTGAACTAACCCTTATTGATTATTGGACCTATATTATAAGGTTATAAGAAGTAGGGGAAAAGCATTTTGTGTGAATGCCAAAAAAATGTTTTGACTAAAATATG
The DNA here is from genome assembly GCF_004799145.2 of Neltuma alba. NCBI lineage: Eukaryota > Viridiplantae > Streptophyta > Magnoliopsida > Fabales > Fabaceae > Neltuma > Neltuma alba. Next base: position 107,519 of record NW_021636742.1, on the reverse strand, counting down.
TATTTGGTCATTTAATTTTATATAATGTTTCAATTTATTATCTTAACTTTAAAAAGTAAACATTTGATCCTTTAAACCTAAAATTATTTGGCTTTAATGATATTTTTTGTAATAATCATGGATATTTTGAAAATTAAACTTAATATGTTAGCATTTAAGTATATTTTATCAATATTTAAAATCTTAATCTCATTATTTTTAAAAAAATATTGAGGTTAAAGGACTAAAAATATACTTTTTAAAGTTAAGAGACCAAATTAAAACATTGTATAAAGCTAAAGCACCAAATATATACTTTAACCAAATTTTTTTTAGAGAATTATTCTAATTGGGCCTAATAATACATGAATTTGTTTTAGTGAAATAGTCATATTTAGGGGGGGGGTGCACATAAAAAAAACAGTAAAAAAGTCTAAAAGAGTGATTTCAAACCTAAGCTATATACTAGAATTAGTTAGTGATTTCTATACATCCACAGCCTTTTTTATTTTCTTTTGTTAAAAAAAAGCCAAGAACTTAAAGATGACATTTTCTCACGATCACGTCAACCACACGTCAAAATTCAACCATATGACTCTAGTGGAACATGAATTAAAAAAAAAAAAAAGCGAAATCAACCTTAAACTTGACATTTTCGTTGTATGATGCAATATCTAATTAATTGCAATGCATCATCAAAATATGTCATGCAACACGAAATATCAATGCCACTGTTCTAACTATAACGGGTACAATTCAATGATCTAGGTAGAGACTTCATAACGTGGTAAATATGAGTGACCTGACTTTTGAAACACATAATTTTTTAATTGTTTCATTTAATCGTCTTCTACTGCACCATATATAACAAGCTTAAGATATTTAAAAAAAAAACAAAAAAGAATAAAAATACACTAGTTGAACTTTCTTTGTTTGAACTTACGATTTTTGTGGATACAAGTTCAGTTCTCAAGATGAGTTTTTTTTTTTTTAATTGTCTGTTAAATTAATATTCTGCTCTAGTTCTATTTATAAAACAAATAAAATATATTGTTATCCAATTTATAAGTCACATTATTAAATTTCACATATAAATATGGGAAAATGACATAAAAAAGAAGTTGGGAATTGCTATTTTCTAATTCAAACATCTAAGAGGTCAAAATCTCAAAAAATGAAGTGATGCCTCATTTTGCATTTTACAAATGTAGTTAAATGATGAAATTTCCCTTGTATCAAAAAATTGATTAACAAGTTATGAATTGACAATGATAAGTGTTACACAACAAATAACAAGAAATATACTGATAATGACAAGTTATTTATTAATAAGTTCTGAATTGTCAGTAGTAAGTGTTGAACAATTAATAATAAGAAATATACGAGCAATGATAAATTTGATGACTTTAAAAAATTCTAGTACAAGGGCGTTTTAGTCATTTACTTACATTTGCAAAATAATATATTAAGCACCACTTCTTCTAAGATTTTAACTTCTTAGGTGTTTGAATTGAAATATTATAATTTCTAACTTTTTTTAATGTTATTTTTTCCCCTGAATGTAGTACACCCCCTTATTTATTATTCATCGGAAGTTTTTTTTTATTTTTTAATTTTTGCCACCACAAGAGGGACAAGGCATTAACTGATTAAAGTTATGTAAAATATTGAATATATACTACCTCCGATCTTTAATATAAGAGTTGATTGACTAATTTAAGTAGATTAAAAAAGTTTGTTAAGTTAGTTATTTGTAATAAATAAGTATTATCTTTCATAGAATATCATTGTTAATCATGTATATTAACTATAACTACGATTTAATAAAATTTTTAGCACATACAACTACTACAAGGATCCCTTTGAAAAAAATAGATAAATATGGAAAACAAAATGAATTAGAGTTTTATATTTATGACTAAATTGAAAGTCAAACTAATTTTTATATCAAGGATAAGAGGTAATACTAAACAAGAATAAAACCAAAAAGTTATTATATTTTAAAATAAAATTAATAAAATTAAAGATTTTCTTCGTTCTAATTCTTCATTCAAATCTCTTATGAATAGGATGGATGAGTGAATGCATCCATTGATCATTAATTCAAAAACGGGACTTATGATGTGAACGAGATGTATCAACATCAGGCAGTAGGCTGTTGGAATGTGAAACAGCGAAAAATGCAAGCTTTTGCAAAATTGATTGGAATTTTTTTTTTTAGGGGCCATTGACTGACTTTACACACAAAGTGTAACGCCCTCTTTAATTATATGTAGGTGGGAATTAAGTAACATGAATTGTTACCCCTGGGGCCCAAAATTCATAGGCAAAAAGTCGAGGATTTTTCTAGACACGTAGAGAACACCAAGTTAAAGCTTATTAGGCTTAAAACATATCTTTAGACTTAAAAAACACTTAAATGGGTATTTACAAATTTTCTACCAACAAGATTTTCACATCAGCAGTAGGATTCGAACTCGCCCACAAAAAAGATTCTTACATCTTTTATGGAATTCAAACTCATGACTTTATGAGTAATGAATCGGATCCTTACTAACTGAACTAACCCTTATTGATTATTGGACCTATATTATAAGGTTATAAGAAGTAGGGGAAAAGCATTTTGTGTGAATGCCAAAAAAATGTTTTGACTAAAATATGTATTTGGTCATTTAATTTTATATAATGTTTCAATTTATTATCTTAACTTTAAAAAGTAAACATTTGATCCTTTAAACCTAAAATCATTAGGTTTTAAAGATATTTTTTGTAATAATCATGGATATTTTGAAAATTAAACTTAATATGTTAGTATTTAAGTATATTTTATCAATATTTAAGATCTTAATCTCATTATTTTTTAAAAAAATATTGAGGTTAAAGAACTAAAAATATACTTTTTAAAGTTAAGAGACCAAATTAAAACCTTGTATAAAGCTAAAGCACCAAATATATACTTTAACCAAATGTTTTTTTAGAGAATTATTCTAATTGAGCCTAATAATACTTGAATTTGTTTTAGTGAAATAGTCATATTTAGGGGGGGGGTGCACATAAAAAAAACAGTAAAAAAAGTCTAAAAGAGTGATTTCAAACCTAAGCTATATACTAGAATTAGTTAGTGATTTCTATACATCCACAGCCTTTTTTATTTTCTTTTGTTAAAAAAAAGCCAAGAACTTAAAGATGACATTTTCTCACGATCACGTCAACCACACGTCAAAATTCAACCATATGACTCCAGCGGAACATGAATTTAAAAAAAAGAAAAAAAAAAGAAGCGAAATCAGCCTTAAACTTGACATTTTCGTTGTATGATGCAATATCTAATTAATTGCAATGCATCATCAAAATATGTCATGCAACACGAAATATCAATGCCACTGTTCTAACTGTACCGGGTACAATTCAATGATCTGGGTAGAGACTTTATAACGTGGTAAATATGAGTGACCTGACTTTTGAAACACATAATTTTTTAATTGTTTCATTTAATCGTCTTCGACTACAACATATATATTATTTCTGATCTTAATTATAAGATTTTGTTTGTATATTATAAACAAAATAATATTATATTCCAAGCAATCCCAATTTACTCCTCTTTTTTTTTTTTGGACTGACAACTTACTCCTCTATTTCTTTTGTTTTTTTTCCAACGGCCTGTTCCGATATTTCTAATCCATTTATGAATCGAAAGTGTTTCTTATGGTGAATTTTCTTTGTTTCAATTTTCCAGTCAAAATAAATAATTATTGATGCGCCAGAAAAATTATTGATACAATTCATAGCTATCGCTCATACATCCTAAAACAAGTTTTGGAAAATTTTGGCTGGCAAAAAAAAAAAAAGAAGGAAAAAAAGAGTTTTGGGGAAATTTGAATTCAGATTATGAAAATTGAAAACCATTGTTCTATAGGCCACTAAAGCCAGCTAGAGTTCCTCCGGGGGTAAATGGACAACCTGGAATTTAAACACTTAGAAGTATTTGAATAAAATTAAATCATGATTTGGAGAATAGTTTTTCAAAAAAAAAATATTTTTGAGAATAATTTCAGAAGAATAGATTTTGTGAAAAAGTGATTCTGATAAAATAAGAGTGTTTGGACAGTTGTTATCAGAAGTACTTTTTATATATACAAATTACTGAAAGGATATAAGTTAATATGAAAATTGCATAAAAGATATATTTTATAATATATTTTAATTTGAAGTAATAAATTTATTAATAATATATTTTTTGCCAACATGATAAATAATATATAAAAATATAATTAATAAATAATTAATATGTGTATATATTTATAAAATATAAGATTAAATATGTTTTTAAAATGATTATTTTTTCTCCTAACAGAAAAATATTATTTTGCCTTAAAGATTTTAAATATGAAATCCCATAACATTTTTTCACAGCTATTTTTTTTTAACGACATACTATCTCCGATCTTTAATATAATTAATTAATTGTTAGTATGTGTATATATATTTATAAAATATAAGATTTAAAATATTTTAAAAAAGTGATTTTAATAAAGTGAAAGTATTTAGATAGTTGTTATCAGAAACACTTTTTTAGGTACAAAACCAAAAAGAACACAAGTTAATATGATAATTACAAAGATCTAATTAATTAATTTGAATAGCTTAAGAATATTAATTGAATTAGTTAATATGATTTGTTTTTTTAAAAACATCTTAAGCGTCTTTTTTTATTTTATTACTTTCTCTTCTATTTGATTATTGCTGAGAGAATATCAATAGGGCTAATTTGAAAAAAAAAATTAATAATCATATGAAATATGTCTTACATTTGAAACTAATATTAACTCCCCAATTAGGTTTTATATTAAGAATCAGAATAATAAATTTGTTAATAATTTTTTTGCCAACATACTTCTCCGGTCCTAATTATAAGACCCAATTGACTTATTTGAGGAAATTAAGGAAGTAAGTTAAGTTGGTTATTTATAATAAATAAGTGTTGTCATTCCTAAAATATCCTTGCTAATTAAGTATATTGGCTAAAACTATCATTATTAGAAGGATTATCTTGGAAAAAAAATGCATAAATTAAGAGATAAAATGGATTGGGTCTTATAATTAGGACCAAATAAAAAGTTAAATTGGATCTTATAATAGGACCGGAGGAGTAATAAATAATATATAAATATCATTAATTAATTATTAATATGTGTATATGTATTTATCAAATATAAGATTAAATGTGATTTTAGAAAAACGCAGCGACCAAAAGCAAAAAAAATTTACTTTTGGTGAAACCATGATTTTGATGGAAGAAACCGTGGTTTCAGAAAATCATAGGGTGTTTAGATATTTTTTGAATCAAACCTTAGTTTATGCTCTAAAAATGCTTTTTTTTGAGTTTGTCCAACACCCCCCTTAATACATTCGAAATAATTATACCCTTTCTAAATCTGTAAGCAATTCTTAAATTGGTGTATTTCCTTCTTTTATTTAGTTCTTTTAATAACTATATCTTTGTGCATTTTTTGTTTCAGTAACTTTTTTAAATTTAGGATTTAGTAGTTTCTCATTCGATATATTGCATACCAACATCTTGAAAAATGTTAAAAATGTTGGTCAAGATCAAAAAAAAGAAAGAAAAAGGGATGAATGAAAAGGTTATCATGTTGCGATGAGGGTGGGATTGGTCCTACTTGTATGATGTGTAGAACCAGATGTGTTAAATTTTGATATTTTATCTTTACTAATTTTATTATTTTTATTTTATAAATTGATTTATCGGATTCCCTAATTCCTACCACCTTGATTCTCGAGTTCAATTTCAGTGAAGCCTCGTCAAATCGATATTTCTAATAATATTTTTGTTGATATCAATAAATAATAATCTCGAATAAATTTGTAATATTTGGGACACGAGACACACGTGTCTCAAAACGACAAAAATCTCATGGGACTGCCCATTCAATAAGGTCTCTGACAGTCAATTTCAGTGGAGTCAATTTCATATGCTCTCTCTTCTTTTCAAAGGGATTTGCATTGGGTGCTCATCAAGCTAATGAGCACCCAGTGCTCATCAGGATCTGAACCGTCCAGATCCGATCTGGACGGTCCAGATTTTATTTTATTTTTATTTTTTATTTTTTAAAAATAATTATTTTAATAGGTATAGAATAAAAAATAAAGATAATCTCTTAACTATCATGCTTTTAAAAAATAATTTTTTCTATTTAAAAATAATTATTTAAAAATATTAAATCTGGACGGTCCAGATTTCTCATCAAATGATGAGCACCAAATGCATGCCCTTTTCAAAGTGCATCCTTTGAGTTTTTTTTTTGCCAAAGCATCGTTGAGTTTGTTTCTTTCGATTGTCTCTCATGTGGGGGAAAAACAAAAAGTAACCTTGCGAGATTTCGTCTTTGTAAAACCTTCACCCACAGGATATAAATTTCAACGAGATCCACATATAGCCTTTTCAGAAGATCATACTTATGAGGGGAAGATGAGGTGCCAAATTCCAGCTTGGCATTGACTGGTTTATATGGGTATGTAATGATATAAAATAATATATTACTTTCGGTCTTTAATATAAGAGTTTATTTAATTTTTATTTTGATTTTAAATATAAGACTTAAATCTACTTTATCTCTCATATTTATCTTTTTTTTCCAAAACAGTTCTTGTAATAAGAGTAATTCTAACCAATATACTTCATTAGCAAGGATATTTTAAAAGACAATACCTATTTATTACAAATAACTACTTTAACTAGTTTTTTTTAATCTATTCAAATTAGTCAACTAGTTCTTATATTAAGAATCGGAGATAATATATATTTATGAGAGAAACAAGAAGGATATGAAAAGCTTGTCTTCAAATCGTAAGATCCTACCTTGCCAAAATGAATTAGAAAATCCTAGATGGCTTATTCTAACAACTACAAAATCATTTATTTCTTCTCGTATTTTCCCCTTCAAATCATAGTTTTGTAATAACTTGGGGTAAAATATGTTATAGGCTCAGCTAAGACACTGGGAGAAAGAAGGAAATGCAAGAGAGCGTGAATTCCGGCCGACAAGTGCAGAACAAGGGGCCACCTTCATATCGTAGGTATGCTCAAAAACTCACCCTATCATTGCATTATTACTCCTCTCTTACTTTTGCCTCATTTCTCACTTCATGCAACATGAGGTTAGTTTGAAATTCTCTTATTTATGCCTATTTTGGGATGAGCCTATTTGTAGTGTTGCAGCCTGCAAGCTCAATTCAAATTAAATCCTCATAAACCAAGCCATGTTGCGTGAGAAAGTTCAAACTCGTGAAGACATGACTTTGTCCGTAATTTTGTTTGAATTAGCTTATTTTAACTAATTTTGAGCTATACGGGATAGAGATAAATATGTAAGAGAAATTTTATACTGTAAACTCGCAAAATAGCTTATTTTAATTGAGTCTGGTAGTTTTAAGTATTGATGTAATTAATGAGCATGTGTCTTGCTTAAGTATTCCGATACATGTTTCTGCTCTTTACTACCATACTGGGAACTTGTGAGACAAGAAAAGTACATATTCAAAGGGAAATCTAACTTTTTGCTTCATCTGGAATCTGGTTCTTCATGTTATGGCAAGGGATCTTAGAAGGAAGGGAAGAACCTGTTAAGTTTCAAGGGCAGTGCGTAGAACTCTTCAGTCCTGTTATCTTGGTTGAAGTTCCTGAACTTTTCCCACCAGTGCCTGCCGCTGTCCCGGCCAGTCGAGGCGTGCCCACGAGCCAGAGTGGAGTCCAAAAAGTAAGCAACTATGATTGCCACAGTTGGTGGCGATGAGAAAATCACTTGCACTATGTTGTTGAACTGCAGGATCAGAGATTCAAATCAAGTTCAGCTCCAACATGGCATGGCCAGCTAGTTACAAAGCAAAGTTGGCATAAGCCCATATGAAAGCGAACAAACGTGATAGCTCAGACTTACCCACATAACCAAGAGAACACAATACAATGCTGCTACAATGGGCAATGGTATTGAAGCAAGAAAAGCCCCAAATTTCCCTGAAACAATAGAGGAGCAAAATGTCAAAATTTCAAACTTGACTGTCTATGAACGAAGTAATAAACACATTTGAAGATTTTTCATATTCGGATAGCGGAATACTAGACCTAATATAGCGAAGAAAAGCATAAACACTGCTGCTATTTGAATAACTCGCCGGCTTCCAATCTGTGTTAAGCCCAAAAGACCTGCATTTTCACTTGGGAATAAAAGAAAAGGCAATTAGATTGTCTGCAATGTCTAAGATGAAGTTCAAATCCTGAACCAAGATTTATAGAGTTGATGAAAATATGTACACTGATGCAGTGGGGCCAACTCCTGTGCCAAAAAAGCCAGCCACAAGAGTCCCTATGCCCTGAAATCATTGAAAATTGAATAAATGAAATACATACAACTTACAAGACCTTGATCTGTGGGAGTAAAGTCCAGCAATTTTATACTACCAGCCAGCCAACGCCACGGCTAAGGACAGAGGTGTGAATATGTGTTGCACTCCCATATCTTGCTGCTGCTAAGAAAGTCCCAGTGGACTGAAGCCAGGAAATAAAAAGGATGAATCATATTCAGAGCTAATTCAACCAGAAAGAAAAATGAAAGTACTTTCGAAAGGACTTTGATTACGTGCATACAGGTGATAGAATTAGTATTTGAAAACATTCTCAACAAAAGTAGAAAACCAATAGCCAACTTTTGCATCCAAGTTAAAAAAAGTAAAGCAGACCTCTATAATTGCAACAACAGAAGCAGCAAGCGTTACAAAAACATCACCAGCATCGAAAGAAGGACTCCCCATTGAAATGGATATGGAACCCTTAACCTGCATGAGTGGGAGCAAAATCTAACTGTAAAACAAGGATTTAGATGACTATCCTCATGTATGAAGTCACCATTAGCAGACTACAGAGTCTCCATAATTATACTCCAAATGTAATCATTGTCAAAAGAATAGCATGTGAAGAGGACAATATAAGCTTTGAGAAGACATTTAAGGTGCTTCAGGACTGACCAAGGGGCAGCAGTGATGAGCCCAGATCTATCAGTACGGCAACTTAATTGAGTTTTGGTGATCTTCTGTCATATGCACCAGCTACAGTCAAGATTTCAGCCAATGCCCATGTAATTATTATTGTGACTATGATTGCAAATCGATCAGCTCCTCTTGAATTCACCGTTTGAGGTATGTACTGCAAGGAGGATATGGTTTATAATGGAAGTCAAACGAGAGATCAGTTAAGATGTAGGATAAAATGTGGACATATTTTGATCTATAAGACGTACCAACCTGTTGCCCCTAATTGCCTTATCATGTTGCTTGTAGACAGACAAATATTTCAAAAAGGTTTAATTGAAATGAAACAAAGAACGATTGAGAAAGTAACACACCTGGGACAAGATAATCAGGATTACCAATGCAGGGAGTCCGATTTCAACACAGTTTACCAACTACATGAATCAAGTCAAACACAAAGGTTATGTTTGTTAACCATTGATCTTACATTAATATGAAGAAAGTTTGGAACAAATAGAGAGAGAGAGAGAGTGAGAGTATACAATGGGAAAACCAAATGCAAAGAGTCCTAGGCCAGTGAGAGTAACAAGGGGAACCGCACTGAGGGGGCTAAGATACCTGCACAATCATAGCTTCAAATTACCAGGTTCTTCAACAAAGCAAATGCATGATTATCCTTGTCATGCATGCTTATCAAAAGACATCGGATAGAGCGAAGTTGAATCCTCTGTATTCTATAGTTACCTGGCAAAGATTCTCCAGAATCCGAAAAACCCAATAATGATTTGCAAGAGAGATGCAACAATAAGTGAGCCTTGTATGACTCTCATGGATTGTCTAAATCTCTGAAATTCAATCAAAATTTAAAAAAAAAAAAAAGTGAGTGAAATCCAGCAACATTTTTGTCCGCAATCAAAGCCAGCCATTCCCAAGAACAACTCTTCTGCTTCTTCCTTTCTCTTCAGCCACAAAAAAAGCAACCAGCATTTCTGAATTAAGTTCATACACAAAGGGGGCTAAATTTTACCCGATGGGGATCTACATAGATGCTCAGATTTCTAGAGAAAGCAGTGGAGATAGCAGGAATGAGGAAAGCATATGAAGCTCCCACAACCACTGGAAGCCGAGTTCCAAACCAAGTCTGCAACAGTGTGTTTATAGCGGAAACGAAAAGCAGAGTCTGTATCATTTCAGCCTTCTCCACCTATGATTTGAACTTTAGTTAGAAGCCAGAGACTGAGAAATAATTAATCTTGAAACTTAAAATAAAATAAAAAAAACTCCATTGTTATGTTTTTACATTGCCTCCGCCCATCAAAGGAGTAAGTATGGAGGAAACAAGAATGATTGATCCAAGCATCACCAGGTAGTGCTGAAAACCAAGAAGTATTCCTTCGGCTGCAGCCGGAAAAAAAAAAGACAAAAAAATCAGCAGTAGAAGAAGTCCTACTAAATTGTTGTAGTGTGAAACAGAATATGGCAACCGGAGAGTTGACGGGCCAAAAAAAAAAAAAAAAAAAGAATGGAATGATCATTTCTCTTTGGTTACTTGAACCAGTGCATGAAAACAACAGAGATTAAAATCTTCGGAAACATATTCTTTACAAAACGATAAAATCTGAAAAGATGGAAAGCGAATGCTGCCGGGTTGATTTTAATCGATGCAATTAAAAGACTCATAGCTTCCCATTTCCCTTTCTTTCCATCACTTTTTTCCTGGAAAACCAAACGGCATTAAAACGGAAGTTTAAAAAAAAAAAAACACTTGGAATGCTCAACAACACACAGTAAACGTAAAAGCAGCCACAAAAACGTGAAACGTTTGTTCCCGAAACTGAAAATCACGACACCCTTCAGGCCAAAGAAAAACGCAAATTCATCTCCAGCAAACGAAAATTGGCATTGATCAAAGTGGAGAAAGAAAAAGAAGAACAAGAAAGACGGCGGAGAAAATGAGAACGTACGCCAAGAGGGAGAGCTGCTGACGCAGTAGTGGACGCCGGGAAGTTGCTCCTTGACTGGGTGTGGTTGGAATCCATCTGTCTTCGCGGCTCCTGCTTTTGCTGCTTGTGCCATGATTCTGTCGGTGAATGAGGAATGTTACTGAGTTTTCTGTGTGTATATATATTATGATGATGAAGCGAAAAAGCGGAGAATGAGGAGACAGTCATATCCTCGTGTTGTCAGAAAAAATGCTCAGAAAGAGTCAAAATGATGTGTGAAAATACTGCTAGGCGGCGACGTGGAGACTCTACTGTGGACGCATGAAGTTGATACTTTGAGTGAGAGAGAGAGAGAGATTGCGCAGTGATGAGTGAAGACGTTCACCTTTGCTTTTGGTTGCAGTTGGTAAAATGGTAGCTGACCTCTTCGCAATTTCTTGCTTTAGTGTGTTGTAAGATAGAGAACCAACCATTATACACACACACACTCCCCTCTGGTGGCGGCAGGGAGGGGAGAGATTTTTTGGTTCTATTTATAAGATACTGAGAGAAATTTTTGATATGTATGTACAATTTTACCCCTCATTTATTATTATGCTGATTTTATTTACATGAGGTATAATATATATTAAATAGGGATAAAGTTAGAACGTTATAAATTTTAAATGAGAGTTAATGAAGTTTAAAGTTTTCTTTGATCTGTGTGAAATATACTAGAAGTGCTTTATAAATAGGACCAGATGAGTATATAGTAATAAATTTATTGAGATAATTAAAAGTTATATTTAATGAATATTGTATCATAATTCAGGCATTGGTTAGGAAATAAAGAGGATCAAAAAAGGAAACACACAGGAAATGAAAGGAAAAGAGGCCCATTTTCCCTCGGTTTATTAAGTTGCATCTTTCCATAAAACCAAGTTTCATGTAGGTCTCATTTACCTAGAGCACATGACATGAAATGCTAAGTTAATAAAAATTTGGGTTTTATTTATTTTTTCTTCTTCACCATCATCTTCTCTACTTAGCCAGTGAATGAAGCATAAGTTCTTCAATTACAGAAATCATGGTTAGAGCCAGAAAAGTAGAGCTGTCAATAAGGGCTAGTCCGGCCCTAAAGGGCTAGCCCTTGAAGGGCCAGGGCCTAAAAGGGCAGGCCCTTTAAAGCCCACATACCTTAAAATTATTTAATTATTAAAGCCCGGCCCTTGAACATACGGGCTCAGGGCTTAAAAGGGCTGGCCCTTTTATGTTATTTTTTTAAAATTTAAATTCTTTTTAATTATTTTAAAATAAAAAATAAACAACAAAACTTTTAAGATTTTTTATTCAAATTATAAATATAAGTAAAATAAATTAGTGGTGTATAGAAAAAAATTAAATGCCAATAAACTATTGTCCAAAATAAAAAAAAATCAAAATCTAACAAAACACAAAACACAGACAGATAAAACCTAGCAGTTAAAGATTAACAATATCAACATAATTATTATCTTTATCTTCATCTTCCTCAGTATCATCAAGATCAACAATATTTGATTGTTCTTTACTACAAGTGAGCTCTTCTTCAGTGATAAAAATATTAAGGTTTTTGGTCTTCATTTACCTTATCTAAAATAAAACTATGCAGTAGTTATAAGTACAAACAAGAGCCTGAACATCTGTTCGAATAAGAAAAGTTTTACACTTTGTTAAGATATGTAAACTGATGGTAAATGAAGATCTACTAGCTATTATGGTGATTAAAATGTTAAGAATATCAGCTACCATTCTTGAAAGAATTGAAAATTGATTTTAATTGTTCTTCCACAAGTCCAAGACATCTAATTCTTTTCAATTATCTAGCTTGAGTATTGATTCTTCTAAGTATTTTTCTAATTTAAACTTATTCATAAAAAACTAATCTATAACTTTATAAATATATTGATAATAATAATAAAAAATAGGAGGGCTTAAAAGGGCTAGCCCTTGACCCTAAGGGTTGGCCCTTTTATTTTTGAGCCCTATAGGGGCCCTTTTAAGTTAAGCCTTTTAAGCCCAACCTATAACTAAACCCAAAACCACACTTATCCAGCCCCACCTACTTAAAAGGGCTGGCCTTAAAAGGGCTGGCCCGATGGGCTTAGCCCGTTTTGACGGCTCTACAGAAAAGGGAAAGAGGTTTAAGTATTTATAGACAAAAAAAGTTTCTTCTCTATCTGCCCAATACACAGGACGTCGTCACCTGAGAGATGAACCAATGAACGAAGTATGAAGTCTGTCATAACTCATAACGCTGTAAAACTACTCGTGTGAAGAGGGAAAGAGAGAAGAAGCAGGGGCCCACGTTAGTTCCACTTTTGTAATTAGTACTTTCGGTCTTCAATATAAGACCCATTTTACTAATTTGATTAGATTAAAGAAGTTAGATAAGTTAGTTAATTATAAGAAAAATAAACATTTTTCTTAAAACACCATAATCACCTTTCTTAATACCTCATCTCCCTCTTCTATTTGATTATGGTTGATACAGTATCCTTAGGGGTAATTTAGAGAAAATTGATAAATATGATAAAAGGTCTTATATTTAGGACCAAAACCAACTCAAGAATTGGGTCCTATATTAAGGACAGGAAGAGTAATATATTTTGTATATTTTCCTGTTTTTTTTTTTTATAAATTCTGTCATAGAGTAAAAAACTTGTGTGAAGAGAGGAACAGAGAAGAATTTTTCCTATTCAAGCAGCACTTGTCACGCGTGAAAGAGAATCCCGAGGTTTGTAATAATATGCATTTTATCAAATGCAGAGTATTCATTCTTAATATAAGACTATTTAACTAATTTAATTAGATTAAACAAGTTAGGTAAGTTAGTTAATTATAAAAAATATGACATGTTTTTTCTAAAACACTATAATCATCTTTCTTAATATCCTCATTCCCTCTTTTACTTGATTATGCTTGAGGGAGTATCAATAATAAGGTAATTTAGTAATTTAGAAAAAACTGATAAATATAACAAATAGATCTCATACTTATGATCAAAATCAACTCAATAATTAGATCTTGTATTAAGAACCGAGAGAGTATCGACTTATTTGTAGGTTTTGTGCTTATATGACCTGCCCATTAGCTTGTTCATATAATCAAGTTAATAAGAATTGGGATTTCTTGTTCATATGATCAAGTTAATAAGAATTGGGATTTTCGTTCTTTTATAGCAAAAGAGAAGTCAATAAACACAAGTTTCATCACATCATTATGGAAAAATGTATAGAGAGAGAAAGCAAATAGGAATACATGTTAGTTCTATTTCTCTCTCTCTTTATGCTGCTCTTGTTATGTGCAAAAGAGAATCAATAGATTAGTAATACTATCTCCGATCCTAAATATAAGAACTAATTGACTAATTTAAACAAATTAACAAAATAAGTTAAGTTAGTTATTTGTAATAAATAAGTATTGTTTTTTCTAAAATATCTTTGCCACTCAAGTTTATCAACTAGAACTACTATTATTAGAAGGATTATTTTAAAAAAATAAATAAATATGAGAGGCAAAGTAGACTGGGTTCTTATATTTAGGATCAAAATAAAAGTCAAACGAGATCTTATATTAATAATCGAAGGTAGTAATTTGTATTTCGTCAAATGCAAATTATTAAGTAATGTGTAGTTCTCATATCATACTGTTTATATCACCAAGCTAATAGGGATTAGATTTTTCACTTCTATCATTAGAAAACTGAGAAGACAAGGAATAAAGCACAACCTCAATCACAACGTTATAGAAAACCTGTGCAGAGAAAGAAATTAAAGAGAGGAAGGACATCCTCCATGTTCAATTCTATTTTTCCCTCTTCATGTAGTGCAAAGGAGAATCATGAAATAATATGCATCTAACAAAATACAAAATGTACCATGTTATCTGTAGGTCTTATACTTATATGACCTGACCATTAGCATGTGTGATATGATGTTTGAATTAATATGTTTTTAGAGGAGAAATCCGTAAATAAAGCATACAAATGTTTCGGCGTCTGCCAAAATTAAAAAAAGTTTTTGACAAAAAATAGATATTGAGAGAGAGAGAGAGATGTTTGTTCTATTTGTCTCGTTTCACACAACTTTTGAGGCCTAAAAAAAAAAAAAAAACTCCTCCAGTCTTTAATATAAGAGTTAATTGTTAAGTTAATTTTGGTCTTAAAGATATGACCTATTTATCATATCTATCAATTTTTTTTAAAATTATCCTTATGGATACTCCTTCAACTATAATCAAGTAAGTGAGGGAGGAATGATATTGAGAAAGATGATTATGGAACTTTGGGAAAAACATGTCATATTTTTTATAACTAACTAACTTACCTAACTTCTTTAATCTAATTAAATTAGATAAAGAGGTATTATATTAAGGACAGGAGGAGTATCTTAATTTTTGATAATACTATCTCCGGTCCTTAATATAAAACCCCATTTGACTTTTATTTTGATCCTAGATATAAGACACCAATCTACTTTGTCTCTTATATTTATTTATTTTTTTCTAAGATAGTCCTTTAATAATGGTAGTTCTAGATAACAAACTTGATTAGTAAGGATATTTTAGGAAAAATAACACATATTCATTACAAATAACTAATTTAACTAAGTTTTTTAATCTTTCCAAATTAATCAACTAGGTTTTATGATCAGGACTAGAGGTAGTATATATCTTACCAAAGGCATGTGTAGGTCTCATCTCTACATATGACTTGGCTATTATGATATGTAATAAGACGTGTGAAGTTAGTATCGACTTGCCATTTCTTGTTTACTTCATTTATTACCTAGACAAACTAAAGAATAAGAAAAACATAAAATATAATTCACTTCCCATTTTTTTCTTCTTCTTCTTCACTTTATCCTATCAAACAAGAAATAAAAGGATATAGCATTCTCCTATATATGCATACTAATATTACTACTTCAAAATTGGGTGTGGTGGTTTGTTTCGTAGTGAGGTTGATTTTCCCATCTCCATCTTTATATACATAATAAATGTTACCAACTTCATTCTCCTGTGGTCAAAAGTTGGAATACCAAACATGGAATAACACTTGAAGTTTTTTCTATAATGCATTAGTTGATTGTGTCTTTCCTTCTCTTTGAGATGTTTTAATTTCAAGTTCTTAGTTGAGACTTTTAATTTCTTATTAAGTAAGGCACTGCATTTTCCATACGTTTTAATTCTTCTGCACTCTACTTTTGTATCATTCTATTTCCATGGACCCTCCTCTCTTCCCCCTTGTTATTCAACTACTGCCTTTATGAAAAGAATTATGTGCAACAGCTAGTCCTTTTTACAATTTAATTTTTGTGTTTTGATTTTTTTTAAAAATATTTCATAACTATTAATATTTAGTACTATTAATTCAGGAAAATATGGTATCGCCGGTTTATCTTTTTTGGCCATTAATCCTTGTGTTTCCATGTATATGATTTCAAGAATGTTGTGTTTTAATTTTATCCATTTCCAATTTTTTTTTAAAGATAAACTATAACAATCTTATTAATTCTAGGATTTCATCCTTTTTTTTTTAATTCTCAAATTACAACTAAGATATACCGATCTTGCTTGAATCATGTTAAAATTTGCAATCATAACTTACCTTCTTAATATATTTTTATTTATTGAATTAAAAATCCTCAAATAATGTAAATTAAAAATATGCATTATATCTATGTATTTATTACAAGTAAAATATATTGAATTTTTTAACATGCACCAATAATAATAGAGAACAGTAAATTTTATTTTCATTGATCATAACTAAACAAATATGCATTCAATCTTATAAAAAAAATTGAAATTAATTTTTTTTCCCAAAAAACAAGGTGGAAGTCCACTTCTATTTTAAATAACACTTCATGAAATTTTACGCTCTCCTCTCATGCTGTTCCTGAATTAATTGAAACAATAACGCCATATGAGAGAAACAAAATCATGGAGCTCTGAAAAACGGGCTAACCGGGCTTTGCCCTCCTATGACAACGGCCCATTATCTAGCTTATGTGGACTGGGCCAAGATAGCCCAATAATTGAGGAAATGGGTATTTAAACCATAATAAAAATTTTTGTCTTATACAAGCACAAAATCATTGGACTTAACCTTGTTTTGCATTAGCAGCCCCAATAAATAATAAAAATAAAATAAAAAGGGAAAAATTATGTAACATTTGAATTTTGTGTGTGTGATATATAACATGTTGCAAATTCTAGATAAGTTAGCTTCGATGTAAACAAGATTAACATATCAATGGATTACGTTATATCTAAAATTTATTAAAAAGTTAATAATAAATTAGCTCATCATTTAAGTCTGTTGTAAATCATATGAGTTTAATTTACAGCAGAATAAACTACACGTAGTGGAATTGTACTTTTACTCCTATAGCGTCTCGAATAGAATTATTTTCAATAAGAAAATACTTATACTTAGTCAAAAAAAAAACTGTAAATAACCTCTGAGCTTACTAAAACCTACATAAATATGGGCTTTTGATACACTTAAAAACCTAAATATTTTGATACATATAATGAAATAAATTTTAAAAAATTAATTATGTTAGATCCGTAGGCTTTCAAGCCAGATTTTAAATGTAAAAGCCTAAAACGTTTATTTTAAAAGGCCTCTAAATAGGCCTTAGGCCTAACTTATTTAACAAATAAGTTAGGCCATGCCAAGCCCCAATCAGGCCGGACTGTAAACTCCTGATAATGTCCTGACCTATTTTCGTCCCTATGTCCTTTTCTCCAATTTTCTTCTAGTAGTGATTTATGCTTTCATATATACCATGTATATTCCTATTTATAAGCCAGCTTTAATTAATTTAAAGAAATCAAGAGTTAGTGGAAAAAATATTTTGTTAGAAGAGGGAAGATTCACTTAAATGATCTTTATGTTTTAAGAGAATCAATCGCTATCTATCAGTTAGCGGATGCCATATAACTTCTAATCCGAAAAATTGTGCAATTAATTAATTTATTATAATTAATGTATAACATATATTTACAAAAATTTTTCAAATTTTTACATATCTAATAATATGACCTTCATTTGACTATTACCACCTCCGATTCTTATCATAATAGCTAAATAATTAATTTGGAGAAATTAAAGACAATACCTAAGTTTAGTTAATTATAATACATATATATTGACTTTATTAAATTATCATATTTAATTATGTTCATTAAAATTATCTTAATAAATGAACCTTTTATAATCATTAGAGATATTTCAAAAGAAGAAAAAAAAACAAAGTGAATTGAAATTTTATATATAGAACCATATACAATTTTCAATTAGCTTTTATGCTTCTATATTTTTATATTATATTAAGGAGAGGAGGTAGTATTTTTTAATTGATATATGAGAGTTAAATCATATTTATACTGTGGAGTGAAGAAATAAATAATAAAAATGGAGCAAAAATATATTAACAAATAAGAAGCACATGGACAGATCGTGAGGCCCGGTATAATTAACAAGACAGGGGACCAGGTTCAAGGTACCAATAAATTTAACAAGGATGACATCGACAAGGGAGCGTGTGAATGTGTGCTTAGTTTTATTATATTGTGCTGTTTGGTACGACGTTTTGGTCGAGAAAAAAGAGCTTTCACACACACACACACTGACTTTTGGCTAATATTATATTATATTGTGCATAGTTGTAAATTTGAGAACTAACTTTTGGCTAATCTGACTTATGAGTTAAAATCTGATTTTTTAAATATGATTGCAAAAGCATCTAAAGCTTACTTATGACTTATGCAAAACTAGTTTTTTAGAATTAAAAGATATTTTTGCTCTTATGTTTATATTGTTCTTATATTTTTCTCTATATATTTCATGTACATCCCAATCAATTTTAGTTATTTATTTTTAATATTTTCTTAATTAAAAATAATTTTTAACAGTATTTTAATATTTTTAATTTTTAATATTATTTTTATTTTATATTTACATAAATTATGCAAAATATATAATCCAATTAATTATGCAATATTATTTGGTTAAAAATTTTCACATTAATTTGATTTCTAATTTAAATGTATTTTATTCATTAAATACAACGTTTTTCTATTATAATAATTTAAAATTATCATATTTTATAAATTCATAATTTTAATCCTTTTTCATTATTTAATGAAAGTCATACCCATTTTAGTCATTTTAAAATCTAAACTTATTTATTCAATCATAATTCAAACAGTTTTTTCTTTACAAAATAACTTTTATGAAAATTAGTCCAAACACAAATCACATTACTCAATATGACTTTTCTAAAAATTAGATTGAAAATAAGTTATATTTTCTATCGCAAATCCCATTGGGCTATTATATTTTTGTCATCCTTTCACATCCGATGAAGTGATAATTTACAGGATTTTCAAATTTCAAATTGAGAAGGGAAGAATAAAAATTGCATCAAATTTTAATTAGATGTATACTCATAAAGAAAAAACAATTATGCAAGATTAGAATTAGGGGTATGCACTCAGTGGCTCTGTCCAATTCGGTCTAAATAAATCATATAATCAAATTGAACCGGATTGGTTGGATCAAGTTCTAGACTAAGTGATCATACCAAATAGTCTGGCTTGGTCGGTTTGAGTGAGATCTTTTTAATATTTTATCATTTGAATGTTCTTTTTTTTTTCAAAAAATTGTTTTTTTTTTGAAAAGGCAAATTGAAGTCTTGGATTGCCTAAACCAAGTTTAGCCTAGCCCAATTTTTTACGTTTTTTTGCTCGATCAGACAAGCCATAAGCTGCCAAATCCAACCCCTCCAAAAAAAAGGACTAACCTTTGAGTTGAGTTTTGGCATCTATTTTGCAGCCTTAAAATGCCTTGGCCTTTAGTTTATTTTGAAACTTTTGTCTCCTCGCTGCAGCAAAAGCATGGCGGAAAATTGCAACACAGAAATTACAATCACCTTTTCAAATGTCATTAGAAAAAAAAACTATATATCCTAAAAAAAAAGGAAATTAAAAATATCTTAAGATCGATATTTTTAAGGTTTTAAAGTCTTAAAGTATTATTATTGTTCCCAATAACGTTACTTCCCCATTAACGACAGTGGAAAAATAAGTCTCAAGATTGAATTATTATAACCATTTGTTTTTTGGGCGCATGCCCAGTTGTGACGTACCCCCCACAACACCTTCATGTTTTATTATATAGATCAATAAAAATATTAAATTTTATTAATTTTCATTTAGAATTTAATAACATTCTAACTTTATCACTATTTAACATATAATATACCTCATGAGAAAAAAAACAACATAATAATAAATAAATGATAAACTTGTATGAAATTTGACTAGAGATTCAGTATATTAATTATCACGTAGTGATTAATACGAACAAGAGTGATATTTTCCATAATTTTTTTAATGTTTTTAATCATATAAAATAGCTCGCTTCAACCTTGTGCAGAAATATTTTTAATTTATAAAAGTGCGAGTTTCTTAAGAGCTAAGAAATACATAATAAACGTTGGCAAAATAAAAAAAAAGAAGTAGTACGATTGATAAACAAACTCAAGTGGGCACACCTCGAACCGGTAAAAAAAACGCATGTTCACACGCATGCACCATCAATTTTTTTTAATTTTCTTTTGCCAACGCATTTTTTCAAATATATCATATAATTAATAATTAATAATTATACATGCCCCCAAAACTACAACTCATGTGAGAGAACTCAATATTAAATATTTTGATCCTCTTCCTCTTTTTTTTTCAACATTTTTTGTTCACATTTTTTCTTTATAATCATGTTCTCGTTTCAATTTGAACTACATTAATTAAAGTGAAATATTCTAAAATTATGAGAATTAAGCAGAACATGTTTCTATAAAATTGAACAATTTTTATAATAAAAAAAATTCAATCAATATATTATAATAAACTAGAATCCATGATAAATTTACTATTAACTAAAATTTTACTTGAATAACAAATAAGAAACATGTAACAAAAAATATTATTAAGGATGTGTTTGGATTAATATTGGTAAAAGTGATTTTTATTTTAACTGAACTTTATATAATAAAATTAGGATAAAATATAATTAATACGATATGCTTTATATTTGAATATATTTTTATAAAAAAATCAGTTTAATAAAAATTTTGTTTGGATAATAATTAAAAAGTAAGTTTTAAAAGATTTAAATTTAAAGAAAGCGCATTATTTTTTTTAATCTATCTAATCTTTTTTTTTATTCGAACTGATTTTTGAGTTTTTTTTTTTTTAATGTTATCCCAAACGGCTAAACATACACAAAATATATTTTATTGGCAGCTAGACAACGGACAGGGTTCCCAGTTCCCAATCAACTGAACGAGGATGAGATTGGCACTGGAGCCGGTAAATGCGTATTTAGTCTTGTCTTAACTACTGCTTTTTATCTTTAATATAAAAACTCATCTGATTTTTATTTTGATATTAAATATAAGATTATAATTTATTTATTTATCATATTTATCTATTTTTAAGGTAATTTTTGTAATAATAATAGTTATAATCAATATGTTTGATTAACAAGGATATTTTAAGAAAGGCAATACTTATTTATTAGAAATAACTAATTTTTTTAATCTACTCAAATTAGTCGACTAGCTCTTATATTAAGAATCGGAAGTAATATTATACTTTTGATTTGCTTCGCATCCTTTGAACTTTGAAGTAATTTAGCATTCTCTTGTCAATATAAGATTTACTTAGTTAATTTAAATATATTAAAAAAACAGTTAAATTAGTTATTTATTAAAAATATTTGTTAGATTTTTTAAAACACTTTATTAAATCATTTGTATTGAAATTACACATTGATTTAAATTTTTATAGTTTAGGAAAAAAAATTGAAAAACAAAATGAATTAAGATATTATATTTATGATTAAATTAAATTTAACCTCTTATATTAGCTATCAAAGGTAATAATACATTATAAACATTAATGACCGTATTTTTGGAACGTTAAGTTGCCCTTCCATTCTGAAATATAATACTATAATAATAAAATTAAAGTAAAAGAACCAAGGGGAAGCATCAAACACGTAATTTTAATTTGCAGATAGCTTTCAACATAATAATGGAACCATGGCTTTATTATTAGACTATGTTATTATTATTATTAAAATGTGTGTAAGCTTTGGAGTATTGGTTTGAAAAGGAACAAGAAAGGGCAATTAACGACACTGACAACAGAATTCTTAAAGAATCCCAACAATTTTTTGCACATGGCCAGTTGTGACGTACATGTCTCAACCGCTTTCCATATGTTTTATTTGCCTTTTATTTATGCCCCCTTCATTCAAAATTTTCTATACTTTAATGTTAATAACACAAATTAAAAATATTAAGGAAAAATTGGAGAAAATTCACCATTACATATTTTTCTGGTGAGAAATATCTAAATCAAAGTATTAGTATTTTATGCGGAGGGAATTTGCAGAGCACCCCTATTTTCTGTATATAAAAATAGGTTAAGTTGTAAATTTATCTCAAAAATTCTCACTTAAAAGTGTTCAGCGGTCGGAATTTTTTTTATGCAAATTTGTTTTAAAAATTAAAAATCATAGCAATATTATCTTCTATAGTTAAGAACTACTTCTCCGGTCCTTAATATAAGACCCAATTGTTGAGTTGGTTTTCGTCCTAAATATAAGACTCATTTTTCATATTTATTAATTTTTTTTCTAAATTATCTTTATGGATACTCCTTCAACTATAATTAAATAAAAGAGGATGAGGGGTATTAAGAAAGATGAAACTCGCTACCTCATGCTTAATAAAGCACCTCAAAAATGTTTTGGCTCATCTGGATTAGACAGCTCCCATTATCAAACAGAGTTGACGGGATCAGGTTTTGGCACTCTTTCAATATTCAGGTTAACTCTTTGAATATGGAATATATTAAATTTAGGCATTCTTCATTAAAAAATTTTTAACCAGATTTTTCATTAAGAATTGTAAGCCTTATAAGGGATTTCTCCCAATTAATAAATTAATCCGATTCTGATTTGAATTAAAATTAGAATTAATTAATAGCGGGTACGTAAAGTAAATGGTCAAAGATGGATTTCAACATTCAAAACTAGTAGTCAAATTCTTAGAAGTGGGCCCAAACCAACGTTCCACCTGGTTCTAATTGGTGCTTATCCGGGGAAGCACCCAACAAAATACCGCTGTCTAATTCCTCCATTATTGAGGCGCCTCCTCGTGGCGGCTTCCTTCTCATATTTTGCACTAGTGTGTTGCTGCCTCCAATAATTAAGACTAAATCCTTCCTATCCTTAATACCGGCTGCTATTTGGTATGAGGAAAGTATGAGAAAAATGGGATAAGCTGTATTTGAAAAATAGGAGAAGTGGAGTTTTAAAATTTTAACAAAAAAGAAGAAATAATATAAAAAGTTAATAAAAATTAATTAAAAACTTTTAACTTTGCTTATTCAATTTTTTTTTTAAAATCAAACTCATTAACTTTTGGAAAAATCCCAATTAAATCTATCTAAAATAATGAAATTTCAATTAAGGCTTATACTTTTAACGAATTCCTAATTAGGCTACGAGGCCTTATTAGGGATTTTCAAATGTTGCTAAAAGACCGGAATGCCTCTTTGTAATCAAAAAGGAAAATTGAATGTAGGTGTAAATCTAATTTTAGTTTTAATTATTCTAGTAGATTTACTAATAAGGACGTGGTCTTTCTTAGATTTTATGTCAAAGGTGTGTTTTGTAATTGTGAACCTTATGTCAACTCAAGAATTTATAGCCTTTCATTTTTTTATATAATAAAAATTTGATATTGAATAAATGTTAAAAACCGAAAAATTGAAGATGAATTAATGAGTCTCACTGTAAGTTGTGAAATAGTAAAATTAATTTTGATAGATATTCAAGAATTCCATGAATATTTGATTTGGTCTTTTTCTCACACAAAAAAAAATCTTTGATCTTGTTAATCTTTTACATTTGAAATCATAAAATTTTTATTAGTTCCCATATTTTTGCAATTCTATAGATATCTAGAAATTATGTATTTTTTTATCTTGAATTTTCAATTATTTTTTATGGGCTATAATCGTTATTTTTCTTTTTTTGTTTTTTATATGATAATGTTTTTGGCCAAATTTTCATGTGATAATGTTTAAAGAAAAAAACATGTTAGTTAAATTCAATTAAAAGAATTAAAACTAAAATTAGGTTTTTTAATTATGAAGGGCATTTTGTTCTTTTAGCAACATTTAGAAATCCCTAGTTAGACCTCTTGGCCTAATTAAGAATTTGTTAAAAGTGTAGGCTTAAATTAGAATTTTGCCTTAATTTTTCCCCCTCTCCTTTTCCCGGATATATTAAAAAAAATTAGTTGCTTATAATAAATAGGTGTTATCTTTATTAAAATACCCTTACTAATCATGTGTATCAGCTAGAACTGTCATTTAATTAAACCTTTAACATGTGCATCTGCTGTAATGACTACCTTGAAAAAAATTAATAAATATGAAAGATAAAGTGGATTGATGTTTTATATCTAAAACTAAATTGAATGTCATACTATTTATTATACTAAGGACTAGAGGTAGTATTAAAGTTATTTAAAATTAAATTTTATTCTAAATACAAGACCCCAGTATAATTTGTCTCTAAAATTTATATTTTTTTAAAGTATTTTTATTTATTCTACGTGTTAAGGGAATTCCTACCAAAGAGTAATTCTACTGCATATGGTTAGAAATGGTAATTTAAAAAAATTAACACATATTTATTATAAATAATTAATTGAACTAATTTTATTGGTTTTTATGAATAACTATTTGCTTTTCAAAGTGATGTAAACTAAATATTTAATATATGCATGTGTTTTTTCCTGATGGTGTTTGATTCTTTTGAACTTTTTAATATTATATTATTCTTGTTTGAAATAAGATGACTTTAAAAGGCAGTATAAAAGATTCTTATGATGTTTACTGCCAACTATTATTTATTGAATAATTTATCAAATATATTATTTTCTTATACAAGCAAGATTTGTAATTTCGAAGAAAAAAGATAATGGAATGTTTATTTAGGAACAATAAAGGGCTAAGCAAATAACAATGTTCTATTGATGTGCACTATTTTTTTTATATTAATTTGATTGAACAATTATTAAATTTTGCGCGTTGCTGAAGGCAGTGGTCATGAGTTAGGTTTGACCATACGGGAACAACAAATGGTCAAGAAACAAGAAATTAGTTTTTTTTATTGAAAAATAATTATATCTCACAAAAATATTATCTTATCCAAATTTATATTCCTTTAAAAAAAACGTCGGGATCAAAAGGATCATCCTGTAAGGTTATGAATAATTGGATACTGGTTAGTCATTCGTTATCTTTGCATTATGTTCAGTTAAAAAAATCAATCTAATGTTTGGATAAAATTTTTTAAAAAAATGGAGTAATAAAAAAAAAGAACAGGCTATCACACGAGATATATCTTGAAAAAAAAAATCCTATAAAAACAAATAATATAATAAAAAAATAAATAAAATTAAATAATATATAATATAGAGTTTTAATATACAATTTCAACTTTGATTTTATTTTTCAGGTGTAATTTTGTTTCTGATCTTTTTAGTGATGTAATTTTGATCTTAGTTTTTTTTAGATGCAATTTTGACTTTGAGAGGCAAAATTACATCTAAAAAGTAGGGGCAAAATTGCACCATTAAAAGATTAGAGGTAAAATTATATTTAAAAAATAAGATCATGGTCAAAATTACACCTTAATTCTATAATAAATTATGAGAAATTAATAAGCACTACCAATTGAAATAAGTTAGCCTTATATACGTATTTCAAATTTAATGAATTTAAATATAAACTTGTCATAGCAAAAGCATAACTTTCTGGATTCATATGTTGGGTATTTGTATCTAAATTTTTCAGTGTCTGTGGCGGAAATTCCGCAGGATTAATTGATTTATTGCTAATAGATGATTTATTTAAGATTAGTGGAAAATCTAACGGGTGCCTTATCAGCAATACTAGGCAGATTAACTACATCATCGAAAATCTAAATTTTTGGTGTACAGTGTCCGCTCCCGACTATCTTAGATCTTAGATACCATGCGATCGGTAATTAGTGATAAATTGAGAATTAAATAGAGTAGTTTTTTTTAAACTTTTTTTTTATCGGAAATCACAAAATATAATTAAAATATCGTACGCGTATCCAACGCGCTCTGCCCATGCTCTTATGACTTTTTTTTCTCCGCAATAGCACAAAATTAAGCATTTTAACCGAGATCTTACATGGGGCCCACCATTACTATTGTATGACAAATTTGAAAACAGATACGAAAGCAAATTATTATTATTATTATTATTATTTTAAATAGACAAGAAAACACGCATCGGGACCGTCGATCGTGGAGTCATCTTTAAGGCAACTGATAAATTGCTGACGTGTCATTATCGGAACGGCTTCTTCCCGCACTCCCTGTGAAATAGTTTATTTATTTATTTATTTTATTGGGTCATTCGTTGGTCACGTCCTGAATATAATCACCCACGACCTTTTCTCGGATAAATACTACCGATTCTTCCCTTCGGCTTCACAATTGTGCACAAAAACAAAGCAGTTCCCTCCAACAGCCGCAGAAAAAGGTTCAACAGAGGCGTCAATTTTCGGCGAAGATGAGTTACTACAACCAGCAGCAGCCGCCGGTGGGAGTTCCGCCGCCACAAGGTTCGTCGACTCTACCTGAGTTTTCTGTTTCGATTTTGTGGTCTTTTTGATTTGCATGTCGGTGTGCTTTGTTGATCTGCTAGGTTTGAGATTGGGGGCTTTTGGGATTCGGATCTGTTGGGTTTAGGTTTTGATTGTGATGTTTGGATGTGTGAACAGGTTATCCTCCCGAGGGATATGCGAAGGACGCTTATCCGCCACCGGGATATCCGCCACAGGGATATCCTCCGCCGTCTTATCCTCAGCAAGGATATCCGCCTCCGTATGCACCTCAGTATCAGCAGCCTCCGCCTCAGCAGCAAAGTTCAACGGGACCTGGTTGTTTGGAAGGATGGTAAGCTCTCTCTCTCTCTCTCTCTGAGAAATTTGAGCCTTAGAGAGTCAAATCGGGCGTGATCTGGTGATTGGCGGCAAGATGACTGTCTCGCCGGTGCCGGTCACCGTGTGCTATACGGTGCGGATCCATTAACTGTTGCTGTGAGTGTGGGTCAAGCAAGGAACTCATGGTGGATGATGATGTGGATAGGTTTCCAACTCGGTTTGGGTTGTATTGAGTTACGCTAGGCACATGGTTTTCCAGCTTTTGCGATATTTTAGGTAGAGGGTGTTTTCGTCCTTTCGGTGGGCTTACAGATTCTTTTCGCATGCGTTAAAATTATGAAAAGAGAAATCAAATTGTTTGGTGGCCAATGCGCAACAATATTTAGATTCAGATCTTCTTCGTGATTCCGCTTATTGCTTGATTACTCAAATCACGAAACCTGTTTTTGGGAATTAGCTAATTAGAATTTTCTCTTCAATGTGGGTCTGATTAGCCCTCTTAAATTCCTTGAGTGGCCAAAATTCTGCGTGGGATACTCAGTAAAGGGATGGAGATGAATATATAAGAATATGGTGTGAAAAAATAATAAGGATCAGGATGCAAATTTTTCCTTCTTCTCATAGTTCTCAAAATTTGAATTGATGGGTTTGTCAAGTTTGTGTGGGTTCTGATTTTGATGTTTGAAATTCTTGATTTGTGCAGTTTGGCTGCTCTTTGCTGTTGCTGCCTTTTGGATGCGTGCTTCTGAGAAGACATTGATGGTGCACAGGATGATTCAAGCATGTTTAACCCGGAACACAGTGAAATATTGTTACTCGTTTTAAGTCTTCTTTTTTGGTTTTGTGACTGCTTTATTTTATTTTAAATAACTTGGAACTATATATATTGCTTGCACAATGTCACCGAGTCCATGATCCCAAGTATATATATTATGGTTTAGAATCCAAAATCTGTGCTGTTTTTTGTTTTGTTTATTTTAGGCTTCGTTTTGGAAAAAATTGCGTATTATTTTGAATGTATATTCTAGTTTGAGTTTGTTTTTTGGGATAAAGTGCCCGAGTTTTTACTTTTTATTTTAACTGATTAAAAAACCAATTAACTTTTCATAATTTATTTCCGTGGGGCTTGTGTAATGCTAGCACCAAGTCACCAACTACAATCCGTAGACCGAACTGATAGTAAAATTGAGTTTGTCAGGAAAATAGAAGAGGGGGGGGGGTTGATTTTGACAAACGCGGCTGCTCTCCTTTGTATTAGCTGCTGCTGCAGCTTCCAGGACTATGAATATTTTAGGTTATTTTGCCCCAAAACAAAGTGTTCGTTAATCATTTTACATTCGACGTTGTCTAATTTTGGGTAGAGGTGAGGCAGCGGAAACTAAGGGCAAAAGAGAGAAGCCAATTTCTTTGACATTGATTTGGCAATGCAAATGAGAGGTGCGCACGAGTGATTGAGTGAATTGTTTTGGGAGGTGTAATTTCATTCGATTGATTGTGGTCAATGTTGTTGTTTTATGGCACGTGGGTGACTTGATGGGGCAGTACTCAAATCAGTGAGCGGTAATGTAGTGCCCCGACAAAAGATTTGTTATAACACTACTCCCTGGCATGTTTTGAAGAAAACAACAAATCTGCACCTCCTTCTTCTCACGACGCCAGAAAAAATAGCTCCTAAATATCTTCTTTGTCTAAGCTCATAGATATCTTCTTTGTCTCCGCGTTTGTCTGTCACAACCTAATATTGCATGCAGTCTTAAATATAAAAACTAGTCTAAATAAATTAAAAAATAAGTTAAATTAGTTACTTATAATAAATACGTGTTGTCTTTTCTAATCAAATTTATTAGTTAGAACTATCATTAATAGAATGATTATTTCCAAATAAATAAATAAATATGAGAGATAAAGTGGATTTAAGTCTTATGTTTGGACCAAAATAAAAATCAAACTAGCTCTTATTTTAAAAACTGGAGGTAGTATTATAACTAATAGTCCTGCTATGACACATTTAGTATCCAATATAACAACAATAACAAAGCCTTGTCCCACTACATAGTATCTAATATAACATCCAATATAATTGCTTTCAATAAAAAATATTTGTATTTATTAAAAAAAATTTATGTACCTATTTGACGTGAATTTCTACCTCTTTTTACGCCCACGGATGGATGCCACAAACCCAACTTCTTTATTATTGCAAATCATTTTTTTCAGTTTGTCTGTCTCTGACGATTGTCAATTTCTTCCTTCATTATGTGGAGTCCTCCTGTTGGAATCTAATATGTGCATTTAAATTTGAATTTCCCACGCTTACTTGGTCGCAAAGAAAATTAAAGTCAACCCATCAACCTCCATTCCATTTCCTTATGTTCATTCCTTCCCCAACAAACAGCCCGGTACGATTCGATTTCTAATATTGACCCTCCATCTAAAAGGATTGACGTCTTCATGTTTTCTTCTCTCTCTTCCAAAAAGGAATATGAAACAGAATAATTGATAGACAGGGTGTAATGATCTTCAAAGCTGAACTGTCGGCAATAACTCAAAGCAATGAAACTGAACTATACCTGAACACTTGTTTGCAATTATAAGTACGTTCTAAGTTCTAACAACCAAGGTTCTGTTTAGAATCAAGTTTGAAATTACTTATAGGCACGTTTTATATAAATTGAGACAAAACCTCTCTCGTATATTTATCTCGTATTTCATAAATGATAATTGCAAAATTATTTATAAGTCATTTTAAACGGATGCTAAAAGTTGAATTAAGAAATCCTACTCCTTGTAGACATACTTTATACAAAATTTATGGTTGACCTAACAGAGAAGGGGAAGGTAATTGCGCCGCCTGGCTGGGTAGGTTCTTCCGTAGAATGGGATTGGTTAGAATATGTTACTGCCAATTAATTAGGAATAGTTTCCCGGGGGGGGGGGGCAGAAGACTTAATTAGGAATAATCAAAGACTTGGTGGGGGAATTCATCATTTTATTATATTATTTTCTTTGAATTCGATGCCTAACCTTTCACCGTATAAACCAAGGTTAACGGTCAACCTTCCATTTGACAATTTGTGATCAACAACCCATCAAGAAACAACAAGTTTGGCTTCTTCATCTATTAATTTTTTTTAATAAATCAAAATGAGATTTCTTGCTGCAAAGACGAAGATGTGGAACATCCAGATTTGTTTTGGAATCTGAATACGGTGCATGTGGACTGAAATGCTAAAATTGACTTTTTAATTCTTTTTTTTTTTTCGTTCCAATGAATTTTTAATTCATATGTAATGAAATACTCTTCCGGTCCTTAATATAGGACCCAATTTTTGAGTTGGTTTTGGTCCTAAATATAAGACCCATTTATCATATTTATCAATGTTCTCTAAATTACTCCTATAGATACTCCCTCAACCATAATCAAATAGAAAAGGGAGAGGAGGTATTAAAAAAGATGATTATTGTGTTTTAGGAAAAATTTGTCACTTTTCTTATAATTAACTAACTTACCTAACTTCCTTAATCTAATCAAATTAGTTAAATAGGTCTTACATTAAAGACCGGAGGAGTATAATATTTCTTCTAGTTTTATGATTATTATTTATTATTTTTATTAAAAGACACACGAGTCCCTTTTTCATAAAGAAAATCCTTAGTCTTTCGCATGATTTATTTTGTTTGAAAAGGTCTAATTGAGAAAGAGGCACGGTTTATTAGTGCTAAGATATTTTTTTCAGGCAATAAAAAAAAAAGTAATTTCAAGGTCATTATCTTCAATATTTTCAATGGATTCGAGAAAACTGGTGACTCTTTCTCCAATTATAAATGTTTATGGTCCATCATTGTTTTTGTGAATTTTTTCTCTTCTTCTCCTTTAGTACTTCTCCAATCAGAATCATGGTCCATATGAACTAGTTTGCTCATCTTAAAAGTACAATAGCAGGATAAAAAGAATATCATTATGAAAGACATCATTTCCTTCTTATGCTTATTTTCTCATACAGATGTTAAGTTCTTAGCTCTTTTCCTGATTTATTTTCTTGTTGCTCATTGTATTGTTGTTATTATTATTATTTTTTGACCTTGATTGTATTGTTAGTTAAGACTTTGTATCTTTTTATTAATATCATTTGTCTTTTCATTTAAAAAAGGATACGTTTTGAGAGAATGTTTTATTTGCAGGGTCATGGATATGAACTGGATTTGAAGATGTCTCCCTTACATAAAGGAAAACAGTTTTATCAAGTATGGTATTATTAGGTTGACTGCTCATTTATATGATATGACATTTTGGCTGAATGACATTCTCTGGCACAGCAGAAGGAGAATCAACCCTCAAAGTAGGAGTTTTAAAGCAGATCCCCGCGGAAGAAATTGATATTTTTAGGCCTCTAGTTTCTAGGGACATGGTGCTGATTCCCATCCAAAGAAGCCTATCGTAAATTTAATACTCCTCCGGTCCTTAATATAGGACCCAATTGTTGAGTTGGTTTTGGTCCTAAATATAAGACCCATTTTTTATATTTATCAATTTTCTCTAAATTACCTCTATAGATATTCCATCAACCATAATCAAGTAGAAGATAGAGAGGGGTATTAAGAAAGATGATTATGGTATTTTAGGAAAAACATGTCACAATTTTTATAATTAACTAACTTATCTAACTTCTTTAATCTAATCAAATTAGTTAAATGGATCCTATATTAAGGACCGGAAGAGTAGTAAAATATGGTACTTCATGTCAGATCGTATTCTCTATATCTTGTAAGGATAACAAACTAGTCTTTTAAGATGATCTCTTTCTTTAGAGTTGTGTTCATAAAATTAGTGTTTTTATTGAAAGGTCAACATTATAGAGCAGGCTGCCTGTGAAAGGTTTTGACTAATAAGAAGTCGAGTGAAATGCTGTGGTGTGAAACTACTAATGATATCCAATCTCAAATGAAAATGCATTGTTATGACTCCCATATGTATAAATCATATACAAGAGAAGTGAGAAGAAGTGTGTTTTATTAGCACAAGAGACTCTCCAACCCAATGGATATATCCTCTCTTTGCTTTTCCTCTTCCTGTTTGATCTTTTCACCATTCTTGCCTTGTGTTGCAGAAACATTTTTCTTGGTTTGATAGATGTGAATACATCCATACTCACATATACTTGGGATTAGGTGGCCTAACTCCCACAATGGGAGACTAAATCACCCTTATAGAGCCTAACTCAGGTTTTCGTAGAATAAAAGCCCCATCTCTACTCATACACAGAGAGAATAGGGAGTATAAATTTCCAACTATCAAATTGTGAAAACGGAATGCAATTACTTTAGTCAGATCCCAATTCATTAATTCAAAAAAAAAAAAATTAAGTTTCCCTTAAATCTGAAGGGGCTTGCTACTTTAATTGGCCCATAAAGGGAGGACGTTTTCATTAAGCCCAGTAAAAATAAATTTTTCAGGTATTGAAAAAAAGAGAGTTATTTTTGCTATAGCAATGTCAGAACCCCATTTCCCCTTTCCAATAAATTATTCACAAAATTCACAAGCTTTTAGATCTGGAAGACAGAGACTGACAGTTGTAGCTTAAAATATTCACATGTTGAGATCTGGTAAATAGCAAGCTACTTTGAAAGAGCCTTGTCTATACCTTAAGGCCAAAAGCATCAGATCTAGAAATGAAGATTTAAAACTAATAAAGTATTCACATGATGAGATCTGGAAGATGAAGAGTTTACTTGAGAGAGGCCTTGTCAATAGTTCCTTTATAGATCAACGCTAAAAACAGCAGGGCTGCATGCCAATGAATGAAGAATCCTCCTTAAACTGATCCTTGAACAAAGGAATCAGAACATGATTCAATGCCCAGCCTCGATCAACAGAAAATTTGATAACGAAGAAACCTTGTGTTTTAGACTTTTGGCTGAGGAAGTCAGCCAGCTGAACTAAAAGAGATCTAGAAATAAGCTCTCTTCCCCATAGACCGTTCTTCATCAAGTTATTTGGAAATGATGATTCAAAATTTTCTGAGGTCAATGCAAGGCATCTAAACACAATTTCATCTGAACCAAATCTATTGGGTTACATCTCATCTCAGGAAACTCAAAAGAACATAATGTCACTCTACATCCACAAAATTATTTTATTTTATTTTTATTTTTAAAGATATTGACAAGGGCATTTGGTCTAGTGGTAGGATTCTCGCTTCGGGTGCGAGAGGTCCCGAGTTCGATTCTCGGAATGCCCCCTTGTGAAATCCAAGGTTTTTTTTGTTGTTGCTTCTACTAATATAATTCACATTCTTTTTTCTTTAACCACATAGAATTCACATTCAAGGCATAGAAAATGAATAGTGATAACGAAGAAGCATGTCTTCCAGCACAAGAGAGTCAGAAACAAAGCAGAACACAAGTATCTCTTTCCCAGAATATAAAATGGATAAGCATGTCTTTTGGTGCAGAAAGTCAGAAGCTTCTGAGTCAAGATGATTTCATTAACAGAGCAGCATTTAAAGGATGTCAGGTAGGAAGTTTTGCTCAATGCAAGGCATCCTAAAAAGTTCTCAAATGTCATGAAAAAATACAGTCAGGTTTAAAGAAAAGAAGGAGATAGTGAATAAGAATTTTAGTAACACATGAAGAAATCAACCAGGGCATTTGGTCTAGTGGTATGATTCTCGCTTTGGGTGCGAGAGGTCCCGAGTTCGATTCTCGGAATGCCCCTTTTGTAAGTTTCAATTTTTAATTTAAACTCCTTGTGCCCAAACCAGATTCTTTACGAGGAAAAAGTCAACACCAATCTTAAAAAAAGTCTTAACAGACAAGTTGCAGCAGCAAATCTCTAACCTTATTCCAACTAATACAGTATTCACATGCCATAAGATCTGGAAAATGGCGAGACAGGCTAGTTTGAAAAAGAGCCCCCTCCCCACAACAAAAACAGAAAAACTATCAGATGCAGCATCTGAATGCCAATTCCGACTGCAGAATTATCCCCATATTGAACTTTGGAGAAGTGACCAATCTATTAGATATAACTGCATTTAATAATTTCAGAGCCCAGCCTTGAAGACAAAGATAACAAGATCTGGATTGTATAATCAGATCCAAACTGTCCAGAAGAAATGTACATAACTTTGCACATCTTTAGATGAGGGCCGAGGATCAGCACTCATGGAAGTTGGATCGTTTGTGCATCTTATTTTGTCTAGGAAACTCAGAACCTGCTGAGCTAAGTTAGTTTGAAGTACCTAGCAGCACATTAGTAAGCATCTTAAACATTTTAGCATCGGCATATAATTCAGGAGACAAGCAACTTTAGTCAATGAGAGGCATTAAACAAATTCCCAAATTTTATTTAATAGTTGAAAAATTCTGTCAGCTACAACAAGGGCATTTGGTCTAGTGGTATGATTCTCGCTTAGGGTGCGAGAGGTCCCGAGTTCAATTCTCGGAATGCCCCCTTTCTATGAAATGTATGAGTATTTTTTATAATTTTTTTTTAAACTAATAGAGTATTCACATGCAAGATGTGGAAAATGCGGAATGACAGATAAGCGTCTTTTGGTAAGGAAAGTCAGAACCTCTGAATGTGAATTGCTTTACAGAACAGTGCAGCAAATAATAAACACCATTTGTCTAGAAATCATATTAGCTTCTGAAATAGTCATTGCACAAATGAAGCTTGAATGAAATTGAAGAAGAGCTGAAAAATTGTCTATACATGTAAGCAGATTTAGAAATGAAAGGCATCTAATGGATTCCCATGTACAAGGGAAAATACAGAAATGCTTCTTGTAGTGCTTTAAGATGTCAACCAGGGCATTTGGTCTAGTGGTATGATTCTCGCTTAGGGTGCGAGAGGTCCCGAGGTCAATTCTCGGAATGCCCCCTTCAAGGAAATTTTTGTTTTGTTTTGTTTTGTTCTGATCTGTTTTTCTTTTATGACTAATGAAGTATTCAGAGCCAAGATTTGAAAAACGAATACTGATAAAAGAGAAGCATGTGTTTTCATTAAGAAAGTGATGTCTGCTGATATAAGCCATTTATCCCAAGCAATCAAATTAGCAAGAGAACAGAGTTGTTGCCTATTGCACCAATGAAGCCTGGTAACAGTTGAAGTATAAAATTGTCCGTTCTAGCATGCACTTTTAGCCAATGTAAGAAATCTAAAATAAGTCCTAATTATCATGGAACATGACAAGATCTTTTGGTAATCCTTCAAGATATCAACCAGGGCATTTGGTCTAGTGGTATGATTCTCGCTTTGGGTGCGAGAGGTCCCGAGTTCGATTCTCGGAATGCCCCTTTTGTAACTCTCAAGTTTTATTCTTGATCAATTGCTGCAAAGCAAGAATCTTTACAAGGAATAAAGTCAACACCAACCTCAATACAAATATAAAAAACAGACAAGTTGTGGTCTCAGATCTCTCTTAATTTATTACAACTAGTGAAGTATTCACATGCTGTAAGATCTTGAACAATAATGCGAAAGGCTAGCTTGAAAGGGACTAGTCAATTCTTTCAGCCGAATTAAACAAAGCATCAGGGGCAGCATCTGCACACTGACACGGATTGCATAACCATCCCCTTATTGAACTCTGGACAACCGAAAAATCTATTGCATCCAAATGACCTAAGCATCTCAGTGCCAAGCCAAAGAAGCATTGGAAAATAAGATCTTGCGCCATGAATGCTTGTTTTTCTAAGAAAGTCAGATCCTGCTGAGCTAAATTAGCTTATAAATTTGAACCACCTAGCAGCTAATAAGCAAGCATCACAGACATAAGCTTCACCAGATAATTGGGGAGATAAACAACTTTAGACAGTGTGAGGTCTGCAAAAAACTCCTAAATTTCAATAAACACTAAAGAGACTGAGACAGCCTTGAAGATATGAACATGGAACTTGGTCTAGTTATATAACTCTTGTAAACATACAAGTTACAGTGTTCAATTCTCATTCCTACTTTATGAAATCAAGATTTTTATGATTTCACATGCCAGATCAGGAATGTGAAGAGTGATGGCAGAAGAGCCTTCTTTTTTGGCAAAGAAAGTCAGACTCAGAACCTTCTAAGTTAAATTGGTTTTAAATGCATGGCAGCAAATAAGCATCCCTCTCAGAAAAAAACAAATTAGCTTCAGGAAGGACTTGTTGCAGGGAAAGTTCTCGGGCACAATTGAAGAGAGGAACAAAAAATATCTTCTCAGGTAAGCAGTTATGGTCAACAAAAGGATTCCAGAAAAAATCCCCAAGTGTGATGGAAATATATATTAGATCTTTTAGGGATCCTTGAAGATATCAACAAGGGCATTTGGTCTAGTGGTATGATTCTCGCTTTGGGTGCGAGAGGTCCCGAGTTCGATTCTCGGAATGCCCCTTCTTTAACTCTTAAGTTTTAGTTATAATCCCCTTGCAGCAAAACCAGAATCTTTACAAGGAAAAGGTCAATACCAATCTTAATGCGACCTTAACAGACAATTGCAGTGTTAATCTTTTACTTTATTACAATTGATATAGTATTCACATAACATAAGATCTGAAAAATGGCGAGACAGGCTAGCTTGGAAGAGCCTTATCAGTTCATTCAGCTGAATTAATAAAAGCATCAGGGGGAGCATGTGTAAAACAAGCCAGACCGCAGAATCATCCCTATATTGAGCCTTGGGGAAGTGACAAATGTATTAGATATAATTGATTTAAGCATTTCAGTGCCTATCCTTGAAGATGCCAAAAAAAGCAAGATCTGGATTGTATAACCAGATCCAGACTGCTCAGAAGAAATGTTCACACCTTGCACAGCTTTAAATATGGACAGAGGATCTGCACTCTTAGAACCTGGATCCTTTCCACATGCGTACTTAGTCTAAGAAACTTAGCCTGATGAACTAAGTTACAAGAACCTAGCAGCAGATCAGTAAGCATCTCAAACGTTATAGCATCACAGATAATGCAGTGCATCTTAGCCAATTTCCTTAAAACACATATTCGCTCTGGGAAGTTGTGGGA
The DNA here is from genome assembly GCF_004799145.2 of Neltuma alba. Classification (NCBI taxonomy): domain Eukaryota; kingdom Viridiplantae; phylum Streptophyta; class Magnoliopsida; order Fabales; family Fabaceae; genus Neltuma; species Neltuma alba. The sequence goes on along the minus strand of NW_021636742.1, from coordinate 70,454 downwards.
ATAATGAGATATTCTTGGGTACAATTGAATGGGAAAATTGGCTATCCAGGAAAGCAATTTTAGTCAATTTAATGAATCTTAGCCAATTTCCAAGTTTCATAGAACAATACCAAAGATATGTTAATGATCCTTGTAAATATCAGCTAGGGCATTTGGTCTAGTGGTATGATTCTCGCTTTGGGTGCGAGAGGTCCCGAGTTCGATTCTCGGAATGCCCCTTTTGTAATTCTCAATTTTCATTTTTAATCACTTGCTACAACGCAAGACTCTTCACAAGGAAAAAGTCAACACTAAACTTAATTCAAACCTCGAATAGACAAGTTGCAGTTTCAGATCTCTCTTAATTTATTACATCTACTGATGTATTCGCATACTGTGAAATCTTCAAAAATAATGAGAAAGTCTTGCTTGAAGGGGCCTTGTCAATTCTTTCAGCTGAATTGAAAAAAGGATCAGGAGCAGCATCTGCAAGCCAATGCGGATTGCAGAACCCTCCCCCTATTGAACTGAGGACAACTGCAAAGCCTACTGTATACAAATGACTTCAGTGTCTCAGTGCCAAGACGAAAGGGTGTGAGAGGTTACAAGTTCAGTTCTCAGAATGCCCCCTTCTAAGCAATCTCTGAGCTTTTTATGATTAACAAAGTATTCACGTGCCAGATCAGAAAAGTGATAGTCATGAAACAAAAGCTTGGGGTTTTTTTCCCTCCTTTTTTTGCAGCATTAGAAGGTTAGCCTTCAATTGGAAATCTTAAACTTCGTCTTGAAACTGATAGCAGTCAACTTTTATCCTTGTTGCCAATAGTGGCCTAGTAACTGGGAGGTTACAGGTTTAATTCCGCTCATAACCTTAGGTTGTTGGTGCTCTGCTTGCCTCTAGTTTAAAAGGAAAAAAGAAGCTTCTATCCTTGTTCCAGCTGATTCACACACTTATTATTTCTCCTTTTGCTTTGGGGTTAGTGAGCAATCAACTTGTACACAGTTTGTGATCTCCTAGTCACCTTGAAATTTGGTTTTACAAAAGACCACGTCAGCTTCTATAAAGACACTGTTTAACTATTACCTAGAATTAAATGAGAATCACCTATGGAAGGGTAATGCTTGGCTGGTATCCCTACAACAGATGACTTCTACCTATATAATAGTCAATTAATACCTTGTTAGAGACATTAAATACAATAGTCGATTTATACTTCTTAAGTAAACCAAGTTGGGATTGTTTCTAATGGCTACATTAAGAAATCCATTTATATGAGCCTTAGTCAAGTCTCAGAAGTTCAGAAAAACAATTTCTAAGTGCTCTAAATGTGATTAGCATGCATTTATTTTTTACTGCTCATCCCTCTACATATTATTCGCTTCATTTGAATATTTACTGTTTGTGAGAGTTTCTTCTGATCCTCTCCATCTTTGTGGAATTTTAGAATTTGGAGAATTCCTATTGAACTTAAAACCGATCTTCCAAAACATAGACAAACCAAATTGTTATTTACTCGAATCCATTACATTATAGCATTAGCAATGTACATACAATATTCTTTATTAGGTAAAACGAAATTCAGATGTAATTTACATGCATTATTAGCAATTTACATACATTATTATAATTAATATATAGGTTATAGATGAGTAGATATGAACATCAGCCAAGCCAAACAATGCTCAATTTAATGAAAGCCCAGTCAAAAAAATGAAAGGGAATTGTCACGCCAGCTGCACTTACTTCAGCCAATAGATTCACACTCAGAACTCAAGCCTCAGTTTTTAGATTTTGAATATTTCACGAGCCAATCAACAACTGTGTCAACGTTGGTGGAGTTTTTGCAGGAAACCATGAAGCAACAAACTTCTCTGTTGGTAAGAGATTTTAGATCCCTACACATTTTCAGCAACATAAATATTTTAAAACACTATAAGAAGCAGACAAAACTCTTGAATATTTTTTTTTTTGGCAGAATGTGATGCATCACTTAAATGCTTTCCTCAATGTACCAAAAAACTTAAATATAGAGAATACTTTAAGAACCGAACTATTTAATATCAAATGATTTTTCTCGTGATGTCTACCTAGGTCCAATGCAACGATTCAGAAAGCCTTTTGACATATGTAAAAACAGTTTGCAATTCATCATAAAATATCTAAACATGAGAGTACAAGACTTACATCTGTTCTGTCAAATCTTGCTGAGACAAAGCTTCTGGTTTGTCTATCTTATTACCCACTATCAGCACTGGAATACCATTTAAAGAAGGCTTGCTCAACAAGTCATGAAGTTCACTTTTAGAGACGGGCAAATTTTCTTGATCAGCTGCATCAACAACATAGCTACAACATAAAAAGTTGATAAACTATTAATATAATTTTTCTACATGAGAAATCAAAATGACATTCCAAAAATAACGAATAAGAAAAAATAAGTATAATCTTCTCGACTAGTAGTTTCCTGGATTGATTTGATGCAGTAACAAGAAAAGTTGATATCCCCCCCCCCCCCCAAAAAAAAGGATCAAGGGATCACTTCAGGAAGTAATTTGCAACAACCTTAATTGAAATTCTATTTTATATTTTGATGTGAAAAGTAAAGCAGGTCTTGATACATGAAACAAAACCACCGTTTTGTATTTTGCAGAAAATCAATTGTGACAGATTGACTGTAGCCACCAAGAAGTGCCACTTTTACTCATGTCTTATTTATAGTCTATACCGCTTGGCAAGATAATTTTAAACTCTGAATGCATATGAAAAGCAACACACGCCTTTAAGAGTGAAAGAAGCAAATAAAGAATGTCATACTGTAATGAGATCAAAAGTAAACGAATTGAATAAACAATCACTACGCCTCACCCTTTCTTGCTTGTCAAGTCATGGACCTCTTATGTAGCAGTAAAAGAGAGGAGATGATCAGAAGAAGGGTGAAGGAGGGTATTGCTCCAATAGATTTTTGTCAATGACTTTCTTAATTGATCAAAGTAATAAGGACATTATGAGGAATAATCATCATGTTGAAATTCCACCAAGAATCACATAACTTTAAATCATAATGATCAGGTCTTATTGTAATAAACTAATCTTTAATAACCAAGGCATTGCCTGAAACAGTAAAATGGTGTAGTTAGACTCGAAACAACCAACTTCCATCAGCTTTCCCACATCCCAGCTGTAAACATACAGGTAGATGATTCAAGAACATCATGTACTAAGAAGTTTACCATGTCTAATAATCAGTTTTAGGTTTTAAGACTATATTCTTTATCTAGGATCTTGCAGAATGTAAAAAGTCTCTTGGTCAAAGAACAAGGTATGCAATAGGGTTCTCCATAAGATAGAAACTTAGAATGTCGAAATGAATATGCACAGAAATATTTCAGAGATATAAAATATACATCTACTGATAAAGAAACAATCTCTAAAGCAATCTCCTAAACAGATAATATTCAAGCGTTAAGTTGATCTTCCGTCAAATCTGAAATTGTTCATTCTCTCTGGGTCAAAATGGTAGAATATGCAATAGAAAACAATGAACCTAATAAGTTCAGAGAAAGGGCCTTCATATCTTATGACGAACAATGCATTTAAAGCAGTTCATTAAACAAGAAAAGACAAAAAGTTTGGCAATTGATGCAATAGTTATCTGTCCCAAGGTGGTTTATAGGACGTACACAATAACTGATACAGCACGGCAGTATCTCTCCCACATACTGCGAAACCTTGGTTGGCCTCCAAGATCCCATAACTTTATCGTCACGTTGCCTTTAGTTACCTTTTTCATGTTAAATCCTACCTATAAATAGACAAAAATTATGAAGTAAATCACAGAGAAGCATATAAGCATTAGATTATAGTCAAAGGAAAGTGACATACCGTGGGGATCATATCCTCACTATATCCACCAGTCTATACCAGAACAAAACACAAATCAAGCATCAGCATCTTACAAAACAGATAATATGGTACAGAAAATTAGTGGTCCAGTAAGTATGATTGCATTCACATACCGCAATGGCATTAACAAGTGATGTTTTTCCAGCATTCTGAAGACCAATCAAAGATAGCTCCATTTCTTGCTTGAAAAAGAGACTACCACATAGAAAAGAAAAGTATTAACATTTCTAAGATCCACTTTAAAAGGCCACTTTACTGGCTAGCATGAACTATAACAGAAACAAGTGCAGCAAAAGTTTCATTTTAGATAAAACAGCTAACAAAGATACACAAAGTATGTCTCAGCAATCATTTTGCAAGCAGAATTGTGTGTACCGGGAAAAAATTAACAACTGGAGTAAAAACAACTAACCCTCGCACAATATACTGAAGGATACATTGCAGCTCAACTTTCCAATTCACCAAGTTATTGAAGGATACAGCAAATATGCAAAACCAAGACAACAACAACATGCACTCTCCAAATCAGCTTTGCATCTGTTCGAACTGTAAACCCAAGGGATTCTAATCTTAAAGAAGCAAGAGAAACAAACTTGGACACATTTAACTATTTTAACCAACCCTCACAAGCATAACAAGATCAGAGCCTTGACCTCGTTTCTTAGTCCCCTGCCAGTCTAGCGCACCTCCATTTCCTAATCTGAAACTACTGTTGCTGTGGTGATATTGATGTCATGTTAGGTTTTGCAATGGAAATGGTTGTGTTTATGGTCGACTATGGTTTTTATTTTTATTTTTTTTGCGTACAGGATTTACAGCATTTTTCTGTGATAAGCAGCAATCATAATTTTTAATTGCATTAACTAGCATTCTTTCCACAAAAAATAGTATAGATATCATGAGACCCCGATTCCAAATGTTATATCATTAAGATCATAAGGACATCATACAACAGAATAGGTTTGATGCCCTTTTTTTCCTTCTTAATTAGCTAAAAATCCTCAGAGAGAAATTTTACTATATACTGCAATTTTATCCAAAGTTCACTAACCAAGGCCAATAACTAAACTCAACATCTTCTAGTTCAGAGCAGTACCATCTGGGAAGGAAAAAAAAAGGGGGATCTCTTACGCAGAATTGGAAAGAATACTTGCTAGATGGAGAAATGTCAGAGACGTGTGGAAAATATGATAGAAATTATATGGGATAAAAAAGAAGCATCGAAGGATAGGGAGAAATACATTAAGAGACCTATGAGAATGCGAAAGAGGAGAAGAATAATAAAACCCCAGGGGGGGGTGTCAAAGTGGATTACGATGGGTTGCTTGAGTGTTCTGTCTTTCTTCTATTTGTATTTCCGGTGTTATAGCTATCCTACTTGGACTCACACTCCGGTAGGAATTTATCCTTGATTAATCTTACTTTGGAAGTTAGAATCCATCGCAAATATAATCAAATTCTTTTCAAATAATAGCTAAAAAGACAATTCAGAAGAAACTAGCAGCAATAACCACAACATATTCCCCTTGTTTTGGATTGCAAGTATCAAAAGTTACTTATTCTCGTACTCCAGGGCTCCATGGATTTCATCGGTATCCTATCATTCAAAACAAAAAGGGAGAAAAAGCACCAAGCAGAGGATGATTCGAGAAAAGCCCAAAGAGATGAAGGATAATATCAGTGTCGCGAAGTCAAAATTCCGAGCTCTTGAAGAAAGAAAAAGGTTAAACTCAGCATTCAAACTTAGTATTGTTTTGCTACACTTTATCAACTTCCAAGCAAGGAGCAAAAGGAGCAACCTTTACCTCCGTAACCAATTGAGGAAAGCTTCCCACAAACCCATCTCAAGTGCCAAAAAGAGACGAACTTTGACAGAAGCAGAACAGAGCACCTTCAGTAGGACTTGTGGTCTCCCACCAACCTCCAAACCCAGCACAATCCAGAGGAGGAATCAAGAAGCACTTCACTGTTTCTATTTTCTATTCTTTATCAGAATCGAAAGTGATATATTTTTTAGAAAAAACAGAATGAAAAATGACTAAGTAGGAATAAGATATACATAATGAGGACAAATGGAAGAATGTCGTTTGGCACAAGCGAGTCTTGAGCGCGATTGCATCCGTCTAACCAATCGGATGTATTTCTTCCCGAAATTTGTGAGATTATGATCGGCGTGGGGCTCACGCGCTGAGCTGGGATGAGTGGTCAATTATTTATTTATTTATTTTGAATAGAAACTGAAGCTGGTGCAAAGAACCAAACAGTCCAAACTCTAGCTAACTCCCACCATCATCCCCTTTATATCGGAAGGAGGATGGCTCAGGATACAAAAGTTATCCTCTAAAGAGTGAGAATGTTTTGCTAAGTGATCAGCGACAAACAAAGACTCCCTCGGTACATGGGATGGGAAAATCGACTAGTCCTTCTGGCTCAAAAGCCTGGCTTCATCAATGATGTCTTTGAAAGGATGACCCACCTCACTGCCTCTACAGAAAAGGGAGAGGGTTTCAACACAGTCTGTGTATAGAATGACTTGTTTGTACCCTTTTGACTAGCACAAATTGAGTCCATGAATAAATCCAATCAGTTCTACAATTGCCGGAGGCATCGATGTTAATCTGCAGCTAAAACCCATGATCCATTGACCTTCTTTATCCTTCAGCACTCCCCCACAACCAGTCCTACCATTTGGAAGAACAGAGCCTTCCACCTCTAAAGTAATATAATCCCCTTGGGCAACCATACTCCTTCCCATAGAACGTTGGGAGCTAGAGTAGAAATTGCACAAAGAGACTAACTCTTTATCCCAACAAGCTCTGGCAAAACTGTCAATGGCATTACCATTCCTCAAGCCTTCCCAAGATCCGAATAGAGTATTACAACGTGATACCTATATATCCCAGTAAATGTAAACAAATAAATTAGCCCACTAAATCTTTTTAGTAAAAGTTTGTTCAGCTTCCTTGCTCAAGTTCCAATTGACCCATTCGAGTCCCTGTTTATCACAAAAGCTTGGCCATAGATAAGCTAAAACCATTGATTCCCATTGTTGGCACGTATTGGTGTAGTCTCGAATCAGGTGCATTGAATCTTCTATTGCCCCACATCCAAACGGACATGCTGCATCTTCGATGAGTCCTCATCTCGCTTTAAGCTCTGCTGTATGTATTTGCCTGTGAATGAAAAGCCACATGAAGGATTTGATCTTCTCTGGAACTCTCCATCGCCATACTCTCTTCCAAATGCTCTCCTTTTGCTGCTGGGTATCTACAAGTAAAAATTGATATGCAGACCTAACAGAGAAACGACCATCAGAGGATGGTCTCTAATACATCTTATCCTCTCCTCTCTCCTCACGGGGTGGATGTGCAACAATAATTCGCTTAATAACATGGTGATGAAACCATTGATTCATCTTCTGTCTATCCCATTCCCCCTAGGGGGTCACATAGTCGCTAACTTTCTCCTCCTTATCAATCTAGCCCTCCAATTCTGGTATTAAGTCAATGAGTGGTTCATGCAACTCTGACCAATTCTCATACCAAAAGGAGGTAGTCTCCCCATTTTCAATCTTCTTTGCCACCCCATTTTTAAAATGACTCCAAACCTCGTAGATTCCCTTCCAGGTTAGTGAGCAATTTTGGGGTTTCCTAATCACCGGCATCTCTCTGGTACCGCACCTGTATTTACTTCTCAAGATTTTCACCCAAAGAGCCTTTTTTTCAGTTACAAGATTCCAACAAAGCTTTATAAAAAAGGCCTCATTCTGCTTCTGAAAATTCTTGATACCCAAGCCTCCATAGTTCTTTTCACAAGTAACCTGATCCCATGCCATTAAGGGTCTGTTTGGGTAACACCCCAAACCATGGTTTGGGGATTTAGTCACCCAAACACCCCCTCCAAAAACCAAAACCATGGTTTTGGGTCAAAACCATGGTTTTGACTCCAAAACCATGGTTTTGGAAAAAGCAAAATTTTTTTGCTTTTGGAGAAAAAAGGGAGAGTGTGAGGGCCTATATGATATGTATCTTGTTATTTTTTTTATAAACATATTTTTTATAAATATATTTAATCTTATATTTTATAAATATATATACACATTAATTATTTATTAATTATATTATCTTATGTATTATTAATTATGTTGGTAAAAAACATATTATTAACAATTTTATTCCTTCAAATTAAAATATATTATAAAATCTATTTTTTCTGTAATTATCATATTAACTTATGTCTTTTTTTTAGTAATTTGTATATATAAAAAGTGCTTTTGATAACAACTATCCAAACACTCTCACTTCTCAGAATCACTTTTTTACAAAATCTATTCTTCACAGAATCTATTTTCCCCAGAATCTATTCTCCAGAATCACTTTTTCAAACCACGGTTTGGTTTCATCCAAACACACCCTAAATGAATCTTACGGCTACCTTCTCTCTCATCCTATAGGAAGCTTCTGCTCGTTTTCTCCAAGTCCTTATCAACTGTTTTGGCAGGAGGATTGTTTGCATATGATAAGAGGGGAGGGCAGATAGCACTGCCTTAATAAGTGTTGCCCTTCCTGCTAGGTTCAAGAGACTCCTTTTCGAACCCGCCATCCTTTTCCGGGCCTTTTCCAAAATAGGAGCAAAAAGAGTGTAGGACAGCCTTTGATGAATCAAGGGGATACCTAAGTATTTGCCCAAATCCCCTATGAGTCCGACACCCATCTTTTGGCTCAATTCTATAGCTATAGAGAAGTGCACATTCTTGGAAAAACATATTTTTGTCTTGGCTTTATTCATTGCTTGTCCGGAGGAGTTACAAAACTTGTTGATGCATTACATCATCACATCCACTTGAAAGGAGGTTGCTTCCCCAAATAACACCCAAGTCATCTGCAAAGAAAAGATGAGATATAGGTGGACCATGAGAGTTGAGTTTGATCAGGGACCACAAGCCTTCGCCGATTGCATCCTGAATAATGTGATTCGATCTCTCCATACATAAGGTGAAAATGTATGGAGATATTGGGTCTCCTTGCTGTATGCCTCGGGAGGAATGGGAATTTTCTGAAGCTTCTCCATTCCAGAGTACTTGGAATGAGGGGTTGGATATACAGCTCATGATAATGCTACACAGATTCTCCTCAATGCCTACGTGCTACGGCGTGTCGTAGATGAAAGGCCATTCGAGTCTATCATAAGCTTTTTTGAGATCAACCTTAACAGCTAACAAGCCATTTCTTCCCCCTTTAGTCCTCATAGAGTGTATCACCTCCTGTGCAATGATTATGTTATCACTGCTCTGTTTACCTGAGATAAAGCTACATTGATGCCTCCTTACCATTTTGTTCATAATGGTTTTCAGCCTTCTACTGATGATCTTAGTCACAATCTTACAGCTTACATTACACAAGGATATAGGTTTGAAGTCTTTAATTGTCTCCAGTTTCTCAGATTTAGGGATTAGGAACAAATTTATGTTGTTTAAAAACACAATCCTGTTAGGATCTGTAAAAACAGATTCCACCATTTGACAAATATCAGGTCCGATCAAGTTCTAGAATTCTTGATAAAAGAAAGCTTGAATGCCATCTGGTCCTGATGCTTTGAAGACCCCCATATCAAACACAGCACCCTTATTTTCCTCACTCATTATTGGCGCTGACAAGATCCTGGTGTCTTCAGTATCAAGTCTTGGGAAATTGTTGTCCATTCTCAGTCTTCTTTGGCTTTGAGGACAGCTACTAAACAGATCTTTATAGTAACCCAAAGCCAAGTCCTTGACCATATCCTAGTCAAACACCCATTTGCCCTGCCCATTTTTCAAACCTTCAATTCTGTTCTTCTTGCGTTTGATAACTGTTAACACATGGAAGAATTTACTATTCTTGTCACTCCATATAAGCCAATTGCATTGGGATTTTTGGCACCAAAGAAGCTCTTCGTGGGCAAGAACTTTATTATACTCTCTCCACAAATCTCTCTCTACTTGAACTAAGTACTAGTTATCTCTATAGCTTCGACTTTTCTCTACTCCTTTAATTCTTCTCAAGATTGTTTTCTTCTTGGCTGGAATGCTCCTTATTTTTTTTCTTGTTTCAAACATCCACTTCTTTGGTAAAGGTTGCTATTTTTTGTTCCCAATTGTCTTACTTCCAGCTTCTTTTAATAACGTCCATGAAGTCATCTTCTAGAAGCCAAGCAGCTTGGCATTTGAAGGATGGTTTTTTCCTTTGCACGAAACTACCAGAGTTGCTTTGAATAAAGAGTGGATGGTGGTCTGACCCAAACTTACTTAAATGGTACAGCTTAGTTGAAGGGAAAGCATCCAGCCAACTAGCGTTTGAGAAAGCCTAATCAATTCTTTCTTTCATTAAGTTTTTTTTCCACGTATATTTGTCTCTCACACAATCAATGGTAATTAAATGAGCTTCGTCAATGCACGTACAAAACTGTCTCATAAAAGGTATATTATGTCCAGCTCCACCATACTTGTCATCAATGGAGAGACAAGCGTTAAAATCGCCCCAAGACTAGCCACGGTGCAAATATGTTAGTGCCAATATGTATAATATCCCGCCAAAGAAAGTGTCTTAAAGAGTGACTAGGTTTCCCATACACACAGGTTAGCCAAAACAATTGATTACTTCTTTTCAGAGAAACTTGAGCATGAAGCAACTGAGTAGAAGAGGTACCATATTTAATAGAGCAATTTCTGTCGTTCCACAATAACCAAATACCTCCTGCATACCTAGTATACTTAAGTCTGATCCAATCAGTGAATCCCAGTTTGCTGCTGATTCTATCGGTTTTACTTCCACTAACTTGAGTTTCACAAAGTACCAGAATATCAACATCTTTACCTCTTAAGAGGTCTCTAACTCTACCAGGAAAAATTTTGGAGGCAGCTCCCCTGCAATTCCAAGCAATAATATTGATAGAAAAAGAAAGAGGAAAAGGAAGGGAAAACTTACTTTAGGAGTTCCTCCTTATCAGTTATTTCGAAGACAGTATCTTAATATCAGGGAGGCAGGAACCACGGTGCCGAGGCACACGTGGCGTCAGTGTCTCCTTTCCGTTATTTGAACAAAAACAAAGGGCTTTTAAGTAAAATTATCTTCCGTACAATGAAAACAAAAATAAAAATAAATAGTGAATCTGCTGTGAGCGATTTCCTCAGTCCAGCGAGGCAACGATGGGCGATTCGGGGAATAAAGGAAGGAGGATCAAAGGCGAAGATTTTGATGACATTTCATGATAGAGAAATGTGAGCTTGGATTTCACGCTCGATGATACAGAATCCTTCTTGCTGATATCTGCATCGCTTGTCGTATATTTCAGGTGTGCCCTTTTTCTCAATCCCAACCTGAAACTGTTGAAGTTTTGGTTTACTTTCGAATACCCATTTATCATAATCGGAAGGATGTTGTAAATTTTTTCGCAAATAAAGTGGCGATTGACATATTCTCTCTTGATTGGTAATGCAGAGAATAATTTTTTAAATCATTCATTAGTTTTTTATATCTGCTACCTCCTTGGATTTTTTGCTTCTGAATATTTTGTCATAGTTGGTGGATGTCAACCTCAATTGATTGTCTAAGAAATCGTATAAATAAATTCTAATTGACGTACGTATTACCTGACTTTCTGGCTTAGTTACATGAAAATGTTGTTGGTATGGTTTGTGTTTTTCACTCTGTTGCATCCCTTCTCAGATATGGGTGTTGTGAGGGGGGTGATATTTGATGAGTCAGCACTCTTAACTGAAGCTGCTGATGATGAAGATGCATCTCTTCTTCTACCCGGAGCGGAGTCTATTCTTCGCATGATCTTCCTATCCAAAATCCGCATTGGGATTTCTTATACAGTGGGTCTTCCAGAACCCGAGGTCGGTCATCTCAAAAGAATGGGAAGTTTGTACTCAATTGATTTCTTTAGCTTGAATGACCCCACATGTGAGGTTATGCCTACATGGGGTGATATCGATGGCAGTATTGTCTATCTAGTTTCTAATAAGAAGAAGGTCTTGCCCAAATTGAGCAATTATAGTTGGGTGGTTGTTTCTCTTAATCTTGGAGGTGGGACTTCATGTGACTTCCCAAACACACTTCTGATCGAGAAGTTAGAAGAGTTGCCATTGACTATATGTCACTTAAATAAAAGGTTGATTGGACATAATGTTGTCACCGTGGGCTATAAAATGAAGCCTTCTCGAGTGGAGGATTTTGCAAAGAGGGGTGCGTTGCCTTTGTGTGCTACTCAAAATGGGTTGATGTTTATGCCTCTCGTATCTGATCTACCTTTATCATCCCAGTTAAAGGAAGTTGACATAGTTCTCCATAAGGCCACTGACGAAATATTGTCTATTAAAGATGAAAACATCAATTTTACCCAAAGCATGCGAGAATTACAAAAATATTTTGAGCATAACCAGGATTGCTGTGTGCTTGACCCACTGATTAACATATACCCATTATTGGATCGGTTAGAAATGCAGAAAATTTTACTTGGCTTGGTAGAACTCAAGACGGAAAGCAGCTATATGATCAGAGGGGCTTATTTTCTTAAGGTTGATAATTTTGACAGCCTTAATTTTGTAACTGGGTTGGGAAAAGCTAACTTGTCTCTACCATGCATTGTGAAACCAAAAGTTGCTTGTGGTGTTGGTGATGCACATAAGATGGCAATTATTTTCAGGGCTGATGATTTAAAGAATTTAAGTGTTCCCCTGCCGGCAATTATCCAGGAATATGTAGATCATTCATCGACTTTGTACAAATTCTACGTGTTGGGTGAGAAAATTTTCTGTGCTGTCAAGAAGTCAATACCAAATGCCAATATCCTCATGAAATCATTTGATGGCTGTGACCCTAAACCTCTTGAGTTTGACAGCTTAAAGTCACTCCCTACTGCTGATAATATCCATAATTCTGCAGTTAGTGACCACCCCACAGGAACTAATGAATCCATTGACCTGAAACTCGTCACAGATGCTGCAAATTGGCTCAGGAAAAGGCTTCAACTTACAATCTTTGGATTTGATGTTGTTATTCAGGAAGGAACTCATGACCATGTGATTGTGGATGTAAACTATCTCCCATCATTTAAGGAAGTGCCTGACGACATAGCAATACCAGCCTTTTGGGAGGCCATTAGAAGTAAGTTTGACAGTAGAATGCTAAAATAGGCATTGGTTTCAACTTTATGATGCCACGAGAAAAGAGAGAAGTTGTATGCTAGTGGTTGCATGAGGCTGTTAATCAAGCAACTCTTCTGCTACTTGGAAATGAGATGGAAAGTTTTTTGTATCTCTGTGCTTATAGCACTTGGAATACTCTGGTGCTTGAGGGTGCTTAGTCTACTGCTTTTTCTGCTATTAGGGGTATGATAACTTGATGAGTAGTTTAATAAATTATTAAGTTCCCCGGAGATCCATTTCCTATCAGTTTGGTCATTCGAAGCCAATGTCTCACAATTTAGTCGTGCATGTAATTGGATCCCCTATTAAATGGCTTTTCAATGGGATAAAGTTATTATCATTTAGACAATAGGTAGCAAAAGAGGCTATGGCCATGTTAGTACGATGTCTCAAGTTTAAGTCCATATGAGTGCATAAAATATTTTTGGAAGGGCTACTCCCAATTTGGGGCTTGACCCTACTTGAATTCAGGTTAGTTAGAATCCAATGTGCCTTTAAGTACCGGATGATTTGCAAGAGAAGTTGTGATCATTTAGTATACTAGCTTGCTTGCAGCACAGATGAGATATTATTTGGCTGTTGGTAGATTATATGGACTTTTCCAGCTGAATTTCAAAACACCACCATATTGGCTTAGTTTTCCACAAAAGACAATTGATGTAGCCTGGAAAATATGGTTATTTTTTCTTTGTTTGGGGAAACAAGACAATAAATTCATTAATATTTATTATTCTTGAGCAAGAACAAAGAACTTCTTAAACCTTAAATTCGAGGTTGCTTCCATCATTTCAAATTGCATTTGCATTCTTCACCCTTTTTTCCGTCATTAATTAAGAATGCCATGTGACCACCTATTTATCCAGTTATCGTGACAGGCGAAACGCCAAATCTGATAACTGATATATTTAAATGTCTAATTATTGATATTAAATTAATCATAATCATTATATTAAAAATTTAGGTGGGTGACTTTGATTTGAAAACCAAAATGATCGGGAAGAGACCAAAAACTAATAAAAAAGAGCGAAAACGAACATATGATAAGCACAATCGATTATTATATCCCCTTGCATGTGCGCGTATCATGCTGCATAAGTATTTATTGCTTATTTATTTATGTATTTTAATTTTACCTTTTTCTCGTGTTTTACTCCTGACGTAATGCAAGTTATTTTCCTCCAATCTAAATAAAATAATGTTCCACGAAATAGAATATTAGGACGAAATCAAAATACTGTCATTAAAAAAATTAAAAATAAACTTAACTAACATTAAAAGAAAAAGGTAAAAACTGATTTTGATCGTCTAAGCATAATGTTTTGAGTTCAAATCTGTATCAATGTGGAAAAAAAAGAGGTCTTTAAAACTTAGAAGTACTTCCAATTGGATTTGACAATATTCAAATCTAGCTCGGTTAGTCAGATGATAGGTAGCTGGAAAATTATATAAAAGTACAATGATTTAAATCTTGATTTGGAATTTATATTAATTAATGCAGACAAGGACAAGGTTCTTCAGAGAGGGGGAGTAATTAAAAGATGCACTCATAGTTTCGTGCTTGAGAAGAACATCCAGTTTGACAATCAGGATCAAACGCACACAATTGCACCATGGATCGCTCACCCACTTTCACTCTGCTTTGATGCTCTTTCCTTCAACGTCTCTGCTTCAGCTTCTTCTTCTTCTTCTTCATTTGGCATTCATGAGGAGGTGAGCTGAGATTCAGACTTGAAACTTGGACGAGCAAACGGAGGCAGGGAAATTATGGGTCTGTTGAGAGTCATAATTGATGGGGTCTGGTTCTCTGTTTCAACGCTGTGGCATCTGCAAGAGATGCGTTTTTCTGAGATTTTTGAGGATTTGAGAAGTGGGCTAATGTATGTCATCTCTACTGTTCTCTCCCGTTTCGCACAGTTCGAGTTCGAGTTTGACTTCTAGACTCTGCTTCCATCGTCTTCCTTTGTGATGCAGATCCATGTCATGTTCTTGGCTGTTCAATTCATGAACTCTGATCCACTTTTCTGCTTCTTTCTTTCTCTCTCTCTCTCTTTTGGAATGAAAATGAGTACGAATAATCTCACAAAAGAAAATGAAATTAAAGAGGCAACTGACTCTCTGCTCACATCCTTCAATCCGCTCCTTGCATTCCATCGCTTAAACTAATACTGCCATTTTGCCCACCATGAGCTAATCACAAATTGACAAGCCTGCTGCCTTTTTAAGGCCATAATGTCACATGATTTTCCTTTTTTTTTTTTTCCCATAATGACACATCTAGATTAATTTAGTTTCTCTGAATTTTTTTTTTGAATTTTACATAATAAATAAACTTCAATATCTATGCGAGTCCTTTTTAACTTTTTTCATAGCAATTTATTTTATACCGCATACCATTGACCAACCTGGGTTTGAGATATTGTGCTTTCTTTTTTTTTTAATCACTAAATCCACATTGTTGGGGGTAAATTCTGTATATAAGAGATGTTGGAATTGCGACGAGGATTTTATCAAAACTTGTCTTATATGAATTTGGAGAGCCTTCATTGTGAGATTGTATTCAAAAGAGAAATTTGGAAATGGACTGTTATGTGCGATGATAATAGGACTGGGATCTCAGCTAAAAGGAAAAAAAGGAGTGCTTCATTAAAATATGGGTTTCCTCGTAAAAGTACTAATGGTCACAAGTCATCACTTGATGAAGAGGACCAGGAGGAATCGTGCTCCATCATTTCTATTATTTTTTTTTTGAGTAAAAAAACATCCAGCACCCCAATCTTTTTTTTTTTTCAGGAACACCTCCCACCCTAATCTTTGTTTTAGCACAATTTTACCTACCATCTATTTTTTTTTAGTGCAATTTAACCCAATTCCAACGAACCTCCCAATGTCTGTTAAATTTTTTTTTTAATAAGTCCACATCAGCACTTTTAAGAGGATTAAAATTAACAAATAATACAAAGAAGGGAAAAAACAAATCGAGCTCATGCGCCCACTCTGTAAGCATAGAACCCCACCTGTTTGTGCGATTGGGAACATTAGTATCTGGTGAAGGAGAAGGCAACAAATTGTGCAAGAAAAGTTGTCTTGATTTGAAAAGACAACAACCTTACTTTGAATTTTTATTTTCGTTTTCCTTCATACTCCGTCTCTTTTGTTTTAGAGGAGTAATTTGACTTTGTAAGCATTGGAACCCTAAAAGAATTGCAAATTTCAGCAGCAAAGGTCGCGAGGAAGGCGGTGAATAAAAAATCTCTATTACTAAGGTAAAATCGACCTTAGCAAGTATTGGACCTGGTTAGCTAAACATCGAGAATGGGCTCCAATTCTTGAATATATATTAGAAACTGGTCTTCTCGAATACATATTCGAGAACTGGTCTTTGGCCTTCTCGAGTACATATTCGAGAATGACATTTGATCTTACAGAACCAAATTCATAGCCAAACAATAATCACATACTTGATTGTAATTGCGGCACTCATAAAACCTTCTACCTGGGTTCTTTTCACTCCAAGCCGTCCATCGAGGAGTCAATAAGCCACAGAAACAATACCATCTTCGACCTTCATACTCGGTCTCTACGCCGACTTGCCTCACTAAACCTCAAATAGACTATATAATAGCACACAAAGAGGATACTACTGCAATCGAGGATGCTACTGCAAAGGTCAAAATATTAAACTATTTATATCAGTATATTCAGTGAATTAAACCCGAAGAATCTCTCAGGCTTGATAGGTAACATCTTGCGTAATACCGGATGTTTTTCCTTCATTCTCGTCAACCACACTCTCAATTCCCATACTATAGTGGAAATAGAGAGACTCTTCATTAATTATAATCACAATACCTTCTCCTTCACCAAATGCTAGTATTCCCAATCGCACAAACAAACAGGGTTCCAGTGCTTATAGAGTAGGCACTCGAGCTCGGTTTGTTTTTTTTTCCCTTCTTTGTATTGTCTGTCAATTTTCATCCTCTTAGCCGTGTTGATGTAGACCTATTAAAAAAAAATTTTCTTAACAGACATTAGGGGGTCTGTTGGAATTGGGTTAAATTGCACTAAAAAAAAAGATGGCGGGTAAAATTACACTGAAAAAGAGATTGGGGTGGTGGGCGCTCCTGAAAAAAAAGATTGGGGTGCTGGCTGCCCTTTTACCCTATCTTTTTTCATAGGAAAGTTCAAAGTTTAGGACTTTTAATTATATAAATCTCCCTAGTTTTACAATAATTTATTTTAACCTTAATTATTTAAAAGCTAAAAAGTCTCTAAATGTAATTTTACAATCAGGGACTATGACCCTAACAATAAAAAATAATTATACCAGGGGGATTGAATCCCTTGCAGTCTTTATCAACCAAGGTTCAAAGGTGAGACGGACACATATCCAACAAGGGGAATTTTGTTAGACCATCCTTTGCTAAAACGTAAGCTAGGTGGTTCCTATCAATCAGGATCTTAGCATCAAATTGAAGAATAACGTTTCTGGGTCCAAAATCCGAGGCTAATTCAAGATCTTTGAAGATAGGTCATTCCTCAGCTTCAAATGCACTACAGTTTCCTAGTGCATGGGTAAAACCAGCTATCCCACATCTAGTAAGATCTCTTATAACCCCACCATATCCTGCTTTATTGTTAGATGAACTCATAGCTCCATCCACATGCAATTTTACCCAATCAGAAGCCCGGGTGCCATACTGATAAATGTTTAGGCTGAGATAATTTCTTAGCAAAGTCAATATCATTCACCTGTACAGACCTTTTCCAAATATGCAAAATAATAGTAGCTGGCCTATAAGGTTTTTGAAAATCAGCATCAAACACAGAATTCTTTCTCCATGTCTACAGTTTCCAAATGGAAACAGGAGGAGGAGATTCTTAAGTGATTGATGGGAACTTGCTGCTTCTGGGCTTACTTTTTTTTTTTTTTTGGGAGTACATGGTCGCAGGATAAAACTGTGCAAAAACAACTGGACAATAGAACCAAATTAAATTAAAGCAAACAATCCATATACCCTATCGGTGGTTTGTGAACCAAATCAAATCAGAGCAAACAATCCCTATGCTCTATTGATGATTTGTGAAGGATCCTAATATCCAAGTTCTTACTACTATACGCTTGTTGGGCAAGCGATCTAAGCTTATATATTGTATTAGTCCAAATGGGTGAAATGTATGTCTTGTCCATAAAGAGAAAACTTTATAATATGTTTAAAGTAGAATTATGTTTGATATGTTTAAATAAGACAAAACCTATTTCAAATATACTAAGAACTCGCTATCTAATATTTAGTATGGTCCTTGTTGTTATTATTCATCAGTATCATATGTTTTTGTCATTATTTGTTTTTCGATTAGAGACTGGAGAGTCATTTTTCATATCTGAAATCATATTTTTCATTTCATTATATTTCTCATTCCTTTCTTTCTTGGGCATCAAGTAACTCCTTAACCTTGATAGTTGTATATGAAATTGACAACCCATGTCAAAAGACTAGTCTTTTAAGGAAAGCCCAAACCTCAACTATCAATCATTATCATTAGATATTAAACCTCCATTGCATTTGAACAAAGAGGGTAGACTATTCATTTTCTTAATGCTTTTGTATTTCTCTATATATGAATTTGAACAATTTCCTGTGGAGCCTGTTTCTTTACACTAAGATTCAGTGTTTTGGAGGATTTGATCACTGGGTGTATGACAGTAACATCATAATCTCCATGGAACAGCGAAACATCCACAAATCCTCTGCTATCTGCTTTGGCTTGCACAGACCCAGACTTCCACTCATTCAAAAGCTTGTCCACGACATCACCAACTGGAGTATTGTGGAAATTTTCATCCACAAGTTGCATGTCTTTGAAACCAGCTATAGCTGGACCAGAGAAAGTTATGATCCCTTCGACTGCAGGATGTGCATAAGCCTCTCTTAGTATCTCCTCCACATGATCTGCCTATTCAACATGAAGTCAGAAATTTTAGTCATAAGCTGGTAAGATCCTAGATTATTATCAGTGTCATGCATGTAAAACAGTGATAGTTTGTAGTAAGGGGAAAAACCTGGTTCGGGCCTTTATCTACACTGACTTCAGTGAGCCATATGGGTAGTTTAGTTGTGGCTAGAGAATCTAGAACACATCTCATGTAAGCAAGGTTTGGTTGGCCTGAAACAAAATGACCTTGCAATCCTATTCCTACTGATATTCCTTCGCTTCCAGGATATGACAGAATCTCCTCAAGTTTCTTCTTGTATTTATCTGGGATCACTGCTTTATCCCCGCTGTACTCTATAGCATTGTACTCATTCATGAACATGATTGGCTTTTGGTCAAGCTTGTAAGCCTTGGAATAATATTCTGCAGAAGCATTTCTGCCCAGTTTATCCTCAAAAAAGCTGAAGTGGAGATTCTCATTGACCACATCCCAAGCAATGAGCTCCCCTTTGTATCTTGAAACCACAGAATTCAATCTTTTCTCTGCTGCTTTCTGCAATTCCTCCGAAGATAGAGATTTGACCCATTGAGGCTGTTGTGTTGGGTTGTTCCAGAAAATATTGTGGCCTCTCACAGCAATGTTGTGCTGCTTGGTGAACGCTAACATGGCATCTGCAATAGTGTAGTTTTCTTCGCCTTGCTTTATTTCTGTACTGTACCATTTCATCTCGTTGGTGAAAGTTGTGTATTTGAACCTTGATGCGAACCAGGTTTGGTAGTCTTTGCTTGTGAGAATATTGTGGTTTATACAACAACCAAATGGGAAACCTGATCTTATTTGATTGATTAGCACTGTAGTTCCTTCCAATGTTGTTTCATTGGTGTGCAGTATCTGAAATCTCACGTTTCTCTTACGAACCTGCAGGTTTGAAAAGCGAGATTTTTTGGACAAATTCATGGTATTTCTCAGTCTTGTTCAATAGAAATCAAATATTTCTTTCTAGTCTTCTAAAGATTACATTTGAATGTTTGCTGAGAAATTTATGTGCTAGTTGGTTACCCTCTCAATGTTGTAGTCTTGGTGTGACCTCCATTCTGTTTTGGTGAATGGTTGTAATGAGACACTGTCAACCCATAATTCCACTTCCGTGTTCTGGCTCTGCAATATTGTCCAAAAAAATCTGGTCATATTGTGTTCCTCTGTTTATAGATCTTTTGTGAATTTATAAGGCTTCTGTACCCAAAATAACTTTTCATGATTTTTCAAAGAAGAAACTGAAAAATCCCAACATAAACACATGTAACTATCAGCATACTCTAGAGAAACAGAAAATGATGAACATTTCAACTAGCCATACAAAACTATGAAACATTCGTTCATAAGATTCAGAAAGATTCGCTGCAGTTATATATTCTGTTATTGATTATGAAACATATTGCACTTTACCTCGAAAAGAATCTCAGCAGAGCTTGGCAAATTTGCAACTATGCCACCTTTTAGCAGAGTCCAGCATCCATGTTGTGCTATCACATGACCACCTCGTACCAGTTCACTTCTGTTAGTTCTAATGACAACTGACACAATCTCTGTTCCTTCACTGAGCTGAACCCAAGCTGAATATGAACAAGGAACAAGAAATAAAAAAACAAAAAAATGTTACTATGTATTAACAAAAACAAATACTACCTGTTGATCAATGTCCTCAAAATTTGATAGAACAGAAACATGTAAAGAAGTTACCAGAAAAGCTGTATAGCTTTCCTTTCTCAAGTCGGATTCTCTGTGAGAAACTATCTAATGGGTGAGTCCTGTTCCTAGCAACAACGAACCTATTTCCTTCCTTTGATATTCTTTCTTCAACAACTCCTTTCCCATTAACTGTCCAACCTCTTAGGTTTTGATCAAATCCTGGATTCACTACAATGCCTCCCTCATACCGGGCTCTTTGCGGCTCCACCAAGCACTGCACAATAAACATAGAACAAAATGAAACTATATACTTCACAGATATTCTATTTTTGCAGGATAATAATGCGTATAGATTCTCATGAGAATGTGTCTTGCCTCCGTTGTTACAGAATGATCATAAGGGATAGCACGAACTCTGAGACCTGCATGTGTTTAGCAGATATGTAAGTTAAAATTGTTGTAGTGAGTTCAACACGGAGGGCCGGGGGGGGGGGGGGAGAGAGACCTGAAATGAGCAGAAGAAGTGTGGCAAGCAATAAGGTGCAGGCTCCTGGTTGTTCAACTTTCATCTTCATCTCTCTAACAGTCCGGCAAACCTCCTCTGAATTTTATGCTAATGACAGTGAGATTAGACGCTGTGTTTGGCATCAGATGCTATTAACGAGGATGACTATGAGACCTACGGTAACTGCATTTATAGCACTGACAGACAAAGTTGGTGTTTTCTCACTTAAAAAAATATTCCTCCAATCCTAAATATAAGACCCTTATACATGTGTATAAGGGTTTTATATTTAGGATTTGAAGAGTACTTAATTATATCATATACTATATATGATCTCTATAAAATACTTACATATATCATTATATTATTTATCAATTTATAATTGAGACAAATTAGTTTGAAAAAAAACAATAAATATAAATACTTTAAAATAATTTTTTTAATCTCTCCAAAATAATGAATTGGGTCTTATACTACCTCCCGTCTTTAATATAAAACCTTATTTGACTTTTATTTTGATCCTAAATATAAGACTCCAATCTACTTTATCTCTCATATTTATGTATTTTTTTCTAAAATAATCATTCTGACAATGGTAGTTCTAATCCTTCTAATAATGGTAGTTCTAACCAATATACTTGATTAGTAAAAATATTTTATGAAAGACAACAACTATTGTTACAAATAACTAACTTAACTTCTTTTCTTAATCTACTCATATTAGTCAACTAACTCTTATAATTAGAACCGGAAGTAGTATTATGTTAAAGACACGAGGGTTGTAATAATCTTTCACCCTAATCTTTGTCCCCACGTGTAAGCTTAGTAATAAAATCTTAAACTCAATATTCCCTTGTCATATCATAAATTAGATATTAAATTTGAGGAGAACAACTTGGCATTCATAGCGCATTGTGCATCGACATTGTCCTCTAAAATATGCAATTTTGTCTTAAACGAATAAGTCATTTCCCCCCCTAATTTAAATAGAGAGGAAATATAATCATGGTAATTAAACAGGTTTTGATTGGATGATATACATGATAACTTCTCCTTTAATTAAGATAATGTAAAATCTAACGTAATTAGTGGCTTCGAAAATAGTAAGAGAGTTGATGCATGATTTGTGGGAATGGTTTAGGAAAATGAAACGTTATAATGACCTTTTAAGGTATGGGAGAGATGAAAGGCAACTCAGAAAGTTGGAGACAGAGAGGAAGAGAAGGGGAAGTCAGAAACAAACAAAGAAACGATCATAAGCAATGTGAGGGCACCTTGAGAAATGGATTCCAATGTTGTCTCGTGAACCACCTTAATATGTGTTCAATGCACCATATTTGATTATAAAGCACCAATGAGAATATGTGAGAGAGAGAGAGAGAGAGAGAGAGAGAGAGAGAGAGAGAGAGAGAGAGAAAGTGTGAAGTGTGAACTATGAAGTGCTTCTTAAATCAATTATGTTGGTGCAGGACTATGCGCATATATAATTTTATAACACCTAGTTGCAACCAGAAAAGGAAAGAAACAAAGTTGATATCATTAAAATAGAAGGTATAGTTGCTTTATATGAATTAGTGAATCATAATGATCATATCTTTAAATATCATGTTTTGCCTATTTACTTCTAAATCTATATAAGAAAAAAAAAAATACAAAAAGCATTTTTAGTCTTTTAATTTTGTATAAAATTTTTTCTCTTAATTTTATAATGTGTTTTTTCAGTTTATTAATCTTAGTACTTTTAATTGGATTAACCAAAAAAACGTCGCCATTAACATTTTAATTATTGACCAAATTTCTTAAATATTAACATATTAAGTAGAATTTTTAAAAAATAACAATGATTAGAAAACAAAATAATCATTTGAGATTAATAGTATTAGAATTTGAAGTATCGTAAATATATTTTTATCGAAAAAAAATTTAAGCGCTACCATGAAATGCCAATATTCCAATCTACTTTGGTCATTTAAATGATAAAAATGAGTATATATGTATAGGAAAAATAAAGAGAAAAGTCTAAAGAAGAAAGAGAACAAATCAATGTTATGATGAGATGTTACTTGGAGATAGATACAATCTTTTATGCTTATTTTCCCTAAATACATGAATATACAAACACACACACACACACTCTTACATATAGCATCTTTAATGTCGTCGAGTAGTACAATCTCATAATACAATAAACTTATAAGAAATAAATTCATAGTACAATCTCATAATTAATTTATAGTTTTGAATAAATTTGCAGTCCAAGTCTCTAAGATGTTAGCCATATTTATGTGTGGGAAAAAAAATTCCCATTTATGTTAATTTGATCTAATGATATGGTGAAAGGAAATTAAAAAAAAAAAAAAAAGTAGAGGAGGAGGGGTAGGGGAGACTGGAGAGGATGATTCACCTTAAATTCTGCTCCAGCTAACATCTTAAAAGAAAGAAAGACTGAAAGAAAGTTGCATGATTTGAAATGACATCATGCATTAATTAAGTGGAGTTAATATGATCATTGGGAAATAATAAAGAGAAAGGTCCCACTTATTTCGTGTTCAAATTTAATTATCTACCTTCAATATTCATTTAAACAACGAAAAATGAATATTTATTAATATGTGCAGTACCATATTTAATATCCATTCATTTGAAGGAAATCCCAGTTGACCATATGTCTCTTTATTAATTTACCTTTTAAAAAGGACCATCTTAAACAAAAATTAATAAGAATCAAGTTTTAATTTTTGTAATAACAAGTTAATTTATGTTGAAGCAAGTACCGGTTCTTCCAAATGATGGTTTATGTATGAAACATTCAAACTCAAGACAGAGCTGATGACACCGTATTGCAACTGATGAACACAGAAATTTGTGATTTCATATTCATAATTCAGAAGAAAGAGAAAATTAAAACTTTTAGTGACATAATTTCACCATATTTTGAGATTAATTTCCCCTTTCTCTCTTCCCCCCCCCCCCACATATTTATCTCTTGCTATTACAGTTAAAACGACATTAGTGAAAACCCAGATAAAACTAGAAATGGGACTAATTTTCATCTTGTTGACTCATAACTCAGATTTTTTATGCAGAACATACTGGAGTGACTTATTGATCCTTTTTGATAACTTTTCAATATACCACTTATTATTTACCTTCAATATTCATTTCAACAATGAAGAGGAATATATATTAATTTGTACTAAATGTTATATATCCATTCATTTGCAGGAAAATCTGATTTGACCATACATCTCTTTATTTTCATTTAAAAACGGACAATGTTAAACAAAAATGAACAGAGCACAAAAAGTAAGATAAAAATCAAGTTTTTAAAGAATTAATATTAATATAAATTTTAAAATTTATAGCCATTTAAATTATCACAAATTGTCTAATAGTATAACTTATTGCTCACATTTTTATCTTCATTCTCCTTGGAACGTGACGTGTGTCACTATCAACGAATAATGCTTTGGTTAGTGAAACAACGGATCAAAGTGGAATGCATTAGTGGGTTTTGAGTTATTAATCACTCACTCACGCTTTGTCTCCTCGTGAACAATTTAGTGATGAAAACTAAAGGATTGGCGTGCACTAGTGGGATTTGATTTTTCTTTTGAAGCAAAAAAAGGAGATTTATTATAAAATTTCAAAAAAATGATTTAATTATTAAAAAGTCTCAAATACAAATGAGCAGTACAAAACTGTTGTCATTTCTTACTGACAGCGAGGATTCCCTTTAATTATTAGCCATGTATCCTTTTGTTTTATTTATTTGGAAGCATGGGATTATATATACTCTTATTCTAATGCAAAGATAATGTACTTTTTGGCTGATAATTTGGGTTTATTCTTTGTGATAATAATTTAAGATCAAATCTTTAGTGCACCATGCCATCTTGAATCTTTTGGGGAAAAAAATAGTAATAAAGAGAAAGTCTCCAGATACTTTCCAATAATAAATTAATAATATTGCTTTGATTAAAGAATTTGGAAGAGGAAAGGGCAAAGAAACTGCGGTATGCAGCTCTAAAAGATTATGAATGAGAAAGCTCTCATTTTATATAAGCTTCACTCTCCCACTTAGTTGTGGTGTTTGGATTTTGGATCATTTTTTCAACTACCCACTTTTATCAAAAGTGAAAACAGATTTTGTTGTATTTAAAATACATCAATAATCATCAATAACAATTCAATAATTCATATAAAATTAAGACTTTTTAACAATTATATTATTCCTAAACTATGAATAATGTGGTTCATCTAAGATTTTGTACAAATACATTGGTGGTCAATTTATATTGTAATTTTGTAATTATTCCACATTAGATGATCAATTTTTATATATCTGTCTATCTATATATTGTTATTTTAAGAGGGTTTGAGTCTTTAATCTTTACTCACACTCCATCTTTATCACAATATTAAGCACTAAAGAATCAAGACCACCCTTAAATTGTTCAGTTTGGAGCTTACAACCTTAGAAGCCATCATTGATTATTGATATGATATAACTTTACAGAGCTTATTAATTATATATGCAACAATATGCCATGTCACTCAGAGCTAAAGGTAGATTACATTACATATCAGCTTTTAGAAGCATCTTAGTGATGTTAAGGTCATCATTTGGGACGACCCTGAAATGGTGAGCAATGGTGGAATTAGGCAAGCTTGAGTGAGTGATTTCCACTTCATAATCTCCATGGAAGAGGGAGGCTTCATATAACCCATTGGCATCTGTTTTGCCTCTTAGCCTGTTTGAGCCAATCTCTTTGAGAATCTTATCCACCACATCTCCTGTGGGCAAGTTCTTGAAATTGTTATCTGTTAAGCACATTCTGTAACATCCCTCAGGCTTCCATGCTGCCCATATTATGATCCCTTGAACCTTTGGATGAGATAAAGCCTCCCTCAGAATCTCATCAAGGAACTGAGCCTGATCAAATATTCATCGGGGGGGGGGGGGGGAACACTTAGTGTGCGTTTGGCATAGCATTAGAAAGCCTCAGAAGTCAATTGGGACCAAAAAATGCTAGTCGGATGAAAAAAAAAAGTTTGTTTGGCATAGTTTATGGGGGAACTGATACTTTGTTTAAAAGCCACTTTAAAGTTAAAATAACTTTTTCTAACCATTAGCTTTTCTTCAAATTTAGATCTTTTGAAATTGACTTTTCAAATATATCATCCAAACAAGTTTCTGTTAAACTGATTGTTTCTTTTTTTGAAAGCTAATCTGAACATAAATCACAAATCACATTACACTAACTAAATTTTAGCCCAACTACAGTTTGTAGAAGTTTTAGAATAAAAGTCACTTTTCCCAACATTAATCCAAACAAGCTTATTTGGGAACTATATTTGATTCATGTCCATATTCTCAGGGAAATATATACCCTAATAATAGCAGACATTGTGATTGGCCTTATTGAGCTTTATACCTGGTTGGGTTGGCTATTAACATCCACTTCTGTGAGCCAAATAGGCATCCCTGAGGCACCTAGCATGTCAAGGGAAGCTCTCATGTAAGCCATGTCAAGATTACTGAAATGGCCCTCAAGTCCTATTCCAATAGGCCATCCGCTGTAACCTGGGAAGCTTTGTATCTCTTTAAGCCTCTGAATGTACTTTACTGGTGTTGCTACCATATCTTTTGTATCCTCAATGGTACCAAAATCGTTCATGAACGGTATCGCCATTGGGTCAAGATCATGAGCAACTTTATAAATATTGGCTGACGCATTACCCCCAAGTATGCTTTCAAAGAAAGAAAAGTGAACATTTTCGTTCACAACATCCCAAGAAATCACCTTGTTCTTGTACCTTGTCATGATTGATCTCTGCCTTCTTGCCACTGCTTCACTAAGTTGTGTTGGAGAGAGTGAATGGACCCAATTAGGTTGGAGAGAAGGGTTGTCCCAGTGAACGTTATGGCCACGAACTGAGATCCCATGTTGTTGTGCAAACTGAATCAAGGCATCAGCATCTGAATAATCCTCTTTTCCCTGTACTGGCTCGTTCACGTACCATTTCATTTGGTCTTCTAAGGTGGCGTATTTGAACCTTGGAAGGTACCAGTTTTGATAGGCAAGGTTGGTGAGGATATTTGGGTTTATGGTACAACCAACTGGGATGCTCGATGACTTCTGTTTGATGTTTATCTCGGAGTTTGCTAATGGTTTTCCTTGTTCGTTAACTGCTTGCAATTGCACCTTTCTTTTACGGGTCTGGAAAAGAGAGGGTAAAGCTCCTTGAGAAGATGATATCGCTAAGAATTTAAGCCTACAGTACTTCATACTGATCATCACATTTCTCTCTAACTCTATCTGAATACGTTATATGTAATATTGTAATATAAAGAACTCTAAATAGTAGAACTTTTGCATCACTTCATTACTTGAGACAGAGAGTACCACTTTTAGTTTCATGCTTTCAGGGTACTAATATGCCATGACATGGTGGATAGAGAGAATGAGTTATTAAATACCGAATTGATGGTGACACCATCTTTGGTAAACTGAATTTCATAATAAAGGCTAATGCAAACAAAATGGGACAAGCAGAAAGCGCCTGAATATTAGTATTTGAAATTTACCTGCTCCATGCTCTGATATTGGTGAGACTTCCATTGCTCTTTGGTGAATGGTTGTAATGAGACACTGTCAACCCATATTTCTACAGATGTATTGTTGCTCTGCACAAGTTCAGCCTCCATTAATCATCAAAGAAGGAGGAAATGAAAACCCAACTTAAGGAAAAAGAAAAAGGTGAACATGGTGGAAAATGGAGTTCATCACCATTAACAAACATTTTATCAAACAGTTTCTGGGCCCAAAAAACTCCTTACGCAGAAACAGTTGCAATAGCAGATAATAGTTCCCAAAAAAAAAAAAACACCTCAAAATATAGTTCAGCAGGGCCTGATGCTTCCGCTGTGAGACCACCCTTGAGCATGGACCAACAGTTAGACTTCACAATGGCAGCACCAGAATGTTTCAACCCATTTTCTGTTTTGAACACTGCTGTTACCAGAACATCATCATCAACATTCACTTGTAGCCAAGCTGCAATTAACACAAACAAGTGGTTAAGCAAAAAAAGAGGAACCAAAAAACCCAGAAAAGACAACAAAAAGTAATGGGCATTAATGAAAGAGTTATTGGGGTACCAGAGATTATGTAGAGATTGTCCTGTTCTAGATAGAGTTTCTGGGAAACACTGTCATTGGGTTGATTTCTGCTGTGAGCCACAAGGTATTTATTGCCTCTGGATTCTCTGTGATCAATTTTGGCTTCCCCAAGTGGAGACCACCCTTGCAGTCCTTCATCAAGTTGAGGGTTTCTGATGATTCCTCCACCATACTGAGGTTCTTGGGGGTTTGGTAAGCACTAGCAAGAGTTTCATAAGTTAGGATTCACAAGAAGCTTATGAACTTTAAGGTTGCTGCTTAAAATCAACTCTTTTTTTTCCTCTTTTACAACGAGAAAGCTATGGAAAACCCAAACAAATGGAGAGTCTTCAGTCCTCTTTTCCAATTGCACTGACCTCTTATAACCTAACGGATCAGTGAAAGACTAATATTAAGATTTTGCATCAATTTAGCCAGTCAATTTACATATTAATTATAAACATAGTTAAACATTAACATTGCAATTTCTACATGTATAATACTTAACATCTACGATGAACTCCTTCATTTTCGTGCTAGTAATGTAATCAAGCTTTTCTCAGAAACGGAGAACCCTCAAAATTAAGGGAAGATATATAACTTTTAGTTCATAAATTCTCTCTTAATTATTGACATAGTTTATGAAATCACAGGGATTTAGATTTTTCAAAGTAAAAAAATATAAGGATTTAATTATTCTAAATCGAAGTACTATAAAGACTAAATTATTTCAAATCAAAATTTAGATATTGAACTGACAATTTAGAGAAAGTTTAGATACTAAACGTTGTATTTTTCCAAAAATCAACTTTAAATACATGTCATGTTTTGAGAAGACTTGTAAATCTAACCTTATAAGATCAAAGCTAACTAAAATCTAACTGTTCTAACGGACACTTTCAAATGAAAGTCAATCATCTATTGGTCAAAAAGAAAATCAAAGTCAATCTTATTAATAACCATGAAGATCCACTATACTCCTTCGATTATATATATAGTATTTCTAATATGTTTCACAGTTTCACACAAAAAAAACTTAAATTATATTAACTCTCTCTCAAAATATCACGACTTTTTAATTTTACCTCCATTTAATAGATACACTTTTTAAAAAATAATTATCTATACTATAATAAATGAACGACAAAATAGTACACTATGCTAAAAATTAAATGAGGTGACTTATAAATAAGACAAAAAACTTCTCTCTCTGTCTTATAAATAGGACCAGGAAGTAATAAATTGCTCAAAATTTAATAAGTTTAAGTGTTTAACTAAGCCTATGTATGTTTTTTTAAAAAAAAATCTAATAAATCTTAGCTTGCATATAAAAAGATATTCTTGAGCGAAATCTAAGATTTAATCTTAGATTTCTTTCATAAAATTAAAATAACGAAATTAAATTAGACTTACCTCAATGCAGGCCGAATAATCATAAGCCAAAGAATTCATTGCCAAACCTACAAAGCAAAAAAGTAAAGAAATTTATATGCTCATTTGGAATAATTTCTATTTAATTGTTAACTTGATTATATTATTTCCAAATTTTGACCCAAGATCCCTATGATAACAAATAATTACCCACGAATATGAAATTCACTTTATGTTATTGACAATGCTTAAGATCCAGCTGATCATGATTCAATATTTCAATCCCCCTTGCAGAGGGTAATTGGGGTTGGAAAAGCATTATGTGCAATTAAAAGAAAATAGTATGAGTTTTGTATATTGCACAAAATTTGGAAAATGAGCAATATTATTTATGAATCATAAACAATATAATTTATTAAAATTTTTATTTTATATGTAGACTATAAATTAGGTCATTTTTGGAGTGAGCCTGGACAATTTGCATGGAATTTGAGAAACTATAGGTCTCAAATTATGAGATTAAATTTAATAAAAAAATAATAGAACACAAAAGATAAAAAAAAAACAGCCTAATTTAAAATTTATATTTAATGAAAATAAAATTTATAAGTTGTGGTTTATTACGACATTATTGGATGGATTAGATATCCTAATACGGTTATTATTATTAGATTGAATGATTAGATTGATCATTTTCATAGATTTTTTATTCAGATAAAGTAAGAAAAACATAAATATATCATTTGCTTGATTTAAGAACAGAATAATAATATAATAATTTAGAGCAAACCCACAAGACAGATGGAGAAGAATGTTAGGAAAGGTCAAGAACACACTTTTCAATCCATAAAAGTATTTTTTATTAGGGGGAAGAAATATTTTTTTTTCCAAATATATCCAATATCTTAAAGTATTTTGTAATGTATTTAATGTTCTGAAAAAGATTTTCATGCACATCCATCACTTTAAAATGTTTTTTAGTACAGCTTTACATTTAACAATTTAAGACATTAGATGCATCAAAAAAAATTTAGAATACTAGATATATCTGCAAAATGCTTTAAAATATTGAATGTACCACGATATAATTAGAAAAATATTTTATTATGTTGGATGTAGTATAAGATACTCTAAGATGTTCAATGGCATGTTTAACATATTGAAATAAACAAGCATTAACATGCATGGTAAGAAAACAACAACAGGCCTCAAGACAAGTTAATGATGAATGATGATAATATAGCTAGGGAGCCGAGGAACAAACCAACTAAGATGAAGGCACACATTAGAAGCAATTCTTTCATCTTTTGCCATCCCTCCATCGCCTCAAGTTTTTTTTAGTCCTGCTTGAGAATTTCGAGTGAACAATTCAAAACCAGAAGCCTTGTATAAAGATACACACACAGGTGTGTGTGTGTGTGTGTGTGTGTATATATATATATATATATATATGAATACCAAATCAATGTACTGAAGTAGAAGCCAATGCAATTAAGAAACAGCAATGAACAAAGTTATCTCTTTCCTTGAAGAAACTAACTATAAATGAACATGCATCAATGGTGGATCTTAATTTTTTCTAAAGACAAGAAATATAGGTGTACATATATCTTGCTTTGAAGTTTGAAGAAATTATGACGTTTATACTCATAAATAATTAAGCCAATCATATATTGAAAATATTGTGTTGGACTTTTCTATATTATTTAGGCCATCATTAATTGTTTCACCTGAAATTTAATAGTCTAATTTCGCATTTATTGCGTATATTCCTCATCTATGACATTATTTTCCACACAATCATATTTTCCACACAATTTCAAATTCAGTCTTTTTCTTTTTTCACTTTTAAAGATGTGCATTATAAGACTTTCATTATATTTTCCACACAGTTATATTTTCCACATAAAATAATGGGTTCAAATTTTGCTATCGGTATGATGATCTTCTTAATAAGAGATCCATAAGTATTTCTATTATTTAATGTCTAAAAATTCATTATTTTTTCTCTACGCCCTTAATTAATACTCATCAATTTCATCTTTAAAAATTTGTGCATAGGAAATATTGCTAATTTGAAAAAGGTTTTGGCAATATAATCAGAAACAAGATTAGCTTCTTTAGGGATCCAATTGAATTAAACATTTCTCAGCGATTTCCTTATATTAAGGATGTTCCAATGATGATATCACATCTCCATTCTGCACCTCTTGTTCATCATAGTGATGGCACCATGTACTCATAACTGTTATGAAATCTGGACAATCTAAAATCTTATTTAGAGAGTTTAGATTTAAATTTTTCAATTTATAGTTTTTATAATGATAAATTTTTTAAAAAAAAAATTTGTAGTTATATAAGATTCTCTTTATTTTAAATTCTATATCTATTAAAATAAAAAATTATGCAAAGCATAAAAATATTTAAATGGAATCTATGTCTATTAAAATAAAAAATATTTAACGCGTAGCTATAAATTTGCATGCAGTACCCCTGAGATTACATAAGCAATTAGATTGCCTCTGCAATGAAAGGAATAAATGCACCAGATACAGTCACTCCATACCAACCGTTAATTTGATCTATCCATCCATAGTTTGATATATGTTACCAAACATGTCTACAAATTTACACATATTAACCAAGAACAATATTAGACATATGTTGGTGAGAAAAATGCTAAACTAAGCGGCAAGTTTGAACTTAGCCGTATGCATGGATTCAGCAACTGGCATGACTTTTAAGTGCTGAACCGAAGTGGAATTATTGAGAACCGGATGAGTAACTTTGACTTGGTAATGACCATGTGAAAGGGAGGCTTCAAAGAAGCCATTAGGATCTGTCTTCCCTGCTGCAAATTCTGAAGCCCTCCATTCTTGAAGAAGCTTATCCACAACATCCCCAGTAGGCAAGTTTTTGAAATTGTTATCAGTCAAACACATCCTATAACAGCCTTGTGGACTCCACCCTGTCCACATTACAATTCCCTCTACCTTTGGATGAGAGTATGCCTCTCTCAGAATCTCCTCTAAATACTCTGCCTACAACAATATCATAAAACAAAATGGAAACAAGTCTTTAGTGAACTACCTTCTAATCTAAGCCCTTTTGCCTTCAAGTGTGGAAAAAGTGCAGTTTAAGACTGATATAGATTGAATTCTAGATCACTTATCATTTGAAAGCTTCAATTTTTAGGCGACAATACATGAATAGGCAAGTTATATACTTGGGGAATTAATCTAGTTGTTGGATCTTTTTACCTGTTTGGGTTGGCTTGTAACATCCAATTCTGTGAGCCAAATTGGCAATCCAGTGGCAGCAAGAGTATCAATAGCAGCTCTCATGTAAGGCAAGTTCAGAGTAGAGAAATGAGACTCAAGCCCTATTCCAATTGTGAATCCACAATAGT
Organism: Neltuma alba; assembly: GCF_004799145.2. Lineage (NCBI taxonomy): Eukaryota > Viridiplantae > Streptophyta > Magnoliopsida > Fabales > Fabaceae > Neltuma > Neltuma alba. Next base: position 37,310 of record NW_021636742.1, on the reverse strand, counting down.
TACTATAGCTTTGGATTTCCCTGATCTTTTTGATATACTTTGCTGGGGTTGATGAACCATCTCTACTATCCTCAATAGTGTTAAACTCATTCAGAAACAAAGTGGTTTCCCCATCAATCTTGTGAACCTCATTGTAAATCCTAGCTGAAGCATTATTTCCTAATTTACTTTCCAAGAACCTGAAGTGCATATTTTCATTGACAACATCCCAAGCAATAAGTTGGTCTTTGTACCTTGACACTACTGAACTTAGCCTCTTCTCAACCGCTGAGTTAAGCTGATCCGGTGGCAGGGAAGGGACCCAACCAGGTTGGTAACGAGCATTATCCCAAAACACATTGTGGCCACGAACTGCAATATTGTGCTGCTTGGCAAACTTAAGCATGGAATCTGCTGTTGAGTAGTCTTCTTGTCCTTGGTTGCGTTCTGTGCTGTACCACTTCATTTCATTCTCAAATGTGGCGACTGTGAATCGAGAAGTGAACCAATTCTGGTACGCTTCATTGTTGAGGATGTTTTTGTTTATTGCACTACCAAATGGAAAATTTGGGATCTTCTGTTCAATAGAAATGGTTGCATTTGGCAGTGAATTGCCTTGTTCATCGACTGCTTGGACTAGTACTCTTTTCTTGCGTGTCTGACAAGGCAGGAAACCATGAACTTCACTGCTATATATAGACCTTTCTATTTATTATCAAATTCTACAGAATGGTGGATATGTATATGGGAAAAGTTTACCTTTTCAATACTTTGATACTGATGAGACCTCCATTGTTTGTATGTGAATGGCTGTATGGAAATGCTATCTGCCCATATCTCCACAGATGTGTTATTGCTCTGCAGATTTTAGCATTTGCACAGCTAAGAATACTTGTGGCTCCGTTGATAACCAAAATAAATACTTCTTTTTATTTCTTTCCATGAAGCAATAATCAATCAGACTAAAAAATTAACCCCATTGAAGTACCTCAAAATAGAGCTCAGCCGGTCCTGATGAATCTGCTGTGAAGCCACCCTTAAGCATAGACCAGCAATTTGATTTAGCAGTTGTGGCTCCAGCATGTTTGAATCCATTGAGTGTTTTGAAAACTACTCTTACTGTTACATCTCCCTCATTTACTTGTATCCATGCTGCATAAAACAAACCCATAGTCAAATATGAAGAAGAATGCAGAAAAGAGAAGCAAGTCATATGCACAGTTTATGGTCTCTTAATAGTGATGTGGAGACAACTCACCAGATAATGCGTAGAGCCTATTCTTTCTCAGAAAAATCTTTTGGGAGGCACTGTCATAGGGATTATTTCTGCTATGGGACACAATAAAATGGTTGCCTCTTAATTCTCTGTGTTCGATTCTCGCGCTCCCAAACACAGTCCAACTTTTTAGTCCATTATTCAGTTCTGGGTTTTTGATGATTCCTCCACCATACTGGGGCTTTTGAGGGTGCTCTAAACACTGAAGTTTATGACATGATAACTCATAATTGGAGCATATTTTTCATTATGCATTAATTTGTCTGTGTGTGTATAGCAATGATGGGCATAGAAAGATCATAGCAGAGAGAGCTTACTTCAATGCTAGAGGAGTAATCATAGGTTAAAGATTTGGCTTCAAGCCCTGCAGGAGTATCAATGAGTTAAATCAGATGGATCACTAACCTTTTGCATTAAAGAATGTTAATAACATCATATTGAAAATGAGTATGTGGTTTCTTTTCACAACGTTGAGCATACAGTTATACCCTCTGCCCTGAAATATGTTACTGTAAATTGAGGGGCAAAACTGTCAAACGACCAGTAGTGGTATAGAGCATGACATGACAGAGTTTCAATGGAGGACAAACCTGGGAAAAGAATGAAACTCAGCAGAAGAAGGAGATTCATGATTTTTTTTTTTTTTTTTTGCGTTGGAATCTATTTCAGTTTATCAGCTGGGCAAGCAATAACTCAGGTTCATAGATGGGAAAAGATGACAACGTAGGGGAGATTTCTTAGGCTGTCAACAAGACTGGATTACACTTAAAGCATATACTAGCCATGGAATTGGTGACTTATCTCATAACTTGAAGCAAAACGATGTTTAGAAGCAAAGATGTCTAAAATGACGTAAAGTTGCGAAGCACTTGGAATTGCATTTCAATTTAAACCCACACAGGCACTAATTACCATTCCTATCTTTACGCCTTAATCCTTAATATAAAATCTCGTTGACTAATTAGGAATATTATTAAATTACTTTAAAACATTTATATTTCTTATTTTTCTTTGAATGAATTTACCTCACTTATAAATTGACAGATAATCTAATGATACATATAAATATTTTAAAGAGATGATATAACATATGCTACAAGTAAGTAATTTAGTACTTTCTTAGTCTTAAATGTAAAACCTATTTTTCAGTACAAATTATATTACAAAAAAGCTATTACATTTAGGATCGAAAGAGTAACTTTCTTAATCTCCTTAAATTAATTAACTATATCTTATATTAAGGATCAGAAGTGATAACTTGAATTTAGATAAATCTCTTCTGGTAAAGCAGTGGCACCTTATTATTGATTCTGTCATTTTGATTAAGCTTAAACATTGAAATATTCTCTGGAAAGCAGTATAATTTCCAAAGTTTATGTTAAGGTTACCCCTTTTTATCAAGAATTCAAGTATGTATTCTTTGAAATGTATCGGTATAATTAAGAAGGTTTTTGAATGGAAACCAAACTATGGTTTTAAAAGTATTTTTACTGCATACGAAATAAATATATAAAAGAATTTGCCTCGTTTTGAGAAAAAATACTTTTTTAAAAATATTTTTATATGCTCCCAGACACCTCCTAAGAAAACAAAAGAGAATCATCATAAACTAGTAATTCAATGACACCAAACACCTCTAAGTCTTTCTTAAATATAAAATTGTAAGTTTAAACTCTTTAATGTTTGTGTGAGTTAAAACAAAGAAAAAACATACAAAAATCATACACCTATTTTCATGTTCATGAAAGGTCACCCTTTTTAACAAGAATTCGATGGTTTTAAAAAACAAAAAAGTTCACACATGTTCGCATTATCCTATCATGGTTATGGGTCTCAAAACGGTGCGTTTCAAGTTCGATGATACGAAAATTATAGTCCATTCGATCAAGCGTGCGGCCTAACTTGTTTCAACTAAATCCAGTAATTTGTTGGCTCTGTTTGAATCCTGTTTTCTCATGTTTTGATGGGAAAGTTAATATAAATATATATATATATATATATATATATTGTCAGAGGCTCGTGAACGATGGTTATTAGATTTTTTTTTTCTTTATATTGTGAAAAAAAATTTAATTTAACTCATTCAAAACTTAATGTCATCATACCCATTTTTGTAAAGATAAGTACTCTTTCGGTTCTTAATATAAGACTCATTTAACTAATTTGATTAGATTAAAGAAGTTAGGTAAGTTAGTTAATTTTAAAAAAAGTGACACATTTTTTTTCTAAAACACTATAATATCTTTTTTAATACCCTATCTCCCTTTTCTGCATGATTATGATTGAAGAAATTTCCACGGGTAATTTAAAGAAAATTAATAAATATGATAAATATGTCTTATATTTAGGACCAAAACTAACTCAAAAATTGGGTCTTATATTAAAGACTAGAGGGGTATTTATTATTGTGAAGCATGCATATCATAGCAAGAATTCTGTTTTCCCCATATTGTTTATCTTTTTTTTCAATTAAAAATACCATTTTTGATTGAATCAATTTAATTCTTAAATAATCAATAAATTAAATATAGAATAACAGATGGAAATATATTATCTCTCAACCAACATAAAACTGAACGTGATAGGAGAGGCCAAATCTTACGGTCACGTAACAAGACGACGTCAGAGTCAGACTGGCTTGTTCTCCAAGTTCTCTGTGATCTGAATATCTCACAGTAGATTCACCTTTCTGATTTATCCTACTCGAATTTTCACCTCAAAAACGTAACCTTATCCTTCCGTATAAATAGTCCCCTTATTTTCTCCACGTTTTGTTCAATGCTCGCCGCTCTCTCTTGCTCACCCCTAATCATGGAGGCCTGGTTCATCATCCTCGTTTCCCTCTGTCTCACCTTTCTCATCAAAGCTTTCTTCAACCTTCTCCGTCCTTCTCACTCATCCCCTCCTCTTCCTCCCGGCCCTCTCCGTGTTCCCATCATCGGCAGTCCCATTTGGCTTCGCAATCCAATCACTGAACTTGTTCCAATTCTTCGACGTCTTCATGCCAAGTATGGTCCCATCGTCACTCTCCCCATCGGCTCTCGTCCTGCAATTTTCGTCGCCGATCGATCCCTCGCCCACCAAGCCCTCATTCAAAACGGGGCCGTCTTCTCTACACGTCCTGCCGCCGCCGCGACCACTAAGATCACCAGCAGTAATCAGCATATCATCAGCTTCGGTTTGTACGGTCCCACATGGAGGGTCCTCCGTCGTAACCTCGCTTCCGAGATGCTCCACCCGACCCGGATAAGGTCCTTTTCGGGCGCCCGTAAATGGGTGCTGGACGTGCTTCTCAATCGCCTCAAGTCTGACTCAGAATCAAGCGGTTCCGTTAAGGTGATTCACCATCTCCATTATGCTATGTTCTGTTTGCTGGTTTCCATGTGCTTCGGCGAGAGGCTAGACGACAAGCAAATTAAGGATATCGAATATGTTCAGCGTCGTTCACTTTTGAGTTTCAGCAAATTCGCCGTGTTAAATTTCTGGCCAAGAGTCACTCGAATTTTGTTCCGCAAGAAGTGGAAGGAGTTTCTGCAAATTCGGAAGGAAAAGGAAGACGTGTTGCTTCCACTAATTAGATCAAGGAAGAAAGCCAGGGAAGAAAGGCTGAGCAAAGCCAAAGAAGACAAGAATCAAGATGAGGAAGCTATATTTTCATATGTGGATACTCTGTTGGATTTACAGTTGCCGGAGGAGAAACGCCACCTCAACGACGGCGAACTCGTTTCACTATGCTCAGAGTTTCTGGACGGAGGAACAGACACAACAGCCACTGGTTTACAATGGATTCTGGCAAACTTGGTGAAGTATCCACATATTCAAGAAAGAGTGTTCCGGGAAATAAGAGATGTGATTGGTGACAGAGATGACAAAGAAGTTAGAGAAGAAGATTTGAACAGATTGCCATATCTGAAAGCTCTGATTTTAGAAGGACTGAGACGTCATCCACCCGGGCATATTTTGTTGCCACATGCAGTTTCAGAAGATACTGTTTTGAATAATTACTTGGTGCCTAAGAATGGAACTATAAACTTCATGGTGGCAGAGATAGGAAGAGACCCAGAGGTGTGGGAGGATCCAATGGAGTTCAAGCCAGAGAGGTTCTTGAAAAATGGAGGGGACGAAGAAGCATTTGATATTACAGGGAGCAAAGAGATAAAGATGATGCCATTTGGAGTAGGAAGAAGAATGTGTCCAGGATATCACTTGGCAATGCTTCATTTAGAGTATTTCATAGCCAATTTGGTTTGGAACTTCGAGTGGAAGGCTTCAAATGGGGATGTTGATCTGTCAGAGAAACGAGAATTCACTGTGGTCATGAAAAACCCATTAGAGGCTCATATATCTGCCAGGATCTAGACCTGTTAGATTATTTAATTTCATTGGTAATCTTATAGAATTTAATTTGCTTTTGAAGAAGTACTTGCTAGTGTCACTTTGGTATGTCTTATCTTTAATCAACTAGTGCAAATAAGAGTTTTTTCTTTAGGATAACTAGATTGCTGCTTCCAGCTTCTGAGGACTCAATGCAGGGCTTTGATAGTTTATTAATTTATCTTATTACTCCCTCTGTTCCCAGTCAACCTAAATTAAGTTTCATGCAAGTCGATTAACTATTTTGTTTATGAAATTTGGGATCCAAGCAAAACAGAAAAGCTCTCGTATATGTATCTTCTTGAGCAATCCTTTTGGAGTTACACAATCCAGTTACTTGGCAATTCTAAGTTATAATTCAAAAATTCAAAATATTAATACGACAAAACTCTTTTAAGTTTAAGCTTTTGACTCACAATTCTTTAAAATCATTGTAAGAATTGAACATCTGTCAGTATAAATCAATTTATCAATACGTTGTAAAAAAACGAAAGCAGTGAATTAAGTACTATTTAGTTTCATATTATATAAAAGAAACTAAATGTAATTTCTGATTGGTTATACTAAACCTGATAAATGACTCATATATAATTCTTTTAATAAAATATGTTACACGGTGGAAATTAATACCTCTTAACAGTGAGGGATTTACATTGGGTGCCCATCAGTTTTGATGGGCACCCAATGCTCATCAGATCTGAATCGTCCAAATCTGATATGGACGGTCCAGATTTATTTTCATTTTTATTTTTTAAAAATAATTATTTTAATAGGTATAGGATAAAAAATAAAAATAATCTCTTAACTATCATTCTTTAAAAACATAATTTTTTTCTATTTTAAAATAATTATTTAATAATATCAAATCTGGATAGTTCAGATTGCTTATCAGGTGATGAGCATTGGGCGAATGGGGAGTAGTGAGGGCAAATGGGAGCACTTTCCCACCTATATACAATAATTAATTTATAATATTTTACATAATAATAAATCATTACTATTTTTAATGTAACTATATATAATATGTAATATAAAATTCGTAGTTATTAGTTAGTGCTTTGTTTGGCCCAAAAAATTGTAGTAAATTATATAATTTACAAGCTACTATCTCTTCTTCGTAATATAAGAGCTAGTTGATTAATTTGAGTAAATTAAGAAAATTTTTTAAGTTAATTATTCATAATAAATATGTGTTGTCTTTGTATAAAACTTTTGATAATCATACATATTAGCTAGAATTACTATTTGATTGAATATTTAACATGTATAACTACAGTAATAACTACTTTAAAAAAATAAATAAATGTAAAAAATAAAATAAATTAAAACTTTATATTTAGAACTAAATTAAAATTTAAACCAATTTTTATATTAAAAATTAGAGATAGTATTAAGTAACGTAATTTGTTCTTCACGTTTTCGTATGTATGGAAAGGTGACCCAATTTATATCAAAATCATGCGAATTAAAGGGGCACTGGGAGTACCAGCCACCACCGGGGAAAAAGCAAAAAGCGCTCTGAAGTACAGTAATGTCAGCTACAATCTAAAGAATTTTAATAGTAGAGATTTAATAAGCTTTTGATAAAGTTAGCGATTTTGTTTTCGTAATTAATTATGAGGCAGAAGCAGAAGGATCCGACGCGCGGATAAAGGTAGAAGACGAACTCACGAAGCTGATGAAAGCTCAGCCCTAAACGCTGTAGCAAAAGCAGAGCCCGATGTCTCGTCGGGAGCGTCGCGATTCCGATTCCAGGAGACGCCATTCTAGGTTCGATCGAGAACCTAGGTAACCTTACTCTCTCTGTCTGTCTATCTGTATGAGATGCTCAAGTTTCATTTGAATTAGGTCCTTGAGACTCGCAAGTCATAGAAGTATCGACGCTGTAAGAAATTGGTTTAGCTGTAGGCTAATACTGTTGCGATGTTTTCTTGCACTCTGCCGCTATTTTTATGGTTTTATTATCTCTCTTGAGTAAACGTGTGTTTAAAATAGTGTTTTCTTGATTCCAAATATCTAGTAACTTATGTCTAGCGGTGATTGTTTTGGTTTTTTTTTCCCCAGCCCCAGGAGAACCAAAAGGAATGAAAGACAAGAAAGGGAAAGAGACAGAAGGGAAAGAGACAAAGTAATTAGTAGCGTCAATCATGAAAATGGAATTGGAAACCTCACTGACCGAGATCAGAAACACCGCCACGAGCTACATGTTGCCTTACCTCCAGAGGCCCCTTCAGCTCGTGATCCTAAGCAAGAAGCGCGGGCTGGGAACAAAGATACTGACAAGAAACCAAAAGTTTACAATGGGGCACCTAAACGTCCATCTAATCCTACTGAAGTCCCAAGATCTTCCTCCTATTTTCAGGTATATTTCATTTTAGTGATTTACGTGTTTCGTTATACGTTACTAGGAATTGATATCGCTGGAAGTGCTTAGAGGCCTATGAACTAAGTTCCTCACAATCATATCAAGTCTGGCCTCCGTTGCCCCATAAAAGTTGTTAAAACCCTTTCATTTATCTAAAGATTCAGCCGAGAAAGAAAATTATCAAAATGGAAAAAGAGAAAAAGAACATTCACCTATTGTTCAAAACATATTTTCTCATGTACTCTTGAAAAGGAGTAGAAGTACGCCACACAAAAATATCAATAGCTAAGTTGATGGGGGAACTTTTATTCCCGAGTTATAATAGTCTGCTTTGTTCGCAGGCATCAAATTTCTATACAATCAATCATCTAATAGATCTCTGTTAATTGGGGGAGGAGTTAATTGGGAGAAAATACAAGAAACCAAAGTTCTTTTTTATTGGAACATCTTTCACCCGTTAAACGGAAGTGTTGAATCTCATTTGTGGACTTCTATGTCTAAACGCAAATCCTTGCTAATCACCTATTTAACTATTACAGCTTCTTGTGATGGATGGCAAGTTATTTAAGGTAGCAAGGATTGTTATCTAATGTGGAGATAAAGGTGAAATATTAACCAAAGATTTTAATTAAAAAGAAAAGAAGCCAGAAGTGAGAGAAAATGTTTGCAGTTCCTTTGATGGTTAAACATTGTATGAAGTGTGAGTAGTTAAGATTAATTCTGAAAGCCCTTAACCTTGATTAGCTGGAGTGAGAGTCACCATCCTTTATATAAAAGGGTTGGGAGAGAAAATGTCTTTTACATGCTTTCAGGATGGATTGGAGATTGCATATTAAAATCTTAGTAGGGAAACAAATTTATGTCTCTTATTAATCGTGTGATATGATCCCCCAGTGCAAACTATTTTTCTGAAGTTGTAAGCTGGATTCATGTTTGGATCCTTGCCTTAAAGTGCCTTCATGTGTTTTAATATTAGGCTTGCCTATGCATGTCTTTTGGATGTCTTGTAACAGCATGATGAACGCAGCAGTACTGGGCATGTCAGACGAGGCTCTGGTCGAATGGCAACTGGTGGTGGGTTCCTTATTTCAATTTCGGACAAAGTTACTTTCACCTTTTTTTCTTCATTGTTATCATGTTAGTCATAACACAGGTCTACTGTATGATGATTCGTAAATTGGCTCCATAACACATCATTCATTGCATCATATGCAATGATAAGGTATAGCAGTAGCCACAGTAATTCTATTTTTTGTTTTCTCCCCTTCCAAGCGTTGATTTCTCCCTAGGAAGCTATTAGAAATAGGTAACTTTGGAAATTCTTGGGCTTCCTTCTCCTCCTATTTATTAATTTCTCTGTATCTTTTAAGAATTTGAAATTGGCGCCTTATAGGTGGTTGAGCTACATGAGAGGTAACACTGGGTCTCTGATCTGATAGCCTTCTGACTCATGCTTGTTGGTTGGTTAGCTATTCCTCTCAACTAAATCATATGATATTACTTTCCTTTAGGGGAGTCTATGCATCAAGAAATTGTTTTAATGAAGCCTTATTGGTGATTATACTTTTGGGAGGATTCCACTTAGCTAATTGAAGCCCTGTTAAATCACAACAATTGAGAACTTTATCTTCTTTCATAGTGAATGGTTTTTGCTCCCTAGCTTGTGATATAACACACCGGCTTAGTTGGTTACCATTCAATGATCATATTTATTTACTTATTTTATTCAAGAACGTGGATGGTGGAAGGACTTGAGGGAGCAGCTAATTGAAAAGGAGACAAGCCACAGAAGAGAGCAAAGAGATGAGAAATCACGAGCCAAACCGGATGATCATACTTCCCTGAGAAAAGATGCTCTTTCTGAAAGGATATATGATCCACCCCCAACTACAAAGAAGAGGCCTGCATTTAGGGAGAGGAAGATTCCGGCTGATCATGAACATGCAAAACCAGTAGCTACGGAGACAGCTAAGTCAAACCAAACTGATCACCCTCTGGAAAGGAACGAAAGGAGGGAAGAAAAACGCTACAATCCTCGCCATTTGGATAGACCCGATAAGCAGCAATATGCAGGAGACAGAGCACCGAACAAGAATGAAGCTAGGAGAGATGTATTTTTATCTAGAGGAAGGTACAATGGCAATTACGGAGGAAGAGATAGATTTCATGGGAGAGAAGACTTTCATTTCAGTAAAACTGGTGTTGACAAGTGGAAGCATGATTTGTATCAAGAGGCTAGCAAGGATCCTGTTCCCAAGAATGAGGATGACCAGATTGCGAAGCTGGAAGCGCTTTTGGCTTCATAAGCATCAAACAACTTTTAAGCATTCGCTATTCTCATTAGTGCCGTCACAGAGATCATTAAGTAATTTTTGGTTCGTTCGGGACAATTTCCAGAGATGAATACTTCACCCACCTGGTTCTAGATTTATAAGTCTGTAAATTGTGTCTGCACGCTCTGCACTTGTTTGAGACGGTGAATCTCCCTAAAATGATGTGTTAAGTTTGGCTTTAGCTAATATTGGAGTTTAAATCTTTTTATTTCCTTTCTCTTCCCTTTCATTAGACACAAAAATATGAAAAAAAATTCTCTTATGTAGCTGGTATTTTCCTTAAGGTATACAGTGGGGCTAAGCGCCCCAAAATTATTACAAACTAATCAATCTGGGCAAGAAGCGCCCGCTTCCCTCTGCAGCCAAAAATGTGTGAGGCTTCTATCAGCGAGCCAATCTAGTGATCTCCACAATAGTTCCCTTCCCTATGAGTACGCGCAACCCTTATTTTCCCAGCATTATCAATCAATTGCTATGCACGTTTCAAGAACCTGTTCTTTATATTTCTGCTATTGACAATCGTTCAGCATTTGTTGCGCAGTGAGCTTTATTTCAATGAGAGTTTAATGGATTTCCTACGTTCTAACATATTATAAATATTAAAATAAGATGAAATCATTGAAAAGTCCTCAATCATTAATCAGTGGGAGGCACTGATGCCCTCAGTTTCGGCAAAGAATCGGTACTTCTCAAAGTAAAGCACAGATTCAGCTTCTGTGCCAATCAATATATAGATGATCTGCGTATAAAATCAACTTCTACAACACTATCTTCATCTACGTAGAAAGAGAAATACAAACACTAATCTGTAAATGATCTGTTGTCTGAAGAATACATCCAAATATCACTAATGCTAGAACACCATAAAGTAGGTGACACTATATTCCTTGTATCATTAAATATATACACATAGAAGTTCCACTCGATAGGTTTAAGACCTCGGAGATATATGAACTTGTAATGGATTTTTCATTACTACAGTGAATTCCAGTTTTTCTGACAGATCAATATCACCACTTGAAGACTTCCACTCAAAAGTCCATACCAGATTAGCCACAAAGTACTCCAAATGAAGCAGAGCCAAATTATAACCCGGACATATCCTTCTTCCAACTCCAAAAGGCATCATTTTGATCTCTCTACTTCCCGTTATATCAAATGCTTCACCCCCATTCAAGAACCTCTCTGGCTTGAATTCCATTGGATTTTCCCACTCTTTCGGATCCAATCCGATTTCAGCCACCATGAAATTTACTGACCCATTCTTAGGCACCAAGTAACCATTCAAAACCACATCATCTGTCACTGCGTGTGGCAACACAAAATGCCCAGGTGGGTGACGCCTTAATCCTTCCAAAATTATAGCCTTAAGATATGGCAATCTGATCAAATCTTCCTCTTTCACTTCCTTCTCCTCTCTCTCACCCACCACATCTCTTATTTCCTCCACAAGCCTTTCCTGAATATGTGGATACTTCACCAAGTTTGCCATAATCCATTGCAAAGTGGTAGCCGTCGTATCCGTCCCTCCATTCAGAAACTCAGAACATAAAGAAACCAGCTCACCTTCTTCAAGCTTGCGTTTCTCCTCAGGCAACTGTAAATCCAACAACGTATCCACATATGACACTGTAACTTCATCTCTGTTGCTATTGTCCTCTTTGGTTTTGTTCTTCTCCTCTTCCCTGGCTTTCTTTCTCGCTCTTATTAGTGGAATCAACACATCTTCCTGTTCCTTCCGAATCTGGTACAGTTCTTCCCAACGCTTGCGGAACAATATTTTCGTAACCCTTGGCCAGAAATTTAGCACATTGAATCTGGAGAAGCTCGTAAGTAAACGACGCTCAACATATTCAATATCCTTGACTTGCTTGTCGTTTAACCTCTCGCCGAAGCACATGAACACCAGCAAGCAGAACATAGCATAGTGGAGATGGTCAATCACCTTAATGGACTTGCTTGATTCCGAATCAGACCTGAGGCGATTGAAGAGCACGTCCAGAACCCATTTTCGGGTACCCGCGAAGGCTTTGATCCGGGTCGGGTGAAGCATCTCGGAAGTGAGGTTGCGACGAAGAGTTCGCCATGTGGGGCCGTAACGAGCAGAGTTGATGTTATGCTGGTTACTGTTGATGATCCTAGCGGCGGGGAGGGACTTGGGGCGGTCGGAGAAGACGGCGCCGTGTTGAATGAGGGCTTGGTGGGCGAGAGAACGATCGGCGATGAATATAGCAGAACGAGAGCCGACGGGGAGAGTGAAGATTGGACCGTACTTGGCACGAAGGTTTCGGAGAAAAGGTTCGAGCTCAGAGAATGATCTGCGCAGAAAGATAGAGGAACCGACGATGGGAATGCGAGAAGGGCCAGGAGGGGGAGGAAGGGAGGGAGAGGTAGGGAGAAGGTTGAAGAAAGCTCTGATGAAAAGGCAGAGAAGGAGGGAAACCACGACAACGCACCAGACCTCCATGATCACTTGATCAGTGAGAAAACCAGCCTGAGGCTGAGGGTAATGGAAATTGGAGAAGCAAGCCGGTGTCGAATGAAAGATAATTTAGATTTCTTTGCGGTTGTGAGCTTGACACATTTTCGCCAAATTATGATTTTTTCCCCAAATATGTTATAAATTTTAAAATTTAACAATTTTTTAATTTTATTCTTAAAAAGAGTATTAAATAAATAAAATTTTTCACTTTTGCCTGATTAAAGATATACATTTTGCTTTGTTTATCTTTATCATAATTAATAGGAGCAAAATTAAAAATAAAGAATTAAAAAATACAAATAACAGATAAAAGGATCAAAATTTTCTCTACAAATAATTATAAATAAAAATAATTATTTTTCTACCCGACCTACAAATATAAAAGTATTTCAAGATTTTGTTGGCGGTTAATCCCTTAGTCTCTTTTTATAAGCAACCTTATGCTCTATTATATAGATAAAAAAATAGTTAAGGATAATAAATAGGTAATTGAAAGTTCTTTCTCTAAAATATCCTCATTTATTAGGAGAGAGTATAGAAAGAGAATAAGAAAATTATTATAATAAATAAAATTATGAAAGAAAGAGAATGTGTGATGGAAAGAGATGATTTAGAAAATGAGACAATAAATATATTGAGTATTAAAATAAATAATTAATGAGATAAAATAAAAAATTTGTTGCAAAAATTTAAGATATTGTTTATATTTAAAGATAAAAGCTGTTGCTTATCAAAAAAATACGAGGGAGTATTAGTTACATAGTGAGGTCGGGGGTGCATAAATTCGCAATCAGGGATTGGCGGATTGTCCAATAGAAGTGAATGATTTCACATCCCATGATTGTTCCGAATTACCACTAACAATCAATAATAGAAATATATTAGTGCCAAAAAAAAAAACTTGATCTTCCGTTCTTGAAGGATGCCTAGTCTTACAAATTAATCCTCAGAGTTAAAGGATCCGATTAGGTAAATGAACATAGTAGTTTAGAAATACGTTTGAACTAAAGTCCATTTGAGTCAAAATTAAAATAAAATTTAGATAAAAAAGACATTAAACCATGTATTCATGTATAAAGTACATATAATCTAATACTACCTCCGGTCCTTAATATAAGACTTTATTTGACTTTTATTTTTGTCTTAAATATAAGACCCCAATCCATTTTGTCTCTCATATTTATATTTTTTTTCTTCCTAAAGTAGTCCTTCTAACAATAGTAATTCTAGCCAATACATTTAATTAGTAAAGATATTTTAGAAAAATAACACTTATTTATTATAAATAACTAACTTAACTTATTTTCTTAATCTCTAAAATTAGTCGACTAGTTTTTATAATTAGGACCGGAGGTAGTATAATAAGGTTGTTAAAACACAAATGTGATAAATTACTATTCTTTCTTAATTTTCAAACCCAAAATAATAATGTTTTAGATTCAATAAAGAAAAAAGTGAATAAAATTTAGCTCGTTCTATCTATTCAAAACTGTTAATAAGATTAATTAAAAATTAGTTTTTTTTAATACATGTTGAAAAATACCCCTCCAATCCTAAATATAAGATCTATTTTGTAGTAGAATTTATAGTATAAAATAGGTCTTATATTCAAGAGAAGAAAAGTAATATTTGCATTATAAAATATGTCTTATATACATTAGAGGAGGAATAATATTCTTTGATCTTTACTATGTAACCCTCCTCCTAGTGCCCTCCGTCGACACATGGGACTTACCTAGTCCCTGCCGTCTGTAATGAAACTGAACTTTAATTATGCGAAGGGACAAAATTGCCACGCTGGTTATATACTACTACATGTCCTAATTATAAGAACTAGTTGACTAATTTAAGGAGATTAAAGAAAAAAGTTAAGTTAGTTATTTATAATAAATAGGTGTTGTCTTTCTTAAAATATCCTTGCTAATCAAGTGTGAAAAAAATACATAAATATGAGAGACAAAGTGGATTAGGGTCTTATATTTAGAAAAAATAAAAGTCAAATGAGATCTTATATTAAGGACCGGAGGTAGTATCTCGGAAACTAAATACAAAAGCTAGTTGACTAATTTAAGTAGATGAAGAAAATAAGTTAAATTAGTTATTTGTAATAAATATGTGTTATTTTTTATAAAATATCTTTGCTAATCAAATTTATTGGCTAGAACTATTATTATTAAAAGGACTATCTTAAAAAAATAAATATGATAGACAAAATGGATTAGGATCCTATATTTAGAATCAAGATAAAATTCAAACAAGGCTTGTATTAAAGAACAGACGTAGTATTTCTTAAAAACTTTCATCACATAAAATATTATTATCTCCGGTTCTAATTATAAGACTTCATTAATAAATTATAAACGAGGTCTTATAATTAATTAGAACAGAAAGTGATATTTTTTACATATTTATTATATTTAATTAATTTATACCAACATTTTCAACAATGTAATTTACTTAGTTGTCTCCCGTAAAAAGAAGCAGAATGTTTTGAAATTTGTGTTTTATACGAATGAAGTCACTCCCTTTTTTTTTTTTTTCCTTCCATTCCATAGTGACATTAATAGGTTCCATTGAAACTTGAAAGTAAATGTCTTGCCCTTCACTTCCAGTGCACCATATGTCTTGGAGCTCAGTTATAACATTTAAATGTGGCATTCACGCACGTGTTAATAATATTATCTGTTATCCGTAATATAATAGTTAGTTGAAAGTTGAAAGTTAAATTTGATTCTAAATATATAAGGTTTCAATTTACTTTGTGTCTTTTTTTTTTCCTTTCAAAATATCCCTATTGATTGTAAAAAGTTTTCTTTACACAAAAGGATAATTATGATCATTCAATGATAGTTTAGATTTGTGACAAATAACCAATTTAACTAATTTTTTTTAAATATTTAATTTAGTTATCTAACTCTTATACTACTTCCAGTTTTTCATATGAGACCTAATTGACTAATTTGGAAAAATTAAGAAAATTGGTTTAAGTTAGTTATTTGTAATTAATAGATATTACTTTTTCAGAACATCCTTGCTAATCATATACTCCTTCAGTCCTTAATATAAGACTCATTTAACTAATTTGATTAGATTAAAAGTTAAGTAAGTTAGTTAATTATAAGAAATATGACACGTTTTTTCTAAAATATCATAATCATCTTTCTTAATACTTCCTCTTCTTCTTCTACTTGATTATGGTTGATGAAGTATCCATAAGGGTAATTTAGAGAAAATTGATAAATATGAGAAATGAGTCTTATATTTAGGACCAAAACTAACTTAATAATTGGGTCCTATATTAAGGACTGGAGAAGTATATTAGTTAAAATTACCATTTAATGGTACTGTTAACATGTACAACTACTACAAGAATTATTTGAAAAAAAATTAATGGTACTGTTAACATGTACAACTACTACAAGAATTATTTGAAAAAAAATAGATAAATATAAAAGACAAAATAAATTAAGATTTTATATATAGAATTAAATTGAAAGTAAACTAATTCTTATATTCAAGATCGGAGTAATATTATACAATGATAACGTGAAAACTTTCTTACAAAGGAAAGGTCACGAGTTTGTTTTTGGGCGATGAAAGGTCGCGAATTTAAAACCTAATCATAGCCAAGTTTATTCTCTTCTGTGTGTATCTACGTACTCATGGTGTCCTCTCCTCATATAGTGACTGTGTAAGATATTTATGATATAAAAAATATTTAAAGCCTAATCTTCCTTTCCGAAAACATACAAGTGATTGTGATTAATATTGGGAATATCTCCTAATGATCATTTATAATATCTTGATAATAAGATACCTTGAATTTGGAAAACATTATAAAACACTAGCATTATGCCAACTCCCACTTAACACCTATTTAAATACAGGATTTATTTATACTACCTCCGATCTTTAATATAAAACCTGTTTGACTTTTATTTTGGTCCTAAATATAAGACCTCAATCCATTTTGTCTCTCATATTTATGTATTTTTTTCAAGATAGTTCTTCTAATAATAATAGTTCTAATAATACACTTGATTAGTAAGATATTTTAGAAAAGTAAGACCTATTTGTTATAAATAAATAACTTAATTTCTTTCATCAATCTCCTCAAATTAATCAAACTTTTATAAATAAGACAGAAGACAGTATATCGCTTAGCCACTTGCTTGCACAGTACAGTAACCTTGCCGACAACTGCGCGCACACATATATAAATATGTATATGTGTGTGTGTATATATATATATATATATGCGTAATGTCTGCCAATCATAATATAACAAAATATAATATAATCACACTAAAATGCTTTCATTATATTATTCATTAAATATTAAGCCACCAAACAACTCACGTTTTTTTCAACTGCTAAGCCTGTGTTTGGAAACTCACTTGCAGACTGAAATTAAATTCTCAAATACAGTTCTAATCTTACATATATAACATGAAACCACTCAAATTAACCCAAACACATACATAGATTTTCATTTATTTTGCATTATGCTTCTAAAGCCTGGGAGATATGTGAACCTGCAATGGATTTTTCATGACGACCAAGAATTCCTGTGTCTCTGACAAATCAACAGTATCAGTTGCAGGCTTCCATTCAAAGTTCCAAATCAGATTGGCTGTAAAATACTCCAAATGAAGCATTGCCATATTAGAAGCTGGGCACATCCTTCTTCCTAACCCAAATGGCACCATCTTCATCTCTTTCCCTCCTTTAATATCAAATGCTTCACTTGCATCCCATTCCATACCATTCCATTCACCATTATCATTCAAGAACCTCTCAGGCCTGAACTCCATTGGATCTTCCCACACCTTTGGATCCCACCCCATCTCTGCCAACATGAAATTCACAGTCCCTTTCTTTGGCACCAAGTAACCATTCAAAACCACGTCTTCTGACACTGCATGTGTCAGTGGGAAGTGAGTAGGTGGATGACGCCTTAATCCCTCCAAAATCACAGCTTTCAGATATGGCAATCTGTTCAAATCTTCCTGCTTCACTTCCTTGTCCTCTCTTTCACCCATCACTTCTCTTATTTCATCCGCAAGCCTTTGTTGAACCTGAGGATACTTCACCAAACTTGCCAGAATCCATTGTAGTGTAACAGATGTTGAGTCTGTCCCTGCATCAAGAAACTCTGCGCATGCCGAAACCATTTCAGATTCTTCTAGCTTGCGCTTCTCCTCAGGCAACTCCAAGTCCAACAATGCATCCATGTAGAACACAGTACTTCTACTTTCCTTCGTCGTCTTACTCAATCTCTCTTCCTTGGCTTTCTTTCTCGCTCTTATCAGTGGAATTATCAAATTTTCTCGGTCCTTTAACAGTTGCAGCAAATCCTCCCAGCGTTTGCGAAACAATATTCTGGTCACTCTTGGCCAGAAATTTAGCACATTGAACTTGTAGAAGTCCAAAAGAAAACGATGAAGAACATAGTCTATATCCCTGATTTTCTTTTCATCTAACCTCTCACCGAAGCACATGAACAGAATCAAGGAGAACATAGTATAACGGAGATGGTCAATCAGCATAATGGGCTTGTTTGATTCTGAGTCAGACCTGAGACGACTGAGAAGCATGTCCAGAACCCATTTACGTTCCCCGGAAAATGATTTGATCCGGGTCGGGTGAAGCATCTCGGTGGTGAGATTTCGACGAAACAAGCGCCATGCTGGACCGTAGAAAGAAGAGCGAATGGTACGTAGGTTAATGTCGATTAACCTCGTAAAAGGGTCTGGCTCGGGACGATCAGAGAAGACGGCGCCGTTTTGGACGAAAGCTTGGTGGGCAAGAGATGGATCAGCAATGAATATGGCAGGACGAGGACCGAGAGGGAGACTGACGATGGGGCCATACTTGGCGTGAAGACTTCGGAGAGTGGGTTCGAGTTGTAAGAGTGATTTTCCCAGCAAAGTGAAAGAACCGATGAAGGGGAAACGGAGAGGACCAGGAGGCAGAGGAGGAGAGGAAGAAGGAAGGAGAAGGTTGAAGAAAGCTCTGAGAAGAAGGCAGAGAGAGACAGAGACGAGGACGACGAACCAAACCTCCATGATGATTTTGAGCGAGAAAAGCTTACGGAAAAGATGAGAACGAAAGGATATAATATAGAGGAACAATGGCCTCGGTAGCACTAGGATACTCATCATTGTACTAAAATTTACATTATCTTAGTTTAGATTTAAATTTGCATTTATTTCTTGATTATCTTCTATTAAAAAATTATTTTTTAAAAATAAAAAATTTAAATTTAAATCTTAGTTATTTATATTAAATTTAAACTGAGATTTGATAAGAATAAAGTGCTAATTATTGTGATCCGCACTCAAAATGATTGGAGTGGGGTCTCAAATTCGAAATGATTTGAGTGCGGTTTCAAATCCGAAGGGCCACGCCAGCGACGGAATTAATCATGCAACATTGCAGCCTATTATTGCTGTAAAACGACAAAACTTATTACCTTAGTGCAAATTGTTTTTGTTTTTTAAGGTAACGTGATGCGAAATTGTGATTTCAAAAAAAAAATTCAAATGTACAGTTGAGAGCTTAAGATGGTAACATTTTCAGTTTTTTTCCTTCATTTTTTTGTTTCGTAATGTAAAGTAAAAGAAAATTGTTTCTCATTATTTAAATTTTTGTTTAAAAATTGTGGTTTATTGATAAATTTAAACAGAGCTTAGGACAATATGAGAATCAACAATCTTAAGGCATTATAAAAATCCGTGGCACAGATTTCATGGTCCACATAATCTGATGTCCAAAGAGTGGGGAGACCACGAGAACAACGTTGTTTGTCGTTGTACTCCTTTGTTTTTTTTTTTCAGGAAAAAAAAAGTTTAAACTTACTAGGGCCAAGATATGCCTCCAGGCTCAGAAAACACTTACAGAAATACTTACAAATCGCCACCAACAAGGTCCTCACATCAACAACGGGATTTGAACTCATGACCTTGTGAGTTATGAGCCGACTCCTTACTAATTGGACCATTTCTTATGGGTTACTCCTTTGGTTTTTATTACTCTCGCGGTGCTATATATAAACTTCAAATAAGCGAATTATGTTTAATAAATTAATAGTTAAAATTAGTTAAAACTAATAAATAGGTTAAAAATATCTTCTTTTTTTAAAATTTGTCCTTATTTATTAAGAGAGCAAATGAGAGACAATAAATTAAAAAATAATAATAAAAAAGAATATATGGGAATAATATTAATGAGAGAGAGAATACTAATTATAGTCAACTAAGGGCAAAACATGAGATAAAGTAATAAATATCCAAACAAACTCAAAAATAAAACTTATATTTTGGATTAGACCTATTTTTGAAAATGAAACCCATATATAGGACTAGAGGGAGTATTTATTAATTATAGTAGGAAATTTTGGTTCTTTTTATTTGCTATTTATACATTTTTAGTGCTTCATATCTAATTTTGTTCCTATTGATTATAATAAAAATTAATTAACTCAGATAGTGGTTTTTTTTTTAATATCCATCTCAATAATAAGGATAAAAGTGAAATATTTTATTTATTTATTTATTTTTGGTATGTGAAAAACTCATATAAGTGACAAATAAAAAAGAGTCAAGTGGCATCACATAAAGATGTTAATTATAAAAATAAAATATTTCATCTATTTAATTTTTTTTGGTTATGTGAGAAACTCATACAAATAACAAATAATAAAAAGTAAGAATAGCGTGACATAAAGATGTTAACTGTAATTAAGGATGATGAATTTTTAACATACTATTCCTTCAGTCCTAAATATAAGACTCATTTTATAGTGTAATTTACACTATAAAAAGTGTCTTATATTTAGGATTGGAAGAATACAAAAGAACCTAAGTCCCCAAGCGAATTTTTTAAAGAAGTTGAATGGACAGAAATTTAAATTTAAACTATAAAATATTAAAACACTTTTCTTAAATTTGTATGTCTCCATTATTATGAATGTTTTAAGTAAACACAAGAGGGAGTAATACAACAACCCGCGAAACCTCACATGTTTGCTATTCATTTATGTTTTTATTATAAGTTTTAAATAATTAAGTCATGGATAACGAATCATTGATAAAAATTAATTAAAAGTGATGAATAGGTTAAAAATATAACTTTGTTTCCTAATATGCTTTTATAATAAATAAGAAAATAAATGAAAGAGAATGTGTGCAGAAATATCATAAGAGAGAATATGATAAAAAAGGGGAGAATAAATAATTAAAGGTGAAATAAAAAAAGTGTTAAATGTTAAGACAAATCTCAAATTGAAACTTATAAAATAGATCACATCTCTTCTTAAATTTAAAACTTATAAATATGATTAGAAGGGAGTATTGTTCATGGAGAAGTTGAAAAACCCAAAACCTTACAAGTCCCTTTTTTTTCTAGCTAAAAGTAAAAACAAAAACCAGTTTTTTAAAGGCAGGTTACCCAACGTGGGACCCATAGTATTCTCCCTCTAAATAATAAAGAAATAAAGTTTAATTTTGCCCTGAAAATATTCGTTCAGAAGTTGTGGGCATTTGAAAATTTTTTTAAGAACAATATTATCTCAAGAGTGTGAAAAACATAGCAACGTCATCCAACCAGTTTTAAAATGTTAATTTTGACGGTTAAACTTAACTGATGTCTTAGGTGGCACACTACTATGTTCCACCTGGTCGATTCCTTTCCTCTCTCTTCTGACGAACTGCCGTCGATCCCCTCTAATATTCTTCTCACACCCACACCATGCTTCCCTCCTCAGGCTTACCTACCAATCTCTCTCGCCCTTCTCACTTTTGATTGCTTAGAAGGAATGGCCAACGATGAACAGTAGAGGATCAGGATCTTCCATTTCGGCCGCGAGTGAAGGCATCAAATTTCTCTGCTTCTATTACTTTGTGAGAAACTCACAACATCCTGAAACTCCATGTTTTTGCCCATTATTGAGAAATAAGAGCGGAGTTATCAGAAGTTCAAAACTTTAACATCATCAAATACGTAATCTCAGAATTTTTTATGAGACTGGTTTCAAAGAGCCATAGGCATTAGATTAGCTGCTAATGATAACATGCTTGTAATTCTTTTCCTGCCAAGACTCAAAGGATGAAATATGGGAAACAATCAGCTCGGTGAACAGCTATATCTAATGAACAAGGAAAGGAAATCAAACTGATTTTATATGCAGGGAATGGTTGATCTGTTTCAAATCTATTTTAATTTTTTTGTTTAAAAGCAGCCCCTTAACATCTCCCACCTCCCACCACAGTTACTGCCTTCCACTTCCATGCTTTCCATTTCAAATATATTTTCAGGATTAATAGTTGCGGGGACAACATGTTATAGTACTCTCAGCATAGGCTAGTTGCTAAGCAGCCCAAGTGTTAAACACAGGTCTTAAACAAAACTCTTCTTTTCATCATAGTCCACGTCTTCCCTTTCATGTTGGTTTCATTTAAGAAACCGAGCCTACCGGTGGGGAGGGGAGAGCCAGTGGTGGAGGGGTGAGAGAGATTGATAGCTAAGCCTGAGGAGGGAAGCATGGCGTGGGTATGAAAAGATTCAAGAGTGAGAGACAACCCGCGGTGGTTCATCAGAAGAGGGGGGGAACACAAGGGATTGGGTGGAACTACTGCCACTGAAATTTAACAATAAAAATAAACACTTCAAACTGGGGGCAACGTTGCTATATTTTTTATATTTTCAGAGTAACACTGTTGCCAAAGGAACTTTCAAATACATATACAAGCTCTCTGATTTTTAATATAAGATTTAGTTAACTAATTTAAGAAGATTAAAAAAATTAATTAAGTTAGTTATTTGTTATAAATATATGTTGTCTTTCCTAAAATATCCTTACTAATTATGTATATCAACCAGAATTACCATTTGATGAAATATTTAACATGTATAACTATTAAAAGGACTATTTTAGAAAAAATAAATAAATATGAAAGACAAAGTGAATTAGGATCTTATATTTAGGACCAAATTAAAAGTTAAACAAATTATTATAATAAAGAACAGAGTTAGTAGCTCTTAAGCGAATATTTTCAGGATAAAATTGGACCTTATCTCAATAATAAATTCTCCCCCTAATTAAGCTAAGCACTTGGTAAAGAAGGGTGAGAACAATTGAAATGGCACGATGATGGTATTCATGATGCATCATATAATATAATACTAATTAATTTTGAGAAATTTTAATTTTTATAAGTTAAACTACATGTAAATCAAATTTATAGATATTAAATATTTTAAAATCTATTAATAGTGAATGAAATTTAAAGAACCTACTTATACTTAATTTTTTAATGTGGACCTGACGGTAATTTTTCCTTTATTTAATGCCCAAATCGATGGGATACTCTTGTGGCCACGTTGCGCCTCTCATTGTGGGCTGGCATTACCTACTTGCCAAGCAAATTAAAGTCAGCATCCTGGGGACCTTCTTAGAGCTATTGACCCGACGATTTCGATGGTGGCTTTTGTAATTCTCTGTACATAATTGTTTAATATATTCTCTTTTCACTCCAAAAAAAAAAAAAGTTAGCATCCATACAAAGACGACAAAAACAGATTTTTTTTTTTTCGTTCGAAAAGAAACTATCTACACGCTTCAATAAAGGTAGCATGTTCTTCTAATCCTCTCAAGCTGTTTATCTTTGTATGCATGTCTTAATTTTAAGCTAAAATATACATTTAACCTTTTGTATTTATCTCCAGTTTCAGTTTAGTCATTTAAATTAAAAAAAAGTGTATTTTTAGTTTTTTAATTTTAATACTGTTAATCTAATTTGACGAAAGATATATGTTGACTCGGTAACTTAAAAGGTGTGTAAGTAAATGCTAACAAAGTAAAGCATGCTCTAAATTTTAATTCTTTAATATAATTATTTTCATGTAAAGCTTATTTGAATTTGTTGAGTCAACTTTTTCGTTAAATGAGATTTTCGGCATCAAGATTAAGAAACTAAAAATATACTTTTTAAAATTAAGATACTAAAATAAAATTTGGTATAAACTTATAGTACAAACGTATCTTTTAGCCTTCAATTCCTATGATACCTTAAATTTAAAGATTTCTTGAATATAGTTTACACGGTGTCTCAAAAATACTTATATATTATTATATTATATATCAATTTGTAAGTTAAGCAAATTAGTTTGAACAAAAATAATAAATATAATATTTTAAAATAATTTAGTAATTTTTTAAATTTTTTAAATTAGTTAATTAATTCTTATAGTAATTATAATAGGATTTAGCATTTTTTGCTTATGAACTTGCACAAACTAAACGAGTACACTTCAAAAC
Organism: Neltuma alba; assembly: GCF_004799145.2. Taxonomy (NCBI): domain Eukaryota; kingdom Viridiplantae; phylum Streptophyta; class Magnoliopsida; order Fabales; family Fabaceae; genus Neltuma; species Neltuma alba. Next base: position 13,181 of record NW_021636742.1, on the reverse strand, counting down.
TGACGCGCGCGCATCCCTTTCAATCCAACGGCAGACTGTCAAGCTCGCAGTAATTAACCAGAGAACTTAGGTACGAAAAAATCAAAATCAAATGACTGTTCTAAAACCTATTGAAAACAAACTCATATTTTCGCGTGCATTACAAAAACATTGATGGAAGAAAAGATAATATAACTACACTGACATATGGCCTTTATTAATTAGGTAAAAAAAAAAAAGCACGAATTTAAGGTACTGATGCCATCATCTTGTAATGGATTTTGCATGTATCTAACTAAAGCCTGGGAGATATAAGAACCTGTAATGGGCTTTTCATTACGACCGTGAATTCTTGGACCTCAGACAAATCAACATTATCATTTGCAGCCTTCCACTCGAAATTCCAAATCAGATTGGCCACAAAATACTCCAAATGAAGCATTGCCAGATTATACCCAGGACACATCCTTCTTCCTACCCCAAATGGCATCATCTTTATCTCTTTCTTCCCTGTAATATCAAACGCTTCACTTCCCTTCCCTTCACTGTTCAAGAACCTCTCAGGCTTGAACGCCATTGGATCTTCCCACACCTTTGGGTCCCATCCCATCTCTGCAACCATGAAATTCACAGTCCCATTCTTGGGCACCAAGTAATCATTCAAAACCACGTCTTCTGAAACTGCGTGTGGCAGCACAAAGTGCCCAGGTGGATGACGCCTTAGTCCCTCCAAGATCACAGCTTTCAGATATGACATTTTGCTCAGATCTTCTTCTTTCACTTCCTGGTCGTCCCTCTCGCCCATGACCTCTCTTATTTCATCCACAAGCCTCTGTTGAATATGAGGGTACTTCACCAAATTTGCCAGAATCCATTGTAAAGCTGTCGCTGTTGTATCTGTGCCTCCATCAAGAAACTCTGAACATGCCGAAACCATTTCAGATTCCTCAAGCTTTCGCTTCTCCTCAGAAAACTCCAAATCCAACAAGGTGTCCACATAACACACTGTGATTTCACCTTCCTTGTTGTTACTGTCCTCGTTCGATTTGCTTAACCTCTCTTCCTTGGCTTTCTTCCTCGCTCTTATCAGTGGAATTATCACATTTTCCCTGTCCGTGACCATTTGCAGAAGTTCCTCCCAACGTTTGCGGAAAAATATTCGAGTCACTGCTCTTGGCAGGAAATTTAGTGTATTCATCTTAGTGAAGCTCAAAAGCAAACGACGCAGAACATATTCGATATCTTTGATTTGCTTGTCTTCTAACCTCTCACCGAAGCACATGAAAACCAGCAAGCAGAACATAGCATACTGGATATGGTCAATCACTTTAATGGGTTTGCTTGATTCTGAGACAGACCTGAGGCGACTGAGAAGCACGTCCAAAACCCATTTACGCGCACCCGAGAAGGACCTGATCCGGGTCGGATGAGCAATCTCGGATGTGAAGTTGCGACGGAGCACTCGCCATGTTGGGACCATAGAAAGCGGAGCTGATGTTATACTGGTTACTGTTGATGATTTTAGCGGCGGGAAGGGCCTTGGGGCGGTCGGAGAAGACGGCGCCCTTTTGAACGAGGGCTTGGTGGGCGAGAGATCGATCAGCAATGAATACAGCAGGACTAGAACCAATAGGCAGAGTGACCATGGAGCCATACTTGGCGTGAAGACTTCGAAGAATGGGTTCGAGTTCTGAGAATGATTTTCCAGAAAAACGAAGGAACCGATGAAAGGGATACGAAGAGGACCAGGAGGGAGGGGAGGGGAGGGGGAAGGAAGGAGAAGGTTGAAGAAAGCTCTGAGAAGAAGGCAGAGAGAGATAGAGACGAGGACGACGAACCAAACCTCCATGATGATTTTGAGTGAGAAAAGCTTATGAGAATTAGGAGAACGAGCGGATATATTTCGGAGGGAGAGGTGTGGATGAAGATAAAAAGATGAGGATTCAGGAAAATGAGGTTGAGATGTGTGTGGTGGTGGGTGTTGCAAGGAAGAACGCAACGATACGTGTAAACGACAAAACTTGTGGCTTCATACAGTTCCGTAAATATCTCAAACTTGCTCAACTTTTCTTTTCATTCCAATCTCCAGAATAGGATAGGTTAGAGAGTTAGAGCAAAAATTTTCAAACAAGAGGATCACTATTATCCCCTTCAACGCATGCAATGTTATATTGTTATGGATCAAAAAGTCAACTTATCAACTAATTAAAATACTACATCCTTTTAATTTGTTTAACTTTCAATTGATTCTAAATAAAATTTCAATTCATCTTCACTCTGTTTGGGTAGCGATTGAGGGCCCAAAAGTAACTTATTTTCATGATAAACCGATTTAGAAAGTTAAAGACTGTTTGGAAAAGTTTATGGGCCATCGGACTTTGAGACAAAAAACTGGATTTAAACGCACTTAACATTAAGTTGATTTGAGGTAACTTACTCATGTGAAAATTGTGCTTAGGATAGTTGGAATTGTCATATTTTTATTTTTCTCTCACTCCTCCCTCATTATTCTGTCATTATTTCATCCAAACCACTCCGCCTCATATGCTGAAACTTATTCATTGTATTATGTAAATTTATTTTTTAATCACTTATCATTATTTAATAAAACTTATACTCATTTGGGTGATTTTACAAATTAAACTTATTAATTTAAATTCATTGAATTATGTAAAGTCCTTTCTTTATTATTTTTCATTATCTAATAAAATTCATACCCATATTGATACTTATATAAACTAAACTTACTCTTATTTAATCATAATCTAAACAACTTTTTATCCAATTTAATTTTTACAAACTAACTTTTATAAAATCTAATCTAAACACAGTTCACATAATCTAATTTAATTTTTACTCAATCTAACTTTTTTAAAAGTCAAATTGACAATAAGCTACTTTTCCAATTGCTAATCCAAAAGGATCCATTGTCTATCATATTTATCCATTTTTTTCAAAATAGTCTTTGTAATAGTTGCATATATTAAATATTTTATCAATTAACACTTGATAAGCAAGAGTATTTTAGAAAAAACAACACCTATTTATTACAAACAACTAACTTAACTAATTTTTTTAATCTACTCAAATTAGTTAACTATCTTATATCAAAGACGGGAGATAATAGTATATGTGTGTGTATATCTGGCGTATTGGTTAATGTAACTATGTAAGGGCCGGATAACGTAAAGTTAAAATATGTATTCGAATTTTTAAAAAAAATAAAAACAGTAAGACAGTGATGAAAATATATATATTTACCGAATGAAAATATGTTTGTCCTTGTTTAATTTGATGTGACTTTTTAACTTGGTGTGTGTATGATCTCTGCCTTTGCCTTATGCCTTCAAGGCCAGTTATGGCATGCTTAAGGGACACCTATCAATCATAGATATGAAGCATGCTGACAAATGGAAACGTAGTAGTATTGGTTGAGGAAGAGGAAATCAAGAATATCAATGATAATTAAAGATTTCGAAATTTTAATTTTTTTTATAGAAAATGATATTTAGTTGGAATTTTTTTTTTGAGTTAATCAGTCTTCATTTTCTATATTTTGAATACTTATTTTTCTCATTCTCAATATTCATTTTGGAATAGTAAATATGTGTGTGTATATACTCCTCTGGTCTTATTTACAAGTCACTTCCAACATATTTAATATAGACTAAAAAAACCTTAAATTTGTTAACTCTCATTTAAAATTTAACAACTTTCTAATTTTATCCCTATTTAATATATATTATATCTTATTAGAACAAAGTCAACACAATATTAAATAAAGAATAAAATTATATATTCATATAAAAATTTTCTCCCTTTCTCACAAAAAAATTAGGGAAAATGACAGATAAAGAAGGCTGAAATAATAAAATGCCAGAATGGGAAGCTAAGCAAATGTATTACCAGATAGGGAAGTGTTGCCTGATTTGGGATTATGCAAATGTTGCACAATTACAAAACAGCCCCTGTCAGTCAGCGTTTGAAAGCGGAGAGAGAGAAGGCGCGCGCGAACACTCCTGCACTGACCGTCGTGCTTCCCGGTTTCTCGCTTCCACCATCCCCATTGTTGCCCTAAAAACGCCGGCAAGCTGGACAGTTGAGGACCCCGAAATAGTGTGTGCGTAAGAGAGCAGAGGAGTTGGAAGTGGAAGGGCGTGCTGTTCGAAGGGCGAACGTGGTCGCGTCTGACTGATTGTGTGGAAAGACGAAGGTTGGCGCACGGTGATTCACCATTGCAGTTAACAAGCATCAACAGCATTTCAGTGAGGTAAGTTCAGGCATTTAAGTTTCGTGCTGTGGTCGACGTTTCTGGGTGAGTCTGGGAATCAATGATAGGGCAATATTTAGATATGACGCGATGAAGTTTGTGAATGACAGGAATGGCGATTAAGGGTTTATGCTGAGTCGCTATGGCAAGCTATTCTGTTTTTAATAACGTAGTTGAGAACTGGAAAAATGGGTTTTGAAATCAGTAGGAAAATTGTCTGATTGACTGGAAAAATTGATATGAACAACTGGAAATGACAATAACATACTGGTAAATGACTATGATCGAACCTAAAATGACCATATTCATAGTAATGACCTTACTGTCTGAATGAGTGGAAAGATTATATGAATAAACTGGAAATGACAATACCAAACTGGTAAATGACTATGAAGGAACTTGAAATGACCATATTCATAGTAATGACCTTACTGTCAGACTGTAATGGCCATGTTGGTAATGACAATGAATTAAGTGGGAATGACCATATTCATATTAATGACCTAACTGTTAGTCTGTAATGGGCATATTGGTAATGACAATAAGTTAACTGGAAACGACCATATTCATACCGGCATCCTTACTGTCACTCTGTAATGGCCATATTGTAAATGACAATGAATTAATTGGAAATGACCATATTCATAGTACTGACCTAACTGTTAGTCTATAATGGGCATATTGGTAATGACAATAAATTAACTGGAAACGACCATATTCATACCAGCATCCTTACTGTCACTCTGTAATGGCCATATTGTAAATGACAATGAATTAATTGGAAATGACCATAACGAATCTGGAAAGAACTAGATGTGTAGTAAATGTATTAAAATTATGATTTAATGATGGTACCTTGATGACTTTGCAGAACTATACGAGATGGTGTTGGAAGAAGGGGAAGGGTCCACAAGCAAAGGAGTCCACAGTGGGCTTGTGTTGTTCAGAAGGGAGTATATGGCTAAACGAGGTGAGAAGTGTAAAAACGCAAGAGAAGAAAAAATTGAAGTGGGGAAGGCATGGAGGGCCCTGAGTGAAGAAGAGAAAGATAGGTATAATGAGAGGGCAAGGAAAACGAAGCCACAGAAAGGTGAGAAGAAGAAGTATGATGTTCCCTTGTACACCCGGTGCTCATTGCCCGGATTTCTATCATTGGCTGAATATGTGAAGAAGAACAGGCGGTTGAGGCAGAAAGTTCAGAGGATGGGATTTGGGAACTTGCTTAATGTGAATGTGAAGCAACTTCCACGTGATCTACTTGTGTCATTGTTGAGATGCTATGACCCACCAACGCATTTTTTGACCATTAGAGGGCAAGGGCAGGCAATTGAGGCAAAAGATGCGCATGAGTTTCTAGGTGTACCTGACAGTGGGGAGGAAGTGAAATCTGATGTTAGTGAGGATGACCCGGAATACAAGAGGTTGAAGGACACTTATTGGAAGGTTCCATTTACCCAGATACTGAAGAGGATATTATCTGGGGAAGAAAGCGACAATTTTGAGTTCCTATTTATGCTTTATACAGTTGGAGCTTTTCTATGTCCTGGGTCAAGCACAACTGTACATATACGTTTGTTGAAAGTGATGCGTCACACGATGAATGGGTTTTGGAAATATGATTGGTCAACGTACATAATCAAGAACCTGTGGAAGGAAATGGGAGACTTTGTGAAGATGACAAAGAAGAAGAAGAAAGGAACCTGCAATGTTGGAGGGTGTCTTTATTTGCTGCTGGTAAGTCAATATTTTTCTTATGGTTCACTATATTTTTGTCTTTTGTTATTGTTGCAGAAGTGTGACCTATCTTTATTTGGTTTTGCAGCTGTATTTTGTTGAGCGTTTCCCGCTGGGATTGTCTGTTGACCGGGGTTCAACAAGCGCCATTGAATATTGGACCGAGGAGAAGATAAAGGAGAGGGTGGAGAAAGAGAGAGGCAGCAGCATGGGAATATTGCATGGAAGCAGTGGCAGCGAGGTATACTCAGCAGGACATGAGGACAGTTCAATTTTGCAGTCTTTAGATCCGGTATGTGGGAACTTAGAAAATATACGTGACCTGAGTTTAAGTCAGTCTATTAGCAAGGTTGATACTTGAGATGACAAGACTTTATTTAGAAATGACCAGTGAGATACTGGCATTTGATAACAGTGAACAATTTTTTTGATATCTTCATTTACTGTGTATGCAGGCATTGAAGGAGTTGAGGGCTCGTTTTGTGAAGAAGCTTGAAGAAAGCCAGAGGACGTTAATGAAGGCTCTTGATGATGAGCTACTCAAATTGCAGATTGGATTGAACGCCAAAGTTAAGGGGATGGGGAATGAGAATGCCACTGCTAAAGAAGGGGTTGAAACAGTTGGTGATGCAGCTGGTAACGATGCTGAAGAAGCTGATGATGTTGACCGAGTGGTGGAGGAGATTGCAAGAGAGGTTGCAGCGGGAAGTGCAGATGAGGAACTTGATGAGGATGAAACCAGCAAAGGAGATGATGAGAAGGATGAGGATGAGGAACAACATGACCTTCATGACAGGGAAGTCAGTGATGATTACATGGTTGAGGAGGTGGAAGAAGAGGGTGACCGTGATGGTCATGGAGGTGATGACGACGACGACGAGGATGAGGAGGAAGATGACCATGATGACAGGGAAGGAGGTCATGTGGTTGATGAGGAGGAAGATGACCATGATGACATGGAAGTCAGTCATGATTATGTGGTTGAGGAGGCCGAAGATGATGATAAGGAGGTTCGGGATTCAGATGATGAGGGGGAGGAAGCTACACATGTACTGACAATGACCCCTACCAATGTTCCTTTGCTGTTGGATCGAGAATGGGTGAGCAGTGACAGTGGGGAGGAAGGAGGGCCTGAAAAATCGATTGACCTTCGGAGGTCAACAAGGGCAAAGAGTTCCACAATTAAATCTCCGTGGATAGAATTCAAGGCAGCTCCGAGGACGAAGAGGCCAAAGGAGGAAAGTGACATCTTTTTCACTTTAATATCCCGTAGACCCAAGGGAGAGGAAGAGGGGAATATGTAAGTATATCCGTAGCTAGTGTTTTGTTTTTAAATGACACAGTGTGCCCTGAAAATGACAGCAATAGGATTGAAAATGACAATAACATACATGGGAATGACAAGTATTGATGTCCCCAACACCATACTTTCTGTCACTGACATCTGACAATGTTTGCAGGACTGTCATCAAAATGTTTGATGAAGATATAGACCGACAACAGCTGTTTTCCCTGGGTGGAGTGAACAGAGTAAATAACAGGGTATTTAAGAATGCTCTGTCCCTGCACCCACGATTATGTTTGATAATGTTTGGTGAGATTATTGTACCAGAATGACGTTTTCACTTGTGTTCTGTAGGTGCTTAATTTGGTGTGCAAGGCAGTGATGGAGGACATGAAGGCAGAGTTGGGGCCAGGGAAGAGGCACATTTTCGATGTTGATTTCATGGTGAGGTTGCATAATTCCAAATGCAAATACCAATGACAGCAATTGAATTGGAAATGACTTGTTCTCTGTTAATGGATTAACAATTTCATGTCATGCAGAACATGATGGCACATGATCCAACCTGGAAAGCCCAAAATATAAGAAGCTCTTTCTTCCTGAGTTCGTTGGCTACAACTTAGCTGAATGTGATTTCATAATTGGTCCTGCTCTTGTTGGCCAACACTGGTTTTGCGTTGCCATTCAGCCTAGCACATTGGATTTCCACGTAATAGACTCCATGAGGAACCATTTCGGAACCAAGGACAGAAAGCAGAAGAAGAAGGTTGTCATCAAAGACCCAGTGGAAATGGCTGTGGATGATTGTGTAAGAAAAACTCATTATCTTTACCCTAGTTTTGAACTTGGAAAATCATAAACTTTCTATGTTGGTCCTGAATGTTGTTGCAGAGGAAGAGGCTCAATATTATACTGGACTTGGCTCAAGCCAGGATTGGTTGGGAAAAGCCAATGTCTCCCATGATATTTGCAGCAGTTCCCCAGCAGAATAACTGTCAGTTTTGTCAAATTCGATTTCTGTGGGGTAAATGCACATGTCAGATGTGTTAACTAACTGTGCTGATATTGTTGCGTCCACAGGAGGGATTGTGGGGGGACCATGCATGTATGATGGCTGAGAAGATGGGAACCTGGTGTGACCCTTACCTACACAGAGGAAGAAGTTGCTGGCTTTCGTCGTGTGACCTGACATGGTGGTTGGTCAATCATGAACAGAATGAAAAACGTGACGAGGCATTGGCCCTTATTCGACGACCACAACCAACCAAGAGCACAAAGTCCAGAAAAGGCGTCGGTCTTAGGTGTCTCGATGTTAGGTCATAATTCACTTGTCCTCTGTTAGATTGCTGTATGTAATGTGCATTGTAGGCTGACCAAAAATTTACTGTATTGTTATGTTAACAAAGATTGGTGTCCATAAATGTATGATAGTTGAGAACCATGATGCCAATTTATTCCCCAGTGACATGAATGAATCTGGTTTTAACCACACAAAAACATGCTGACAACAACCCCATTGGACATGTGCTATTGGTTTTCATTTTTTTGTTCAGGTCACTAAATTTTACTTCAATATACCTGTTGTGGTATCCAACAAAAATGACCAGAACAATTAAAAAGATACAAGTGAAGCGAATTGACAGCGATAATGACAAGGATCACCTGGTCTGATTTTACAACATCAGTTCACACCTGTCACTTATGCTGATAGCATCACTGCCAATGACCAGAACAAATTTAAAATGACACGAAGTGAAGCGATATGACAGCGATAATGACAAGTCACCTGTCTATTTTACAACATCAGTTCAGCACGGCTGTCAGCTTATGCTGATAGCATCACTGCCAATGACCAGAACAAATTTAAAAATGACCGAAGTGAGCGAATATGACAGCGATAATGACAAGGATCACCTGGTCTGATTTACAACATCAGTTCACACGGCTGTCAGCTTATGCTGATAGCATCACTGCCAATGACCAGAACAAATTTAAAAATGACACGAAGTGAGCGAATATGACAGCGATAATGACAAGGATCACCTGCTGATTTTACAACATCAGTTCAGCACGGCTGTCAGCTTATGCTGATAGCATCACTGCCAATGACCAGAACAAATTTAAAAATGACACGAGTGAAGCGAATATGACAGCGATAATGACAAGGATCACCTGGTCTGATTTTACAACATCAGTTCACACGCTGTCAGCTTATGCTGTAGCATCACTGCCAATGACCAGAACAAATTTAAAATGACAAGTGAAGCGAATATGAGCGATAATGACAAGGATCACCTGGTCTGATTTTACAACATCAGTTCAGCACGGCTGTCAGCTTATGCTGATAGCATCACTGCCAGACCAGAACAAATTTAAAAATGACACGAAGTGAAGCGAATATGACAGCGATAATGACAAGGATCACCTGGTCTGATTTTACAACATCAGTTCAGCACGGCTGTCAGCTTATGCTGATAGCATCACTGCCAATGACCAGAACAAATTTAAAATGACAACAAGTAATGCGCCATTAACAAAAGCTAACATCCCCATAACAGTAACTTCCTTTCATGTATTCAACAAGTGGACATTAAGATACTAGCCACACTTAATGCTCCGTTATCACTGAAATAACTATCAGCTTACTTACAAAAAAATGTCTCCACCTAGCTCCTAACTACAACCCCAGTCCCAAAAAGTTGACAAGGGCGGAGCATACAACTATGTACACCAAAAAATGACCCATCCCCACTGTACTCGAAACTTCATGATGGGTTAGGATTTCTGCAATTCCTCCTTGTGTGTCCAGGCTGGTGGCATCTTCCACAGTGGTATATCCGTTTGTTCTGGAACTGTGATTCATCCCTGTTTACTTTTGGCCTTCCTGGTGGTCGGGATGTCATGGGAGGTAGCAAGAAAACTTGCTCACTGACATTTTCTATCTATAGTAGTCATTTGGGTGAGGCATGTCTGTTGTTACCACAGGAATCATACTGCGAGCATAGATCTTTTCTTGTGATGACTTTTTATAGCAATTATCAATATAATCATAAACATTGCCGTGCACAATCTTGATGGCAGCACAAGCATGGGAACAAGGGATCCCCGTCATTTGCCAAGATCTGCAACTGCATTGGTGTAGTCCAAGATCAACCCGATGGTCTCCACGTGATTTGTCACCTTCACTCTTCCCCCACCATAATTTTCAGCATACATATGGTCAGACCCAGCCACCATATCCAGCACCTTACTCTCTATATTTGGACCAACGCAATTCTTCCATTTGGTCATACCCACATAGGAGGCATGCAGCTTTCTTGCAACTTTCTCGGTGCTCATAGATCAATTGGGGTACAGTATGCTTTCTCTCATTCACCATCCATGCATTGAATGATTCTGCTATATTGGTTGTAATATTGTCCCATCTTTTATATGGGAACCTACTTTTAGCCCACCTATCTACATCCCCATGATGAATAAGCCAATCAAATAGCCTTGGAGAAAAGGATCTCATGTCATCCATTGCTGCCTCAAATTTCTCATCCGTCCTTGCGTATGCAATTTTATCCAATAAATATAGTGCATCCTCCTTTGATCGGCCATTTGTCCTTGTTTGCCCCTTATTCATTTTCATAACTTCTGAACTAAAATTCTCCTTGATGTGTCTATAACAAAAGGCATGCCTTTGACCCCCAAAGATTGATGCCACTCCTCCGATGATAGCATTGTGTCGATCTGATACAATCGTTACTTCCACAGAACCCAGGATTTTTTTTATCATATAGAAAAACCACGTCCAGTCATCTAGTGTTTCTCCCTTCACAATTGCAATTGCAAATGGCAGCAGCTCGTTATCTGCATCATAAGCTGAAGCTGACAACATTGTCCCCTTGTATGGTCCGCTTAAGTGAGTTCCATCAACATACATAATATGCCTCGCGCCACCCAGAAACCCTCAATGCATGCCCCGTAAGCAATGAAAACACGCTCAAACCGGTTCCCAATAGCAGTCCATTCAGCCACTGATTTTTCATCTGTTTCCTTTATCCTTTCGCATAGCCATGGTATGAGCATGTATGATTGTTCGGCCTGCCATATATGTCTTCCAGTGACTTCTCTCTTGCTCTATAAGCCTGTTTATATGTTAGATCAATCCCATACTCTCGTTTCAACCTCTTCCTTATCTCAGAAGTGCGCTTGTCTGCATGATCCCTCATCTCATCAATTATTATTGATGAGTTCAAACTAGCTCTTCCACTATGCATCACGTCCAAGCTATCTTGGGACATGCCAGCCGTTTATAAATGTCGTCACTCGTAGCACATCACAACTCTCCCCACATGATTTGCACATAGCTTCCATGGACAACCCTCAACTTTACACCTTATCGACATGATTCCTTGCTATTCCTCATATACTTGGCCACAAACTTGTTTGCAAGTGCAAACTTGTATACAGACACCCGAAATACATCTGCACTAGGAAAACGTTGGCCCACTCCTGTTAAAAGTCCCCTCCATTCCGCATGAACCATCTCACTACCATCCGTATCTTCAGCTCCGATAGATTTATCCACATTAGGGGGCCCACTTATTTCATCATTGTCACATTCACGAGCATTTTCTTCACTGAGCCAGCCATAATCACAACACAAACTAATGGGAGACGCATCCAGTTCAGTTTGCTGTGACATGCCCATGAATCTCTCTTTTCTGCATTCATAATGACAAGACTCGTTAACACAAATGACAAGAAAAATTCATAAATGACAACAAATAGTTAGGACAAACTCCACTTACATTTCTACATTGTCCCTTGGTTGGGGACCCACTTGTCTTTTTTCGGCGACATACACATGACCGCTGTTCCCATTGTATTGAAAGAGGTTATACATTTCAGCATTGTCATGAAGGTCAATCAATGTCTTCTCATCAAAGGCCACTGTGTACTTAATGTCATAATTTCTTCCATCGCCACCAATCCACTCAGATATCATTAGCCTCAATTCATCAAGTGTCAGCCCATCCTTAATGCTTCTTAACCTCACGCCACCTCCATTATATCTCACTTCACCTTCACCATTTGTCACAAATTTCCCCCCCACATGAAAATAACAGAACAGCTCCTTCCCACAAGATGACCCAGCTGCAAAATTCATTTATCTTCATTACCTGCACTGATAACATAACAAAGTCGAATGATATATAGACTTAATACCATCATCATCAACTTACACGACCAACTTAGGGTTTGACACATTCATGCTTATAATTTGCAACAAAACAATCATTTCTTTCCTGTCCACACTAATGCTTCGTTTTCCTCAGAATCAATCCACTCCATTATTCGAATCTCCCTCCAACATTGTCCATTTATCTGACACTAATCACTCTAACCCACTTGTGACGCCATCAAACCCCTCTCCCTCAGTGTTTTTTCCTTCCCCTGCATTCACCCTCTGATCACCGTCCTTCCCCCCACACTTTCTATATACCCACGCCGTCTCCATGCTTCGCCACCCTCTCCACCTCAAAACCATCCCCCATCGACGACATTGCCATCCAACGGAAGAGGAAAATCAACCGGGCGCATAAAGGAGAGGGACAAAGACACAGGCGAACAATAGTCACTGGATACTAACCTCGCTTCCGTCGTTCAGTTGTTGCTTCGCGCGTTCATGCTCCCACGTTCGTGGTCCCTCCCAACTTTTTCCTCCAGCTCCCGCCACAACTTCCACACTTCCACCGGTCACTTTTTCGGTTTGCATATGAGGGGCTGTTTTGTAATTGTGCAACATTTGCATAATCCCAAATCAGGCAACACTTCCCTATCTGGTAATACATTTGCTTAGCTTCCCATTCTGGCATTTTATTATTTCAGCCTTCTTTATCTGTCATTTTCCCAAAAAATTAC